>NC_080769.1:9476578-10077523 GCF_020826845.1 Diceros bicornis minor
TCCAGAAATTATTTTACAGAACAGACTCCTTTGGCTACATAAACATTTAATATTTTGTAAAGCAAGGGAACAAACATTAACATAGCAAAATAGTTATGAATTCAATAGATGCTAAACATATTTGTTAATGTCCATAAACAATTTTTGGTAAAACATTATTTGAAAAAGAAAAAATTATTCAAAAGTCATCACATTTAAAACGTAAAGGAAACTGATTAGAGTTCAGCATGGTGTCCAATGTAAACAAATAAGTGGAAATAAAGGCTTAAGGATGGTATTAACAGAATGGAGGAAATCTACTATTTCATGGATTGGCAGGCATATCATTACTGGACAATACTTGTAAGGGTTCTAGGAACTTGAGGTGAAGTAGGTAGAAAAGCTTTTCATGAAAAATACCACCTCCAGCCGCAACCCTGGGTATGTGCCCTGCCCTCTGCTGGTAGCTCTGCCTACAACCTGGGTTCTAGCCTCAACCTTGTCTCGAGTTGATTTCTACCTTCAGCCCACACACTGAGAAGCCTCAGGGCCCATCTGCGCCCATGCAGTTAACTAGAATTTCTCAGTCTTAAGTGGTCTGTCTTGGCTGACAGCCTGACCCTCAGAGCTCAGCCCCTCCGACCCCAGGCGGGAAGAGGAAGTGGCTGACTTGTTCATCTGTGGTTTTCTCCTGCCTGCTCCTAGTGTCTTGGAAACTTTTGCCTTGGTGGTGGTCTAGCCCAGCCTGACTTTGGGGAGGCCAGGACGAAGGAGAGGGGGGGTTGAAGGAGGAGTCAAAGGGCATTTGTTCTGGGCTGCTGAGAGGTTCACTTAGTTCTGGCCTGTGCCCCTCACTTCCACTAAGGTCCCAGTGCCTCCCAGCACTGCAAGGCCCCAGACACCTTTTGGGCCCTCGTTCCCCGCTAAGAATTATATTGGGAAATAGTGTAAGGGCCTGTGGGCAGAGTCTCTTCATCCACTATGCTTCTGTCTTCAGAAGCCTCCAAAACAACCTTTGTCACTTGTCTCCAGAAAGAAAAGAACTTCCACTGTTTGAGTAACATTGACTCAGCCCATGCATCCTCCAGTCCTCAGGGATCTGGCAATTCTGGCTGATCCTGGGGAGCACTGGGTGAATGTTGGTTCCAGAGGGCCTCTGTTTCCTTTTATATGAAGAAGAATGTTTCATCTGGGAATTTTGTTTAGTCTTTGCAACTCTTTCACTTATTTTTGACACATTACATTCGGGTAAAAAGATATTTTCCTAGATGTCTATGATGTGCATACTTATATGTATGTAAATATAATCTTATGTAGACAGCAAGACTTTACTAAAGAAAAGACAAGAATACTCACCTCTCTGTTCATCTGAACTTCCTAGGCGTATACATCTCCATAGGGCTTCAAAACAGGGTCCTCCAGGACAAAAGGATGGAAACTTTATTACCCCACTTCTAGAATAATTGAATTTACCATTCACAGGAAGTTTGGACTATGTATTTTTTCCACATTCTTTTGAGAAATCTCAAACCTAAGAATATTTGAACATCCAGTACAATACACAGGCTTTGAGTTTTCTTCTGGCCTACGAAGGTCACTGTTTAGGTTTCCTTCCTACCCCAGCCCCCTTTCCATGCCCTCTATTGCTGTAGCTCTTCCGTCTGCCACCCGGAGACCGGAAACGGAAGTGCCTGTATCCTTCTGGTTCGCTTCTCTCGACTGTTGCGTCTCTGGTCTGGAGATCCTGGGTTCAGGTGATCCTCGCGAGAGTGGGAGAACGGGCGGGGTCAAAGGGCGGCTGCCTGAGTTCCGCGTGCACGCCGGGCAGCTCCAGAGCCCGCGCTCCCCTTCCCGCGAGGCGGGGCTCCGCACCTGCTGCCGCGGGGTCTATTCTGACGGCTCCCGCCTGGGACCGCCTGCCGCTGCCGCCTTTGCTCTGCGACCCCCCGCCTGCTCTGTGCTCTGGGGCCACGGCCTCTCCCCAAAGTGGCAGGGGCCGGGGGGCCGCCAGGAGTGTCCCGGGGAGGAGGCGGATCGGGAACTGCAGTCAGGGAGCTCCGCTGGGCCTTTTCATCCGTTGTGCTCCGCTTTGCAAATAGCATCCTAAGCAACGTTGATCTTCCCATCTCCAGAAGGAAAAGCATGTCAGTCCTTCACCGACCTGGGGATGCCGGCAGTTTGGGTGAGCTCTGGGTTAACTTGTTCGGGTTGTGGCGTCAGTTATTTGTTCGGTTCATTATATTCAGATGGGAAGATAAGAAGCGTTCTTAGACTATCAGGGCGGACGAGTACTTGATATATCATTGACTGCATGAATGAATGAATGCCTATTAGTACAAAATTTGCAACCACGGAAAAGCCGGTCTACTCAGCTTCACTTGGTCTCGCCTTACCTCCAGAGCCCTGTCAGTCTCCCAGAACTTCAAAATATAGGAGTGTTTACAAAAAAAAAAAAAAGACGATGTAAGCCTCTTTCTGTTAGTAGCAGCGCTTGGAATTGAATTTACTATAATTTAGGAAAAATAGTTAGTAAGCAGGGGGCTGTGGGTCGGCACTGTAGGAATATCCTGTTTCCTGACACTTTTGATGTCTTCCTGGATCACGTGTTGTATTGAGGGTTACCGAATGTTGTTTTTCTGGTGCATTCCTTCTTAGCTGGCAGTTTCTTCTCTTTTATCTTTTTTTCTACCTTTCGATCATTACTGTGTACTCCTGGATTCTCTCTCAATGTACTACAATCCATATATTATCATTCTTTTTGATAGTTCACCTTTAGGGGTAGCTCCTTTCAGCTCCCTCCATTCCACACAACCCCATGGATGTTTGAGGACTATATTGTTTTCCAAGCCAACAAGGTGTTGCAGGTTCATTTTGTACATTCCTGCCCCAGATGTTGAGGCAGACATTTCTCCCAATGAGCCTGGTTTTTTGTAGAAAGCAACATCTGTTTGCTCCCTGCGCTAAATTCTAATTCAATATCATTGCCTCAAGGCCCTTCCAGAACTAGAAAACATTTTTTAAAATCGTAAGTTTGTGTTCATATTACCATTGGAAAGTTAATATTGTGTTTTTTCTCTTACCTCCTCAGGTTTTAAATTTGTGTCTTTTTCTAAATCGTGGTTCTTAATAACATTAGTTTCTTTGTTATTTGCCTTATCCTACATGACACATGCCCAAAATGCAATATTACAATACTACTGTTATGAAAGTTTCATGTTTCTTAGTAGTTCTTTTTGTACTAAATCTATATTCTTTTTATTCTTGTTTCCGTTTTTGAAGTCATTTTACTTCCTAAGCATTATAAAACTTGCACGGTTCAAAACTCAAAACAATATGAGAAAGTATACTCAGAAGTTTTCCATCCATATCTGTTGTGTTTCATTAACATCTTTCCAGTGTTTTTTTTCCTTTCAGAAACAAGCAATATATGTGTGTATATGTGTTTCCATGCACATTTGTGCATCTTCTTATTTCCTTACAATCTCACACAAACATACAATGTCTTGAACTTCATGTTTTCACTTAAATATATACACGCTGGAAATCACTCACTTTGCTTCATGGAGATCTTTCTGCTTCTTTTTCCATTAGTTTCCCTTTAATGGGTACCATATTTAAGAAGTTACCTATAGATAGAATTTTGGTTACTAGTAACCTTGCCAAATACCCTCTACTTGAATTGTATCATTTTGCCATTTTAGAATGTGTTTATTTAAATCAAAGTTAAAAATAATTGTCCAGAAAAATAATCAACATTTTTGTTTTAACTGCAACCACTTATTTTCCCTCCACCCTACCCCAAATCATCCCAGCCCTGTATACCTACAGTAATTAATTATATTACTGAAAACTCAGATTTATATTGTGGGTCATGAACAGTTAGTTATAATCTAGGTATATTTTAACAATCTTGAGAAGGATGTTTGTTGCCCATCAGTCCACAATCTCTGGGTGCCTTCAGTGAGTGCCCTGCAATGATCTTGACGTCAAGGAAAGGAGTATTCAGGCAGATTTTACCATCAGCCTCACAGGATGGAGGCCATTGATGTGTTGTATGGTAAGTCCTATGTGATGCTCCTTTTCAGACAGTTTAGGTCACCCCTGCACATATGGCATCAGATGGTCTAGGACTGAGCAGTACTGCTCTGGTGCCTGTGGGAAGAGCTAAAATTGGCCTGAGAATGCTGTTTTTTAAGTCAGCTGCTCCTATGTGTCCTTTGGAAAAGGTGCTACATAATCTCCTTCAGGAGTCTTTTCATCAGGGGAGATCAAGAGTCTCAGTCTCTCAGGGCTGAAGTTTTCTTACCTGTAAAGTAGGACTATCACCCTTTTTCTCTTAGGCAGCCTGGCTCACAATCCCCTTTTCTGGCTCTAGGTGAGACACAACAACTCTACTATTTCATGGCAGTAGTGTATATTTATGTGAGTTTTCCTGAGCGTGCAGGGATATATAGTAATTTAAAACTGGGATTGAATGACTTCCAGGGAGGTGAATGTGGGAATTATAGTCAGCTCTGGGTTCTCTTGCATTCTCTCTTTTCTCTGAGTTCTTACTACGGACACTTTTTTCCTTCCTGAGGAGAAGGCAGACAATGAAAGAATGGTGTTTGACTGCCTGACAAATTGTTATTAGGTAAAGAAAAAGCTTTTCCTTCTAGGAAATGACATATTTGTATATACCAGGTAGACCCATTTTCTTCTAGGTAGACCTGTCTGTGGAGCCTGTCAAAGGAAATTAGGCCCCATTCAGTGAAGTCCACAGTTGAATTTCCCCACATAGTGGATTCTCTCCTATTGGTGAGGGATATCCTGAAAATCATCCCAGTGGTTCAGTCATTGCTAATTGATCTTTGCTCTCGTGGTGTCATCTGCCTGCTTCTTATTTTTCTGAGTGCTCTGACAGCAGTTAAGGAAGATGGAAGTGTCTTTTTCTCAAAGAATTTGTTCACCCTTCAGCATTTATCAGTGTGCAGTGTGCTCAAGAGTATGGTAAAATAGAAATAAAGTGAGATGATCTCCTAGTCTGGTTGTAGTGAGATATGTTCATGTGTAAGAGGTGTAATTAAAGCCTTATGACTGGAGGAGATAAACAGTGGGTGAGTGTAGATAGTGTGAGGAGTATCTAGGACCACTGGACACTGGGGGAGATAATGGAAGACCTGAAAACCCTATATTGGCTTTGGATCTCCCATCCTCATTCTCCAGTAAACATTGGTGGAGATGTTACTTGCGTAAGTCAGCCTGTGTGTGTTGGTTTAGGATTTAGTGACCTTTGATGATGTGGCTCGGTACTTCACCCAGGAGGAGTGAACTTTACTGGACCTCACTCAGAGAAACCTATACAGAGATGTGACGCTGGAGAACTACCAGAACCTGGTCACAGTAGGTAAATCTGGCATCATTCCTTGTACCCTATTATGGATCAGATATATATTATGTACTTACTGTGTTCCAGAATTGATGATTCAAATCTGAATACAATGAGAAAGAACAAACACATACTCCCTTCACTCATAGGTTTGAATCTACTGTTGTTCTCAAAATGTGGCCACAGGACCAACAGCATCACCATCCCTCTGTTAGAAGTATACAGTTTTAGACTCCACCTTTGACACAGTGAATCAGAAAGCTGTGGCTGTTGCCCTGTCTTCTGTTTTACGAAGCCCTCCGGATGATTGTGATGCACTCTGAAGTTTGATAACCACTGCTCTAGTGGTTTTCCAATCAGAACAAAGATCTATTTGTTGCACTTTATTTTTTTGAATCAAAGCCTTAGGGCTTGTAAATGTGTACATAAGCCTGAATGTGGGTTTCAAGGGTCAAAGATAACCAGTTTTGTGGGGGTACAGAAAGGGGGTTGTTTGCTGTTGCAGGCCTTTTGAAATAAAATTAATGGTTCATTAGAAATAGAGTTCCTGGTTTGTGGAAAATTTGTCATCTCTTGCTTGAGCCTCTCCCATTAATGTATCTTTCCCTGTGGATGGAGTGGCAACTGTTCAAACTGAGTCTGATCTCTTGGAGCAAGAATTGAGGACAGTACAGAAATAGGTGTTCTCCAACGTGAATGTTTGCAAAATACAACCCTGGGTAAATGAGAAGTTCAGTAGGTTTAGAAGTATAATGAGGAAAGTTTTTAAGATGTGCTCTTCTCAGAAAGCTGAGGCCGTTTGTCTCTGATGTTTGGGGCTATCTTCAGCTTCCCTCACTCTTGTTTTACGTTTACTCAAATGATCACAAAATGTCCTGTTTTTTTCTCCTTTAAATTTTTCATTTTGCTGTCAGCTCACTCCCCTGATCTTTCAAAGTTACTTCCTTGATATTTTTCTCTTTCTGCTCATCATTATTTTTAATTTTTTATTATCATTTTGTAATAAAACCTTCTTAAAATTTTGACCCCATGTCGTTATCATTGTTAAATTTTTGATATAACCATACTCCTCAAATCTCTCTTTCCTTGATTTTTTTTTTTTTTTTTTACTGCATTTAGTTTAAAAAGTAATACTAATGAGGCTGATCATTTTAAACTTCTTTACTGGTAACAATTCTTTCCAAGCTCTCACATTTGTTTATTTGTTTTATCACAGAATGAGATATTGGACTTAAAACTAAAGCATCAGCACTTCAGCAGGATATTGTTGGGGGTGGGGAAACAGCCTCCCAAATAGGATACAGATAGTAAGATGGATAAATGATATCTCTTATTTTCCACATTTGGAAAGGATTGAGAATTAGATTAGATAGAAAATCAGTGCAAATCAGAGATATTTGAAACAAATGGCATAGCCCAAGAGAGCGATACCTCTAGGGAGATACTCGGAATATAATGAATTTGGGGATACCCTACACCTAGCTTGAAACTTGGTGCTTCAGGGTTCACACAAGTACATAATCACACATATTTAGAGATGTTGAGTTTTAAAAATAATTTCATGAAATACTAGAAGAATCATTTTAAAATTAGAGTAGATAGCACAACATTCTGGTTGTGAGTGAAGGGTTCCATCATTCAATTGGAAAGAAATCAACATGGTAGTATTCTATGCTTGTAATGAAAATGGTAAATATCATAATAATGATTCTGTCTTGAGATAGGTGTCTTCTATTAATGAGTCAGAAAATTTGTTTATTCATCATTCATACCTTCATCAACAGGAAAGAACCCTAGTAGAGGGGAACTCTATAACTGTAAACAATGTGGAAATTCTTCAGTGAACACTCATGTCTTAAGACACAAATGATTATTCACAATAGAGGGAGTACTTATGAGGATAATCATTATGGAAAAAGTTTCTGACTCTGTCCAAGAAAACCTATACCAGAGAGAAACATTCTGAGCTTAATCAGTCTGGAAAAGCCATCAGCCTGACCCCGAATACTGTGTACTAGAGAACATGCACACAAGAGAAACCCTTTGATGCAGTGACTGGGAAAGCGTTTGTTAATCACTCAGGCCTTCAGGCACATGTGAGAACTCAAAATGGAGAAAATTGTATGAATGGAGGGAATGTGGGAGAATCTTGTCTTCACAAACCTTACTGTGCATATACAACTCACTGCAAAAAACATTCCTATGAAAGTAAAGAATGTGGGAAAGACTTTAGGTATTTTGCCTACCTTAATATTCACATGTGATCCCACAGTGGCGAGAAGCCCTTAAATGTAAGGTATGTGGGAGAGCATTTATGCATTCCTCTTGCATGAATATGCCCTTTTGGACTCACAGTGCTGAAAAACCATACACAAGTAAGGAATGTGGCAAGACCTTTAAATGTTCCAGAAACCTTAATATGCACATGTGAACCCATAGTGGTGAGAACCCCTATGAATGGAAGGAATGTGAGAAAAATTTCACTGCTGCCTCACACCCAACTCAACATTTAAGAATTTGTAGTGGAGAGAAACTCTATACATATAAACAATGTGGCAAAGTTTTCCTGAAAAAAGAAAAACTTGTTAACATGACTGGTCCTGATAATTTGCTGTTCCTAATGCCATCAATGGCATTTCACGGTTGTTGCCACTGAGTAGAGACACAGAGACCAGCACATCCTCATTTCAGTCTGTATGATACAAATTCATATACTTCTGAAGGTCAAGCAGCCTTGAGTTATGTGATGACTGGCCATCGAGGATGCACCTGCTTGATGACACTTTACATGGGGCTTAGTCAAACCTGTGTAATGCTAATGCATACAAAGCTTAAAAATAAAACATGAAAAAGAATGACCTGTGCCCTTTTGTGTTATATGTTTGTGGAGGAGAATGGATTGTGGACTGATTGTCTATGTGTATGAGTGTTGCTGTCACAGCCTTTAGTTAGTAGGAACAACATGAAATATAGCAGATTAGTCTTTAATCCCTTCTCTGGGTTGTAGGGTATAAGAGACTGGCCTTAGATGACATCTCGATTATCTGAAATAAGATCTACCAGTCCTCATAGCAACTTATTCACAGTTGACTGAATCTGAGATTTTGATGTCATGGGTGAGGTTAATACTACAGTTTGGCCTCATCCTGCTTTCTGGACTCCTAGTGATAGTAGCATTAATAAATGCTGTATGAGATAAACAAAGCAGATTTGGTCCCAGCCTCTGTTGGTCTGTGTCTGGCAGTGGCATATTCATGTGAAAAATCACCAGAGGCCATGATGGATTGCTGAAAAATACTCCTCCATTGGTCTTTGCTCCCACTCATCTTGCTGAGCATGCCAAGAATGCAAGGTCCTGACCAATCTTTATCCAAAGCATTTCTCAGGATTATGTTTGCAGTGAGCAACTGAAGGATAAGATCTCCTCTCCTGTTGGGGCAAAGAGAAGGCTTGCTACTAACATAAAAGAATGGGTTTCCCCAAACTCATCATTCTTTTCCTGTATCACAACACAGTGTATGTGCAGATGTCCATGTGAGCCCTGTGCATCACTCCTGAGGGACTTGGGGACAAAGAGAACCAATACAAACATGCTGATGCTCATACTGCTTGCTGCCCCATGAATAAGCATCTCATGCTATCTGACTGCAAAGTCTCAGGTCCTCTGCTGGCATCCATGAAGTAGGAATAGGCTAACTTATTAGCTTGCAAGTAGCAACCATTTGATTCTGGCTTCAGCAGTTTTGGCAATGAAAATGGCATGCTGGGAGAGACACAGCTTTGTGACATAGGACAAGGTTCCTCTGGCTGGGTTTGGTAATGTAAGCCTCCCTGGAATCCAGCAATAAAATCCCTTGTGCCACAGTCTTGCCCGAGTTGTGGGCAAGAAGAGAGGAAGAAGGATCCCTCTACTGTCCTACAAGTTCATGGAGCTTAGTGGCAAGAGGTAGGATTGGAACAAGCCACCCAAATGGTGCCTTAGTGGTATCAGCAATGAGGACCTTTTATTTGATTTAGTATTTTGGGTGAAGTGAAAACCAAATTGTCTTTGGTTGAGGTGTGAGTGAGAAGCCATTTGAAATGGAAAGTGAATGCAAGACCTTGCTGCTGTGAGGCCACTCTTTCTCCATGCTCCTGATCACTTTCCCTGTAATAAGGAGGATTGCAGACCTTAGGCACATATCTAGTATGCTGGGAAACTTCAGGGAGAGAAAGGACTCAGATTTTTATGGTTCTGTTGGATATGGGCATTGAGTTATCATCCTGCCCATGTTTGTAGAAGAAAGGGCTTTGGGGACAGGGGTGGCCAACATGCCACAGACTGTGGAACAGAAAGAAAGGAGCACCTGGGCCTGGGAGCGTGCCAAATGCTGGGAGATACATCCACTGCCCTTGAGAGGAAGCACCAGTGGCACTTGAGTAGAGACTGTGCCACCTTCTCCTTACCCCACAGGTTACCCACCCTCATCACCCTACACTACTCTTGCTCTCTGTCAATGGACAGTATAATCTGTCAGTAACTGTAGTTGTTGCTGTCGCTAGCCTATGACACATGCATTTCAGACTCCTGGTCCATGTTTCTGTAAGGAGTTGGGCAAATTTGGCAGTAGGAAGAAAAAGCTTAAGTGACCTTGGGGGAAGGTCCTGTGGACCCAGTCACTGTGCTGTTGTCGTTTCTGCTGGATGTATCATTGGAATGGATGTGTCACATGCTTGTAATTCCATGTCCTGTGTCAGATGTTTCTGAAATTGTCACGTGTTCTGTCCATTCTTTGTGGTCTAACAGGAACAATATAGAATCCCAGGAGGAGAAAGCCTTTTTTGGAGTATACACGGGCCCTTTCCGCATACAGTGGCACCATATGCCTGATGTAGCCACCAAGCACACTCCTTTTTTAAAAAGGCAGCTATGAATGTGCTACTAATCTCTTGCTGAAACTGAATGCCTGACTCAAGGGGGTCTTGTGACTCTGGCCTGGCATCCCCATAGAACTCAGAGATCCACAAGGGAAAGTCTAACAGGCTTCACTAGTCAAGTGGAAATGGTATACGAGAATGCAGCAGCCTGGCCAGAAGCATTTGATTTTCCCTGTAGGTAGCTACCCCTTCTGAATGGAGTGGAGGAACTTCATCCTCCATTCTACCACCTAAAGCTAAGCCACTGGTTCAGTGGTGTCCTTAAATCCTGGGCTGGGTTCATCAATGGTTGGGCTCAGCTGAGCGCTGATGGTAGCCACTGGGTGGATATAAATACCAATATTAAAAAAAGAAGATATATATCTTAACTCTATACATTGATGACTTAGAAAAGAACAAACTAAACAGTAATCTAATAGGAAGAAAGAAATATTAAAATTAGAAGGGCAATAAATGAAATGGAGAATAGAAAAATAATAAAACAATGAAAACAAAATTTGCTTTGTTGAAAAGGTCAAGAAAATTGACAACGTTTAGCTCGTCTGACAAAGGAAAAAGAAGATGCAGGTAACTAAAATTGTTACTACTGACCGTTGGGAAATGAAAAGGATTCTAGTAGAAGATTATGAGCAATTGCATGTGAACAAATTACATAACCTATATAAATTGAATAATTCCTAGTAACACACATATAACCTAAGCTGGATCAAGAAGAAATGAAAACTATTAACAGACCTCCAAGAAGTAAAGAGTTTGAATCGGTAATTCAGAAACTCCCAACAAAGACATATGGAGGACCAGATGGCTTCCATGATGAATTCTACAACACATTTACAGAAGAATCAACAATACTTTTTAAAACTCTTCCAAAAAGTAGAAGAGGAGAGAATACTTCCTAACTCGTTCTAGGAGGCCAACATTACAGTGACACCAAATCCAGAGAAAACCATCACAAGAAAAGAACGTTACAAACTAGTATATATCATGAATATAGATACAAAAATTCTTAACAAAACACTAGCAAACCAAATCCAACAGCACATTAAAAGGATTAAACATCGTGACAAAGTGAGATTTATCTCAGGAATTCATGGGTGGTTCACCATAAGTAAGTACAAAAATGTAATACATCACTTTAATAGATGAAAGGGTGAATCCCAATATATCACTCCAATGCAGTAAAGGCATTTGACCAAATCTGATATCCTTTCATTATAAAAATTCAGAAAACTAGGAATAGAAGGAAAGTTATTCAAAACGGCAAAGGGCATTTATGAAAAATCCACAGCTAACAACAAACTCAATGGTGCAAGACGGAAAATTTTCCCCCCGAGATCATGATGCCCAGTTTCCCTACTGCCTTTCAACATTGTACTGGAAATTCTAGTGAGAGCCTTTAGACAAGTAAATGAAATGAAAGGCTTCCAAATTGGAAGGAAAGAAGAAAACTATCTTTATTTGGAGATGATATGATCCTATATAGAGGAAATCCTGAAGAATCTACAAAAGTTACAGGTTATAATGAATTCAGCAAAGTTGCAGGATACGAGGTGAATATTAGAAAAATTAGTTGTGTTTCCATACAGCAGCAATGAGCAACAAGAAAAGGAAATTAAGAAGGCAATTCCATTTACAATAGCATCTAAAAGAATAAATTAGTAGGGAATAAATTTAGCCAAGGAAGTGAAAGCTTTGTGCACTGAAAATTACAAAACATTGCTAAAAGGATTTAAAGAAGACCTAAATAAATGGAAAGATATCCTGTACTCACAGATAGGAAGATATCATCATGTCAAGACTAGCCAAAGTGATCCAAATATTCAATGCAATCAAAATTCCAACGACCATGTTTTTGCAGAAATGGAAAAGCCAAAATTCAAATTCATATGGAATCACAAGTAGCCCTGAATAGACAAAACGATCTTGAAAACAGAATAAGAAAGTTGGAAGACTCACAATTCCCGGGTTCAAAACTATGGTAATCTAAATTGTATGGTACTTCCTTTTAATCGTATTCCTTTGGATGAGGTATTATGAGGTCAGATGCACATCAACAGAGAGAAACTGGAAAGAGTTTTATGATTTTGTTACACTCAATTTCCTGGAGAGAACACATCACAGACCACAGAGGGACCCTCAGGGAAGCAGTGGGGTGCTCCTGAGGCAGGGAGAGGGAGCACAACTGTGGAAATGCACTTTTATTGTGGTTTCCACAGGAAGCAATGGGCAAGGCAGGGAAAGCAGGCTTAGGATTGGCTAGCTATGTTTCAAAGTGTTGCCCCTGAGAAATTCATGTTCAAGTGAACTTTTAGGCCATGTGGTTTGAAGTTACCTAAAGTCTCTAGATGTTAATGGGTAAGCTTGGATTTACTTGGAACAACTAGTGGCCATTTTATAGATGTTAAAGCATCAATTTACAGAAACTAAAAATATACCTAATACAACTGGCCTGTGATGCTTTAACATCACTATTTGCATTATGTGTATTTGAGGTACAGTTGAGATTACATGGGAGACTTGGGTAGTTGAGACCTGTATCTCAGAAGACGCTTGTATAAGGTGAGATCCAGCTAAACATACATCCACAATATTTAAGTAAAGCAGAGCATAGGCTATTTCTGGGATAGGAATTATGACCCACTGAAGCAGAGCACATAGGCAAGCTCCCCGTTTGATGTGTAGGAATCATGAAAATAAGTCCATGACAAATTGAGAGATGTCCAGGGCATGGAGCAATGTGATAATACAATTGTAAAGTGTAATTATGTGAAACTTCTTTAGTAATAGTCATAGGAGTGTTCATATCTTTGATGAACTGGGCCACGTGGCACATGTTGTTAATGGACATACACCAGGAAGTTACTACAATTTTGCAAACACCTCCATGGTCAGCCAGTAGTAAGTCAAGCGCTAAACAGTTGTTAGGAATCATTTTAGTTAGTGAGCCTTGAGCTTAATTCAAGAGGCCAGGGGTTAGTTTTTTTTTGTAGTTATTTATTTATTTATTTATTTATATTGATGTTTTAAAAGTTTTTAACATTGTGAAATTTTGGGTTGTACATTTTTGTTTGTCCATCACCATATATATGTCTCTCTTCACCCGCCAGGGGTTAGTTTTGTTTGTGTCATTTGAGAGATGAAAGCCTGGAGCATTTTCTGGTTGGCCTCTGTAAGTTTGCTCTGCTGTGCCAGTCCCACTGTGGAATGGGCAGTGCCTTACATTCCAAGGATTTTACCTTAAATAGGTATAATGATTATTATATCTTAAATGTAATGAATAGGCCTTGCTGGTGGCGATGGAGAGATGGTCTGGGAAGGCCAGGGTTATCTTCAATGAGAATACACAATCTGCAGTGATGGGGAAGTGGTAGATGGAGAGCTGGCCTGTGGGAAAGGGGATTGCAAAAGAGATCAACTATTGAGGGGGTGAAGTGGAGGTGTCAGTTCTACAGAACAATCTGATGACCCTCTCTCTGGAGTGATATATCATGAGGATGACTGTAAATGGACTATGTGATATGATTCAAGAGTTGAGGTGGTCATGACAGTAGATAGTGTAGTACAGAAGTGGACTCTGTCTACCTAGCACCATCCGTGAGTGTGGATTTGAAATGTTACCCTTAGGGAGGAGTTAGTGAGCTATTAATGATAGCCTGAATGGAGTGAGGAATACAACATGGTGGGGGACAGGTTGGCATTAGCTCTGAAGTTAATAGTCCAATATTTGTCATTGCTGATACAGACATCAACTTGGTAGATGTGTATGGCTGGTTTGGTAAAGAGAGGAATCATTGCCAGTCCACGGTGCCCTAGGTTTAAAGCACTAGCCATGGTCTCAGCAAGCTGGATATAGAGGTTGGTGTTGTTGCTGTGGCAGTAGGGAAGAGCAGGAGTGGGAGGGGATGAGTTTAGGGCTTTTGTGGTGTGATGTGGCACAGAAGTGCTGGGATGCATTATACTCTAGTGCCAGAGAGAGAGTGGGTGTTAGTGGAGGCCTCATGGTAGTATGTGGTGGAGGCCAGCAGAGTCTCCTGTATTTTTTTGGGAGTGCAAAGGAGGAGACTTCCTCTAGGGAGCCAAGTTGGCAAAATAGGGTAATAATGATGGTGGGCAATTTTGTATTAAGAGTTGCAAAGACTTTGAACTTGAAGCCAAAGAGGCTGGGCATAAGTTACAATGGAGGCATAGTTATGAGGTGCAAAACTCTTAGTTTTGCAGGCGTTCTTGAGTGAGGCAAGTTCAGAAGGTAAGTAAGCAACAAGATCTGGAGTCAGTCATGTCCGTTGGGTCCTATTCTTTGAGGCACTGCTCCATGGAAAAGTTGGTCACTGAGGGGGTGCAAGGTTGTAGTTTAATGTGGGTGGCATGAGATCTTCTGTGGTGGTCCCAGGGAATGGAGGAGTGGCATTGGAGATGACATCTGAGATGCTGTCATCTCCAGCAGTGAGCTCTCGGGCTAGGTTGATGATAGCCTTCCCAAGTCAGTATTCATTCAGGTTGGTAGGGGTTCCTAATTTGAGGATCTCTAAGATTCAAATGTCCCTGGGCAATCTGGAGAACCTGCTGGCATTGTTGGGCATGAGAACTGGACTGCAGATGTCAGTGAGACCTGTGGCTTATCCAGTGTGCATCTGGCAGAGGCCTGGCCTGCTTGTGTATGCTTCCTTGGCCTGACTATAGAGCTTGTTCACCAGAAGCACATTGAAAAGCCAATGTAAGTGAGGCAGAATGAAGGTTTTTAAAAGACATCGACAATTTTGCCCAGATCGGTCATGATGGGAGCCCAGCTGCAAATTTAGGCCATATCTGTTGGGGCAATCTGGATATAGGTCAGTGAGTGTGAACTCAGAGCCACCTCAGCTAAAATGTGTTCCTGTTTACTAACTTGGCCTTGTGAGTGGGCCTGCATTGAGGCTGTCCAGGCCAGCCATTTGGCATGTGCCCTTTGTCTTAGGGTGAGGTTCTGCCGCACTTGCCGGGTTGTCAGCATAGCTACATGCAGTGGCAAGTGGGTCTGTGGAAACTTAGGAGAAGCTCGATAGATTTCCAATTTTTAAATATCCAATTGTTATGGCAGCACGTTTGATTTTCCAGTGGCTTGTAATAATCCTTGGGTCAAAATTATTGAGCCTGAGTTTCTCAAACTATCTTGAGCTTTCAGACCAATCAAGCACAACTAGCCCACGTAAGAGCCAACAGCTGCATTTGATAAATTTGTTTTGTCATTTTTGTAGCCTCTCTCCCAGAGAGCTGTTCCATTCACAGGGGAAAATGGGGCGGTCGCGGCTGTGAAAGGCTTCCATCTCCATATCCATAGGGGTGTGGCCCGGCTGACTGTCTGTGTGTAGTTTGGGGGCTCCACAGGAAGCATAAGAATTTCTTTCCTCGTCATTTTTTGGATATATTTTTCATTCACTAAGTGGAGTTTGTTGTCTCCTCTTGTAGTGTCCACACTGCTTCTGGTGTTGTTCCTGAGGCTATTATTTTTATTTCCTGCAGGGGATAACAGGGGACATTAGGATTTATTAACCAAACTTTATATCCTGAGATGTCTGGCAAAGGTTTTGGAGCAGGCAAATCAGAAGTAGGCTCTGCCTGACAGTCCCAAAACAGAGCTGTCAGGGGTCTCTCAGGGCATCTTATTGTTGCTGGATCATAGGATATCTTCCCCTGTTCAGGTAGCCAACCTTTGTAGGAGAGCAGAACAGGTGAAAAATATAAGTGGAAGGGGGAATTGGGTGAGTACAGCTAAATATAGAAATAGTCTCAGTGAACATGGAATACTTTTAAGTCTCCTTTAATAATAAGGGGAGACATGGCAGCTTTTAAAAGTTGGTATGGGTTCTTTAAGACACCCGACAGTCTAGAATTTAATAGGATCAAGGCCTGGTACAGGAGGGAGAGCCATTTAAATGGGGACTGTCTATAGATATTAACTAGACTTCCTGTGGTGATCATTTTGCAATTTATACAAATATCAAATCATTATGTTTTATAACTGAAACTAATAAAATGTTATACCTCAATTATCCCTCAATAAAAAAATAAAATAAAATCTTTAAAAAAATGGGGAGACAATGTCCTCTGGATTTTTCTCCTTAATTATTGCCCTTCATTCTCATCTTTTGCTTCCTGGAAATGAGATAAATTCCTGGAATTTGGACGATATATTTTATACTCTGAGGAGAAAAGCCACAGACAAATATGTTTTCGTTAAAAGACGTAGGAACACTTTCCCCCTGCGATATCATTGTACCTGCCATGGGATTCCTTATGTGAAGAATTCTTGGTCCATGAGAAAAATCAGTTTCTTATCAAGCTGAGCACTTATATTTGAGTCATCAGTGTATAGAGGGCATTTATTGCTCTTACATTAGATGATTTCACTAGAGGATTGACAAGCCTGGGAAACCTCTATCTTTAGCAGTTGGGGTCATGGGAGGAAGCAGCAAATATATCGAGAAGCAGTGGCTCATGAAATAGGAATAGAATTAAGATTAGTGTTCATGAATCCAAGATAAGGAGCAGTGACTGATTGACTGTACCAAATGCTGATTGGGTGAGGTAAATGAGGATGGGATTTGACCATAACAGTCATTGGGGATCTTTTCAAAAGCTGACTTTGTGGAGCAGGGTGTGCCAAGTTCTCCTTGGAATAGATTCTTGAGTTTAAAACAGGATGGATAGGCATTGCAGACAATAAAGATAGGTGCTCCTCTTTGACCTTAGAGTCTATAACTTAATAGACTTTCCATTGTGCATTAGTTTTCTATTGCTGCTGTAACAAATCACCATAATATTGATGGCATAAAAGAGCAATAATTTGCTATCTTACAGTTTTGGAGATCAGAACTCCTGAAAGGATCTCACTGAGGTGACTGTGTTTACTTGCATTTTCTAGCTTCTAGATGCCTTTTGTTTCATTTTGCTTCCTGCTTCAAAGCCAGCAAGATCAGTCAAACTTCTCATGCTGCCATATCTTTGATTCTCCTAGTCTGCTTCCCTCTTCTCCTGTTAAGGACCCTTGGGATTCCACTGGGCCCAGCTGCGTAGTCCATGATAATCTCCATGTTTTAAGGCCAGCTGTTGTACAACCTTAATTTCCCTTTGCCTTGTGACCTCACATATTGTTTAAAGGGTCCCTGGGATTTGTCCTAATTGGGTATGGTAAGACATACAGACATGGAAATGACTGTCAAGAAGGAAGAAGTTTATCATACTCGATAGTTCTCTAGAAACAGGAGTCACAGCAAGCCGTGCAGTGGGGTCCACCCAGGGAAGTGCTGGGGCTGGTCAGGAGGCAGTGTGAGCAAGGGGAGAAATGCAGCCAAGAACCATTTTTGTTCTAGAGAAGGAATAGGGGAGGCAGGGTAAGCATGTTTAAGATTTGCTAGTTTGAATAATTTCAGCAAGCTCCTGGGCACAGTGGCTGTCCCAGGATGGTACCTGGCCCAGAACTGAGTAATGCAGGTGGATAGTTGCCTAGAATTTGAGAGCCCAATAAAGGAGGGGGTCCAGGGGATAGGCTCTGGGTGGGTTGGTTTGCATGTGAAAGATGTGTCCTTGGGTGAGTTTTCTTTATCTATCTCTAGTAGTTGGTTAACCCTAGGAGGGGCAGTCCCTCCAGGGTCAGGAATGCCTCCAAAGGTCAACCCATTGGAATACAGAAAATTAAAGACATAGTTAATACACACAATTCACAGGTTCCAGGAATTAGAACATGGGTACCTTTGAAGATGATTATCCTGCCTACCTCACATCAGTCATACTTGTTATAATATTTTTTAATATTTTCTACTTTTCTGTTTTTAGTTATTGTGATTATGAGCAATATTTTAACAGGATTTAAACTCCAATGTGAAACATCAGGTACAGTTTAAATTATTTTATACTTGTTCCTATGAGTAATGCATTGTTTTTATTTCTATGACCATATTTTTTTTTTTTTTTTTTTTTTTTTTTTTACATTTTTATTGATATTTTAATGGTTTCTAACATTGTGAGATTTTGGGTTGTACATTTTTGTTTGTCCTTCACCCCATATATGACTCCCTTCACCCCTTGTGCCCACCCCCCACCCCCCACCCCCACTTCCCGGGTAACCACAGTCCAGTTTTCTCTGTCTATGACCATATTTTTATGCTGTTGTCCTGTGATTTTTCCCATTCTTAAATTTTGTAATTATAGCATACATACAGAAAATTGTGTGAAAGTGCATATATACTGATAATAAACCACAGAATGCTGAGCCCCTGGGTACACACCTTCCAAATCAAGAAATGGAAAATTACCTTACCCTTGAGTGTCTCCTTTATATTCCATCACATTCTTCCATCCAAGAAGGAACCTTGGTGTTTGAACATTGTGTTAACCATTGTATTGATCATGTTTGAAATTCTCTGTATATTATGATTCTTTGATATCTTTGGAGTCTTTGTGGCTAGAGAGAAACTGCCCCTCTCAGGGCTAGCTATTACAGAGTAAACCATTCACTTGGGAGCACATCTTTCTGATGCAAACCAATCCAGAGACCATACTCCAAACACCCCCTCCATCTAACTTTCACACACTATTTCCCCTGTCTTAAATCAACCCAGAGCCAGGTAGTAGACAACAAGGGTCAGCCATTATGCCCAAGAGCCCCCTGGAGTTATTCAAACAGGCTAATACTAAGCTGTACCCTGCTCTACCTTGCTTTCCCTTGCAGAAACCCCAATAAAGCTCTCCTCTCATTCCTGCTTTTCCTTCCTAATGACCTGGTGCATCTTCATGTGGCCCTGTGTTGTGTGGTGTCCCACTTTCTTGGGATTGTGTAATTAATAAACTTTCCATGGCATTAACCTCTCTGTGTCATCACTCAGTCACCTTTATAAATTAAGACTCAGGCACTAATCATTTTATGCAGCAAGCAGGCTGACTTGCTGATGAACAGAGGGGCATGGCTCTAGACTGCTCTTGGCTGACTAACTGCCTGTACTGAACAGCAAGCTCTGCCTGGGAGGTGCTGCTGGCTGTTGGAGCCCTTGTACTTTGGCCCTCACTGCCTGGAGCAGTGTCAGCCTTGTTCTGTCATGGTTTTCCAACCTAACTTGTGACAAGAGAGTGACCCAGATTCTTCCTTAGTAGGAATTAAGACTGGGAGAATGAGAAGTCCCCAATGACACCTTATTGGTGACAGAATGTCCTACCAGATGAGAGGTCATGGGGCATCTAGGGCGAATTGGCATAGGTTGACAGGCACGGTGAAGGCTTCTTGGAAAGGGAAGCAAGGAGTGTTACCCTCAGAGTGCTTTGAAGGCACTGAGACTGATCCACTGGCCTGGCAACCCCATTAGACCACCATCAGGAGCCACCAGGGTGGGCTTAGGAGCTGGGCATTGAGCGCCCGGCAGTACTCCTTAATGGGCAATTCTTCTCTTACTCTGGGGGACAAACAAGTCTGAGGTAAATAAGGTCCCTTGTTGATAGGCCATCAGAAACATCATTAACTCTCTGTCCCATGAGCATTGCAACCCTAGGCAGATACCCATTTGATTACAAATTTGGATAGGCCCTTTCCACTAGTCAGTAGCTAGATGTACCCCGATTCATAAAACCGTAGGTTCCAAAAAGTTTAAAACAGTGTTTCAAAGGCACATCTCTCTGTTGCTTGCTTTTACTGTTACAGTTCACTCCCAGGCATAGTAGGATAGAAGGGATCCCATCCATGGAGACCATAGCTCAATGTTTAATGAAAAAGGAAAAGAAGAAGGCACACTTTGTTCTTGCTTCCCCTAAGACACATGAGGGGTGTTCTTAGCCCTACATGAGGTTGTAAATCTCCTGGGCAATGTACTTGGGCACTCTTGAGTTTCGCTGTCTATCAACATGTTAAGAGCATCCTCCTGCAAACCAAATTATCACAGAATCAGGATTTCACCACCATTGTTCTCTTGGATATAACCCCCAGACTCTCTGAAGTTGATAAGGACACCCTAGAAAGTGAGGCCACCACTCACAGCTTGGGCCACTCAGGACCACCAGGAGCTTATCAGGTAAATACCGAAAAAAAAAAAAAAAAAGAACAAAATGGTCATCTCAGGATCAGATAAGAGACAACAGGAAAGAAAAAAAGTAAAAAGGCTCTGGATTTGGGTAACTACAAGTAACCTTTCCTGCCCAGAAGGAAACTTGAAATTTTAAGTTTCAAGGAAATGCCATGTCTAGCAACATAATGCTGGTCTTATGTTACTTACTGACTTAAAATCAACAACAACAGGGGCCGGCTCGGTGGCGTAGCAGTTAAGTTCATGTGCTCTGCTTTGGTGGCCCGGGGTTCCCAGGTTCAGATCCCGGGTGCGGACCTACACACCACTTATCAAGTCATGCTGCAATGTTGTCCCATATAAAGTAGAGGAAGATGGGTATGGATGTTAGCCCAGGGCCAATCTTCCTCAGAAAAAGAATTAAAAAAGTAGGATTGGCAACAGATGTTAGCTCAGGGCTAACCTTCCTCAAAAAATAAATTAATTAATTAATTAAATAAAATCAACAATGACAAACCCCTAGATACCAGGGAAGAAAATAAAGGTTAACTACATAAATTATATATATATGTGTGTGTGTTTATATAATTTATATATGTATATGTGTAATATTTTAATATAGGTGCATAATAAATAAATTACTAAATTGTATATAAACTGTAAATTAAAAGAGATACATGATTTGACCAAACTGGAAATCCAAATTTTATACATTAATATATATATACTAATAACTTATATAGTAAGTTATATATAATTACGATATATGTAACAAAATTTCTATACTAAATAATGCATATAACAAATAGGTAAAAAGTGCACTGATTGGCTTTTGTGCCTCTACAACATAACTTCTAAATTAACATTTGCTAAAATGCACTAATTGACAAACCTTCATTAATCAATATTGCCACTCAAATTACAGTTATACCTGGGGATCCCACTACATTTAAACATTATACTCCCCTATAATTTTTAAAAAGTAACTAAAAATAGAGGAAAAAGTTGTCCTCACTTTAATTGTAGCCTTGCTTAAATTTCCCATAGTGATAGTTCCCATTTCCCTAAAATATGCCATCTTGGATATAGATGCCCTGACACAATAACAAATTTAAGTCTTTGATACTTACTAATTGTCTTGATAAGATAGGCCCCCAGGGAACCCTCAATAAAATAATTATTATGTCCCAATTTGAGTTAAAATAGGGCCTTCAATGTTTAAAACTTATTATACAAACCTAATTATTAAGAGATGATTATCTCTACTCCTCCATTGACTAACCCAATTCTGCATGTTCTTAAAACTGAAATAAGTAATAAGTACATAAATAATCCATCTCTCGGCTACCTGAGGAACATTTTCGGATTAACTGACTAAACAGCAGTGAGAGTTGTGGACTCTGTGGATGGCACTACCGACCACCGTATGTGATGCAGCACAGTGGAATGTTACCGCTTGCCATCTCTTAACCAGGATGTCCCTAATAAAAAACAAGATTCCAAAAACAACACACTTGGCCAAACTTCAGGCAGTCATCTTGGCTCTTGATACCCAAGCCAACAAATGGCCCCGTCTTCACATTGTTATGAACTGTTGGGCCATTGCCTAAAAAGTCTCCATTCAGGGTCAAGAACTCCGGGAATCTCTTGCCTCACAGACACTCAAATTCAAGATTACACATGTCTCTACATATACTGAGGCCACAATACAAGGCCTTGTCAGGACACTCCTTATTCCCTTCAGAATTATAGACATTACTAATAGTAACCAAGGCACACATTTGACTTCTCAAAATATACCATACTAGGCTTTTGGGAAAAGCATTCAATAAAACTTTCATGTTCCTGATAGATCCCAGGCAGCCAGTTTAACTGGGAGACATAATGATCTCCTCAAACAATTCTTTTAAAATTCAGTCGGACCAATGGACCCCTAAGCGGGTCTCTATCTTGCCCTGAGTCTTAACCTGTCTTTATACATTTTCTATCCCATAAGAACTGGAGGCAGGTCAGGGGTGCATACTCTCCTGGGACCCATCAAACAAAATTGTCCCATGGGCCAGGCAGCTGCTCATCTGATATGGGACCCATTTAAGGCTAAACTTTCACAAAAATTTAAAACCAGAAACCTGGGGCTGGCCCAGTGGCACAAGCGGTTGAGTGCGTGCGCTCTACTGCAGCAGCCCGGGGTTCGCCGGTTCGGATCCCGGGCACGTACCAATGCACCTCTAGTCGAGCCATGCTGTGGCAGCGTCCCATATAAAAGAGAGGAAGATGGGCACAGATGTTAGGTCAGGGCCGATCTTCCTCACAAAAAAATAAATAAATAAATAAAATAAAACCAGAAACCTGTCTAGCACAGCTGCACACCATTCTGTTGCCTGTTGGTCTTATGACTACTGGTCTGGGTGTTTTCATTGATTTACAATCCAGAGGCCCAAACTCTCCAAGTATGTCA
The DNA here is from genome assembly GCF_020826845.1 of Diceros bicornis minor. NCBI lineage: Eukaryota > Metazoa > Chordata > Mammalia > Perissodactyla > Rhinocerotidae > Diceros > Diceros bicornis. The sequence goes on from NC_080769.1 coordinate 9,499,326, forward strand.
CTGTTTCAATCAAACATGGCAAATGATGAGACCACAACAACCTGAGTGGGGTATCAACCAGGAAAAGATACCCCAGTCCCACATCCTAGATGACATCACCCTGACCCAGAAGCTCACTACTGCTGATGATGACATCACTTCAGATTACATTGCCCCAGCACAAGACCTTGCCACTAGGGAAGACTTCACCCCATTCATCACTCTTGGACTCCGTCAATTAAGGCACAAGTGGACACAGGACATTTTTAATTTTACTATTGATATTATGGATTCTGTTGTGTTTCTGAGCTTGCTGCGTAGCCCATGATCCTGGTATGCTCCCTGCCCTCCGCCGAAACCTACATCCCTGCACTGCCACACCTATGGGGAAATCTGATAGAGGTTGCTCGTGTCTGTGTGATTCTAACAATGAATGAAAATTCCTGCTTTCTTCAGGAGATACCTCACTCATTAAACTCAATGCCTTGACCCCCTGGGGAGAGGACCACTCTCTTCCCAGTGCCTTCTCCTACTACACCGCTCCAGCTTTCCACCATGACCTCCTGTCTTGCATCTTCAACCACAAATACTCCTTCCCCTTGGTTACACACAAAACCACTAATCTTTTCATATACTTGATTAACTTAGTTCATACCCTCCAATAACATAACTAACAGACTTGCCAATTTGATCATTGTCAGCCTCATACTTATAACACACTTTATGACTCCACCAAGATATTGTTAGATGCTCCAAAAAATTTTCACATCTTTATTCTTGATTAATGCCAGTGTAATGAAAACTGTGAACATGGACTGGCCCACAATGACTCCTTATTCTTCCAACTCCTTCTTACTCTCATAGTAAAGTGTTTTCTATGGTGTTTAGGGCAACTTCTGCTCCCCTTTAAAAATCTCGACTATAATCACCCCACAGTTTCCTCAGTATGGTGTCAAACAATCAGAAGACCAATTTTATTAATCATGATTTTGATTTTCTGTATAGTATGATGCTTTCACATGTTGGGGGCCAGGTTGGCTGATGAGAAACTGCCCCTCCCAGGGCTATCTGACTCCTACAGATAGTAAGCAATATGCTCTGGCATCTATCTTTCATATGTAAAGCAAGTAATCCAAAGCTAGCATACACAACCACCTCTTTTATCTAACTCTTACACACCAAGTCAATATTTCCCCTGCCCTAAATCAACCCAAGATCAGGTACCAGACAACTATGGACCTCCTTTTGCCCCAAAGAATGCCAGAATTATTCAAAGTAGCCAATCCTAAGCTGTTTACTCTGCCTTGCCTTTCCTTTCCTGTGGACACCCCAATAAAGTGTGACCTATGCTTTCCCCTCACTTCTGCCTCCTGACTGACTCTTGTGCTCCCACATTTAGCCCTGCATGACTTCCCATGAGACTTTTCTTGGGATTGCAAGTAATAAACTTTTCTAATGGCACTAATCTAGTCACATCTTCACTCAGTCACCTTTATAAGTTAAGATCCAGGCAGAAACCCTCCATTTCTTCATTTTTCTTCCTACGTTTTACTACTTATGTGCATATACCATAACAGGTATTACCTACCTTGGGTGATTTTTAAACTGTTAATGAAAGCTGTCATTATTGATTTATGCCTTTGTAATTTGATTCATATCCTTTGTACATGTTCAACCTTATTAGTTAATTACAATATTTTCACAAAATGGTTGTGCAGTGATATCTCATTGTAGTTTTGATTTGCCTTACCATGATGACTGATGACATGAACATGTTTATAAGTACTTTGGCTATTTGAAGAAATACCTGGTCATGTCTTTTGATGACATTTCTAAAAATAGGTCTTTTTAAAAATAATTTTTAAGGCTTTTGTAAGACAATGTGAAACTCATCCTTTGTGAGTTACGTGATTGCAATAGTTTCCACTTTACGTGTCTTCAGTGTTATGTTTCCCTAAGGAAAATAATTTCTTAATTTGGGCATAGCCAAATTTATTCAACCTTTCCTTTATGTTGTTTTAGAAATTTTTTTTCCGTGGACATTATAAATATGTTCTAATACCTTGCCTTACAAAATTTTTTTAGTTTTTGTTGCAAATGTATGTCCTTAATCCATCTGGGATTGATTTTTTCTGTGTGGGATCAATATATGTCTAATTTAATTTTTCCTCCAGTGGACGTAAAGTTTTCCCAATATCCTGTATTGAGAAGCTCAACTTTCCCCGCTGATCTGTAGTGTTGGATCAGCCATTGAAAAAATTCCATATTTATTTGAGTGTGTTTCAGGGCTTGATGTTGTTTTCCTTTGGTCACTTGGCCTAATCTTTGTATAATCACCAATTGTCCTTGTTGTATTGACTCTACAATATTTCTTAATGTCTGATAGAGCTCCTTCCTATGCCATTGTTCTTGAGGAGTGTCCTTCCTGTTGCCTTCTTTTTAAAATTTTGAACTTAATTCAGACATAGAGAAAAAGTTGGTAGACTAGTAAAAAGGACTCCAGTATGCCTCTACCCAGATTCCCTATTTTTAAATATTTTGCTACTTTTCCTTTCTCATTCTTTCTCTCTCTCTCCTTCTCCCAGTGTCTGTGATTTTTTTCCTGAATCATTTGAGGGTAAGTTGCATACTTCATGCCTTTTTACTTCTTAATATTTTCGGTATGTGTTTCCCAAGAACAAGAGTATTATCTGATCTGTAGTCCACATTCCTATTTCATCAGCTGTCCCATGTCCTTTGTTGCAAAATGTCCCCTTTAGTCCAAGGTCATGTAGTGTTTTTAGTGATCCTGTTTCTTTAATCAATTTCAAGCATTTCCTTACTCTTTCTTTGTCTTTTATGATATAGACAATTTTTATGAAAACACCCATTTCCTTTAGAGAGCTTCTGTCCCTTAGAGTTTCTTTGAAGTTACTTCACAGTTAGATTCAGGTTTTGAATTTGGGGTTGAATATGAAAAAAGACATATATATTTCAAAGGTGTCACTACAGAGAGGCCTGTGATTTCATTTTTCCCATCATGGGTGATGTTAATTTTGATCACTTGGTGTAAAGTGGTGCAAATGTCCGGTGTTTGCACTGTGCAGTTCCTGTTTTTCTTTTGTGATCAGTAACTTGTGGGGAGATCTGGATATATTTTGCATCAGCTTGTGAGGCTCCTCTAATAATAGTAGGTCTACTTTTTATTAGACATTTGCTGAAACTCCAAATAAATCATTTTAAGGGGAATGGTGTGTTTTCTAGATTGGACTTTCCAATCCACGAACAGAGTATTTTTTTCCCCACACATTTAAGTCTTCCTCAAAGGTGTTCAATATCTTACAATTTTCTCCAAAAAACTCTGCACATTTTGATTAGATTATTCTTAAGCATTTTATAATTTTCTTGTAAATGTTATACTTTTATATTTAATTGTTCTGATTGTCGATATATAAAATGCATTTGATCTTTGTATATTGAATTTTGTCTAGCAGCCTTGCTACACTTTCTTAAAAATACTAATTTTTGAAATATTCTTTTGAATTTTCTGCATAGGCCATCATATCTTCTGTAATTAATGGCGGATTTTTTTCCATTTCAATCTTTAGATCATTTACATATTTTTCTTGCTTTACCGACCCAACAAGACCTCCCATACAATAATGACTAGAATTAGTAAAAGTAGCATCCCTGGCTTCTTCCTAATGCGAATGGGCTATGCTTTCCATCATCACCATTGACTGTATTGATTGTTGTAGATTTTACAAGGTTAAGGCTTTATCCTACTTTTAATAGTTTGAGAGTTGGCTTTCTCATAAATGCCCTCTGAATTTATTAAATGTTTTCCCCTGATTCCTCTGAGATGATCCTATTTGTTCACGGATCTTATTCAAATACCTAGAACTGTATCTGCCTGTGATAGATACCTAATATTTGAGTGAATTAATAAATAAAAGAAATTTAAAAAATAAATGTGAGTTAATTGATATCGTATGTTATAGCAACCTTGTAATTCTAGAAAAAAATGAGCTTGGACAAAGTGAATTGTCTTTTTTATATGTGAATGTATTCTATGTACTGATACATTAGAGAAGTTTTAACAAGTATGTTTGAGTAACTTTGGCATTTCATTTCCTTTTCTTACTCTATTCTGTCCCGGTTTTTGTATAAAGATAGGAGTATCTCCTCCTTTTCTAAACTCTTAAACAATTTCTATATTAGGAGAATTGTTTCTGTTATGGAGGTCAAAATTCACTAGCAGAAGTATCTGAATCTGGATTATTTGTTGCCATTGTTACTAGCTTTTTTTTCATATTTTGCAGTAATTTCAAGCAAGGTTTGAGTTGTTTTTATGTTTGTAGGACTGCTAAGTTTTCCAGTTTCACCATCAGTCAGTTAAGCAAGTTACGTTTTACAGGAATTTTTCTATTTTCAAATTTATAGTTTCTTGTTTTTAGTATTTGTGACTTTTGTAATTATATATCTTTGGTATCCCCTTTTTCATTTCTACTTTCATTTGCTTGTGACTCTTCATTTTTCTTATATTAATCCTGCCGGAATTTATTCAGTTTTGTTAATTCATTTCAAAAAAAACTCATTTGATTAATCTACTGTATATCTGGTTTGTGTTCTATATTAGTAGGCTCAGAGGCCATAACAAAATACCATAGACTGAGTGGCTTAAACAATACAAATTCATTTTCTGGAGGCTGAATTCCAAGATCTGATGCCAGCAAGGTAGGTTCCCAGTGAGAGCTCTCTTCCTGGCTTGTAGATGACTGCCTTCTCTCTGTCCTCACACGGCAGAGAGAAAGCCAGCAAGCTCTCTGGTGTCCCTTCTTATCAGGGCACTAATACTATCATGGGGCTCCACCCTCACAACTGCATCTAAACCTAATTACCTCTCAAGGCCCCATCTCCAAAGACAATTACCTTGGGAATTCGGGCTTCAAGAGACGAATTTTGGGGGCCACACTTCAGTTCATTGAATGATTTATTTTCTTAAGTTCTTTTCTTACCTTATTTTTACTTTCATCCTAGTTTTGTTGTATTTACAGTCACACGCTGGAGAACAACATTTTGTCAACTACAAACAACACCTATATGACAGTAGTCCCATAAGATTAGTACAATATAACCTAGATGTGTAGTAGCTGATACCATCTGGGTTTTTGTAATATTCTATGATGTTCACACAATAATGAAATTGCCTAATAATGCATTTCTCAGAATGTATTTCCGTTGATAAGTGATGCATGACTGTACTTTGTTATTCCTTTTTCACTACTAAAATGAAATGCATAGCTCATTGCTTTTCCAGACTTTCTTCTTTCTTATTATGTAATCACTTCAGGTTTTGACTATCTTTATATTGCTATAACTGAATTTCCAACAAAGGTTGGTTGTTTTTTTTTTCTTACTTTCAATCATAAATAGCTAGTTTCTACTACAGTTTGTGGTTTGTCAGGTGGGTTGTTTCAAAATATGTTTCTAATTATAGCAGCATTATTTACAATAGCCAAGATGTGGAAGCAACCCAAGTGCCCATCAACAGATGAATGGATAAAAAGATGTGCTATATATATATACAATGGAATACTACTCAGTCAAAAAAAAACCCATGCCATTTGTTACAATATGGATGGAACTTGAGGGTATTATCCTAAGCAAAATAAGTCAGAGAAAGGCAAATACCATATGATTTCACTCACATGTAGAAGATAAATGAACACATAAATAAGGAGAACAGATTAGTGGTTACCAGAGTCGAAGGGGTGGAGGGAGGGCAAAAAGGGTAAAGGGGCACATATGTATGGTGGTGGATAAAAACTGGACTATCGCTGGTGAACACAAGGCAGTCTATACAGACACTGAAATATAATGTACAACTGAAATGTACCCAGTGTCATAAGCCAATATGACCTCTATAAAATAAAGAAAAATAGGTGTTTCCAAATTTCCAACATATAGTGTTTTTATGTTTTTGTTATTGACTGATAACTTAATTGCATTGTGTTTAGGGAATTATATTAACATGTGGAAATGTTTGAGATATACGTTCTTGGCCTCTTTGTGCTCAATTTTCATAAGTTCTCCATATAAACTTGGAAACAATGTGTATTTTATCCTTGCAGTCAGCTGTGCTTTATGTGTTTATGGGCCCAGCATGTTCATTGTTTTGCTGAAGTCTTTGATGCTATTGGATTTTTGTTCCTCTGTACTATCTGTTCCAGAGAGTGCTGTATTAAAATATTCCACTCCAATGGTGGCTTTTGTAATTCTCCTTTCATTTGATCTATTTTTGTTTGCTATATTTTGAAGGCTGTGTTATTAGGTGCATAGCATTTTAGAATTGCTGTAGATTTTTGGTGAATTGAACCTTTCAAAAATTATCTGTAACTTTTTTAAGTGTAGAAATGTACAATCCACTAAAATCTGTTTTGTCAGATTTTTATGTAGCAATATTATTGTTTTCCCTTTATTTCTCAATCTTACTGTATCATTAGTTTTTAGATGTCTCTTTAAAAACATCATAGAGGAGAAACCTTTAAAATCCGGATTTTTAATAAACTTTGCATGCTGAAATAAAATTAGGCATCCAGAGAGGTTGTAAAAATAGGACAATATATTCCTGTATATCCTTCACTGAGCTACCCTAGGGTTAACGTCTTAGGCAACCATAGTATTATTGAAACCAAGAAATTAACATTGATAAAATACTATTAACTAATCTACTGACCTCATTCAAATTTCACATTTTCTCACTCTTTTCCTTTATATGAGCTAGGATTCAATTCAGGTTCTTACATTGCATGAATCTTGATATTTCTAAAATCCACACTAAAAATCCTTATCCATCAGGGAAGCAGTTAGTCCATTTGTAACTGGTAATAAGTTTGGATTTCATTTAGTCATCTTATTTTATACTTTCTATTTGTGTCATTTCTTTTCTTTGTTTTAATTGAACTTATCAGCTGATTACAAAACTTACTGCAGATATACAGTAGTCAAAACAGTGTGTTACTGGCTTAAGGACAGACATATAGATTAATGGAATAGAATTGAGAGTCCAGAAATAAGCCCTCACATATATACTCAACTGATTTCTGAGAAGAGTGCCAGGAGAATTCAATGGGGAAAGAAAATAAGCTTTTCATCAAATGGTACTGAGACAACTGGATACCTACATACAAAAAAATATAGTTAATCTTTTACCTTACACCATATACAAAAATTAATTCAAAATGGATCAAAGACCTAAGTGTAGGACCAAAAATTATAAAATTGCTAAATAAAAAATAAGAGAACAGCTTCATGACACTGCATTTGGCAATTGCTTCTTAGATGTGATACCTAAAGCACTCTGCAACCAAAAATAAAAATAGATAAATTGGACTTTGTCAAAATTACAATCTTTTGTACTTCAACAGACACTCATCAATATTAAATCCTTTTGTCATCCAAAGGACACACTCTAGAGAGTGGAAGACAACCGTGGAATGGGAGAAAATATTTGCAATTCACATATGTGATAAGGAACTTAAATAGAGAAAATATATCGGGGCCGGCCCCGTGGCTTAGCGGTTAAGTGCGTGCGCTCCGCTGCTAGTGGCCCGGGTTCGGATCCCGGGCGCGCACCGACGCACTGCTTCTCCGGCCATGCTGAGGCCGCGTCCCACGTACAGCAACTAGAAGGATGTGCAACTATGACATACAACTATCTACTGGGGCTTTGGGGGGAAAATAAATAAATAAATCTTTAAAAAAAATAGAGAAAATATAAAGAACTCTCACAACTCAACAATAAAAAGACAACTAATCTAATTTTAAAATGAACAAAAGATTTGAACAGACATTTCTCCATAGAAAACAGAGAAATGGTCGACAAGCACATGGGAAAAGATGCTTAACATCAGAAATCAGTGGGGAAATGCAAATCATCTTCAGAATGAAACATCACATCACATCACTGGGCGGTTAACATGTGAAAGACAGACAGGAACAAGTGTTAGCAAGCATGTGGGGAAATTTTAACCCTCATACATTGATGGTGGGATTGTAGATGATGCAGCCACCTCCACCACATGATGATGGAAAACTGGTAGTTTTTCTAAATATTAAACAGATACTTGCTGTATGTCCCTGCCATTCTACTCCTAGTATATACCTGTGATAGTTAATATTGTGTCAACTTGACCGCAACACACAACGTCTAGATATCTGGGAATACATTACTTTGGGGTGCAACCGTGAGGGTGTTTTGGAAGGAGAGTAGCATTTGAATCAGTAGGCTGAGTAAAGCAGATTGCCCTCTCCAATGTGGGTGGGCATTATCTAATCTGATTTAGGGCCTGAATAGAACAAAAAGGTGGAGGCAAGATGAATTCTCTTTCTCCGCCTCACTATTGAGCTGGGATAATGTTCCCCTGCTTTTGGTGCTCCTGGTTCTCAGGCCTTTTGACATGGACTGGAATCTATGCCATTGGCTCTTTAGCTTTCAGGCCTTTGAAATGCACCACTGAGTTTCCAGCTTTTTTTTTTTTTTTTTTCCCACCTTTTGTGACTTATTATTGCATGCTTATCAGCAGAAAAAAATTTTTCTCAGGGGGCCGGCCCGGTGGCACAAGCGGTTAAGTGCACGCGCTCCACTGCAGCGGCCCGGGGTTCGCCAGTTCGGATCCAGGGCGCGCACCAACGCACCGCTTGTCAAGCCATGCTGTGATGGCGTCCCATATAAAGTGGAGGAAGATGGGCACGGATGTTAGCCCAGGGCCAGTTTTCCTCAGCAAAAAAGAGGAGGATTGGCATTGGATGTTAGCTCAGGGCTGGTCCTCCTCACAAAAAAAAAACCAAAAAAAATTTTACTCAGAAAATGTTTATATGAATTGATTTTATATTAGTTTTTCCACATGACTCTTTAGGGCATTCACATCAGCTGCACAGAGCTGGGACTCCTTCTTCTCTTGCTGTTTTGTTCTAATAAAGCTTCATGTGGTGGAGGTAATGCATGGTATGAATTCAGTAAATAAAGCTGACGTGATGAAGTTTGGTTGATTTCTCTAATCTGTGAAGCTTGCAGGATAGCAGGTAAAAACTTTGAGTATTGAGCTGTAGATGAGACAATCACTGGGGACGTTTTGTCTTACATTTTGTCTGCAACTGCAAACAGATTGTGGGACTTTTCAGTTTCCATGGTCACATGAGTCAGTTCCTTATAATAAGCTTCATTATATATATATTTATATAAATTTTATTATATATATTATTTATATAGGTATACATGATCTTTCTGATCTTACAGTACTGTCTGGGGCCATATGTTCTGTTTTTCTGGAGGACGCTAATACAGTACCCAAGGGAAATGAAAATGTGTCTGCAGAAAAGATACACATGAATTTTCATAGCAGCATTACTCATAGTATCCACAAAGTGGAAACAACACAAATGTCCATCAACTGATCAATAAATAATATCCATACAATGGAATATCATTCAGCAATAAAAAGGAATGATATATGCTAGAATACATATGAACTTTGAAAAAGACACTAAGTGAAAAGAAACTATTAAGAGAAGATTGTATGATTTCAGTTACATGAAATCTTTTGAAAACACAAATCTATATACAAAGTAAATTCACGGCAGCTTAAATGTTAAGGGAGTAGGAAAATGGGGATATGACAGTTGAAGGGTATTTTTGGTGAAATGAAAAGGTTATAAAATTTTCCTGGTCGCAGAACTCTTTGAAGATACTAAAAAACATTGAATGCTATAGTTTTAAATGGGGAAATTGTATGGCATTTGAATTATTTTTCAATACAGCTGTTGAAAAACACAAAAAAGAAATCATGAGAGTAGGTACATCATTAGGAGAAAAAAAATTTAATGTCTCTGAAGCACTTAGAGCAACAAGATGCAACAAACATTAGCTACCATTATATTTTTACCACGAAACCTTAAAAATTAATATAAAACTATTGTAACCAAAAGAATATGCTATGGGCATAAGTAAATATTACTGGCACAGAAGAGTCTAGAAACTGATACAGGTATATATAGGAATTTATGGTTTAATGAAGATGGAATTTCAAATCAATAGGTCAAGGATAGTTTGTCAGTAAATGATACTATAACAATTCACCATTACCCCACACAACAAGCCAAAATACACTCTCAGGATTAAAGATTAAAAAGTAATTAGAAATAAAAAAAAATTAGAAGAAAATTAGGAGATCTGACTGTAACCGACAGTTTGAAGAGAATTTTTAAGGCAAACCAGGAAACCCAGAAATTAGTTTTTAGAAGACTTTCTTGGCTACATAAAAATTAAATATTTTGTACAGCAACAGCTAAAACATTGACGTAGAGAAATAGCTATCAATTCAATTGATGAATGAAACACATTTAATAACGCACATGAGCAATTCTTGGTAAAACGTGCTAGTAAATCAAGATTTAAAAAGACTTTAACTCCACAAAGGCCACCCACGGAAACCCACAGCAAACTTGATTACTAGAGAATCTTTACAACCATTCCTGAGTTAAAAATGCCTGGTATCAGTGCTATTTCACAATTTAGTATGGGAAGCCCTGGACCGTACAACAAGATAGGAAAAATAAAAGACAGAATACATATTTGAAGAAGAAAAACATAAAAGTTACAGGAAAATGTTATTACAGTGAAAACGCAAAGGAATCAAGGATTAAAGTTTAGGATAGTGTCCAACGTAAAGCAAAGCAACTAACGTTAAATATGGGATTGATTGAATGGAGGAGATAGACCATCATGGATTGGCAGGCATATTATTACGGGAGAATCATTACAAACGCTCCAGGAAGACGAAGACAGGCCCCAGCCCGTAGCCCAGTCCACAGGCCTGCTTCCATCCTCAACCTGGCCGACAGGGCCGGTTTCCGCCCCCAGCCCCCGCGCGGAGCCGACTCCAGGCCACTCCGCACCCACGCGGGGAGAACCGCAATTTCTCTGTCTGAAATGGTCGGACGTGATTGGCAGCCCGAGCTCTGGAGCCCCGCCCCTTACCTCCGTAGGCAGGAAGCGGAAGTGGCGTCACTTGTACGCGCGATCTTTTTGTCCGTTGACCCTGCACCTCGTGAAGTGGTCAGGTAGGTTGTCTCGCGGTGATTCCGTCCCTGGTGAGGCCCGCTTGCAGGGAGCGCCCTGGGAGGCAGGAGGGCGGTAAAGGACAGGTGTGACCCCGAGGGGCCTCCTTAGAGAGGCCGGGCCCCTCCGCTCGCGTCCGCCCGGCCGCTGTCCCCGCGCGGAGCCGGGGCGGGAAGGGCGCGTGTGCGGGGGGTTTTCATCCCCTGGGCTCCCCTGTTCAGAAGCCTCCGAAGTAACCTCGGGACTTTTCCTGTGCGAACGAATGTGTCGCCTGAGAATCTGTCTTTAACTTTACTTGTTCTTTATTTTTGAACATTACCTAAAGGTGAAAGGGAAGATAGTTTGTCAGGTGTGAAATAAAACGGAGAAAAGTAAAGGGCCAGTGTGAGAGGCAGAGAGGCGTTTGTTTGGGGCTCGTGGAACTGCAATTCCTACTCTTGGCTAAACGTAGTTCATCGCTGAGGCAGCTGGTGGGAGGCAGAAGTCCGTCACTGGGAGGGGCTGCAGGTTTCTCCAGGGTCCTCAGTTCAGAGTTCCTGTTCTGCTCCACGAGGACTCGCGTGAGACCCGTTTCCTTAATGGCTCCCCAGCGCCATTTTAAAGCCCTTAGACGTAAGGGACTCCGTTGTTTCACGTTTCACAGCTGTCAAGGGTTTGCATATTTCTGTATATAAATATAAACGTATGTGGACCGAAAGTCTTTCTTCTAAAGAAAAACAAGAATACTCAGCTACTTGTCGTCTGAACTTCCTAGCCCCTATATCATCCTCACAGAACTTTAAAACAGGGGCCTTTGGGAGAAAAAGATGGGGGCTTTGTGACACTAGTTCTAGAATTGGTGTTTTCCATTGACAGGAATTTGCACTAGGTGTGTTTTTCTTTCATATTTTTCTTTCGTAAAACCTTAAACTTAACAGAAAATGTGAACATCCAGTGCAGTGAGTGTTTTTTATAGACAATTTACCATTTGTAGCATTTTGTGTGTTTAATCTCTCCATAGATAGATAAATACATTTTATGGTGAACTTATTTGAGAGTAAGTTAAAAATAAATTGCATTCATGGTACTTGACCTTTAAATACTTTAATGCATGTCCCAAACATAAGGACATTGTTCTCCTAAAACCACAGTACTATTCCACCCAAGAAAATTAAAAATAATGTCATCTCATAGCTACTCTGTGTAAAAACTCATCCTCCACTTAGTTCCAAAAGAATATTTTTGTATCTTGGACCCTATCAAGATTTATATATGGCAATTGTTTATTTCTTTTAGTCTTATAATAGATCAGTTGACATTGTTTGTCCCATTATGTTGACTTTTAGAAAAGGCACAAGTGTTCTTTTGGGAAGTCACGTAGTGTGATGTTTCTGATTTTATTTTCACAGTGTGTTTAAATATTTCCTCTATTTGTATTTCTTGACAACTGGTGATTGGGTCTGGAGCAGAGGTTGGCAAACATCTTGTCTGAAAGGTCCAGATAGTAAGTACTTGATGCTTTGCAGGCCATAAGGTGTCAGAATTACTCAGCTCTGCCTTTGTAGTGGGCAAGCAGACACAGACCTAAGTAACCAAAAGGGCATAGCTGTGTTGCGACAAAGCTTTATTTACACAAACAGGCCTGTGACCAAAGTGTTCCAACTCCTGGTGTAGAGGCTTCAAAAGATCATTTCAAAGGATGTTGTAGGTGATGTGTGCATCAAATTGCATTGCATCAGGAAGATGGAAATTTATGCCATCCCTCAGTTAGTGATGCCAACTTTGATTACTTGTTTCTGTAGTGATCAGCAGAGCACTCTGTTTTATTTTTATTTATTTTTTTTTTGAGGGAGATCAGCCCTGAGCTAACATCTGTGCTAATCCTCCTCTTTTTACTGAGGAAGACTGGCTCTGAGCTAACATCTATTGCCAATCCTCCTCCTTTTTTTTCCCCCAAAGCTCCAGTAGATAGTTGTCATAGTTGCACATCCTTCTAGTTGCCGTGTGTGAGATGCGGCCTCAGCATGGCCAGAGAAGCGATGCGTCAGTGCACGCACGGGATCTGAACCTGGGCCGCCAGTAGTGGAGCGCGCGCACTTAACTGCTAAGCCACCAGGCCAGCCCAGAGTACTCTGTTATAAAGGTAGACTTTTCCTTGTGAATAAAAAAGTTATGTGTGGTGTGATTTTTTTTAATTGATTTCATAATAGTTTATAACGTTGTGAAATTTTAGTTTTACATTATTATTTTTCAGTCACCATATAAATGCACCCCTTCACCTCTTGTGCCCACCCTCCAACCCCCTACCCCCTGGTCACCATCAAACTGTTCTCTCTGTCCATATGTTAGTTTATCTTCCTCATATGAATGAAATCATGTGGTGATTGTCTTTCTCTGTCTGGCTTATTTCATTTGACATAATACCCTCCAGGTCTATCCATGTTGTTGCAATTGGGACAATTTTTTCTTTTTTCATGGCCGGGTAGTATTCCATTGTATGTATGTATGTATGTATATGTGTGGGTATATATATATATTTCTCTCTCTCTCTCTCTCTCTCTCTCTCTCTCTCTCTCTCTCTATATATATATATATATACACACACACTCCGCATCATCTTTATGCAATCATCAGTCTAGGAACACTTGAGTTGCTTCCATGTCTTGGCTGTAGTGAATAATGCTGCAGTGAACATAGGGGTGCATAAGCCTCTTTGGGTTGTTGATTTCAGTTCTTTGGATAGATACCCAGTAGTGGAATAGCTGGATCATAAGATATGCCTATTTTTTGTTTTTTGAGGAATCTTCATACTGTTTTCCATAGAGGCTGCACCAGTTTGCATTCCCACCAGCAGTGAATGAGGGTTCCCTTTTCTCCACAACCTCTCCAACATTTGTTATTTTTTGTCTGTGATTATAACCATTCTAATGTGTATAAGGTGGTATCTTAGTGTTGTTTTGATTTGCATTTCCCTGATGACTAGTGATGTTGAGCATCTTTTCATGTGCCTATTGGCCATCTGTATATCTTCCTTCGAAAAATGTCTGTTTGCATCCTCTGCCCATTTTTTGATCAGGTTGTTTGTTTTTTTGTTGTTCAGTTGTGTGAGTTCTTTATATATTATTGAGATTAACCTCTGCTTGGATATATGATTTGCGAATACTCTCTCCCACCTGGTGGGTTGTCTTTTCATTTTGATCCTGGTTTCATTTGCCTTGCAGAAGCTCTTTAGTCTGATGAAGATTCACTGTTTATTTTTTCTTTTGTTTCCCTTGTCCGAGTAGACATGGAATTCAAAAAGATCTCTTTGTGACTGATGTCAAAGAGTGTACTACCTATATTTTCCTCCAGGAGTTTTATGGTTTCAGGTCTCACCTTCAGGTCTTTGATCCATTTTGAGTTAATTTTTGTGTATGGCGAAAGAAGATGGTCTGCTTTCGTTCTTTTGCCTGTGGCTTTCCAGTTTTCCCAGCACCATTTATGAAGAGATTTTTGTTTCTCCATTGTATGTTCTTCGCTCCTTTGTCAAAGATTAGCTGTCTGTAGATGTGTGCTTTTGTTTCTGGGCTTTCAATTCTGTTCCATTGATCTGTGTGTCTGTTTTTGTACCAGTACCATGCTGTTTTAATTATTGTAGCTTTGTAGTATATTTTGAAGTCAGGGATTGTGGTGCCTCCAGCTTTGTTCTTTTTTCTCAGGGTTGTTTTAGCTATTTGTGGTCTTTTGTTGCCCCGTAGGAATTTTAGTATTCTTTGTTCTATTTCCGTGAAGAATGTCATTGGGATTCTGATTGGGATTGTGTGGAATCTGTAGATTGCTTTAGGTGATATGGACATTTTAACTATGTTTATTCTTCCAATCCATGTGCATGGGATGTCTTTTCATTTCTTTGTGTCATCATTGATTTCTTACAATAATGTCTTATAGTTAGTCATTGTATAGGTCTTTCACCTCCTTGGTTAAATGTATTCCTAGATATTTTATTCTTTTAGTTGTGATTGTAAGTGGGACTGTTTTCTTGAGTTCTCTTTCTGTTAGTTCATTATTAGAATATAGAAATGCAACTGAATTTTTTTGTGTGTGTGAGGAAGATTAGCCCTGAGCTAACATCCGTTGCCAATCCTCCTCTTTTTGCTGAGGAAGATTGGCCCTGGGCTAACATCCATCCCCATCTTCCTCTGCTTTATATGGGACGCCGCCACAGTATGGCTTGACAACCAGTGCGTCGGTCCTTGCCTGGGATCTGAACCTGTGAACCCCAGGCTACCGAAGCAGTGCATGTGACCTTAACTGCTGTGCCACCAGGCCAGCCCCAATGTGCAGCTGATTTTTGTAAGTTGATTTTGTATCCTGCAACTTTGCTGTAGTTGTTGATTATTTCTAATAGTTTTCTGATAGATTCTTTAGGGCTTTCTACATATAAAATTGTGTTGTCTGCAAACAGTGAGTGTTTCACTTCTTTGTTGCCTATTTGGATTCCTTTTATTCTTTTTTCTTGCCTAATTGCTCTGGCCCAAACCTCCAGTACTGTGTTGAATAAGAGTGGTGAGAGTGGGCAGCCTTGTCTCGTTCCTGTTCTCAGAGGAATGGCTTTCAGTTTTTCCCCATTGATTGTGATGTTGGCTGTGGGTTTGTCATATATGGCCTTTATTATGTTGAGGTAATTTCCTTCTATTCTCATTTTATTGAGAGTTTTTATCGTAAATGGATGTTGTATCTTGTCAAATGCCTTCTCTGCGTCTATTGAGACGATCATGTGGTTTTTATTCCTTGTTTTGTTAATGTGTATCATATTGATTGATTTGTGGATGTTGAACCATACCTGCATCCATGGTATAAATCCCACTTGATCATGGTGTATGATCTTTTTATTTTTTTATTTATTATTTTTTTTGTGAGGAGATCAGCCCTGTGCTAATATCTGCCAATCCTCCTCTGTTTTTGCTGAGGAAGGCTGCCCATCTTCCTCCACTTTATATAGGACGCCGCCACAGCATGGCCTGCCAAGCAGTGCGTTGGTGCGAGCCCGGGATCCAAACCGGCGGGGCGTGCGCACTTAACCGCTTGCGCCACCGGGCCGGCCCCTATGATCTTTTTAATGTATTGCTGTATTCGGTTTACCAGTATTTTGTGGAGGATTTTTGCATTGATGTTCATCAGCGATATTGGCCTGTAATTTTCCTTTGTATTGTCCTTGACTGGCTTTAGTATCAGAGTGATGTCGGCCTCGTAGAATGTGTTAGAAAGCGTTCTGTTTTCCTTTTTTTGTTTTCTGGAATAGTTTGAGAAGAATAGGTATTAAATCTTCTTTGAATATTTGGTGAAATTCTTCAGAGGAGCCATCTGGTTCGGGACTTTTTATTTTTGGGGAGGTTTTTGATTACTGTTTCAATCTCTTGTGATTGGTCTATTCAGATTCTCTATTTCTTCTTGATTCAGTTTTGGGAGGTTGTATGAGTCAAAGAATTTATCCATTTCTTCTAGATTGTCCAATTTTTTGGCATATAGTTTGTCATAGTATTCTCATAATTCTTTGTTGTTCTGTGGTATCCATTGTAATTTCTCCTTTTTCATTTCTAAGTTTATTTATTTGAGCCTTCTCTTTTTCTTCGTGAGTCTGGCTAAGGGTTTGTCAATCTTGTTTATCTTCTCAAAGAACTTGCTCTTTGTTTCATTGATCCTTTCTGCTGTTTTTTAGTTTTAATTTCATTTATTTCTGCTCTAATGTTTATTATTTCCCTCCTTCTGCTGACTTTTGGCTTTGTTTTTCTTTTTCTAATTCTGAAAAAGGTGTGGTTTAATATTGCTTTTTGGGATTTTTCTTGTTAAGGTGGGCCTGTATTGCTGTGAGTTTCCCTCAGGACTGCTTTTGCTGCATCCCATATGAGTTGCTATGGTGTATTCTCATTTTCATTTGTCTCCAGATATTTTTTGATTTCTTTTTTAATTTCTTCAGTGATCCATTTGTTGTTCAGTAGCATATTGTTTAGTCTCCATATCTTTCTCACTTTCCCACTTTTTTTCTTGTACTTAATTTCTAGTTTCATAGCATTATGGTCGGAAATGATGCTTGTTATGATTTCAGTCTTCTTCTTCTTCTTCTTCTTCTTCTTTTTTTTTTTTTTTGTGAGGAAGATTGGCCCTGAGCTAACATCTGCTAATCCTTCTCTTTTTGCATGAGGACTGGCCCTGGGCTAACATCCATGCCCGTCCTCCTGCACTTTATATGGGATGCCGCCACAGCATGGCCTGACAAGTAGTGTGTCAGTGCGCGCCCAGGATCTGAACCGTCGAACCCCGGGCCACCACAGCGGAGCGCGTGCACTTAACTGCTTGTGCCACCAGGCCAGCCCCTGATTTCAATCTTCTTAAGTTTATAGAGGCTTGCCTTGTTTGCCAACATATGGTCTATCCTTGAGAATATTCCATGCACACTTGAGAAGAATGTGTAATCTGCTGTGTTTGGACGGAGTGCTCTATATATTTCTATTAAGTCCACCTTGTCTAGTTTTTCATTTAAGTCCAGTATTTCCTTATTGATGTTCTGTCTGGATGATCTATCCGTTGATGTAAGTCAGGTATTAAGATCCCCTACTATTATTGTGTTGTTGTTAATATCTACTTTTAGGTTTGTCACTAGTTGCTTTATGTACTTTGGTGCTCCTGTGTTGGATGCATATATATTTATAAGTGATATGTTTTCTTGGTGGAGTGTCCTGTTTATCATTATATATTGCCCCTTTTTGTCTTTCCTTACCTGTTTTATTTTGAAGTCTACTTGGTCGGATATAAGTATGGCAACACCTGCTTTCTTTTGTTTACCATTAGCTTGGAGTATCGTCTTCCATCCTTTCACTCTGAGCCTGTGTTTGTCTTTAGAGCTGAGATGTTTCTTGGAGACAGCATATTGTTGGATGTTGTTTTTCTAATCCATCCCTCCACTGTGTCCTTTGATTGGACAATAAAATCCATTTACGTTTAGAGTGATTATTCATATATGAGGGCTTAATCTTGCTATTTTATCGCTCATTTTCCAGTTCATTTGCATTTGCTTACCTTCTCTTCCTGTGTGTTTTGGACTACCAATTCAGTTTCATAGTTCTGTATGATGGTTTTCTTAGTTTTCTCTTTATTTATCATATGTGTCTCTGTTCTGATTGTTTTAGTGGTTACCATGAACTTTGTATAAAAAAAATCTTGTAGATAGTCCATTTTTTGATGGCCTCTTATTTCCTTAGACTAAGTCAATTCCATCCTTTTCCTCTTCCTCTTCTAAGTTATTATTGTCACAGCTTATTCTGTCTTGTGTTGTGAGTTTGTGTTTAAGGTGATGAGATTATATTTATTTTTGGTGTTTTCCTTCCCTTAATCTTTGATGTTATAATCATTTGCTAACCTATTCTGATAGAGCACTGCAGTTTTCCTGATGTTGTTTACCTGTTTTTCTCCTTGCTCAAAGGTTTCTATCCCCTTTCTCTTTTTTTTTTCAGGCATGAGGGCCTGCTTGAGTATTTCTTGTAGTGGGGGTCATGTGGCAATGAACTGCCTTAGCTTTTGTTCATCTGGGATAGCTATTATTTCTTCATTATATCTGAAGGATATTTTCACTTAATAGAGTTTTTTAACTAAAAGTTTTTGTTTCAGAATTTTGAATATATCATTCCACTCTCTCCTAGCCTGTAAAGTTTCTGCTGAGAAATTGGCTGCGAGTCTGATTGAAATTCTTTTTTTTTTTTGTCTTGCTGCCCTTAATATTTTTTCTGTGTCATTGGGTTTTGGGGGCTTTACTACGACATGCCTTGGGAGAGGGTCTTTTTATGTTGATATATTTAGGACATCTGTTGAGTTCAGTAACTTGTATTTCCATCTCCTTCCCCAGGTTTGGGAAGTTCTCAGCTATTATTTCTTTGAACAAGCTCTCTACTCCCTTCCTCTCTTTTCCCTCTGGAATACCCATAATCCTTATGTTGCATCTCCTAATTAGGGATATTTCTTGGAGAATGTTTTGATTTCTTTTTAGTCTTAGTTTTCTCTCCTCCTCCATCTGGAGTATTTCTGCATTCCTGTCCTGATAATGCTAGTTCTTTCCTCCATATTGTCAATTCTGTTCTTTAAAGTTGCTGGATTTTTGTTTATCTTCTCCATTGTGTTTTTCATCTCCAACATTTTTGATTTGTTTCTGTTTATAGTTTCAATCTCTTTTCTGCAGAAGTTCCTCATTTCGTTGAATTATCTGTATTTGTAATTTGTTGAGCTTTTTTATGATAGCTATTTTGAATTCTCTGTCATTTAGGTTATAAATTTCTGTGTCTTCAGGATTGATTTCTGGGTGCTTGTCATTTTCTTTCTGTCTTAGGTTGAATATATTTTTGCATACTGCTTGAGGGCATGGGTTTATTTTTCCTCATGGTGAAAATATCTGGTCACAGCTTCTACTTGCCACCACTAGGTGGGGATCAAGAGCTGTGTATTATGAGCCTGCCACAATCTGCAGGCACGCTGGCTGGCTGGCTGTGCTGGAGTGGCAGGTGGGGGGAGGGGCTTTTTCTTTTGCCTGCCCAATCCTGGGGCTTCTTGTTCTTCCCTCGCTGTCTGCTCTCTTGGAGTGCTAGCTTGTTGAAGACACCCCCACAACTGTTCAGTCCCTTCCGTATGGGAATTTCCTACAGGCTGAGACAACTTGGAGAGTGACGGTGCTGCCCCTCTGCCTTCTCTCCCTGAGAGCCACACAGACCCAGAGTAGCTGCCATTGGGGAAGGAGGAGAGTTCTCCTTAACTCCTTCCACTTTCTCCAGGGGTTCTAGCACCTCCACCTTCAGATGTAAGGCTGTGTGGGTCTCTCAGATGTCTTTCGTGTTGTGTGAATGTCCTCTGTTGGTATATGAATATAATGTCCTTTTTGTTCTGTCTAATGGGGAAAGCTCACTCTGCCATGATGCTGACGTCACTCTCCAGAGTGATATTTTGATACTCAGAATATGTTGCTTCCTGCAAGCTTTATAACAATTGTCTTAGCACGTTTTAATCACCTACAGTGAATAAACTTTTGTTTGTGGGAGTATATTTTCAGGATAAATTTGTCAGGTTAGTTTTCTCGTCAAAGGGCAAACGTTACTTTTGCTGGGTATTATAAATTTTCTTCTGTAGGTCTTGTGCCATTTATAGTTTCTGAATCAACTTTTTAAAAACATGTCTAGAAATTATGGAAAAACCATAAGGAACAAATTTTAATTTTAACTTCAGGCACTTGTTTTCAAAAAACCCTATCCACTGTCATTCTGAGTAAAAACACAAAAATACTTTTTAAGAAATACTGTCGTTTGGTTTAAATTATATTGTGTGCAGACATTTTGTATGAGTTTCCTTTGATTTTTATGTTGTAATTCTATTTTTTTGTTCTTTTATTTGTGCATATATTACTGTGACATTTTTGTGGGGAATGGCAATTGTGGGGGAATCCACAGATGGTCATTGAATTCATTTAATGAGCTAGGAACTGTGCTGGGACAGGGAAACAAAGGCCGTCAAAATGGACATAGTACTGCCACTATGGGGCTTCCAGTCTGTTTGGGAATACAGATCTTAAATGAATAGTGGCAAGTTTGTGATATGGGCATCGGAATGGCTTGACATGAGGTGGTAATATGTACTGGGAGAGATTGATACTTAAGTTGTGAACCAAAGCTTGAGTAGGATTAACCTAGTCAGTGTATTGAGTTACTGTGAGGATTTGTAGAGGGGATGAGGAAATGTCAGGTGAAGGGAACCTAATGAGAAAATGCAGCATAGTTGAGACCTTGGTGTATTTCTTGAACTGAAGAAACAAGGTTGGCAGAAGCACAACAGACAGAGTGGTGGGAGATGGAGTGGAGAGCAGGGACAGGCCCAGGGGAATGAGGTGCTCTGGACAATATTCTAAGGCCATGGAAACTTCTGAGATGTTTCAGCAGGAAAAGTGACTTGAATCCATTTACAACTTACAACCCACTAACTCCTGCTTTGGGAGTGGGCTTCAGGAAACATGAGCATGAAGGCATGAAATCAAGATAGAATCTCATAATGAATAAGTTTTAAAACACGATCATGGAACCTAGATGAGGGTGATTGTTACGGGAAAAAATAATAAAGGAAATGACTTGAGAGTTTTGTGGGAGGTAAAAGTGAAAGAATCCAGGCATTTTCAAACTTCATGCATTCATTTACTAGAGGTTATACCACTGCTTAATGGATGTTTGAATGCTTAATTAGTGCTTCGTGAAAAAATTCAACCCAGGGCTGTAATTAGAAAACTTGTAAACTGTTGGAGGAGGCAAACATCTCTCCAAGAAAATATGTTATTACAAATTGGTTAGCGTTCTGGAGCTAAAGTAGAGGACAGTATTATTTTCTATTTTTTTGTATTTGAGTATGTGAAGGTAGGAGAGTTGATAAATATCTAAGTCATAAATGGAAAAGGCATAGGACCTAGCCATGTTGGAAGGGATGGGAGTAGGAGATGGGGAAAGCATTCTGTATTTGGTTGATTACATTTCTAGAGTGAGAGAAAGGAGTGCATCAAGAGTTACTCCTAGATTTCACAGTAGACACCTTTTACATTGGTTGAGGAAAATGCTGAAGGAGGATTCTAATCTTCCATGTATACCTGACAGGAAAAAGAAGTGACATCTTTTCAAGTGATGTGAATCAAGAGAAAATAGGAGAAGGTATGAATGTGTTTTAATTCTATGAGTAGCAAATTCATTCAAAGAAATTAATTAGAATCAATAAGTCACTTGTGTTATTATCAATCTTAGTAAATGTTTATGTTGATAAACGTATAGCGGTTTTGTAGTCCACCTGGAGATTCCTTCTCCTACTCAGATTAGGCCTTTGATTCCCTGACTGATCATCCAGAGTAACCCTCTCTGTTTGACGTTTTATAGACACTGACACGTTTAGTGGGCCAGAATCACTCCACGGGTAAAGGACCAGAAGACTTCCCTGACAATGCAGGTTGCCAGAAACCACTGAAGGGTCCGTGTGACGTGGTAATATCCACATTACCCCCTCTGTTTGCCATTTGGGTGTCCCAGTGAGCTAGCTGTGCCATAGTGAAACAATTGATGAGGATTCTGAAGACAAAAGTTGGTGAGGATGTGCAGATCCCGTGATTCTCTGAATGTCTTTCCTGTTGGCAAGGAGCTCAGCTCATTGCTCAGGTCCAAAGGCTTGACCAAATGTATCCCCAAATCTCCTCTTTACTCATTTGTCCCCAGGGATCATTGTTCTTCTCAATTGTATATGAGTCTGTATGAAATCAGGAGACAGAAATAACAGGTTGATTTATACAAGAGAACTGTAATTTGAAGATGTAAGGAGAGTTGTAACAGATATCCGAGAGTTGATGGAGAGTCCCTAAGAAAAGCGAAACTTGTATGGGGGCCCTGTCTCCAAGGCTGGACTTCAGACCTTGTTGGAAAAGGCAGCCGACTGGATAGTGAAGAAATTTGCCTGGTTGCCAGGACCAGAGGTAGTCAACAGTCACTGGGCAGGCAGTAAGCAACCTTTCGGATGCAGACAAGTCATGAGTGGTGGGTAAGTGGAGAGAGGAAATTGGGTGACACTGTCCTTGCAACACCTAGAGCACTAAGTATCCATATAAGGAGGCCATGGGAAACAACTGACTGGTGTGCAGAGAAGCTGAGGCTGCTGGATGAGTGCACAGAAGAAGACAGTGTTCCTCCCACCTTTACAATCTTAGAGTAATTAAATATATTTTAATAAGATATATTGTGTTATGAACAGCTATTTAGCTATAATGTAGGTATATTAAGGAGTGGTGTGAAGGATCTGTGTTGTCTGTTGATCACCAATCACTGGGTGCCTTCAGTGAGCGAGGCTCTGTGCCACACTCTGTACTGGTAAACGTTGGTAAACTGGTAAACATTATCCCAAACAGACATAAGGCTGCCCATGAGATGAAAAAAAACCCTCTCCAAAACAAGCTGATCCTAATGTCAGACAACAGTGTTGAAAAGCAGTAGCACAGCTGCAGAGGTCATTATGGTAAAAGGTTGTGTTTCAAGGCCAGGCGTGTTGTGTAGTGGTTAAGTTCACCATGCTTGCAGTGGCCTGAGTTTGTGGGCCCACATCCCGTTCATGGACTTGCACCACTCATCAACCATGATCTGGTGGCACCCCGCATACAAAATAGAGGAAGACTGGCATAGATGTTAGCTCAGGGTGAATCTTCCTCAGCAAAATGGAGAAAAAAGGTTGTGTTTCTCCAAAAATTTAAAGGTATGTCCACTCAATAATAATTGTTGCAAATATATAAAACTTTTCTTGACAGAATTAGAAGAAGAAATAGACAAATCCACACTTCTGGTGGGAGATTTTAATATATTTTGCCCATATTGTTGTTAAACTAAATAATAGTAGAAAAATCAATAGAGATATACTCAGGAAATGCTATGTGAACTCCTTAATGTACATATACAGAATAGTGTGTCTAGTAACTGATCGAACTCAAAAATTGCTTATCTCGGAGCAAGGGGGAAGGAATGGACTGGAAAGAGCAAGAAGGCTTTGTAGAGAGAGAACTATGTCCTGTATCTTGTTTCAGCTGGTTTTTACTGCTAGTGTATGCAGTTGTCAAAACTCATCCAGCAAATGCTTAAGGTGTGTGTATTTCAGTGTCTATTAATTATACCTCAATTAGAAAATGAAAGGAAAGGTAAAACATGTAGGCACTTAGTGAGTGAACACATTGGTGCCCCTATTTAGCCCAAGGAACCTCAGTTTGAGAACCCTGGTAGTAAGGAGAGTTATACTGTGAGGCTAGATGGTTTTTGTGACCAAATGTGTTTCTTGGTTTTAGTCTTCTGAAATGCAGAATAAGGACTGTGGGGTTATGAGGTTGATATTGGTTCAAAGATAATGAACCGTGGAACATTCAGTGGTTAACACCATTCCAAAAAAAAACCATTTTGTAGATCAGCCTTTGGCCTGTTGCTGTGTGTTTGATTTATTAAAGTGATTTTCCTTTAAATTGAGGTCACATTGGTTTATAATGTATCCATTTCCAGTTTACATCATATTTCAAGCTTTTACAGACTGCATCATGTTCACCACGAAAAGTCTAGTTGCCATCTGCCACCTTACACATGTGCCACTTACTCCTTTTGCTCTCACCCATCCCATTTCCCTCTGGTTACCACCAGTCTGTTCTCCCAAGTGTATGAATTTGTTTTACACATGTAAGTGAAGTCGTGCAGTGATTGTCTTTCTATCTGACTCATTTCACTTAGCATGATACCCTCAAGGTCCATCCACCTAGTCACAAATGGCAAGATTTTGTCTTTTTTATGGCTGAGAAGTATTCTGTACTATATACCAGATCTTCCTTATCCATCCATCTGTTGATGGGTAGTTGGGTTGCTTCTAAGTCTTGGCTGTTGGAATAATGCTGCAGTGAACATAGGTTTGCGTATATCTTTTTGAATTAGTGATTTCCTGTTCTTTGGATAAATACCCAGTAGTGGAATAGCTGGGTCATATGGTATTTCTCTTTTTAACTTTTTGAGAAATCTCCATACTGTTTTCCATAGTGGTTGCACCAGTTTACAATCCCTCCAGCAATGTATGAGGGTTCCTTTTTCTCTACATCCTTGCTGACACTTGTGATTTCTTGCCTTTTTAATTATCCCCATTTTCATGGGTGTGAAGTGGTATGTCATTGTAGATTTGATTTGCATTTTCCTAATAATTAGTGATGTTGAACATCTTTTCATGTGTCTATTGGCCATCTGGATATCTTCTTTGAAAAAATATCCATCATATTTTCTTTTGATTTTTCAATTGAGTTTTTTTCTTGTTTATTTGTATGAGTTTTTCGTGTATTTTGAATATTAATCCCCTATCAGATGTATGACTTGCAAATATGTTCTGCCAACTCGTAGGTTGTCCTTTCATTTTGTAGGTGGTTTCTTTTGCCATGGAGAGGCTTTTTAGTCTGATGTCGCCCCACTTGTTTTTTCTTTTGATTCCCTTGCCTGAGGAGATATGATATTCAAAGTAATACCTTTAAGATGTATGTCAAAGAGCGTACTGCCTATGTTTTCTTCTTGGAGTTTTATGGTTTCAGGTTGTACATTCAATTTTTTAACCTATTTTAAGTTAATTTTTGTTTGTGGCATAAGATAATGGTCTACTTTCATTCTTTTGTGTGTGGCTGTCTAGTTTTCTCAACATCATTTATTGAAGAGAATTTTCCTTCTCTATTCTATGTTCCTCACTCCTTTGTTGAAGATTAGCTGTCCATAGATGTGTGGTTTTATTTTGGGGCTCTCAGTTCTGTGCCATTGATCTGTGTGTCTGGTTTTCTGCCAGTACCATGCTGTTTTGGTGACTATAGCTTTGTAGTATATTTTGAATTCAGGGCATGTGATACCTCCAGCGTTGTTCTTTTTTCTCAGGATTGCTTAGGCCATTTAGAGTGTTTTGTAGTTCCATGTAAATTTTAGCATTCTTTGTTCTATTTCCATGAAGAATGTCTTTGGGATTCTGATTGGGATTGCATTGTATCTGTAGATTGGTTTAGGTAAGATGGAAATTTTAACTATGTTAATTTTTTCTGTGTGTTCTGTGTATTTATCACCTTGCTCAAAGCCTTAGATTTCTTTTTCTTTATGTTCAGGATGGAGGGCATCTTTCAACATCTTTTTTAAGGCAAGTCTAGTGGTGAACTCCCTCAGCTCGTCTGTCTGGGATAGCCATTAATTCTCCTTCATATGTGAAGGACAGCCTTGCTGGGGAGAGAGTATGCTGACAGTGTTTATCTTTGAATATTTTGAATATCTCATTTCACTCTTTCTTGGCCTGTAGATTTTCTGCTGAGAAATCCACTGATGACTTAATGGGGTTTCCTTTGTAAGTTATTTTCTTTTCTATGGCCACCCTTAATATTCTTCCTTTGTCATTGCCTTTCTTTTTCTTTATCGTGAAATTTTTATTGTACATTACTGTTTGTCAGTCACCATATAAATGCATCCCTTTGTTCCTAGTACTTACTGTCATTGATTTTTGATACATTTAATATAATGTGTCTTGGAGGAGGTTGTTTTGCTTTGAGACAATTAAGTGTTCTGTTAGCTTCATGTCCTTATATTTCCAGTTCCTTCCTCTGGTTTGAGAAGTTCTTAGCTCTTATTTCTTTCAGTAAGCTCTCTTCTCCTTTCTCCCTCTCTTTTCCTTTTGGGATACCCATTATCCTTATTTTGCTTTTCCCTATTGAGTCAAATATTTCTTGTACAATTGCTCTACTTTTTAAAAATCTTAGTTCTCTCTCCTCTTCCACCTGAATCTTTTCTAGATTTCTATCTTTGAGCTTGGTAATGCTCTCTTCCATATGGTCTGCTCTATTTTTAATGCTTTCTAGTTTATTTTTAATGTCACTTATTGTGTTCTTAACTTGCAGAATTTCTGAGTTCTTTTTTTTTTTCTGAATGTCAATCTTTTTGGTTAGGTACTCTTTCTATTCGTTAATTTTATTCCTGTGCTTAGTGAACTGTCTTTCTGAGTTCCCGTTAACCCATTGAGTGTCTTCATGATAGATATTTTGAATACTCTGTCAGTTAGTTCACAGGCTTCTGTGACTGCAAGTTTGGTTTCTGGAGAAATGTCTTCCTTTTTATTGTACCGAGTTTCTGTGGATTTTAACAGTGCTTGCTGAGTTTTTCCTCTGCTGGTGCATTTGGGTAGCAAACCCCCTTTGACTTGAGTAAGGCTTCCTTATTTTGATTCTGGAGCTACTTCTGGTTATATTTGAGAGCCTGAGCTTTCCACCTCTGTCTGTCAGAGGAGTTGTCAGTGTCCTTGTGCTCCTTGTACCTCTGAGATTGCTGGTACCTTGCTGCTTATTATACTGCTGCAGTTGTTGGTGTCATCTCTGAGGTCACCAGGCTGTAACCACCTCTGCTGCCTCTGGGATTGCCTAGGTTGTGGGTTCTACCACTAGAGTGAGGGCAATGGGGAGAGTGGTGTGGTGGCCAGGGTCACGGGAATCTCTGTGACATCTTGAGTGTCTGCCGGCACTGCTGCAATGGGTAGGGGAGCTGAAGTTGTGGGCACTTATAAGGCTGGAAGGGTCATGCACCCTGTTGTTGCTGTCGCCTGGCTCTCCACAGGCTCTCCATGGGCTCATGCGCTGCTGCCATGTGTGCTCTCTACACTGTTGCTCCTGGGTTGTCTGAGGGTGCTGGCGATGTACTTCTGGGGATACTTGGTTTGTGAGTTTTGCTGCTGCTGCTGCTGAGTGGGCCAGGGTTATACGTGACACTGCTACTGCAACAGCCACAAAGGGGAGGGTTACCTAGGTTACAAGCACCACCATGGCTTCCTAAGCCTCTGCTAAGTGCCTACATAGTTCCTGGAATTTCAGGTCACTGGCACTGCCACCACTGCCTTGGCCCCAGGGTATTGTATGCAACACTGGTAGGGCTGTTGTTGGGGCCACAGCTGTTGGGGTCTGAGTCACAGGCACTACTTTCGCTTTTGTAGCCTCCAGTCTCAGGTGCTGGTGGGAATCCTGGAATCTCAGGTTATGGGCTACACCACTGCTGCTGGATGGCAGAGTCTTGGATGCAGCCCCTGCTGCTGGCTGGACCAGTGTGGGAAGGTGCTGCCACCAGGGTTGGTGGAGGGGCCTCATTTTCAGGTATCATTGCAGTTCCCAGAGCCTCTGGTGGTATGCCTGCAGTGACTCCTGGTGCCTCCAGGAGCATGCACTGCTTGGATTCCTGGGGCTTCTATTGATGAGTGTTACCTCAGTTCTTGGGGCCTCCAGTTCCAGGTGTGGCCATAGTTCCTGGAACTCCTGGTCTTGTGAACTGCTGCCACTGCTTCACTGGTTCCACCACATGTGAGAAGTCCAGTCAACCCACTTCCAGATGTATAGATATATGGATCTCTCAGGCATTCTAGTATGCTGTGCAGAGTCCTTTTTTTGGTCCATGGATGTCCTACTGGTTGTAATTTAGAGAGAAGAGACAAAGGGAACAACTTGGCTGCGAGACGGACATTATTCCAAAAGTGTTTTTTTTTATTTGATGTCACAACAGTTTGTAACGTTGTCAAAGGTTGTTGAATTTTTAACATAAAGTAGTTAACCTTTAAATACAGAACGTAAAAAGACAAACACGAAGAAAGTCTGTGGAAGAAATGAGTAAATATAAAAGACGTGGCTAGAACATAGAACTGATGAGTAGAATGAAAAGGTGGTTCCTGAAAAGACGCATAAAATAGACAAATGTTGAGTTAAGTATGATATGGTATTGCCCTTTTCCCAAGGCAAGGTGAGAGCACAGACCTACTAATTTGAGTGTTTCCAACGAAGATTTGTGGGGGCTTCCCAGTACTTTAGTGTATTCTGAGTTCTTTTGTAAAAACATTGATGTACTTTTTCTAATCTTTTAGTGTCAGATGTAGAAGAGCTAATGATTATTTCCCTATTCTTCCATTGTCTTGATCCAGAACCGATAGAATATATGTGCTTGTGCTCCCTCCCTCCCTCCCTCCCTTCCTCCTTCTCCCTCCCTCCCTCTCTCCCTCCCTCTCTCCCTCTCTCCCTCCCTCCCTCCCTCCCTCTCCCTCCCTCCCTTCCTCTCTTCCTCTCTCTCTCTCTCTCTCTCTGTGTGTATGTTAGGACACCCTTTATTTTCTTACCGGCTTGATTTTTTCTCCCCATAGCAGTTATGAATTGGTATGTCACTTATTACTTTATTGTCTCTATTCTCCAGTGAGAGTGTGGGGCCTTTAATACCTAGGACATTTTCTTTATAGTTACTGCTCTCAACTGAGTGCCTAGTACAGGGACATAAGATCACTGTTATTTACTGTGAGACTGTAAGAATAAGGCAGCAATAAGAACTTAAAAGGAGGCCCAGAGCTTCAGACTTCTTCAGTATCTATCAGGGAAGCTCAAGAACGTTGACCAAATAAAATACATCGTTTTTCTTCCCTTCAAATGCCCAGGGGCAGTCTTGACCAGTGCTGTCCAGTAAAATGTGTAGTTCATATATATAGTGAGAATATTTACTTAGAAGTAGCATAAAAATATTGTGATATTTTACATTATTTTGTACATTCAAAGCATTCTAATTTTACTGCACACTAAATTTTTATCAGGCATACTTGTTTTGTGTTCAGAAAACACAAAATTTAAAGACGAAAGACTAGATTCAAATACTCAGGTTTTTCCAAATATATAAGTGAGCTATAAGATTCCAGTGAGACATCTAGTACAGATGGTCTTGGGTAAATGATGATGTCACTGATATTCTTGCTATAGAGCATATTGTTTTAGTAGCTTTGAGGTTCATATTTCACAACACAGAGTCCTTTGGTCTGGACCTGAGCAGTCATGCTGCTGGTTTGTCTAGGAGAAGCTTAAGTGGGCCAGGGAATGCTGTTTTCTATGTCAGCTAGGTAGAAAGGCTGCATAATCTCATTCATCAATTTTATTGCCTTGACAAATGAAGAGTCACATTCCTCAGGGCTTAAGTTTTGATCCCTGTAAAATGAAACAATTTCATTTCTCCTGATAGCATGACTCACAATTCCCTGTTGTGGCTTCAGGTGAGACAGGACTACTCTGACAGTTGATGGCAGTAGTGTATATTTATGTGAGATTTCTTGAGTGTGTGGGAATATTTGAGAATTTCAGGCTAGAATGGAATGACTTCCAGGTCTGTGAATGTGGGAATTATGGTCATCTCATGCTTTCTTTCTTTTCTTCTAGGTCTTCTAAGGACCCTTTCTGCCTTCCTGAGTCAAAGATAGAAGCAGAAAGGATGGTGACTGAGTGTTTGACAAATTATTCTCAGGTAATTAGAAAGTGTATGCTTCTACAAAATGACATACCGCACCCACTGGATAGACACCTTTCTTTCTAGGTACACTTCTCTCCAGGGTTCTTCAGGAAGTCAGGCCACTGATGGACTGAGTCCCCGTAGTTTTCCCACCGAAAGTGGACCCTCTCATTGGTTCATGTAAATAATCTCAGTATTTTTATAATTACCTCCTACTGTTGTTTCACAATGGCAATTGCACATTTTTTTGTTTTGCTGCCTGCTCTGGGGTGGTAATGAAGATGAACGTGTGCATTTCTCAAAGAACTTGTACATTCATCAGCTTTTTAAAGTGTCCACAGTTTGCCTAGGACTGTTCCGCCAGAGGGAATTAAGATGAGAAGAGCTTTTAGTCTAGTTGTGGTGAGATAAGTTCATGCGTTAGAGGTTCCATTAAAGCCATAAGTGGAGGATATCAACCATGAGTGAGTCTAGATAGAGAGGAGAAAACCTAGGACCATTGAACCCTGGGGGAGATGATGAGAGACCTTGAAATCCTTTCTTGCCCTTTGGTCTCCCATGTTCATCACCCAGTGAACACTGGTGGAGATGTTACTTTACTGAAGCCAGCTTGCATGTGATGGTTAGGACTCAGTTACCTTCGCTGATGTGGCTGTGAACTTCACCCGAGAGGAGTGGGCTTTACTGGACCGAGCTCAGAAAAATCTATACAGAGGTGTGATGCTGGAGAACTACAAGAACCTGATCACAGTAGGTAAGGTTGCTATCATTCCTGTAGTCTCTTATGGAACAGACATATATGATTTATTTACTATGTTCCAATATTGGTGATGTGAAATCTGCACATAATGGAAACTAAGGCACAAGTCTCTACACTAATGGGTTTTAATGTAGTGTGGTTTCTGTAAAATTGTGGTTCGAGGAATAACACTATCCCCGTCACTCTCTTAGAAATATGCATTCTCAGAATCCACTTTTGACACAATGAATGAATCTCTGGCATTATACCCAGACATCTCTATTTTAATGAAAACGGTGGACATGATTCTGATGGACAACAGAGTTTGACAGCCACTGGTGTAGTGATTTCTCCATGACAATGAACATTTCTTTTTGCATTTACTTTATTTCCTGTTTCAATAAAAGTTTTAATACTTTTTAATGTATATATATCTGAACAGGGGTTTCAGGGGCTGGAGACGAGAAATCTCTTTGATACACAGAAAGAGCATGTTTGCGTTTTTATCTCTTTTGAAATAATGTTACTGTGTTCACTGGAAATATAGGAGTTGATTCATGGGAATATTTGTCATCTTTTGCAGAGGGCTTTACCATTAATATATCTTTTCCCATGAACAGAGTATCAGTTGTTCAAACCCAACCTGATTTCTTGGTTGGAACAGGAAGAAGAGTTGAGAATAGTGGAGACAGGAGCCTTCCAAGGTGAGAAATTCTGAAGAACTTCCCTGGTCAATGAAAATGTCCCTATGTTTGGAATTAGCAATGAGAAAGCTTTACGAGGTGATTTCTCTAGAAGGCCAAAGTCATTGGTCTCTAATGCTGTGAGATATCATCAGCTTCTCTTACGTACTTTACACTTACTGAGAATTTCCTATGAACTCAGAAAAAAACTTGTTCTGTGTCTGTTTTAAGTTAATCATTTGGTGTATGTTGTTTATCCAGAACTTTGCTACATTCTTTCCTTGATCATATTGCGTCCCTTTTCATCATATTTAATTTTCATAGAATCATTTTAATAAACTGAATTTTTGACTACACATCCTTATGATTGCAAAATTTTTGACATAGCAAAACTCTTCTCCTATGTCTTGCCTTTTATTTAGTATGTTTAACTTAGAAATAATACAGATGAGCCTTACTGTTTTTAACCGCTTTAATGTACATTTCTTTCTGTATATTCCTACACGTTTCATTCTTTTTTTATTTTAGAATGGGAAACGCCACTTAAAACCAAAGACTCAGCAATTTGCCAGGATATTTTTTGGGAAAAAGCATCCAATAGGATAGAAATGGTGAGTTTGAAAAGATGTATTTCTTATTTTCCACATTTAGAAAAGATTGAGATTTTCATCAGCTAGAACATGTGAGCAAGCGCTAGATATTTGGGATGAGTGGCATTCGCCTAAGACAGAGCAATGGTTCTGTAGAGGTACTCTGAATATGTTGAATTTGGGAATATTTTAAACCTATCTTAAAAGTTGTTGCTTCAGAATTCCCAGAAGATCTCATTCCCCCTTATATGACATGCTGTTGAGTTTTTAAACAACTCCATGAAACTACAGGAATCTTTTAAGATTAGAGTAGATGGCATATCCTTCTGGCAGAAGGATTCCATCATTCAAGTTCAAAGAAATGAACAGGGTAGGAAGTGTATGAACGTAATACAAATGATAAAAATTGTCATCGTAATGGTGTTTTTGCTTTGAGATGGGTGAGGTAAATTAATGAATTTGAGAAATCTTTGAATTATCGTTCATTTTTTCATCAACAGGAAAGCATACACAATGGGTGGGAACTCGGTGATTCTGAGCAATGTGGGAAAGTCTGCAGTGAACGTTCAGGCCTGAAGACACACAGGAGAGCTCAAAATGGTGGGAATACTCATAAGGATAATCAGCATGAAAAATGCTTCATTGCTCTGTCCAAGAAAACCTCTACTGAAGAGAAACTTGCAATGTTTTATCCGTGGGGAAAAGCCATCAGCCCAACTCCAGATGTGTACTGGAAAACTAGCATGCAAGAGAAAGCCTTTGAATGCAGTGTGGGTGGGAAAGCCTTTGTTAATCAATCGTGCTTTCAGGCGCAAAGAAGAACTCACAATGGAGAAAAATTCTATGAATGTAAGAAATGTGGGAAAGCCTTCACTGAATCCTCAGGCCTTGTTCGCCACATAAAAACTCACAGTGGAGAGAAGCCTTTTGAGTGTAATATATGTGAGAAAAGGTTTATAAGTCCTTCCCACTTAATCATTCACAAGCGTACTCACACTGGAGAGAAACCTTACAAGTGCGAAGAATGTGGGAAAGGCTTTAGTTGTTCTGTGCACCTTAACTGTCACAAGCGAACTCACACTGGGGAGAAACCCTATGAATGTAAGGAGTGTGGGAAACGCTTCAGTCATTCCTCAGGCCTTATTAGCCACATAAATACGCACACTGGAGAGAAGCCGTTTCAGTGTGACACATGTGGGAGAGCCTTTGCTGCTTCGTCAAATCTCAGTAACCATTTGAGAACTCACAGGGGATGGCAGCCTTTTGAGTGTAATATATGTGAAAAGAGATTTGCAAGTTCTTCATATTTAGTCATTCACAAACGTACTCACACTGGAGAGAAACCCTATAAATGCACCGAGTGTGGGAAAGGCTTTAATTGTCTTTTGGGCCTTAACAGTCATAAGCGAACTCACAGTGGAGAGAAACCCTATGAGTGTAAGGAATGTGGGAAAGCCTTCAGTCGATCCTCAAGCCTTATTGTCCATATAAATACTCACAATGGAGAGAAGCCATTTAAATGTGACAAATGTGAGAAAGCTTTTGCTACTTCCTCACAACTGACTAATCATTTTAGAACTCACACTGGAGAGAAGCCTTTTGTGTGTAATATATGTGGGAAACGATTTACCACTTCTTGGTACTTAATCATTCACAAGCGTACTCATACTGGAGAGAAACCCTATAAATGTAAGGGATGTGGGAAAGCCTACAGTCATTCCTCAGGACTTAATGACCATATAAAAACTCACAGTGGAGAGAAACCTTTTAAATGTGACATATGTGGCAAAGCCTTTGCTACTTCCTCAAAAGTGACTAGACATTTTAGAACTCACAGTGTTTAGAAGTCTGTTTAGTGTAATGTATGTGGGAAAACATTGGCTAGTTCTTTGTACTTTGTCATTTATAAGGTGACATTGGAAAGAAACCTTATAAATGAAAGGAATGTGGGAAAACTGAAGGTTTTCCCACTCCCTTTCAGTGTAATTAAAGAACTCACCTGGAGAGACATCCTATCAGTGTAAGGAATGTGCTAAAGCCCTCAGTAGTCCCAGTTCACTTCAAAGACATGAAAGGCCCACACTGCAGAGATGCTGTCCAAATGTAAGGACTGAGGGAAAACCATCAGCATCTACTCACAGCCTAGCATGTAAGGCTTGACAGTGAAGCTATACTATTAAGAAACATGGAGAGCCCTTCCCTGTTTCTTCAGTGAACTGTATATCTCGTATATATAAGAGATCTTGTGGTGGAGAGAAATCCAACTAATGTGAGATACAGAGGAAAATTGAACTGCTTATGTTCACTTGTCATCTCACTGTGGAGAAAAACTTTATAGTTGTAAAAAATGTTGTAGAGTCATCATTTTGCATTGAATTCTTTCTCGTCTGTAATAAAGTTGGGGTGATTCACAGTCAAGAAACTGAATATGGCAAGTGTGTGAAGTGCTATCCTGTGTGTGAATCTTAGGGTCTTCTGAGATGCATAGTGTTCTAGTTGGTTCTATAGATCTGTTTTAATCCTTTATGAGTAGGCCCTGAGCATTTCTGTGCATGTGTTTCTCTCCAGTGATAGGGCAGTCTAGTTGCTACACCTTCCATGTTGCAGCCTGGTTAAAAGTGGGTCCACAGAATTCACACTTAATCCTCTTCTAACCACCTGGATTCTCTTAATGGATTGAAACGGACTTACATTGTGAAGACAGCAACTGCTTGACTGTGTATGGTGCTCACTAAACTCATTTAGAGTGAGTCATACCAGCCAACATGATGGTTAAAATACATCTTCATAAATTTTGTAAAATTACCTTGTTCCTCTCACACATGATCCTTTCAGATAAAAAATCAGTTTCAAGCATGGGATGAGTGGGAGGAAAAGTGAGATTACACCTACCATGTGTGACACCCTGTTTTTGTGACCTTTCTGGGTGAACAACAACCCTGCCACCTGGGGAGGACCTTTGACTTCAAGCCCATACAGGATGATTGTGAGAATAATGAATGCTCTCTTTCACACCATACCCAACACCACGGCCTGGGAAAACAATGATATTTGAGTCAAAGCGACAGCTGTTGCTGGTGAATCACCTGCTTCTGTGTTTGTCATTCTATCTGCGGGCTGTGACAAAAGAACAACTCGTGAATGTAGCTGGTCCTCATAATCTGCTATGCTTCTTGCCCTCACTGGGAGATCCTGAATATGAACCTTGGGTGTAGACACAGATCAGCACAGTATTGTTTCAGCCTCAATGATACAAATTCACATAGTTTGGATGCTCAAGAAGCCTTGGGTTATATCAAATATGACCTTTAGGTGTGCAGCTGCTTAATGACACTTTCTTGAGGATTAATCAAAGCACTGTATGAATATCTAAATCAAGCTTAATAATAAATCCAGAAGAAGGATTCTCTGTACACATTTGTGTTACATGTTTGTATGTGTGGAGTATGTCATGTTGTGGTTCACTTTGGGTATGTATATTGTTATTCAGTCCATCTGTTGCCTTTTTAATTATTGGCAAGAACACCAAAGATCAGCAGATTAGTCTTAACCTTTTGTGTGCGGTGTAAGGGTCATAGATTGTCCTCAAACAACTTAGTAATTGTGTGAAAGAAGATTTAGGGGTCCTATAAGAATTTGTCACAGTTGCCTCAGTGTAGGACCTTGTTGGTAGTGTTTGAGGTCACTCCTGCAGATTGGCTGCATTCTGCTCCCTGCACTCTGAGTGATAGCATCCTCAATAATTGCTGTACAAGAACAATAGAGCAGATTTTAAAATAGAGCAAAATAGTCCAAGCTTTTGTTGGTCAGCAGCTGACAAAGTGGTATGTTCATGTGGACAAACTCCAAAAGCCAAGATGATGTGAGCCATTTATGCTCCAACACAAGTGAGCCTTTAAAAACATTCTAAGTGGGCCTAGCGCAGTGGCACAGTGGTTAAGTGGGCATGCTCCGCTTTGGTAGCCCAAGGTTCGCCGTTTCGGATCCCAGGCACGCACTGACGCACCGCTTGTTAAGCCCTGCTGTGGTGGTGTCCCACATAAAGAAGAGGAAGATGGGCACCGATGTTAGCACAGGGCTAGTCTTCCTCACCAAAAAATAAATAAATAAATAAAAACATTGTAAGTGAAGACAAGCTATTGATAAAAGATTGTATAATTTCATTTATATGAAGTGTCTAGAAAAATCAAATCTATAGAGACAGAAAGATTGTGTTCACTTAGATATTAAGAGAGAAGGGAAATGGGGGATTTGACAGCCAAAGGCTGCTTTTGAATTGATGAAGAAGTTCTAAAATTACGATGATTACCCAAGTCTGTGCTTTTACTAAACAACATTGAAGTGTATAGATCTAAATGGATGCATTGTGTGGTACGTGAATCATATCTCAATGAAGTTGCAAGAAACAAGAGAAAATTATGATAGTCCCTACACCATTGGGTAGTTCTGAGCATAATATAATGCCTGTGAAGCATCTAGCATGGTAAGATACAGCAAACTTTAGCTACCATTGTGTTTTTACCAGTATAAAACCTTAAGATAGGTCCGGCCCTGTGGCTTAGTGGTTAAGTGCGCGCGCTTCGCTGCTGGCAGCCCAGGTTCAGATCCCGGGCACGCACCGATGCACTGCTTCTCCGGCCATGCGGGGGCCGTGTCCCACATGCATCAACTAGAGGAATGTGCAGCTATGACATACAACTATCTGCTGGGGCTTTGGGGGGAAAAAAATAAAATCTTTAAAAAAAATAAAAAATAAACCTTAAGGTAAAACTGTTATAATCAAAGCATATGATATGGGCAGAAGTAAGTATTACTGGAAAGAAGAATCTAGATGTGAATACTGGTGGATATATAGGAATTGTTTAATGTGGAATTGCAAATCAGTAGATCAAGAACAGTTTATTGATAAGTACAACAATTGGCTGCCTTGTTGAGGAAACAAAATTGGATCCACTACCCCACACCACATGTGAAAATACATTTGATGGGGAATAAGATTAAAACGTCTTTAGAAGTAGTAAACTTACGAAGAAAATTATGAAATCTGTGTGTAATCTGGTGTTTGAGAGACATTTTAAGGCAAGGCAGGAAACCGAGAAATTATTTTACAGAACAGACTCTTCTAGTTACAAAAAAATTTAGTATTTTGTAAAGCAACAGAACAAATATTAACATAGCAAAATAGTTATTAATTCAATAGATGCAAAACATACACTTGTTTCTGTCCATAAACAAATCTTGGTAAAATGTATTAGTAAATCAGAATTTAAAAAGATTTTTATTAATTCCACCATGGCCCCCTACTGAAATCCACTGCAAACATGATTAGCAGAGAAACTTTAAAACCATTTCTAACCGACAAATTCCTGGTGTTGCTGTTTCATAGTGTGGGAGGTTCTCGACCATATGTAAGATTAGAAATAATTATTTGAAGAAGAAAAAAAGGATTATTTGAAAGTCATCATAGTAAAGATATAAAGGAAACGATTAGAGTTTAGTGTGGTGTCTGATGTAAACAAAATAAATAAGGGGAAATAAAGACCTAAGGATGGGATTGACAGAAGGGAGGAAATCTATTTCATGGATTGTCAGGCATACCATTACTGAAGAATTCTAAGGGCTCTAGGAATGTGAGGTGAAACAGGTAGAAAAGCTTTTGATGAAAACTCCCACCTCCAATCACAACCATGGGCATGTGCCCGGCCCTCTGCCTGTAGCTCAGCGTACCAGCTTGGTTCAAGCCTCAACCCTGTGTCCAGCTGTCTTCTGTCTCCAGCCCACATGCTGAGAAAGCTCAGGGCCCATCTGCGTCCGTGCAGTTGTTAACTAGAGTTTCTCAGTCTTGAGTGGTCTATCTTGGCTGACAGCCTGACCCTCAGAGCTCAGCTTCTCTGACCCCAGGCAGGAAGAGGAAGTGGTTGACTTGTTCATCAGTGTTTTTCTCCTGCCTGCTTCTGGTGTCTTGGAGACTTCCACCTTGGTGGTAGTGCAGCCCAGCCCGGCTTTGGTGAGGCCAGCACGAAAGGGAGGGGCGTTGAAGGAGGAGACAAAGGGTGTGTTTGCTCCGGGCTGCTGAGAGGACCACTTAGAGAGTCCTGGCATGTGCCCTTCGCTTCCACCATGGTCCCAGGTTCTACCAGCACCGCAAGGTCCTAGAACCCTTTTGGGGCCTTGTTCCCTGCTAGGAATTGTGTTGGGAAATACTGCAAGGGCCTGTGGGCAGGGTCTCTTCATCTACTATGCTTCCCTCTTCAAAAGCCTCCTAAACAATCTTTGTGACTTGTCTCCAGAAGGAAAAGAACTGCTGGTGGAGTGACATTGACTCAGCCCACACATCGTCTTGTCCTCAGGGATCT
The DNA here is from genome assembly GCF_020826845.1 of Diceros bicornis minor. Classification (NCBI taxonomy): domain Eukaryota; kingdom Metazoa; phylum Chordata; class Mammalia; order Perissodactyla; family Rhinocerotidae; genus Diceros; species Diceros bicornis. The sequence continues at coordinate 9,537,601 of NC_080769.1, forward strand.
GGCAATTCTGGCTGATCCTGGGGAGCACTGGGTGAATGTTGGTTCCAGAGGGCCTCTGTTTCCTTCTATACACAGAAGAATGTTTCATCTGGGAATTCTGTTTAGTCTTTGCATGTCCTTCACTTATTTTTGACACATTACATTCAGGTAGAAAGATATTTTCTTAGATGTCTATGATGTGCGTACTTATGTATATAAATATAATAGCATAAAGAATGTGGAAAAGCTTTTGTATAATCTTCTATGCTCAATATTGACAAGTGAAGCCCCTCTGGAGAGAAACCCTAGGAGTGTAAAGAATGTGGGAAAGCCTTTGTTCAATCTTCAGCCCTTTCTAAACACGTAAGAATTCATGCTGGAGAGAAGTTCTGGCAATGGAAGTCATGTGTAAAAGTTTTCACATGTTCACCAGCCATTGATAGTCACATCCAGATCACCTGGTGAAAGACCCTGTGAAATTAATGGGAAAAATAAAATAAAGAAATCAAAGGTTCTTCTACTGTGAGGGTAAAGAATGTGACCTTATAGAATATGTAAGAACTTGGAGTAGGCTTACTATAAGGTATGAAGAAGAGCTTTCATTAATATGTCGTACCTTACAGAAGGTGTAAAAACTGACACTGGAGAGAAGCCTTCTGCTTGTAAGGCATATAGGAAAGCTTTCATTCGTTCCACAAGTCTTATTTTACACATCTGAAATTGCTGCAAAAGCCCTGGGAACATAAAGAAGGTGGTACAACCCTTAGATATTTCACATGTGATATTCACATGAAGTTTCATATTGGAGAAAGACCTTATGTCTGTAGAGAAGATGGTCAACATCTCCATACTGCTCAAGCCTTAATATCCAGATGAGAATTCACACTGTGTAAAAATGCTGTGTATATAAATGGTATAGGAAAAATTTTACTTTCTCCTCATATCTTACCACTTAGGAACTCACAGTCGAGAGTTGATGTAAAAATCTAAGGAGTGTGGGAAAGCCATCAGACTATCCTCACAACTCAACATATAAGAACTCACACTGAAGCCATACCATGTAAGAAATGTGGAAAACCCTTTATTATTTGCTCATTTTTTACCAAATAAAGGAGATCTTGCATTGGGGACCAACCCTAATAATATAAGATGAGGAACGTTGTAGTTTTGCTAAATACTTTAATATTCACTTGTAATCTCACAGTGAAGAAAAACCTGATGAATGTCAGAAATGCTTGAAAGTCATTATTTTCCATTAGGTTGTCCCTCTTACTCTAATAAACATGGTGTGATTCACAGTCTAAACATGGGATGACTCACACTCAAAAGAAATTGTGAATGTAGGGAATATGGGAAATGTTTCCCTTAGTCCTGAAATCTTATGGGATGCTGAAAGAAACATTGCTTTCTTGATGGTTCTTTAGATCTATTTTGAACATTTGTGATTCTTTGCTGACCATTTTTGGGCACAATGTGTCTTTCCTTACTCTGATAGCCAAGCCAGGCCAGTCTAATTGCTACACCTTCTAGGTTGCAAACTGGCCAATGTGGACTGACAGGATTCACACCTAATCCTGTTATAGCCACCTGCATTCTCTTGTTGGATTGACATGGTCTTACATTATGAAGACAGTGACTGCTTGACTGAATTCACTGCTCACAGAGTGCATCTACAGTGGCTCACATTGGCCAAGGTGGGGATAGAATACATCTCTAAGTTTTCTAAAAATGCCCTTATTCTTTCACACCTTATCCATTCAGATGAAATGTCAGTGTGCAAGCAGAATGTGAGTGGAGAAAAGGTGAAGTTATACACCCAGATTTCATGGCCCTGAGGGAGAGCAACAACCCCAGCACTTGGAGAGAGAATACATTGGACCTCAGGCAGTGTAGGGAGGGAGTCAAAAAAATCCAGCACCACAGCCTGCAAAAACAACCATATTGTCTACCTGAGTCATGTAACAGCTGAAGCTTGAAATATGACTGGCTGCTGGATTTGTCATTCCATCCATGTGGTATGAAAAAAGAAAAACTTATTAACATGAGTGGTCCTGATAATCTGCTCTGCCTAATGCCATCAATGGCATTTCCTGATTGTTGCCCCTGAGTAGAGACACAGAGACCAGCACATCGTCATTTCAGTCTGTAGGATACAAATTCATATACTTCTGAAGTTCAAGCAGCCTTGAGTTATGTGATGACTGGCCATCGAGGATGCAGCTACTTGTGACACTTTGCATGGGGCTTAGTCAAACCTGTGTAATGCTAATGCATATCAAGCTTAAAAATAAAATGTGAAAAAGAATGACCTGTGCCCTTTTGTGTTATGGGTTTGTGGAGGAGAATGGATTGTGGACTGATTGTCTATGTGTATGAGTGTTGCAGTCTAGCCTCTGTTGCACAGCCTTTCGTTATTAGGAACAACATGAAATACAGCAGATAGTCTTTACTCCCTTGTGTGGGTTGTAAGGTATGAGAGACTGGCATTAGATGACATCTTAATTGTCTGAAATAAGATCTACAAGTCTTCACGGGAACTTGCTCAGAGTTGACTGAATCTGAGATTTTGGGGTCATGAGTGAGATTAATACTACAGGTTCATCTCATCCTGCTTTCTGGACTCCTAGTGATAGTAGCATTAATAAATGCTGTATGAGATAAAGCGAGCAGATTTGGTCCCAACCTTTGTTGGTCTGTGTCTGGCAGAGTGGCATATTCATATGAAAAATCACCAGAGCCGATGATGGATTGTTGATAGATACTGTTTCATGGGTCTTTGCTCCCACTCATCTTGCTGAACATGCCAAGAAAAAAAGGCCCTTACCACTCTTTATCCAAAGCATTTCTCAGGATTATGTTTGCAGGGAGCAACTGTGAAGGATGAGATCCTCTTTCCTTTGGGGACAAAGAGCAGGCTTACTACTAACTTGTAAAAGAATGGGTTTCCTCAAACTCATTCTCCGTTAGTATAACCCAGTATATGTGCAAAATCTATGTGGGCCCTGTGTGTCACTTCTGATAGACTTGGGGACAAAGAACTAATACAAACATGCTGATGCTCGTACTGCTTGCTGCCCCATGAGGAATCATCTCATGCTCTCTGACTCCAAAGTCTCAGGTCTTCTGCCATCCATGAAACAGGAACAGGCTAACTTATTATCTTGCAAGTAGGGTCCATTTGATTCTGGCTCCAGCAGCTTTGGCAATGAAAATGGCATGCTGAGATAGACACAGCTTTGTGACAAAGGATGAGTTTCCTCAGGCTGGGTTTGGTGATGTAAGACTGCCTGGAATCCAGCAACAAAATCCGTTTTGAAAGAGGTTTGCCAGAGTTGTGGGCAAGAAGAGGGGAATAAGGATCCCTCTATTGTCCTACATATTCATGAGGCTTAGTGGCAAGAGGTAGGATTTGAACTAGCCACCCAAATGGTGCCTTAGTGGTTCTCTCCTCTCTGGACATGTGTAAGAGGAGATGGTATGATTATGGGGCAGTAAGCCCTGATGTTGCAGTTGAAAGAGTGTGGCAATGGATCAGTAGGTCAAAGGTTAAACAATTGGTATCAGCAATGAGGGCCTTCTGTTTAATTTAGTATTTTGGGTGAACTGAAAACAGAATTTTCTTTAGTTGAGGTCTGAGTAAGGAGCCATTTGAAATGGAAATTGAATGCAAGACCTTGCTCACTGCTGTGAGGCCACTCTTTCTTCATGTTCCTGATAACTTTCCCTGTAATAAGGAGGACTATAGGCCATATGCACACATCTGGTATGCCGGGAAACTTCAGGGAGAGAAGAGACCCAGATTTTTACGGTTCTGTTGGATATGGGCATTGAGTTATCATCCTGCCCATGTTTGTGGGAGAAAGGGCTTTGGGTACAGGGGTGGCCAACATGCCAGGGACTGTGGAACAAAAAGAAAGAGGCACCTGTGCGTGGGAGCTTGCCCAATGCCGGGAGATACATCCACTGCCCTTGAGAGAGGAAGCAACAGTTGTGCTTGAGCACAGACCCTGTGCCACCTTCCACTTACCCCACATGTTACCCACCCTCATCACCCTACACTGCTCTTAACTCTCTGTCAATGGATAATGTAATCTCCCAGTAATGGCAGTTGTTGCTGTCAGTAGCCTATGACACATGCATTTCAGACTCTTTGGTCCATGTTTCTGTAAGGAGTTGGGCAAATTTGGCAGTAGCAAGAAAAACTTAAGTGACCTTGGGGGAAGGTCCTATGGACCCAGTCACTGTACTGTTGTGGTTTCTGCTGGATGTATAATTGGAATGGATGTGTCACATGCTTGTAATTCCTTGTCCTGTGTCAGATGTTTCTGAAATTGCCACTTTTTCTGTCCATTCTAGGTGGTCTAACAGAAACCATGTTGAATCCCAGGAAGAGAAAGCTGATTTTGGAGTATACACAGAGACCATTTCCCCATACAGTAGAAGCATATGCCTGATGTTGCCACCAAGCACACTCTTTTTTTTACAAAGGCAGCTATGAATGTGCTACTAATCTCTTTCTGAAACTGAATGCCTGACTCAGGGGGGTCTTGTGACTCTGGCCTGGCATCTCCACAGAACCTAGTGATCAGCAAGGGGAGTTTGAACAGGCTTTGCTAGTCAAGTGGAAATGGTATAGAATGCAGCAGCCTGGCCACAAGCATTTGATTTTACTTGTAGCTAGCTACCCTTTTTTTGGAGAAACTTCATCCTCCATTCCACCACCTAAAGCTAAGCCACTGACTCAGTGGTGTCCTTAAATCCTGGGTTGGGTTCATCAATGGTTGGGCTCAGCTGAGCGCTGATGGTAGCCACTAGGTTGGTATAAATACCTACATTAAAAAAAGAAGATATATATGTTAAGTGTATACATTGATGACTTAGAAAAGAAGAATAAACTAAACAATAATCTAATAGAAAGAAGGAAATATTAAAAATTACAAGAGAAATAAATGAAATGGAGAATAGAAAGACAAGCAATGACAACAAAATTTCTTTTTTTTTTAATATGATGGTTTTATTTTATTTATTATTTGGTGAGGCAGATTGGCCCTGAGCTAACATCTGTCGCCAGTCTTTCTCTTTTTGCTTGAGGAAGATTGTCCCTGAGCTAACATCTGTGCCAATCTTCCTCTATTTTGTATGTGGGACACCGCCACAGAATGGCTGGATGAGTGGAGCATAGGTCCACGCCCAGGATCCAAACACTTGAACCAGGACTACCGAAGTGGAGTGCATTAACCACTACGCCACCTGGCCAGCACCCCAAAATTTGTTTTATTAAAAAGGTCAACAAAATTGGCAAACTTTAGCTAGTCTGACGAAGGAAAAAAAAAGATGCAGGTGACTAAAATTACTACTGACCATTGGGAAATGAAAAGGATTATAGTAGAAGATTATGAGCAATTGCATGTGAACAAATTATATAACCTATACAAATGGAATAACTCCTAGTAACACATATTACCTAAGCTGGCTCAAGAAGAAGTGAAAACTACTAACAGACCTATCAGTAGTAAAGAATTTGAATTGGTAATTCAAGACCTCCCAACAAAGAAAGGAGGAGGACCAGGTAGCTTCCATGATGAATTGCAGCACACAATTACAGAAGAATCAACAATAATTTTTTTTGTGTGTGTGAGGAAGATCAGCCCTGAGCTAACATCCGTGCTAATTCTCCTCTTTTTGCTGATGAAGACCTGCTCTGAGCTAACATCTATTGCCAATCCTCCTCCTTTTTTCCCCAAAGCCCCAGTAGATAGTTGTATGTCATAGTTGCACATCCTTCTAGTTGCTGTATGTGGGACGCGGCCTCAGCATGGCTGGAGAAGCGGTGTGTCGGTGCACGCCTGGGATCCGAACTCGGGCCGCCAGTAGCGGAGCACGTGCACTTAACTGCTAAGCCACGGGGCCGGCCCTAACAATAATTTTTTAAAACTCTTCCAAAAAGTAGAAGAGGAGAGAATACTTCCTAACTCGTTCTAGGATGCCAACATTACACTGACACCAAATCCAGAGAAAACCACAAGAAAAGAACATTACGAACTAGTATGTATCATGAATATAGATACAAAAATTCTTAAGAAAACTCTAGCAACCCAAATCCAACAGCAGATTAAAAAGATTAAACATCATGACCAAGGAAGATTTATCTCAGGAATCCACGAGTGGTTCACCATAAGTACAAAAATGTACTACATCACATTAATAGATCAAAGGGGAAAACCCAATAAATCATTCCAATGCAGCAAAGGCATTTGACCAAATCTGATATCCTTTCATTATAAAAACTCAGAAAACTAGGAATGGAAGGGAAGTTATTCAACATAATAAAGGGCTTTTATGAAAAATCCACAGCTGGGGCCAGCCCCGTGGCTTAGCGGTTAAGTGTGCGCGCTCTGCTACTGGCGGCCCGGGTTCGGATCCCGGGTGCGCACCGATGCACCACTTCTCCAGCCATGCTGAGGCCACGTCCCACATACAGCAACTAGAAGGATGTGCAACTATGACATACAACTGTCTACTGGGGCTTTGGGGAAAAAAAGGGGGGAGGATTGGCAATAGATGTTAGCTCAGAGCCGGTCTTCCTCAGCAAAAAGAGGAGGATTAGCACGGATGTTAGCTCAGGGCTGATCTTCCTCACACACACACACAAAAAAAAACCTCTGAAAAAAAGAAATCCGCAGCTAACAACAAACTCAATGGTGAAGGACTGAAAGATTTCTCCCTGAGATCACGATGCCCAATTTCCCTACTGCTATTCAACATTGTACTGGAAATTCTAGTGAGAATAATTAGACAAGAAAAGGAAATGAAAGGCTTTCAAATTGGAAGGAAAGAAGAAAACTACCTTTATTTGGAGATGATATGATCCTATATAGAGGAAATCCTAATGAATCTACAAAAGTTACTACAGGTTATAATGAATTCAGCAAAGTTACAGGATATACGATCAATACCCAAGAATTAGTTGTGTTTTCATACAGCAGCAACGAACAACCAGAAAAGGAAATGAAGAAGGCAGTTCCATTAACAATAGCATCTAAAAGAATAAATTACAAGGGAATAAATTTAGCCAAGAAGTAAAAGCTTTGTGCACTGAAAATTACAAAATATTGCTGAAAGGATTTAAAGAAGACCTAAATAAATGGAAAGATATCCTGTACTCACAGATAGGAAGATAATATAATCATCATGTCACGACTAGCCAAGGTGATCCAAACATTCAATGCAATCAAATTATCAATGGCCATTTTTTTTGCAGAAATGGAAAAGTCAAACTTCAAATTCATATGGACTGACAAGTATCCCTGAATAGAAACAATGGTCTTGAAAACAGAATAAGACACAATTCTCAGTTTCAAAACTATGGCAGTCAAAATTGTATGGTACTCTCTTTTAATCATATTCCTTTGGGTGAGGTATTGTGAGGTCAGATGCAGAACAACAGAGAGAAACTAGAAAGAGTTTTATGATTTTGTTACCCTCAATTTCCTGGAGAGAACACATCACAGACCACAGAGGGACCCTCAGGGAAGCAGTGGGGTGCTCCTGAGGCAGGGAGAGGGAGCACAACTGTGGAAATGCACTTTTATTGTGGTTTCCACAGGAAGCAATGGGCAAGGCAGGGTAAGCAGGCTTAGGATTGGCTAGCTATGTTTCAAAGTGTTGCCCCTGAGAAATTCATGTTCAAGTGAACTTTTAGGCCATGTGGTTTGAAGCTATCTAAAGTCTAGATGTTAATGGGTAAGCTTGGATTTACTTGGACAAACTAGTGGCCATTTTATAGATGATAAAGCATCAATTTACAGAAACTAAAAATATACCTAATACAACTGGCCTGTGATGCTTTAACATCACTATTTGCATTATGTGTATTTGAGGTACAGTTGAGATTACATGGGAGACTTGGGTAGTTGAGACCTGTACCTCAGAAGACGCTTGTATAAGGTGAGATCCAGCTAAATATTTAAGTAAAGCAGAGCATAGGGTATTTCTAGGACAGTAATTATGACCCACTGAAGCAGAGCACATAGCCAAGCTCCCCATTTGATGTGTAGGAATCACGAAAATAAGTCCATGACAAACTGAGAGATGTCCAGGGCATGCAGCAATGTGATAGTACAATTTTACAGTGTAATTATGTGAAACTTCTTTAATAATAGTCATAGGACTATTCATATCATAGGAGTGTTCATATCTTTGATGAACTGGGCCACTTGGCACATGTTATTATGGACATACACCAGAAGTTACTACAATTTTGCAAACACCTCTATGGTCAGCCAGTAGTAAGTCAAGTGCTAAACAGTTGTTAAGAATCATTTTAGTTAGTGAGCCTTGAACTTAGTTCAAGAGACCAAGGGTTTGTTGTGTTTGTGTCATTTGAGAAATGAAAGCTTCGAGTATTTGCTGGTTGGCATCTGTAAGTTTGCTCTGCTGTGCCAGTCCCACTGTGGAATGGGCAGTGCCTTACATTCCAAGGATTTTACCTTGAATAGGTATAATGATTATTATATCTTGAATGTAATGAATAGGCCTTGCTAGTGGTGATGAAGAGAGAGTCTAGGAAGGCCGAAGCTATCTTCAATGAGAATAGACAATCTACAGTGATGGTGAAGCAGGAGATTGAGAGCTGGCCTGTGGGAAAGGGGATTGCAAAAGAGATCAGTTATTGAGGGGGTGAAGTGGAAGTGTCAGCCATACAGAACAATCTGATGACCCAGTCTCTGGAGTGATATATCATGAGGATGACTGTAAATGGACTATGTGATATGATTCAAGAGTTGAGGTGGTCATGACCATAGATTATGTGGCACACAGAGGACTCTGTGTACCTAGCACCATCCCTGAGTGTGGCTTTGAAATGTTACCCTTAGGGAGGAATGAGTGAGCAGTTAATGATAGCCTGAATGGAGTGAGAGGAATACAACATGGTGGGGGACAGATGGGCATTGGCTGTGAAGTTGATAGTCCAATATTTGTCATTGCTGATACAGACATCAGCTAGATAAATGTGTATGGCTGATTTGGTAAACAGAGTGATCATGGCAAATCCAACAGTGTCGTGGGTTTAAAGCACTAGCCACGATCTCAGCGAGCTGGATATAGAGGTTGGTGTTGCTGTGGCAGTAGGGAAGAGCTGGAGTGAGAGGGGATAAGTTTAGGGCTTTTGTGGTGTGATGTGGCACAGAAGTTCTGGGATGCATATTCTCTAGCGCTAGAGAGTGGGTGTTAGTGGAGGCCTCATGGTAGTATGTGGTGGGGGCCAACAGAGTCTCCTGTACTTTTTTAGGAGTGCACAGAAATAGGGGACTTCCTCTAGGGAGCCATGTCAACAAGATTTGGTAACAATGGTGGTGGGCACCTTTGTATTAAGAGAGTTGCAAAGACTTTGAACTTGAAGCCAAAGAGGCTGGGCATAAGTTACAATGGAGTCACAGTTATGAGGGGCAAAACTCTTGGTTTTGCAGATGTTCTTGAGCAAGGCAGGTTCGGAAGGTAAGTAAGCAGCAATAGCTGGAAAGTCAGTCATGTCAGTTGGGCCCCAATCTTTGAGGCAGTGCTCCACGGTAAAGTTGGTCACTGAGGGGGTGCAGAGTTGTAGTTTAATGTGGGTGGCATGAGATATTCTGTGGTTGTCCCAGGTAATGGAGGAGTGGTATTGGAGATGACATCTGAGATGCTGTCATCTCCAGCAGTGAGGTCTTGGGCTAGGGTGATGATAGCCTTCCCAAGTCAGTGTTCATTCAGATTGTTAGTGGTTCCTAACTTTAGGATCTCTAAGATTCAAATGTCCCTGGGTAATCTGGGGGACCTGCTGGCGTTGTTGGGCATGATAACTAGACTGCAGATGTCAGTGAGATCTTGTGGGTTATCCAGCGTGCATTTGGCAGAGGCCTGGCCTGCTTGTGCATGCTTTTTGAGTCTGACCACATAGCCTGTTCACCAGAAGCACATTGAAAAGCCAATGTAAGTGAGGCAGAATGAAGGTTTTCAAAAGAAATCCACAGTTTTGCCCAGATAGGTCATAATAGGAGCCTGGTTGTAAATTAAGGCCATGTCTCTTGGGGCAATCTGGGTACAGATCAGTAAGTGTGAACTCACAGCCACCTCAGCTAAAATGTGTTCCTGTCTACTAATTTCACCTCATGAGTGGTTCTGCATGCAGGCTGTCCAGGCCAGCCATTTGGCCTGTGCCCTTTGTCTTAGGATGAGGTTCTGCTGTGCTCGCCGAGGTGCCAGCCTAGCGACATGCAGTGGCAAGTGGGTCTGTGGAAATTTAGCAAAGGCTCGATAGATTTCCAATTTTTAAATATCCAATTGTTATAGCAGCATGTTTGGTTTTCCAGGGGATCGTATTAATCCTTGGGTCAAAATTATTGAGCCTGAGGCTCTCAAACTATCCCAAGCACCCAGACCAAGCAAACAGCACTTGCCCACACAAGGGCCAACAGCTATATTTGATAAATTTGTTTTTTGTTGTTTTTGTAGTCTCTGTCCCAGAGAGCTATTCCATTCACAGGGGAAAGTGGGGCAGTCGTAGCTGTGGAAGGCTTCTGTCTCCATATCCATAGGAGTGTGGCCCAGCTGACTGTCTGTAGTTTGGGGGCTTCACAAAAAGGATAAGAATTTCTTTCCTGGTCATTTTTGGATATAGTTGGCATTCACTAAGTGGAGTTTGTTGTCTCCTCTTGTAGTGGTCCACACGGTTTCTGGTGTTGTCCTTGAGGCTACTATTTTTATTTCCTGCAGGGAATCACAGGGGACATTGGGATTTATGAATCAGCCTTTCTATCCTGAGAAGTCGGGCAATGCATTTGGAGCAGGAAATCAGAGGAAGACTCTGCCTGACAGTTCCAAAACTGGGCTTTCAGGGGTCCCTCAGGGCATCCTGTTGTTGCTGGATCATAGGATGTTATCCTCTCCTGATCAGGTAGCCAACGCTTGTGGGAGAGCAGAATGGTTGAAAAATGTAAGTGGAAAGGGGAATTTGATGAGTACGGGTAAAAATAGAAATGGTCTCAGTTAACATGGAATCCTGTAAAGTCTCCTTTAACAACAAGGGGAGACATGGCATCTTTTTAAAGTTGGTGTGGGATTCTTAAGGCACCCCACAGTCTAGAGTTTAATAGGATAAAGTCCTGAGAAAGGAGAGAGAGCAATTTAAAAGGGGACTGTCTATAGATGTTAACTAGACTTACTGTACGATCATTTTGCAATGTATACAAATATCGAATCATTATGTTTTACACCTGCAAGTAATATGTTATATGTCAATTATACCTCAATAAAAAAATAAAATCTTTAAAAAAATGGGGAGACAATGTCATGTGCATTTTTCTCCTTAATTATTGCCCTACATTCTTCTCCTTTCCTTCCTGGAAATTAGATAAATTCCTGGAATTTGGATGATAAATTTTGTACTATGAGAAAAGCCACAGACAAATATGGTTTGGCTAAAAAACATAAGGACACTTTCCCCCCTGATATCATTGTATCTGCCATTGGACTGCTTGTGTGAAGAATTCTTGGTCCCTGAGAAAAATCAGTTCCTTATCAAGCTTTGCACTTACATTTGAGTCATCAGTGTATAAATGGGACTTAATGCTATTATACTAGATGATTTCACTGGAGGATTGGCAAGCCCTGCGACACCTCTATCTTCAGCAGTTGGGGTCATGGCAGGAAGTAGCAAATATATTGAAAAGCAATGGCCCATGAAATAGGAATGGAATTAAGATGGGTGTCCATGAATCCAAGGCAAGGACCATTGACTGATCAGCTGTACCAAAGGTTGATTGGGTGAGGTAAATGAGGATGGGATTTGTCGATGACAGTCATTGGGGATCTTTTCAAAAGCTGACTTTGTAGAGCAGGCCAAGTTCTCCTTGGAATAGATTCTTGAGAAAACAGGATGGATAAGCATTGCAGGCAGTAAAAATAGATACTCCTCTTTGACCTTAGAGCCTATACCTTAATATTCAAGCTTTCCATTGTGTATTTGTTTTCTATTGCTGCTGTAACAAATCATCACAAAATTTATGTGATAAAACAACAAATATATGCTATCTTACAGTTTTGGAGATCAGAACTCCTGAAAGGATCTCACTGAGATACAATCAAGGTGTCAGTAGGACTGTATTTGGGGATGACTCTGTTTACTTGCTTTTTCCAGCTTCTAGATGCCTTTTGTCTCATTTTTCTTCCGTCTTCAAAGCCAGCAACATCAATCCAACTTCTCATGCTGCCATATCTTTGATTCTTCTAGTCTGCTTCCCTCTTCTCCTGTTAAGGACCCTTGAGATTCCACTTTGCCCAACTGCATAGTCCAGGAAAATCTCCATGTTTTATGGTCAGCTGTTGTACAACCTTAATTTCCTTTGCCTTGTCACCTCACATATTGTTTAAAGAGTCCCTGGGATTTGTCCTAATTGGGCATGGTAAGACAGACATGGAAATGACTGTCAAGAAGGAAGAAGTTTATCTTACTCGATAGTTCTCTAGAAACAGGAGTCACAGCAAGTCATGCAGTGGGGTCCACCCAGGGAAGTGCTGGGGCTGGTCAGGAGGCAGTGTGAGCAAGAGGGGATATGCAGCCAAGAGCCCTTTTTCTTCCAGAGAAGGAATAGGTGAGGCAGGGTAAGCAAGTTTAAGATTTGCTAGTGTGAATAATATCAGCAGGCTCCTGGGCACAGTGACTGTCCCTGGATGGTACCTGGCCCAGGAATGTTTAATGCAGGGGGATAGTTGCCTAGAGTTTGAGAGCCCAATAAAGGAGGGGGTCCAGGGTATAGGCTCTGGATGGGTTGGTTTGCATGTGAAAGATGTGTTCTTGTGTAAGTCGTCTTTAACTATCTCTAGAAGTTGATTAACCCTAGGAAGGGCAGTCCCTCCAGGGTCAGGAAGGCCTCCAAGATGTCAAACCATTGGAATACAGAAAATTAAAGATATGGTTAATACACATATTTACAGGATCCAGGAATCAGAACATGGATACCTTTTGAGATTTTATTTATTTATTTATTTTCCCCCCAAAGCCCCAGTAGATAGTTGTATGTCATAGTTGCACAGCCTTCTAGTTGCTGTATGTGGGACGCGGCCCCAGCATGGCCGGAGAAGCGGTGCGTCTGTGCGCGCCCGGGATCCGAACCCGGGCCGCCAGCAGCAGAGCGCACGCACTTAACCGCTAAGCCACGGGGCCGGCCCTGGATACCTTTTGAGATTATTATCCTGCTTACCACACATCATTCATGTTTATTATGTTATTTTTTAATATTTGGTTTTCTACTTTTCTGTTTTTAGTTACTGTGATTGTGAACAACATTTTAACAGGATTTAAAGTCCAACCTGAAACGTCAGCTACAGGTTAACTTATTTTATATTTGTTCTGAATACTAAAGCAGTGTTTTTATTTCTATGACCATATTTTTATGCTGCTGTCCTGTGATTTTTCCCACTCTTAAATTTTATAATTATAGCACACATACAGAAACTTGTGTGAGAGTGCACATGTACTGATACTAAACAACAGAATACTGAGCCCCTGGATACACACCTTCCAGACCAAGAAATGGAAGATTACCTTACCTTTGAGTGTCTCCTTTATATTGCATCACATTCTTCCATCGAAGAAGAAACCTTGGTGTTTGAACGTTGTGTTAACCATTGTATTGATCATGTTTTAAATTCTCTGTATGTTATGATTTGTTGACATCTTTGGATTCTTTGTGGCTAAAGAGAGACTGCCCCTCCCAGGGCCTGCTACTTCCTACAGAGAGGAAACCATTTGTTTGGGAGTATGGCTTTCCTATGTAAACCAACCTATCCAGAGCCCATACTCCAAACACCTCCTTCATCTAACTCTGAAACACCAATATTTCCCCTGTTGTTAATCAACCTGGAGCCAGGTAGCAGACAACTAGGGACAGCCATTATGCCCCAGAGACCACAGGAATTATTCATACAGGCCAATAGTAAGCTGTACCCTGCCCTGCCTTGCCTTCCCTTGCAGAAACCCCAATAAAGCTCTCCTCTCATTCCTGCTTTCCCTCCTGACTGACCCGGTGCTTCCCCATGTGGCCCTGTGTTGTGTGGTTTCCCCCTTCTCTTGGGATTGTGTAACTAATAAACTTTCCATGGCATTAACCTCTCTGTGTCATCACTTAGTCCCTTTCTAAATTAAGACTCAGACACAAATCAGTTGACCCAGCAAGCAGGGTGACTCACTGATTAACAGTTGAGTGTGCTTCTAGACTGCTCTTGGCTGACTAACTGCCTGTACTGAACAGCAAGCTCTGCCTGGGAGGTGCTGCTGGTTGTTGGAGCCCTCGTGCTTTGGCCCTGACTGCTTGGTGCTGTGTCAGCTTTGTCCTGCCATAGTTTTCCAACCTAAATTGTGAGAAGAGAGTGACCCAGATTCTTTCTTAGTATAGGTAGTAAGACTGGGGGTATGAGAAGTCCCAATGACACCTTATTGGTGACAGAATGTCCTACCAGATGAGAGGTCATGGGGACATCTATGGATAATTGGCATAGGACAAAAGAGGCACAGAGAAGGCGTCTTCAAAAGTGAAGTAAGGTGTGTTACCCTCAGATTGCATGAGGGCACTGAGACTGATCCACTGGCCTGACAACACCATTAGACTATCACCAGGGGCTACTATGGAGGGCTTATGAGCTGGGTAGTGAGCCCAAGGCAGTGCTCCTTAAATGGACAATACTTCTTTTACTGTGGTGGACAAACAATTCTGAGGTGATTAAGGTCCCTCGTCAATAGGCCATCAGAAACATCACTGACTCTCTGTGCCCTGGTCTTTGTGACCCTTGGCAGACACTCAACCATTTGATTCCAAATTTGGACAGGCCCTTCCCACTGATCAGTAGCTAGTGTAGTCAAACTCTCCAGAAAACCATGGCTTCTGAAAAGTTTAAATGCTGTTTTAAAGGCACAGCTCTCTGTTGCTTGCTTTTACTGTTACAATTCACTCCCAGATGTAGTAGGATAGAAGAGATCCCATCCATGGAGACCAGGGCTCAATATTTACTGAAAAAGGAAAAGGGGAAGGAATATTTTGTTCTTGCTTCCCCTAAGACACATGAAAAGGTTTCTCAGCTCATGTGAGGTTATAAATCAGTGTACTTGAGTGCTGCTACCAACATGCTAAGAGCATCTTCCTGAAAAGCAAATTATCACAGAATCAGGATTCTACCACCATTCTTCTCTTGGATGTAATCCCGAGGAACTATGAGGTTGGTAGGGACACCCTAGAAATGGAGGCCACCGCTCACAGTAGGGGCCACTCAGGACAACCAGGCAGGAAAGAAAAGGGAAGAACAACAAGTAAAAAGTCTGTGGAGTTAGGTGACTACAAGCATCCTATCCTCCCCAGAATGAAATTTGAAATTGTAAGTATGGAGAAAATACCAGGTCTAGCAAACATGCTAGTCTTATGTTTAAGACTTAATCAGTCTTACTGATTTAAAAACAACAATAACAAACCCCTAGATATTAGGGAAGAAAATAAATGTTAACACAACAAATTGTATCTATATGTGTGTGTGTGTGTCTGTGTTTATATATCTTATATAAGTATATGTATAATATTTTAATATAGAAGCATAATTATTAAATTGTATATAAATTGTAAATTAAAATAGATTCATGATTTGACCAAATTGGAAATCCAAAATTTATATATTAAAATGTATATTCTAATAACATACATAATAATTTATATATAATTATGATATATGAAAGAAATATGTAACAAAATTTATATACTAAAAAATATATATAACAAAAAGATAAAAAGTGCACTGATTGGCTCTTGTGCCTCTACAACATAACTTCTTTTTTTTGTGTGTGTGTGTGAGGAAGATCAGCCCTGAGCTAACATCCGATGCCAATCTTCCTCTTTTTGCTGAGGAAGACTGGCCCTGGGCTAACATCCGTGCCCATCTTCCTCTACTTTATATGGGATGCCACCACAGCATGGCTTGACAAGTGATGCGTTGGTGTGCAACCAGGATCTGAACCCGTGAACCCCAGGCCACTGGGGCGGAGTTCATGCACTTAACCACTACACCACAGGGCTGGCCCTACAACATAACTTCTAAGTTAACCTTTGCTAAAAGGCATTAATTGACAAACCTTCATAGACTTAATCAATACTGGCACTCAAATTGCAGTTATACCTTGGGATCCCACTACATTTAAATATTATACTGCCCTATAGTTTTTAAAAAGTAACTACAAATAAAGTAGAGGAAAGATAAGTGTGCCTCACTTTAATTGTAGCCTTGCTTAAATTTCTCATATTCATAGTACCCATTTCTCTAAAATAGCCCATCTTGGACATGGACACCCTGACACAACAATAAATTTAAGGTAAGTCTTTGATACTAATTGTCTTGATAAGACAGGATCCCCAGGGGCCCCTCATTAAAATAATTATTATGTCCCAGTGTGAGTTATAACAGGGCCTTCAAGGTTTAAAACTTATTATACAGGGCCAGCCCTGGTGGCCTAGTGGTTAAGTTCAGTGTGCTTGGCTTCAGCAGCCCAGGGTCCGTTCCCAGGCATGGACCTACACCACTCATCAGTGGCCTGCTCTGGTGACAGCTCACATTGAAAATAGAGGAAGATTGGCCACAGATGGGCTCAGGGTGAATCTTCCTCAGCAAAAAAAAACAAAAACAAAAAACAAAAAACAAAAAACTTATACAAACCTAGTTAATAAAGAGGTAATTATCTCCACTCCTTCATTAGTAACTCAATTTTGCATGTCTTAAAACTGAAATAAGTGGGGCCGGCCCAGTGACATAGTGGTTAAATTTGCACACTCCACTTTGGTGGACCGGGGTTCACAGGTTTGAATCCTGGGCATGGACTGATGCACTGCTCATCAAGCCACGCTGTGGCGGTGTCCCACATACAAAATACAGGAAGATGGGCAAAGATGTTAGCTCAAAGCCAATCTTCCTCAGCAAAAAGAGGAAGATTCACAACAGATGTTAGCCCAGGGCCAATCTTCCTCACACACACACACAAAAAACTGAAGTAAATAATAAGTAAATAAATAATCCATCCCTTGGCTACCTGAGGAACCCCTTGGGATTCACTGAATAAACAGCAATGAGAGTAGTGGACTATGTGGATGGTACTGCTAACAGTCATAGGTGATGGAACACTGCTTTCCATCTCTTAACCAGATGTCCTTAATAAAAACCAGAACTCCAAAAATCATTACACTTGGCCAGACTTCAAACAGTGACCTTGGCTCTCAATGCCCTGGCCCACCAATGGCCCGTCTTCACATTTATTATGAACTCTTGGGCCACTGCCTCAAAATCATCCGTTCAGGGTCAAGATCTCTGGGAATCTCTTGTCTCACAGATACCCAAATTATAAATTGAAATTACGCATCTCTACATATACTGAAGCCACAATACTAGGCCTTCTCATGACACTCTTTATTGCCTTTGGAGTTATATGCATTACCAATAGTAACCAAGGTACACATCTCACTTTTCAAAATACACAATACTAGGCACTTAGAAAAAGCATTCAATAAAACTTGCATGTCTCGGATAGATCCCAGACAGCCAGTTTAACTGGGAGACATAATGATCTCCTCAAATAACTCTTTTTAAAATTCCAGTTCAACCAACGGACCCCTAAGCGGGTCTCTATCTTGCCCTGAACCTTAACCTAGCTTTATAAATTTTCAGTCTGTAAAAGAGCTGGAGGCCAGATCGAGGGTGCTTTCTCTCCTAGAACCCATCAACCAAAACTGTACCACAGGCCAGGCAGCTGCTCTTCTAATAGGGGACCCATTTGTGGCTAAAGTTACACACACACACATACACACATACACACACACAAACCATCAAGCACATCTGCACACCATTCCATTGCCTATAGGTCTTATGACTACTGGTCTGGGTGCTTTCACTGATTTACAATCCAGAGGGCCCAAGGCCTCCATATATGTCACTGTTTCAATCAAACATAGCAAATAACGAGACCCACATCAACTCGAGTGGTTAACCACCAGGTAAAGATACCCCAGTCCCGTATCGCAGATATCATCACCCTGGCACAGAAGCTCATTGTTGGCGATGACATCACTTCAGATGACATTACCCCAGCCCAAGACCTTGTCATTGGAGAGGATTTCACCCAGTTCACAATGCTCTTGGACTCCCTAAGGCACAATTGGACACAGGAAATTTTTGCTTTTATTATTGATATTAGGGATTCTATTGTGTTTCTACGCTTGCGGCTTAGCCCATGATCCTGGTATGCTCCCTGCTCTCTTCCAAAATGTACATCCCTACACTGCAACACCTCTGGGGAAATCTGATAGAGGTTGCTCCTGTCTGTGTGATTCTAACAGTTAACAAAATTTACCACTTTCCTCAGGAGATGCCTGACTCATATTAGTCAACCCCTTGACTCCCTGGGAAGAGGACCACTCTCTTCCCAATGCTGTCTCCTACTACACCCCTCTAGCTTTGCTTCGACCACAAATACTCCTTCCTGTTGGTGACACTCAAAACCACTAATCTTTTCATATACTTTAGTAACTTAGTTCATACCCTCTAACAACATAACTACCAGACTTACCACTTTAATTATTGTTAGACTTATAATTTTAACACACCATATGACTCCACCACGATATTGTTTGATGCTCCAAAAATTTTCCAGAGCTTTTTTCTTGATTAATGCCATATATAAAAAAGGTGAACATGGGCTGGCCCACAGTGACTCTTTATTCTTTTACCAATGTTTCTTCTTCTTACTCTGATAATAAATTGTTTTCTATGATGTTTAGGGCAACTTATGGCTTACTCTAAAAATCTCCGCTGTCATCACTCCACACTTTCCTTAGTATGATGTCAAACGATCAGAGGACCAATTTTATTAATCATGAATTTAATTTGCTGTATAGTATTACGCTTTCACATTTTGGGGGTCAGGTTGGCTGGTGAGAGACTGCCCCTCCCAAGGCTTTCTAATTCCTAAAGATAGTAAGCAATACGCTTCAGTATCTATCTTTCATGTGGAAACCAAACAATCCAAAGCCCACATACCCAACCACCTCCTTTATCTAAATCTTACACACCCAGCCAATATTTCCCCTGCCCTAAATCAACTCAGGGCCAGGGGCAGACAATTATGGACCTCCCTTTGCCCCAAAGACTGCCAGAATTATCCAAACTAGCCAATCCTAAGCTGCCTTGCCTAGCCTTCTCTGTGGACACCCCAATAAAGTGTGTGATTCATGATTTCCCCTCACCTCTGCTTCTGCCTCCTGACTGACTCTGGTGCTCCCACATTTAGCCCTGCATAGATTCCCATGATCCTTCTCTTGGGATTGCAACTAATAAACTTTTCTTTCATTGGCATTAATCTATTCATGTCTTCACTCTGTCACCTTTACAAATTAAGATCCAGGCACAAATCCACAATTTCTTCACTTTTCCTTGTAGGTTTTACTACCTATGTACCTAGCCCTGTGGGGGATCAGAATTGGCCACCCCAAAGTGTATCTCTTTGCCTTGATTATGTTTAAGGACAGAAGATTCTGAAAGAAACTTTGACCTTCCACCCTAACTGCCTAAAATAATTTAAGATAAAAGGTCTGTCCACAGGACAGGCCATCACCATAGATAATTCAGGGTATCAGTAGACTGGGAAGGTCCTTGCTAAGCCCGTTCCTATCAAAATTTTGGTTAACAAACATTTGCTTTTCTGTCTCCATGTGAATTGTCTTCCTCTGCTTTGAAGTCACAGACCACTACCCCCAACATCCTCCTTTGTCTTTAGCTGAAGATGGTATTTAAGTTGATGGCTTTGGCCGTTCTGATGAGTTACTCAGCTTTCCTGGGTTTCTCCCATGTATACATGTTATAAAGCTTTGTTTGATTTTCTCCTGTTATTCTGGCTCGTGTCAGTTAAAGTCTTGGACCAGCCAGAAGGACCTAGAGGGTAAAGGAATTGTCTTCCTCCCCTACACCCCATAACATGGTATTACCTACCTTGGGTGATTTTTGAACTATTTATGAAAGCTGTCATTATTGATTTTTGCCTTAGTAATTTGATTAATTCTCTTTGTATGGTGTTCAACCTTATGAGTTAATTGCAATGTTCTCCCTAAGTGGTTGTGAAATGATATCTCAGTGTGGTTTTAATTTGTATTTCCCTGATTACTGATGGCATGAATATGTTTACAAGTACTTTGGCTATTTGGAGAAATAACTGGTCATGTCTTTTGATGATTTTTCTAATCACTGGTCTTTTTAAAAATAACTTTTAAGGCTTTTGTTAGACAATGTGGAACTCATCATTTGTGAGTTACATGACTGCAGCAGTTTCCACGTCATGTGTTTTGTTCTATTTTTTCTTAAGGAAAAAGGTCTCTTAATTTGAGCATAGCCAAATTTATTCAACCTTTCCTTTATCTTATCTTAGAAATTTTCTTTTACTCTAATGTTATAAATATGTTCTACCACCTTGCCTTACAAAATTTTTATAGCTTTTGTTGCAAACATATGTCCTTAATCCATCTGGGATTGATTTTTGTGTATAGTATCAATATATGTCAAATTTAATTTTTCCTCCAATGGACATAACATTTCCATATGTACTCTGTGGACCATGTAGTCTAAAGCTCAACTTCCCCTGCTGAACTTCAGTGCCAGATCAGCTGTAGAAAAAATTCTGTATTTATCTGAGTATGTTTCAGGGCTTGATGTTGTGTTCCTTTGGTCAGTTGGTCTAATCTCTGCATCAATACCACTTGTATTTATTATATTAACTCTACCATATTTCTAATGCCTGATAGGGCTATTCACCTACGCAGTTGTTCTTTAGGAGTGACTTGTCTGTTCTTGGCTCCTTTTTAAAATTTTGAACTTAATTCAGACATAGAGAAAAAGTTGGTAGACTAGTATCAGGGGCTTTAGTATAGCTCTGCCCAGATTCCCTAATTTTTACATCTTGCTACTTTTCCTTCCTCATTCATTTGCTCTCTCCATCTCCCTGTGTCTGTGATTTTTTTCCTGAATCATTTGAGGGTATGTTGTATACATCATGCCCCTTGACCTATTACTATTTTCAGTATGTGTTTGCCAAGAACAAGGATATTATCTGATCTATAGTCCATATCCTATTTTATCAGCTGTCCCATGTTGTTTATTACAAAATTTCCTCTTTAGTCCAGGGTCATGTACTGTTTTTAGTGGTTGTTTATTTAATCAATTTCAAGCCTTTCCTTAGTCTTTCTTTGTCTTTTATGTTATGGACAATTTTTAAGAATACAGCCATTTCCTTTAGAGAACATTTGTCACCTAGGATTTCTTTGAAGTTTCCTCACAATTAGATTCAGGTTTTGAATCTGGGGTTGAATATGAAAAAAGAGATGTATATTTCAAGGGTATCACTATAGAGAAGGCTGTGATTTCATTTTCCCCATCATTGGTAACGTTAATTTTGATCACCTCGTGTAAAGTGGTGCACATGTCTGGTGTTTGCACTGTGCAGTTCCTGTTTTTACTTTCATGATCAGTAAGTTGTGAGGAGATCTATATACATTTGTATCAGTTTGTGAGGTTCCTCCAATAACAGTAGGTATACTTTTTATTAGACGTTTGCTGAAACTCTAAATCACTTTAGGGGGAATTGGAGTGTTTCTTATATTAGAGTTTCCAACCCATGAATAAAGTGTTTCTTTCTCCTCCTTTTTTTAAGTCTTTCTTAAAGGCGTTCAATATCTTACAATTTTCTCCAAAAAAGACTGAACATTTTGATTATTCTTAAGCATTTTACAATATTCTTAACTCATAAATGTTATACTTTTTTAAATTAATTGTTCTCATTGGCGATATATAAAATGCAGTAGATCTTTGTATATTGAATTTTGTCTAGCAGCCTTGCTAAACTTTCTTAAAAATATTAATTTTTAAAATATTCTTTTGATTTTTCTGTTTAGACAATCATATTGTCACTGACTAGGTGCCTCGAGAAACTCAAGTGTGGGTTTGGAAGCAATTAACTGTTTCTCCAAGTTGTTTTTTTCCTTTTGTATGTTAAGGAGATGTAACCACCAATCTTCTTGAAACTGACCAAGCCTCACCAGAAGAGCTACACCCATGACCTTTGCCTTGCCTTTAATGCTAAGATCTCTCCATATGGAGCTTAGGCCTCATTACCGTGACCTGCAGTGTACGTGGAAGCATGTTTCCCAACTGAGCCTGTGCGAGCGAATACCCACCTCTCCCTTTTGAATATTCATTCCCCATCTGAAATAAAAGTTCCTGCTTCTCTTTGTTCGAGGACACCATGAATTAGGAAATGATTCCTCACGGCCTCCTATTTGCTGCAAATACACTTTACTTTGTGAAACAACTTCCACTGGTGTAGAGTCTTATTTAGCTCACCAGGAGGCAAGCCCACTTGGTTCAGTAACAGAACTGGCAACCCAGAGGGGACATACCCCTTTATGGTGCCTGTGTCGCTGGCTTGATGTCACAGCCCCATCGGGAGACCCAGAGACTGCACTGAGCGCTTTGCTCAGAGGATCTCTCAATGGAGGTGAGTGTCACCAACCCCACAGCATGGCTATGAGTTATTTCCTTAAGTTGTCTCACAAAGCCTGTCAGGGCCTGGCTTCAGGGTTCAAGTCCCCACCTGGAGGTAGCCTGGCTCAGGGGAGTGAGAGTCCCCTCTTTTTGGAGGGACTGCATGACCAGGCCACTTCAGAAGGGCCAATGCTTGGCTCTGGTGAAACGGGAGCAATCCCTGGTGACTAGTCAGAGGTCAAACCCCATCTGGAGATTGACTCTTGTCTGGAGTGCACTGAGTCTGTCTGGGGTCAAATCCCCTCTGGAGATTGACTCTCATCTGGAGTGACGAAGTGGGGGTTTGAGGCCCCCTGAGGTCACTGAGTCTGTCTTTGGGTTGTGCCTGTTATCAGAGGAGGGGTCCCCTTGGATGAGGTTAAACCCCTCTGGAGTTGCTAAGCCTGATTTGTTTGTTTTTGTATATTTGTTGAAGACACTCAACATAGCATTTTTGTCAGGGATGCTCAACGATAGCTTTTTTGTCAAGGACACTCAATATTTACCACAGTCTGGTTTTTCTGGACTCCTAGGTCTTCTTTTTTCCTTGTTCTCCCTAACAGTGGTCGCTGGATGAAACCCAGCATCCACCCATTTTATTTTCCCTATAAGTGTTTAATTACACAGCCTGCGTCTAGTTTCAGGCTATTAGGGTGCTAAGCCTCCTCTGGGCACAACCTTGTGGCATCTGCGTCACCACTAACCGTTACAAGTTGCTCCCTGGAGGTTGGAAACAGACCATAAGAGAAGGCACTAGAATATGAGAGAAGCAAGCTCTACCCCAGAGGAGAGCCCATTGGGCTGCATCCTCCAGAATTCGAAGGTCTTCAGGTATTCCCCATTGACCAGAAAGGAGATGATCTTTTAATATAACACAGCCTGGCCACAATATTCACTGGAGGATGGGGGAAATGGCCAGAAAATGACACCCTAAATGTTAACACCATACTACAATTTGATCTATTTTGCAAAAGGACAAGGAAATGGGAAGAAATCCCCGTATGTCCAGTGCTTCATGGCACTACGTCTAAATGAAGGGTTAAAAGTTGAATCTAAGACTTCAAAAATACTTCCCATATTACAAGATCTTTCTGATGAGGAGGACCTGCTTCTCCAAATCAGGAACCATGGGACTAAGGAAAGCCCACTTCAGAACCCACCTCACTCAGATACTCCAGCTTCGGCCCCACTGCTAGACCAGCTGGTCAGCCCCAAGAGACCTCCAACTTATTCCTCTACCTCACCCCTGCTTAAGCTGGAAGATGTAACAGGGCCCAACCCTTTACCATCCCGCCCGCCCCCAAACAACCCCTCTACAGGGAATTGGACTCTCCAACAACCAAAGACCCTTCACCCTCCTCTTCCAGATAGTACAACTGGATTAGGAATCAGTTACAAATTTGGGATATATCCCCTAAGACAGGTACCTGATGGTGAGGGGAGATTTATTAATGTGCACGTCCCCTTTTCCACCCTGATCTCTATAATTGGAAGGCACACACTAAAAGATTGAGGGCTGATCCAGAGGAATTCATATACCTGATGAAGGGAATCTTCTCCATTCATAATCCAACCTGGGCAGATATTCAAAGCCTGTTAACTACACTCCTCACAGCTGAGGAAAAGTCATCTGTTCGGTCAAAAGCTAGAGAACAAGCAAATAATGAATATGACCCAGGAACAGACATGCACAAGCCTAGTGAACAGGCTGTGCCAGGGACTGACCTTGGGTGGAATCCTAATGATCCTGACGATCAAGAGAAACTAGGACATTTTGGGGGTTTGCTTTTGAAAGCCATGAAAATAGTGAGCCAGCTACCCATTAACTGGTCTAAATTAAGAGAGGTCCAACAAGACCCTGAGAAAAACCCCTCTGCTTTTTTTTTAGAGGCTATGGGACTGCCTCAGGTGATATACACATTGGGACCCCAAGGTCCAGGGCAGTACAGTGGTTCTTACTACCCAGTTCATATCTCAAAGTGTTCCAGACATCCGTAGAAAACTCCAAAAGTTGACTATAGGTCCTGATACTAATTCTGCACAACTAGTAGAAGCTGCATTTAGGGTGTACAATAACCGGGATGAAGCTGAGGATGAAAAAGAAGACAAAAAGATGAAGAGTCAAGCCACCCTGTTAGCTGTGGCCCTCCAGTCTACTCAAGGTAACCCGAGGGAGAGAAAGAAGATGCCATGGGTGAGTAACCCTGGCCCCCACCAAGGGACTAGAAAACCACAACAAAGCTGGGGGCTAACCAGTGTAGGTACTGCAAACAGGAAGGGCATTGGCAGCAGGCTTGTCCACACCATCCCCACAGAGAGAGGGGATTGAAGAAGACTGAGCTTCTTCCCTTGACTACAGATGAGATGTGTTGGGGCCGTGGGGCTCCTTGGTTGGCTCTGGGCAACCAAATCCTCATCTCCCCTGAGGAGCCCCGAGTGACATTAACAGTCGGGGGGAGAGCATGTTGAATTCCTGCTTGATACTGGAGCTACATTCTCGGTGCTGAATACCCAAAAAAGAAAGCTTTCAAAAAGAAAGTGTGACATAAAAGGAGTATCAGGAAAAGGAGAGACCAAAAGGTTTCTGGAGCCCTTGACCTGTGAAATAGGATCAAAATTGCTGAAGTATTCCTTTCTGTATGTATTGGAATGCCCTGTTCCCCTTCTAGGGAGGATATACTATCTAAGTTAGGGGGCTCCATAATCTGGGAACAAGATAAAATAGAGATCCAAGTTCCCAAAAGTCGGGGAGTTGAGCTTATGGCCCTATTACAGAATACACCAGCACCTGAGAAGGAAGAGATTCCCCTACATGTTTTAAGCCGAGTTAACTTGGAAGTATGGGCACAAGGACAGGTGGGGCAAGTAGCCAGTGCCACACCAGTGAAGGTAAAATTGAAGCAGATAGTTCACTGGCTCCAGGTAAAACAATACCCCTTGAAGTCAGAAGCCATAAGAGGAACCCTTCCTGTAATTAATAGGCTTTTAGAACAGGGATTGATCAGGCCATGTAGATCCCCATGGAACACTCCCATTTTACCCATTAAAAAACCAGGAACATGGGAATATAGATTTGTTCAAGACCTTAGGGCTGTCAACGAGGCTATCCAAGACATACATCCTGTAGTGCCTAATCCATACATCCTGCTAGTTAACCTCCCTGAGGACAGCAGGTTCTATACAGTACCAGATTTAAAAGATGCTTTTTTCTGCATCCATTAGACCCTGAATCCCAGGAGATATTTGCCTTTGAATGGGAAGACCCAGACTCCCACCAGAAGCAACAGTATTGCTGGACTGTCTTACTTCAAGCGTTCAAAAACCCCACTATCTTTGGGGAAATCCTAGGCTGAGATTTAAGGGAACTAAAATTAAAACAGAATCTGTGTTACAGTATATGGATGACATCCTAATAGCCAGCCCTACTAAGGATATCTCTGATAAAAACACTATAATTATGTTGAATTTTTTAGCCAGTAAGGGATATAAAGTGTCTAAAAGGAAGGCACAAATATCTAAAGAGACTTTAAAGTATATGGGGTTCGTCATTTCAAGGGGACAACACAGCCTTCCCCAGGAGAAGAAAATGGTAATATGCCAACTTGCTCCACCAAAAACTCATAGGCAGCTATGAGGATTCTGGGGGATGGCTGGTGCCACATTTGGATCCCTAACTTTGGATTAATTGCTAAGCCTTTCTATGATAAACTACAGGGGCCAGAAATGGACCCCTTTGAATGGGATAAGCTATGTGACCAAGATTTCAATAAGCTTAAAAACTTGCTAATGGAAGCGCCTGCACTGGCCTTACCAGACCTGAGCAAAGAATTTGACCTATATGTTTATGAAAGACAGGGAATAGCTATGGGAGTGCTAACTCAAGTGTTGGGACCCCTAAAAAGAGTGGTAGCCTATTTCTCAAAGCAGCTAGACATCATGGTGAAAGGATGGCCCCTTTCCTTGAAAGCTGTAGCTGCCACCTGCCTCTTAATCAAGAAAGCAGAAAAACTGACTATGGGCCAACCTATGACAGTGTGGACCCCCATCAAGTTTCTAGCCTACTAGAGGCTATATGACATCTATGCCTCTCCCAGAATAGAATTCTACAGTGTCAAGCTATGCTGCTAGATTCCCCTCATATTTCCTTAAAGCCCTGTCACACCTTAAACCCAGCTAACCTGCTCCCTGATTCCAATGGGCCTATTATCCATGCTTGCCCAGAACTGATCAGGTTTAGTCTAGCCACAGCGGCCTCCAGGGTGAAGAATTGCCTAATGTAGAAGAAGTATGGTTTGTAGATGGAAGCAGCTTCATGAATAATGGACAGAGAAGAGCAGGTTATGCAGTAGTGTCTCTACATGCAACCATAGAGGCCAAGGGGCTGACAGCAGGCACCTTGGCCCAAAAGGCAGAAATAATTGCATTAAGCAGAGCTTTGGAATTGGGAAAAGAAAAAATAATAACAATGTACACAGACTCTAAATATGCTTTCTCTGTAATTCACACTCATGGAGCCATTTGGAAAGAAAGAGGACTCCTTAATAGCAGCAGTAAAGAAATTAAACATGGGCCACAGATCCTTAAACTACTGGAAGCAGTACAGGGCCCCAAGGAATTAGCTGTGGTCCATTGTACAGGCCATCAAAGTGGGGAATCAGAGGTCATAAAAGGGAATAACTTGGCAGCTGCAGCTGCAAAAAGGGCCGCTATATCAGGAGAGCTTCTCCAATTGCCATTAATTCCCACTCTACCCTTCTATGAGTTTACACCAGTGTATTCCCTCGATGATGTAAGGGAAGCCATGACACAGGGTTCTCAGTGGTCCCCAATAGTTAAGGGCTGGATGATAAACCCACGAGGGAAGACTTGGGTCCCCAAACAAACAGCTTGGGGGCTCCTTAAGAGTGCTCATGATTCTATCCATTATGGAAAAGAGACCTTATACCTATGGCTGACAAAGGTCATAAGCACCCCAGGTATAAAAGAACTTATTGAAAAAATAACTGGACAATGTGTTTATTGCCAGAAGAATAGTGTATAAACCAGACCTCCTGTACCTCCCCAGGCCAAAGCAACTCAAATTTGGGGAACTGTACCAAGGGAAAACTGGCAAGTTGATTTTACTGTTATGCCCACGGCCCCCAGAGGGTACAAATACCTCTTGGTGTTTGTGTATACATTTACTGGATGATTGAAGCCTTTCCTTGTAGGTCGGAAAGGGTGAATGAAGTAACAAAAGTGTTGTTAATAGAAATAATTCCCAATTTTGGGTTGCCTAGGTCAATTCAGAGTGACAAAGAGCCAAATTTTATATCAAAAATAACCTCTGAAGTAGCCAGAGTTTTAAAAATTAAATGGAGGCTCCATGTCTCATGGAGACCACAATCATCTGGAAAAACTGAGCAGGCAAATCAAACTTTAAAGAAAACCCTGGCTAAACTGTGCCAAGTGACACAGGAAAATTGGCTAAAATGATTGCCAATAGCCCTCACTCAGATAAGGGCAGCTCCAAAAGGCAAACTGAAGCTTAGCCCCTTTGAAATGACCTATGGGAGGCCATTCCCTAAAGACTCAGATTTGCTCACAAACCCAGACCCAGAGGTTTCCATGGCAATTGTGGGAGATCAAGATTTGGCCACCCTGAAATATATCTCTTTACCTTGGTTGTTTTCTCTAGGGACATTTGACCTCCCCCACTAACTGCCTAAAGAATTTGACATGTTGGCTTCTTCCAGGAACAGATCTATCATGATGGCTGTAAAGATAACGTAGGGTAAATGTTACAATAGGAAAGGCACCAACAAGCCCCTCTTATCAGAAGTTCTGTCTCTCTGGCCACATTCTCTGAATGACCCTGTGAGGAGTTGCCAGACAATCATTTACATTTACAAGGGAAATCTCCATTTGTAAAGGAATCTCCCTCTCTGTATTGGGAAGAGGGGAGATGAGCTCATTTCTAGTGACTTATCAATGTGGAAGGTGAGGCCTTGGGGCTGCATAATAAACCTTACTCTTGTTTACTGTGCTTTAGTGGTAATCTCCTGTAACTGACTCCCCCCACCCCCAAAATCCTCCTTTGTCACTGGCTGAAAATGATATTTAAGAAGAGAATTTCTGCTATTGTGTTGAGAAACGCAGTGTCCCTGCTTTCTCCCATGTATACATGGTATTATTGGTAATACTTGGTTTTATTTTCTCCTGCTAACCTGTCTTGTTAATTATTTGGCCAGCCATAAGAACCTTAAGGGAACGGGCAGAGAGAGATTCTTCCTCTTCCCCCGACACAATCAAACACATAATCAATCTGAAGCAGGTGGCAGATGCAGTCAATAAGTGTGGAAACTTCTGTCTTCCCTTGTCTACGGAGGTCAAACTCCACCCATATGAAATGGGAGATTGGGTCTGTCTTAAAACTTGGAAAAGCAGTTCATCCCAAGATCAGCTAAATCCTATTTGGGTAGGGCCTCACTTGGTGTTACTAACCACATATTCTTCCCTAAAATTAGAAGTAGTCATCCGTTGGATCCACCACACATGGGTAAAAAAGGCGCCCACGCCTGAACATCAAGAGAGATCATCACAGGCAATTAATGACTCTGAGTTTTCCTGTAAACCACTCTCTGATTTGAAACTCTTGTTTCAGTGACACTATGCAGATAAGTAATGACTGGCTATCCACCCCAGGCTCTGCTCTAGATCCTAACCAACCCCATACCATTTAGGCATGGTGTGCTTTCAAGGAGGTTGCATGTTCCTGGGCGGCAAGACTAGGTCCATCAGAGAAACGGGCAACCCAGTATCTAGACTATAAAGAGCTGATGGAGTCAGGAGAGGAAAAAGGCAAGTATGCCCAGATCCTAAACACATTGAGTGTATAAAATTACAGATGATTGTTATGAACAACTCAGGGCTATGCCTCTGGTGACCCACAAAACTGTTTGAGATTAGCTGTAAATTCTGCTCCTCTACTTGTCCCTATGACAACGCCCATGCTCAGCAGGAAGCAGTTACAGAAGACGGACATTCAACCTGTGCCCCTCAAGAATGAGGAGCAGGATAAAACTAGAGGGGAGATTTGTCACTGACTAGGCACTTATTGGGTTTGGAAACAATTAACTGTTTCTCCAAGTTGTTTTTTTCCTTTTGTATGTTAAGGAGATGTAACCACCAACCATCCCGAAACTGACCAAGGCTCACCACAAGAGCTACGCCCGTGACCTGTGCCTTACTTTTAATGCTAAGATCTCTCCAGGAGGAGCTTAGGCCTCATTACCATAACCTGCAGTGTCTGTGGAAGCACGTTTTCCAACTGAGCCTGTGCAAGCAAATACCTGCCTTTCCCTTTTGAATATTCATTCCCCATCCAAAATAAAAGTCCCTGCTTCTCTTTGTTCGAGGATGCCATGACTTTGGAAATGATTCCTCATGGCTTCCTATTTGCTGCAAATACACTTTACTTTGTGAGACAAGTTCCACTGGTGTAGAGTCTTATTTAGCTCACCAGGAGGTAAGCCCACTTGGTTTGGTAACAATATCTTCTGTAATCAATGGCAGTTTTATTTTTCCATTTCAATCCTTAGATCATTTATATGTTTTTCTTGCTTTTCTGACTGAACAAGACCTCCGTACAATAATGACTAGAAGTGGTAAAAGCAGCATCTTGCCTTCTTCCTAAAGCTAACGGGATATTCTTTCCATCTTCACTGTTCACTGTATTGGTTGTTGTAGATTTTACAAGATTAAGGCTTTATCCTACTTTTAATAATTTGAGAGTTGCCTTTCTCATAAATGCCCTCTGAATTTATTAAATGCTTTCCCTTGATTCCTCTGAGATTATCCCATTTGTTCACAGATCTTATTCAAGGTTCTAGAACTGTCTGCCCCTATGATAGATACATAATATTTGAGTGAATCAATAAATAAAAGAAGTTAAAAAAAATAAACGTGGTGAAGTAATTGATATCCAAGGTTATAGCAAACTTGTAATTCTAGAAAAACTGAACTTGGACATAATGGATTTTTTTTTTGTACCTGAATGTTTTCTATGTAGTGATATATTAGAGAAGGTTTTTACAAGTATGTTTGAGTAACATTGGCTTATCATATCCTTTTCTTATTCTATTATAGCCTGATTTTTCTATAACGATAGGAGTATCTCCTCCTTTTCTAAACACTTAATTTCTATACGAGAGGAATTGTTTCTCCTATATAGTCAAAATTCACTGGCAAAATCATCTGAATCTGGATTAGTTGTTGCTATCATTACTAGTTTTATTTTCATATTTTGGAATAATTTAAAAGCAAGGATTAAATTGTTTTTATGTTTGTTAGACTGCTAAGTGTTCCAATTATCATAAGTCAGTTGGGCAAGTTATGTTTTACTGGAATTTTTCTACTTTCAAATTTGTAGTTTCTTCTGTTTTTGGTATTTGTGGCTTTTGTAATTATATACCTTTTGTATCTAATTTTTCATTCTTACTATCATTTCATGGAAGTCATGAAAATGACTTTTCATTTTTCTTATATTAATCTGGCCAGAATTTATAGTTTTGTTAATTCATTTCAAAGAAAACTGGTTTGATTAATCTTCTGTATATCTGGTTTGTGTTCTATATTAGCAGGCTCAGGTGCCATAAGAAAATATCATAGACTGAATGGCTTAAACAGAAATTCATTTTCTGGAGGCTGAATTCCAAGATCTGATGCCAGCAAGGTAGGTTCCTAGTGAGAGCTCTCTTCCTGGCTTGTAGATGACTGCCTTCTCTCTGTCCTCACATGGCAGAGAGAAAGCCAGCAAGCTCTCTGGTGTTGGGACCAGGGAACCAGGCAAAGAAATGATTACTGAGGACCTGATCAGCAACTAACATGGTCTCTCAAATGTTTTCAGATGAGAAGAAACTAGGTATTCTGTTTTGCAGAAGTTACTGTCCTGTTTTGCAGATATTGCTATCTTGCAGGGAAACTCACGTTTGTAGCAAAACCCCCACAAATTGGTCCAACATCAGTCATCCTAAAGTTACCTTAACTCATTTGCATCCTAAATTTTTCTCCTATGGGAGGGTCCAAAGAGCCCTTTTCAGATCATGCAATGTATGTAGTGTATTCATGCTATGCATGCGCCTTAAATGAACATAGTTGTTACAAATAAACCTTATATCTTCTCCACCCTTGTGTATAAAGTCTCCAGTGATACTGAGTTTGGAGAAATACTGCTTTGGGAGCTATACACAGTGTGCTTCATTGGTTGGGAAAGCAATAAAACTTTTCTTCACCAACTTCTGCCTTGGCTGTGCATTTTGGCTGCACACTCGCCAAGAGACAAACCACTTGAATTCAGCTACAGTGTCTTGTCTTATCGGGGCACTAATACCATCTTGGCAGCCCCACTCTCATGATGTCATCTAAACCTAATTATCTCTTAAGGCCCCATCTCCAAATACCATCACCTTGGGGGTTAGGGCTTCCAGAGATGAATCTTGGGGGGGACACACTTCAACCCGCTGAATGTTCTTTTTTGTTACTTGCTGTTCTTTATTTTTACTTTCATTCTAGTTTTGTTGTGTTTACCGTCATGCACCACGTAACAACACTTTGGTCAACAATGAACCACATATATGACATACGTGGCTACACATATATATAGGTGGTCCAATAGGATTAGTACCATATACCCTAAGTGTGTAGTAGACTATATCATCTAGATTTGTATAAGTAGGCTCTGTGATGTTCGCACAAGGATGAAATCACCTAATGAAGCATTTCTCAGAATGTATCCCCAATGTTAAGACATGCATGGCCATATTTTGTTATTATTTTTATACTTATAAAATTAAATGCATGGCTCATTACTTTTCAGACTTTCTTCTTCCCTATTATGTAATGATTTTAAGCTTTGACTGTTTTCATATTGCTGTAGCTGAATCTCCAACAAAGTTTGTGGGTTTTTTTTTTTTTTACTTTTCAATTATAAATATCTAATTTCTACTACAGTTCATGCTTTGAGAGATGGCTTCTTTCAAAATGTGTTTCTAAATTTCCAACATATGGTATTTTATTATGTTTTTTTATCGATCAATTGCATTGTGTTTAGAGAATTATATTAGTCTTTGCAAATGCTTGAGATATGCCTTCTGGGCCTGTTTGTGCTCAATTTTCATAAATGTCCCATGTGAGCTTGAAAAGAACATGTGTTTTATCCTTGCAGTCAGCAGTGCTATGTCTATGGTAACAGCTTGTTCATTGTTTTGTCCAAGTCTTTGGTGGCTACTGAATGTTTGTTCCTTT
Source organism: Diceros bicornis minor (assembly GCF_020826845.1). NCBI lineage: Eukaryota > Metazoa > Chordata > Mammalia > Perissodactyla > Rhinocerotidae > Diceros > Diceros bicornis. The sequence continues at coordinate 9,570,490 of NC_080769.1, forward strand.
GCACTACCTAGTCCAAAGAGTGGGGTATTAAAATATTCTAATGGTGGCTTTGGTAATTCTCCTTTCATTTGGCCCATTTTTTTTTGCTATATTTTGAAGACTATGTTATTAGGTACACACCATTTTAGAATTGTGGTAGTTCTTTGGTGAACTGAACCTTTCAAAACTTATCTGTAACTTTTTTTTTTTATAATTTTATTTATTTTTCCCCCAAAGCTCCAGTAGATAGTTGTATGTCATAGATGCACATCCTTCTAGTTGCTGTACGTGGGACGCAGCCTCAGCATGGCTGGAGAAGCGGTGCGTTGGTGCGCGCCCGGGATCCGAATCCGGGCTGCCAGCAGCGGAGCGCGCGCACTTAACCACTAAGCCACGGGGCCGGCCCTATCTGTAACTTTTTGTGTATAAGAATGCACATTCCAAAGAATCTGTTGTGTCAGATTTTTATGGAGGTATATCATATTGTTTTCCTTTTATTTATTAATCTTACTGTATCTGTTTTTAGACATCTCTTTAAAAACATCATAGAAGTGAAACTTTTAAAATCTAGATTTTAGTAAACTTTGCATGTTGAAATAAAATTAGGCATCCAGAGAGGTTGTAATAATAGGACAGTGTGTTCCTGTATATCCTTCACTGAGCTACCACTAGGGTTAATATCTTAGGTAACCATAGTATAATTATTGAAGCCCAGAAATTAACATTGATAAAATACTATTAACTAATCAACAGACCTCATTCAAATTCACATTTTTGCATGCTTGTTCTTGATGTGGACTAGAATTCAATTCAAATCCTTACACTGCATTAATCTTTTTTTTCCTTTTCTTTTCTTTTTTCTCCCCAAAGCCCCAGTACATAGTTGCATATCCTAGCTGTAAGTCCTTCTAGTTCTTCTATGGGGGATGCCACCTCAGCATGGCTTGATGAGCGGTGAGTATGTCCACCACTAGGATCTGAACCAGTGAACCCTGGGCAGCCAGAGCAGAATGGATTAACCTAACTGCTATGTCACTGGGCCAGCCCCTAATATTGACATTTATAAAATCCACACAGATGATCCTTACCATTTACGGAAGCATTTAGTCCATTTATAAGTAATGTAAATGTGGTAAGTTTGGATTTCATTTAGTCATCGTATTTTATGTTTTACATTTGCCTTATTTCTTTTCTTTCTTCGAATGGAACTTATCAGCTGATTTAAACTTACTACAAATTTACAGTAATAACAACAGTGTCTTACATGCTTAAGGACAGACATATAGATTAACGGAATAGAGTTGAGAGTCTAGAAATAAGCCTTCACGTATATTCTCAGTTGATTTCTGAGAAGGGTGGCAGGAGAATTCAATGGGGAAAGAATATAATCTTTTCCTCAAATGGTATTGGGACAACTGGATATCCACCTGCAAAAGAATGTACTTGGACCCTTACCTTACATCATATACCAAAATTAGTTCAAAATGGATCAAAGATCTAAGTGTAAGACCAAAAACTATAAAACTACTAAATAAAAAATAGGGGGAAATCTTCATGATATTGCATTTAGCAACGGCTTCTTAGATGTAATACCTAAAGCACTTTGCAACCAAAGAAAAAAAAGAGATAAATTGGACTTCATCAAAATTAAGAACTTTTGTACTTCAAAGGACAATTATTAATATTAAATCCTTTTTTTTTATTGATGTTTTAATGGTTTCTAACATTGTGAAATTTTGGGTTGTACATTTTTGTTTGTCCATCACCCCATATATGACTCCCTTCACCGCTTGTGCCCACCCCCCACCCCCACTGCCCGGGTAACCACAGTCCAGTTTTCTCTGTCCATGTGTTGGTTTATATTCCACATATGAGTGAGATCATACAGTGTTTGTCTTTCTCTTTCTGGCTTATTTCACTTAACATAATATGCTCCAGGCCCATCCATGTTGTTGCAAATGGGACGATTTTGTCTTTTTTTATGGCTGAGTAGTATTCCATTGTATATATATACCACATTTTCTTAATCCAATCGTCAATCGAGGGACACTTAGGTTGCTTCCACTTCTTGGCTATGGTGAATAATGCTGCAATGAACATAGGGGTGCATAAGCCTCTTTGGATTGTTGATTTCAGGTGCGTTGGATAGATTCCTAGTAGTGGGATGGCTGGATCATAGGGCATCTTTATTTTTAATTCTTTGAGGAATCTCCATAACGTTTTCCATAGAGGCTGCACCAATTTGCATTCCCACCAGCTGTGTATGAGGGTTCCTGCTTCTCCACATCCTCTCCAACATTTGTTGTTTTTTGTCTTGGTGATTATAGCCATTCTAACGGGCGTGAGGTGGTATCTTAGTGTTGTTTTGATTTGCATTTCCCTGATGATTAGTGATGTTGAGCATCTTTTCATGTGCCTATTAGCCATCTGTATATCTTCCTTGGAGAAGTGTCTGTTCATTTCCTCTGCCCATTTTTTGATCGGGTTGTTTGTTTTTTTGTTGTTCAATTGTGTGAGTTCTTTATATATTATGGAGATCAACCCCTTGTCAGATGTATGTTTTGCAAATATTCTCTCCCAGCTGGTTGGTTGGCTGTTCATCTTGATTCTGGTTTCATTTGTCTTATAAAAGCTCTTTAATCTGATAAAGTCCCACTTGTTTATTTTTTCTTTAGTTTCCCTAGTCTGGGTAGGCATGTCATCCGAAAAGATTCCTTTAAAACCAATGTCAAATAGTGTGTTGCCTATATTTTCTTCTATGAGTTTTATAGTTTCAGGTCTCACCTTCAGGTCTTTGATCCATTTTGAGTTAATTTTTGTGAATGGCGATAGCACATGGTCCACTTTCATTCTTTTGCATGTGGCTGTCCAGTTTTCCCAACACCATTTATTGAAGAGACTTTCCTTTCTCCATTGCATGTTCTTAGCACCTTTGTCGAAAATTAGCTGTCCGTATATGTGTGGTTTTATTTCTGGGCTTTCAATTCTGTTCCATTGATCTGTGTGTCTGTTTTTGTACCAGTACCATGCTGTTTTGATTACTATTGCTTTGTAGTATGTTTTGAAGTCAGGAATTGTGATGCCTCCTGCTTTGTTCTTTTTCTTTAGGATTTCTTTAGCTATTCAGGGTCTTTTGTTGCCCCATATAAATTTTAGTATTCTTTTTTCTATTTCTGTGAAGAATGTCATTGGGATTCTGATTGGGATTGCATTGGATCTGTAGATTGCTTTAGGTAATATAGACATTTTAACTATGTTTATTCTTCCAATCCACGTGCATGGGATATCTTTCCATTTCTTTATGTCATCGTGGATTTCCCTCAATAATGTCTTGTAGTTCTCATTGTATAGGTCCTTCACCTCCTTGGTAAGATTTAGTCCTAGGTATTTTATTCTTTTTGATGCAATTGTAAATGGTATTATCTTTTTGAGCTCTCTTTCTGTTAGTTCATTATTAGCATATAGAAATGCAACTGATTTTTGTAGATTGATTTTGTACCCTGCAACTTTGCTGTAGTTGTTGATTGTTTCTAACAGTTTTCCAACAGATTCTTTAGGGTTTTCTATATATACAATCATGTCATCTGCAAATAGTGAGAGTTTCACTTCTTCATTACCTATTTGGATTCCTTTTATTCCTTTTTCTTGCCTAATTGCTCTGGCCAAAACCTCCAGTACTATGTTGAACAGGAGTGGTGAGAGTGGGCAGCCCTGCCTCGTTCCTGTTCTCAGAGGAATGGCTTTCAGTCTTTCCCCGTTGAGTATGATGTTAGCTGTGGGTTTGTCATATATGGCCTTTATTATGTTGAGGTACTTTCCTTCTATTCCCATTTTATTGAGAGTTTTTATCATAAATGGATGTTGTATCTTGTCAAATGCCTTCTCTGCATCTATTGAGACGATCATGTGGTTTTTATTCTTTGTTTTGTTGATGTGATGTATCACGTTGATTGATTTGCGGATGTTGAACCATCCCTGCGTCTCTGGTATAAATCCCACTTGATCATGGTGTATGATCTTTTTAATATATTGTTGTATTCGGTTTGCCAATATTTTGTTGAGGATTTTTGCATCAATGTTCATCAGCGATATTGGCCTGTAATTTTCTTTCTTTGTATTGTCTTTGTCTGGTTTTGGTATCAGGGTGATGTTGGCCTCATAGAATGATTCAGGAAGTGTTCCATCTTCCTCTATTTTTTGGAATAGTTTGAGGAGGATGGGTTTTAAATTTTCTTTGAATGTTTGGTAAAATTCACTGGAGAAGCCATCTGGTCCTGGACTTTTATTTTTTGGGAGGTTTTTGATTACTGTTTCAATCTCTTTACTTGTTATTGGTCTATTCAGATTCTCCATTTCTTCTTGGTTCAATTTTGGGAGGTTGTATAAGTCTAAGAATTTATCCATTTCTTCTAGATTGTCCAATTTGTTGGCATATAATTTCTCATAGTATTCTCTTATAATCCTCTGTATTTCCATGGTATCCGTTGTAATTTCTCCTCTTTCATTTCTAATTTTATTTACTTGAGCCTTTTCTCTTTTTTTCTTAGTAAGCCTGGCTAAGGGTTTGTCGATTTTGTTTATCTTCTCGAAGAACCAACTCTTTGTTTCATTAATCCTTTCTACTGTTTTTTTGGTCTCAATATCATTTATTTCTGCTCTGATTTTTATTATTTCTCTCCTTCTGCTGGCTTTGGGCTTTGTTTGTTCTTCTTTTTCTAGTTCTGTTAGGTGTAATTTAAGGTTGCCTATTAGGGCTTTTTCTTGTTTGTTAAGGTGGGCTTGTATCGCTATGAGTTTCCCTCTCAGGACCGCTTTTGCTGCATCCCATATGGTTTGATATGGCATGTTATCATTTTCGTTTGTTTCCAGATAGTTTTTGATTTCTCCTTTAATTTCATCAATGATCCATTGGTTGTTCAGTAGCATGTTGTTTAATCTCCACATTTTTGTCACTTTCCCAGTTTTTTTTCCTGGTTCATTTCCAGTTTCATAGCCTTATGGTCTGAAAAGATGCTTGTTATGATTTCAATCTTCTTAAATTTATTGAGGCTTGCTTTGTTTCCCAGCATATGGTCTATCCTAGAGAATGTTCCATGCGCGCTTGAGAAGAATGTGTAGTCAGCTGTTTTTGGGTGGAGTGCTCTGTATATGTCTACTAGGTCCATCTCATCCAGTTTTTCATTTAAGTCTAATATTTCTTTATTAACTTTTTGTCTGCATGATCTATCCATTGCTGTAAGTGGGGTGTTAAGATCCCCTACTATTATTGTGTTGTTGTTGATTTCTCCTTTTAGGTTTGTTAATAGTTGTTTTATGTACATTGGTGCTCCTATGTTGGGTGCATATATATTTATAAGTGATATGTCTTCTTGATGGAGTGTCCCTTTTATCATTATATATTTCCCTTCTTTGTCTTTCTTAACCTGTTTTATCTTGAAGTCTACTTTGTCTGATATGAGTATGGCAACACCTGCTTTCTTTTGTTTGCCATTAGCTTGGAGTATTGTCTTCCATCCTTTCACTCTGAGCCTGTGCTTGTCTTTAGTGCTAAGATGTGTTTCCTGAAGGCAGCATATTGTTGGGTCTTGCTTTTTAATCCATCCTGCCACTCTGTATCTTTTGATTGGAGAGTTCAATCCATTTACATTTAGGGTAATTATTGAAATATGAGGGCTGAATGTTGCTGTTTTGTCACTTATTTTCTGGTTCTTTTGCATTTCCTTTGTTTCTTGTCCCATTTGTTTTGGACTGCCAATTCAGTTTGGTTGTTCTGTCTTATGATTCTTCTAGTTTTCTCTTTGTTTATCATATGTGGTTTTAATCTGATTATTTGTTTAGTGGTTACCTTGAGGTTTGGGCAAAAAATCTTGTGTATGAGATAGTCCATTATCTGATAGCCTCCTATTTCCTTATACTAAGTCAATTCAGTCACTTTCCTCTTCCCCTTCTAAGTTGATCTTGTTATACCTTATTCTATCTTGTGTTGTGGCTGTGTGTTTACAGTGATGAGGTTAAATTTATTTTTGGTGAATTTCTTCCTTTGATCTTTGAGTTTAGTATTTAAGTGGTTGCTAACCTATTCTGGTAAAGATCTACTATTTCTCTGATTTTGTCTACCTACTTTTCTCCTTACTCCAAGCTTTGTGTTCCCTTTCTCTTCTTTTTTTCAGGCCTGAGGGCCTTCTTGAGTATTTCTTGTAGTGGGGGTCTCGTGGCCATGAACTCCCTTAGCTTTTGTTTATCTGGGAGAGTTACTATTTCTCCATCATATTTGAAGGATATTTTTGCTGGATAGAGTATTCTTGGCTGAAAGTTTTTGTCTTTTAGTATTTTGAATATATCATTCCAGTCTCTTCTAGCCTGAAAAGTTTCTGTTGAGAAATCCGCTGAGAGCCTGATGGGAGTTCCTTTGTACGTTATTTTTTGTTTTTGTCTAGCTGCCCTTAATATTGTTTCTTTGTTGTTGACCCTGGCTAGCCTTACCACTAGGTGTCGTGGTGAAGGCCTTTGTCTGTTAATATATATAGGCGTCCTGTTGGCTTCGCTTACTGGTATTTCCTGCTCCTTCCCCAGATTTGGGAAATTTTCAGCTATTATTTCCTTGAATAGGCTCTCTGTTCCTCTTTCCCTCTCCTCTCCCTCAGGAATACCTATAACTCTTATGTTACATTTTCTAATAGAGTCAGATATTTCTCCGAGTCTTTCTTCATTTCTTTTTAGTCTTAGTTCTCTCTCTTCTTCCATCTGGAGTATATCTGTATTCCTATCCTCTAAAGTACTAATTCTTTCCTCCATATTGTCAGTTCTGTTCTTTAAAGATTCCAGATTCTCCTTTATCTCCTCCATTGTGTTCTTCATCTCCATCAGCACTGATTGGTTTTTCTTTATGATTTCAATCTCTTTTGTGAAGAAACTCCTAATCTCATTTAATTGTTTGTCTGTGTTGTCTCGTATTTCGTTGAGTGTTTTTATGATAGCTATTTTGAAACCTCTGTCATTTAGTTTATGGATTTCTGTGTCTTCGGGGTTGATTTCTGGGTGCTTGTCATTTTGTTTCTGGTCTGGTGATTTCATATATTTTTGCATTGTGGTTCCTGTGTTGGTTTTGATTTTCCTCATCCTGGAAGTCTCTGGTTGCAATTTCCACCTGCCGCCACTGTCTGGTGGTAAAGGGCTGTGTAGTCTAAGCCCCCTGCGCTCTGCCCCAGTTTTTCTGCTGCGATCCGCAGTTTTGTTTTGTTTTGTTTTGTTTTTCCCCACTGCGATCCACGGGTCCAGTCCAGTTTGTTCAGGTCTGCCTCGGATCGCTAGGTCTGGTCGAGCTGCAGACTCCGGGTTTCAGGGAGGGGGGAGCTCTCTCTTTTGCCCTCTGGGTCCCTGACGTGGGAGGCTTCTCGTTTGCCCCTCTTTATCTGCTCTCTGGGGTGCTCAGATGTTGATGGTAGCCCTGTGGCTCCTCTGAGCCCTCTGTGCGGGAGTTTCCCACTGGCTGAGAGAGCCCGAAGAGCTACAGTTTCCCGCCGAGGGCCGCCCCTCCCCCCTCTCTGGGAACCGCGCGGACCGGGATCACTGATCTGATGGGGAGGGAGCGGAGTTCTCCTTACCTCTCCCCACTTCCTCCGGGGGCCCAGCACGTTCCGCTCTCAGATGTGCAGCAGTGTGGATCCCTCCGCTCTAGGTTTTCACTGTCTGGGATTCCGTTGTTGGTCTGTGGCTGTTGCTTTTGTTGTATCTTGTGGGGGAAGAATTCACGGGAAAGCTCACTCCGCCATGATGCTGACGTCACTCTCCAATATTAAATCCTTTTGTAATCCAAAGGACACATTCAAGAAAGTGGACGACAACTGTGGAATGGGAGAAAATATTTGCAATTCATATATGTGATCATATATTTGATAAGTATTATATATAGAATATATAACAATAAAACAATAAAACAACTGGGGCCGGCCCCGTGGCTTAGTGGTTAAGTGTGCGCGCTCCGTTGCTGGTGGCCCGGGGTTCGGATCCCGGGTGCGCACCGACACACTGCTTCTCCGGCCATGCTGAGGCCGTGTCCCACATACAGCAACTAGAAGGATGTGCAGCTAAGACATACTATCTACTGAGGATTTGGGGGGAAAAAAAAATAAATAAAATCTTTAAAAAAAATAATAAAACAACTCAACAATAAAAAGACAAATAATCTAATTTTAAAATGAATGAAAAATTTGAAAGACATCTCTCCATAGAAAACATAGAAATGGTCACAAGCACATGAAAAGATGCTTAATATTACTAATCATTAGGGAAATGCAATAATATTCACAACAAGATATCAGTTCACATCACTGGATGGTTGAAATGTAAAAGATAGTCAATAACAAGTATTAGCAAGGATGTGGAGAAATTGGAAACCTCATACATTGATGGTGGGATTGTAAATGATGCAGCCACTTTGGAAAACAGTCTGGTAGTTCTTCTAAATGTTAAACATATATTTTCTATATGTCCCAGCAATTCCACTCCTTGGAGGTATTTGTGATAGTTAATTTTCTATGTCAGCTGACTGCATCATAGAACATCAAGATATCGGGGAGTACATCCTTTTTGGGTGGGACCATGAGGGTGGTTTGGAGGGAGAGTAGCACTGTCTCTGAAGCAACTAGAGCAGTAAGATGTAACAAACATTAGCTACCATTATATTTTTACCACTAAATCTTAAAACTTAATATAAAACTATTGTAACCAAAAGAATGTGCTGTGGGCATAAGTAAATATTACTGGCATGGAACAGTCTATAAATTGATACAGGTATATATGGGAATTTATTGTTTAATAAATGTGGAATTTCAAATCAGTAGTTCAAGTATAGTTTATCAATAAATGACAGTATAAGAATTGACCATCTTACCAGACAAAAAAAATAGTTGCATCTACTACTGCACACCACATGCCAAAATACACTCTTTGAGGATTAAAGATTAATATTTCACTAAAAGTAAAAATATATTAGAAGGAGACTAGGAGCTCTGACTGTAATCTAGTGTTTGAAGAGAATTTTTAAGGCAAAGCAGGAAACTCAGAAATAACTTTTTAAAAAAGACTTTCCTGGCTACATAAAAATTAAATATTTTGTGGAACAACAGAGGAAACATTGACATAGCAAAATAGCTATCATTTCAACAGATTGATGAAACACATTTAATAATGCACACGAACAATTCTTGGTAAATGCACTAGTAAATCAGGATTTAAAAAGACCTTTATTAACTAGACAAAGGCCACTCACTGAAACCCACACCAAACTTGATTACAGAAGATTTTGAACTACTCCTATGTTAAGAATGCCTATCAGTGCTGTTTCAAAATTTAGTATGGGAGGTCCTGGTAAGAAAGGAAAAATAAAAAATACATGTTTGTATTTTTTAAAAATAAGAAATACATATTTGAAGAAGAAAAACATCAAAGTTACAAAAAATGTCATTACACTGAAAATACAAAGGAATCAATGATTAGAATTTAGCATCATGTCCAAGGTAAATGAAAAGAAATGAGGGGAAATGAAAGTTAAATACGGGAGGGATTGAATGGAGGAGATAGACCATCTCACGGATTGGCAGGCATTTTATTACACGAGAATCATTGTCAAGGCTCTAGGAACCTGGAGAAGCAGGTAGAAAAGCTTTTGATGAGCACCGGGCGACATGAGTCATCAACCCCAGCTTCTCCCTTGTGACATCTAAAGCCAACGGTGGGCCTCCTCCCACCTCCAACCCCACCCCCGGGTGTAGACTCCGCCCTCTGCCCGTAGGCCCCACCTCTGACCTGCATCCATCCTCAACTTCCTTCGCGGGGCGGGTTCCTGCCCCCAGACCCAGCTTGGACCCAACCCCAGGCCCCATCAGTCACTATTTGAGAATAAGCAAGTAGAAAATAAATTGCAGACATGATACTTAAACTTTAAATACTGGGTAATCCATCTCCCAGAGAGAAGGACATTATTCTACTAAAACCCCAGTACTATTGTTTCACTCAAGAAAATTAAAAAGAAGAATGTCATCAAATATCCACTCTATGTAAAAACTAAAATTCTCCACACTGTTATAAAATATGTTTTTGTATCTAGGATTCAGTCAAGGTTATATATGGCAATTGTTTATGTCTTTTAACCTTTACCGTAGAGGAGTCACTACTTGTCAACCGTATTGACTTTTTGAAGAATCACACAGGTTCCTTTAAAAAGTCACACATTTTCATTATTTCTGATTTTATTTTCATGGTGTGTTTAAATGTTTCCTCCATTTCTTGTGTTTCCTGCCAACTGGTAATTGGGTCTAGAGCAGAGGTTGGCAAGCTTTTGTCTGGAAAGGTCCAGATAGTAAGTACTTAATGTTTTGCAGGCGGTTAGGTATCAGAATTACTCAGCTTTTCCTTTGTGGTGGGCAAGCAGCCATAGACCTAAGTGAACAAATGGGCATAGTTGTGTTCCAACAAAGCTTTATTTATGAAAACAGGCCTGTGACCAAAGTGTGCCAACTCCTGGTGTAGAGGCTTCAAAAGACCATTTCAAAAGATGTTGTAGGGGCCGGCCTAGTGGTTAAGTTCGGGAACTCCGCTTTGGTGGCCCAGAGTTTGCAAGTTCTGATCCTGGTCGTGGACCTATGCACTGCTTGTCAAGCCATGCTTTGGTGGCGTCCCTTATCAAGTAGAGGAAGATGGGCATGATGTTAGCCCAGGGCCAATCTTCCTCACCAAAAAGAGGAGGATTGGCATCAGATGTTAGCTCAGGGCTAATTTTCCTCACAAGCACACACAAAAAAAGATGTAGGTGATGTGTACATCAAATTGCATTCTGGAGCCAGCCAGGTGGTGTAGCGGTTAAGTTTGCGCACTCTGTTTTGGTGGCCTGGGGTTAACTGGTTCTGATCCCGGGTGCGTACCTACTCACTGCTTATCAAAGCCATGCTGTGGCGGCATCCCATATAAATTAGAGGAATATGGGCATGGATGTTAGCTCAAGGCCAATCTTCCTCAGCAAAAAAGAAGAGGATTGGCAACAGATGTTAGCTCAGGGCTAATCTTCAACAAAAAAAAATTGCATTCCATAAGGAAGACAGAAATTTATGCCATCCCTGACTGATGCCCACTTTGATTACTTGCTTAAGGTAGTGATCAGCAGAACACTCTGTTTTAAAGGTAGACTTTTCCTTGTGAATAAAAAGGTCATATGTGGGGTGATATTTTGATACTCAGAATACGTTGTTCCCAGCAAGCTTTCTAACAATTATCTTAGCATCTCTTAATCACGTGCAGTGAATAAACTTCCGTATATGTTGTTTCACATTTGTGGGGGTGTATTTTCATTGTAAGTTTATCATGTTAGTTTTCTAGTCAAACGCAAATGTACATTTTCTTTTGCTGGAGATTATAAATTTCGTTCTATAGGTCTTGTGTCATTTGTAGTTTCTGAATCAACTTTTTAAAAACATGTCTAAAATTAAGAGGAAACACAAGGAACAGATTTTAGTTTTTAACTTCGAACACTAGTTTTCTGAGTAAAAATACATAATTCTGAGTAAAAATACACAAATACATATTCAAAAGTAATGTGCATTGGTTTCTACTATATTGTGTGCATTTTATGTGAGTCTTAATTTGATTTTTATGCTGTAATTCCATTTTTGTGTTCCTTTTATTTGTGCATACTGTACTGTAACATTTTTTTTTGTGGGGAATTGCAAATGTCTGAGAATCCACAAATGGTCATTGAATTCATTTAATGAGCCAGGAACTGTGCCAGGGACAGAGAAACAAAGGCTGTCAAAGCATAGTACTGGTGCCATGGGGCTTCCAATCTATCTGGGAATACAGATTTCCAATGAATACTGGCAAGTTTGTGATATGAACATCAGAATGGCTTAATATGAGGTGGTGATATGTATTGGGAGGGATTGAGATTTAAGTTGTGAAGCAAAGCCTGAGTAGGATTGACCTAGTCAGGTCGTTGAGCTATTGTGAGGATTTGTAGAGTGGGTGAGAACATTTCAGGTGAAGGGAACTTGATGAGCAAAATCCAGCGTAGTTGAGACCTTGGTGTATTTCTTAAACTGAGGAAAGAGAGTTTGCAGAAGCAGAGCAGACAGAGTGATGGGAGACAGAGTGGAGAGCAGGGACGGGACCAGGGGAGTGAGGTGCTCTGGACAATATTCTAAGGCCCTGGAAGCTTCTGAAATGTTTTAGCAGGAGACTGATTTGAATCCATTACAACTTAAATAGAACCTACTAACTCTTGCTTTGGAAATGGACTTCAGGAAACATGAGTGTGACGGCATGGACTCAAGATAGAATCTTATGATGAATAAGTTGTAAAACAGTATCACAGAATCTAGATGTGGATGATGGTTATGAAAAAGAAAATAAATGAAGATTTCAGAGTTTTGTAGAAGGTAAAGTGAAAGAATCCAGGCATTTTAATGAATGTTTGAAAGCTTGATAACTGCTTAGTGAAAAAATTCAACCCAAAGCTGTTCTTAGGAAACTTGTAAACTGTTGGAGGAGGCAACATCTCTCCAAGAAAATAAATGTATTGTTACAAATTTATTAGAGTTATGGCACTAAGTGAAGGACAATATTATTTTCTCTGTCTTTATGTGGGAGTAGGTGAAGGCAAGAAGTAGAGCTGATCAATATTTAAGTCGTAAAAAGACAAGGCGTAGGAGTTAGCCATGTTGGAAGGGATGAGAGTAGGAGATGGGGGAAGGTTTCTGTTTTTGCTTGATTCCATTTCTAGGGTGAGAGAGGGTTCCCTTCTCTCCACATCTTCACCAACACTTGTTATATCTTGTCTTTTTAATCATAGCCATTCTGACGGGTGTGAAGTGCTATGTCATTGTAGTTTTGATTTGCATTTTCCTAATAAATAGTGATGTTGAACATCTTTTCATGTGCCTGTTGGCCATCTGTATATCATCTTTATTTTATTTATTTATTTTTTGGTGAGGAAGATCAGCCTTGAACTAACATCCACGCCAATCCTCTTCTTTTTGCTGAGGAAGACTGGCCCTGGGCTAACATCTGTGCCCATCCTCCTCCACTTTATATGGGACACTGCCACAGCATGGCCTGACAAGTGGTGCGTCAGTGCGTGCCCGGGATCTGAACCTGGGCCGCCAGCAGCAGACCGCATGCACCTAACCGCTACACGACTGGTCCAGGCCCTGTATATCATCTTTAGAAAATGTCTGTTTATATCCTCTGCCCATTTTCTTTTTAATTTATTTTATTAAGATCAATGTTAACCACCAATCTGTTCTCCTAATCTCTTTGTTTGTTTTCCACATAGGAATGAAATCATACAGTATTTGTTTTTCTCTGTCTGACTTATTCACTTAGCATAATACCCTTGATGTCCATCCATATTGTTGGAAATGGCATGATTTTGTATTTTTTATGGCTGAGTAGTACTCCATTGTGTGTGTGTGTGTATATATATATATATCTATTTCAGAGAGGATGTAGAGAAATAAATATGTATATACACATAGATACATATGTATATACATATATATACACATATAAACATATATATACACACATGTACGTATGTATATATATACATATATATATGTATATCTACTTCAGAAGAATGTCTGTTTATATCCTCTGCCCATTTTGTGATCAGGTTGTTCATTTTTTTGCTGTTGAGTTGTATGAGTTCTTTATATAGTTTGGAAGTCAACCTCTTGTCAGATATATGATTTGTAAATATTTTATCCCATCTGGTAGATTACCTTTTCATTTTGTTGATGGTTTCCTTTGCCATGCATAAGCTTTTTAGTTTGATGTAGTCCCATTGGTTTATTTTTTCTTTTGTTTCCCTTGGCTGAGTAGATGTGGTTTTCAAGAAGATACTGCTAAGACCAATGTCAAAGAGCGTACTGTATATATTTTCTTCTAGGTGTTATACGGTTTCAGGTCTTACATTCAAGTCTTGAATCCATTTTGAGTAAATTTTTGCGTGTGGTGTTAAGATAGTGGTCTACTTTCATTCTTTTGCACATGGCTGTCCAGTTTTCCCCACACCATTTATTTAAGAGACTTTCCTTTCTCTATTGTTTGTTCTTGGCTGCTTTGTCAAAAATTAGCTGTCCGTAGATGTGTGGGTTTATTTCTCGGATCTCAGTTCTGTTCCACTGATCTGTGTGTCTGTTTTTCTGCCAACACCATGCTGTTTTGATTACTATAGCTTTGTAGTATATTTTGAAATCAGGAAGTGTGATAACTCCAGCTTTGTTCTTTCTGCTTAGGACTGCTTTGGCTTTTCTGGGTCTTGTGTTGTTCCATATAAATTTTCAGATTCTTTATTCTATTTCTGTGTAGAATGTCATTGGGCCTCTGATTGGGATTGCTTTGAATCTATAGACTGCTTTAGGTAATATGTACATTTTAACTATGTTAATTTTTCCAATCTATTTGCACAGAATATATGTCCATTTCTTTATATCTTCTTTAATTTATTTCAACAGTTTCTTACAGTTTTCAGTTAACAGGTTTTTCATATCCCTGGTTAAATTTATTCCTAGCTATTGTATTATTTTTGTTGATTGTAAATGGGATTGTATTCTTGATTTCTCTTTCTGCTGGTTGGTTCTTAGTGTATAGAAATGCAACTGATTTTTGTATGTTGATTTTGTACCCTGGAATTTTTCTGTATTCGTTAATTATTTCCAATAGGTTTTTGGTGGATTCTTTAGGATTTTCTCTGTATAGAATCATGTCATCTGCAAATACTGACAGTTTTACTTCTTCCTTTCCAATTTGGATCCCTTTTATTTCTTTTTCTTGCCTAAGTACTCTGGCTCAGACTTTCAATGCTATGTTGAATGAAAGTGGCAAGAGTGGGCATCCTTGTCTTCTTCCTGTTCTTAGAGGAATAGCTTTGTTTTACAGCATTATGAAAATGGCTGTGGGTTTGTGGTATATGGCCTTTATTATGCGTAGGTACTTTCATTCCATACCCATTTGATTGAAACTTTTTATCATAAACAGAGGTTGAATCTCGTCAAATGGTTTCTCAGCATCTATTGAGATGATCATGTGATTTTGTCTTCATTTTGTTAATGTGGTATATTGCATTGATTGATTTGTGGGTGTTGAATCATCCCTGTGTCTCTGGAATAAATCCCACTTGACTGTGGTGTATGATCCTTTTAATATATTGTTGTATTCAATTTCCTACTATTTTTTTGAGGATTTTTACATCTTTTACATCTATGTTCATCAGTGATATTGGTCAGTAATTTTACTTTTTTGTGTTGTCATTGTTGGGTTTTGGTATCGGGGTAATGCTAGCCTCATAAAATGAGTTAGGAAGCATCCCATCTTCAGTTTTTTGGAAGACTTTGAGAAGGATAGTTATTAAATCTTTGAATGTTTTCAAGAATTTATCAGAAAACCCATCTGGTCCTGGTCTTTTGCTTTTGGGGAGGTTTTTGGTTACTATTTCAATCTCTTTGCTTGTGATACGTCTATTCAGATTCTCTATTTCTTCTTGATTCAGTTTTGGGAGGTGTATGCTTCTAAGAATTTATCCATTTCTTCTAGATTGTCCAATTTGTTGCCTTATAGCTTTTCATAGCATTCTCTTATAATCTTTTATATTTCTGTGGTATCTATTATAATTTCTCCTCTTTCATTTCTGATGTCATTTATTTGAGCCTTCTTTATTTTTTTTTGTAGTGAGTCTAGCTAAGGGTTTGTCAATTTTGTTTATCTTTCTAAAGAACCAGATCTTAGTTTCATTGATGATTTCTATTGTCTTTGTAGTCCTATTTCATTCATTTCTGTGCTGATTTTTATTACTTCCTCCCTTCTACTGACTTTTTTCCTTGTTTGCTCTTCTTTTTCTAATTCTTTTAGGTGTAGTGTTAGATTAATTGAGATTTGCCCTATTTCTTGAGGTAGGTGTGTTTGCTATAAACTTCCCTCATAGTACCACTTTTTTTTTTAAATAATTTTATTTATTTTTCCCCCAAAGCCCCAGTAGATAGTTGTATGTCATAGCTGCACATCCTTCTAGTTGCTGTACGTGGGATGCGGCCTCAGCATGGCCGGAGAAGCGGTGCGTCGGTGCGCGCCTGGGATCTGAACCCGGGCCGCCAGCAGCGGAGTGTGCGCACTTAACCGCTAAGCCACAGGGCCTGCCCCATAGTACCACTTTTGCTGCATCTCATAGGTTTTGGTATGTTCTGTTTTCATTTTCTTTTGTCTCCAGATATTTTTTAATTTCTTCTTTGATTTCTTCATTGATTCAATAGTTCTTCAGTAGTGTGTTGTTTAGTCTCCACATATTTGTGAGTTTTCCAGCTTTCTTCTTGTAGTTGATTTCTAATTCCATATCATTGTGGTTGGAAAAGATGCTTGATATGATTTAAATCTTCTGAAATTTATTGAGACTTCTTCTGTTTCCCAACATATGATTTATCTTTGAGAATAGTCCATGTGCACTGGAGAAGAATATGTACTCTGCTGCTTTGGATGGAATGTTTTGTATCTATCAGGTCCATCTGGTCTTTTGTTTCATTTAAGGCCTATGTTTCCTTGTTAATGCTCTGTCTGGATGATTTATCCACTGATGTTAGTCGGGTATTGTAATTCCCTACTATTATTGTGTTGCTGTCATTTTCTGCCTTTAGCTCCGTTAATGGTTGCTTTGTGTACTTTGCACCCCTATGCTAGATGCATATATATTAGTAAAAGTTATGTCTTCTTAGTAGAATATCCCCTTTATCATTATAATGTCCATCTTTGTCTCTTGTTATCTTTTTTGGCTTAAAGTCTGTTTTGTCTGATATAAGAATGGCTACACCTGCTTTTTTTGGTTGCCATTTGCTTGGTGTATTATCTTCCATCCCTTCATTCTCAGCTTATGTGTGTCTTTAGAGCTGGGATGAGTCTCCTGGAGGCAACATACTGTTGAGTCTTGTTTTTTAATTCCTCCAGTCACTGTGCATCTTTTGATTGGTGAATGCAGTCCATTTACATTTAAGGTGATTATTGGTATATGAGGGCCTAATACTGCCATTTTATCTTTTGTTTTCTGTTTTTTCTATGTTTCCATTGTTTCCTTTTCCTTGTGTTTCTGTGTGCCATTTCTATTTGGTAGTTTTCTGCGAT
The DNA here is from genome assembly GCF_020826845.1 of Diceros bicornis minor. Taxonomy (NCBI): domain Eukaryota; kingdom Metazoa; phylum Chordata; class Mammalia; order Perissodactyla; family Rhinocerotidae; genus Diceros; species Diceros bicornis. The sequence continues at coordinate 9,587,626 of NC_080769.1, forward strand.
GTATTTCTCAGTTTCCTGGTTTTTTTTTTTGTTTTTTGACTCTGTTCTGAATTTTTGTTTTGTGGTTACCATGAGGTTTGTATAAAAGATGTCATAGATGAGATAGTCTTTTTTCTGCTGATAGCATCTTATCTCTTATCTCCATTTGCATATGCAGGTTCTCTCCCTTTCCTCTTCCCATTCTATGTTTTTGTTGTCACAAGTTATCCTTTTTTGAATTGTGAATTTGTGACAAAATTGAAACATTTATAGTTATTTATAATGTTTCCTTTCCCTTTAGCATGTTATGTCATAGTTGCTTGGTAATCTATTCTGATATAGAGTTGCAATTTTTTGATTCTGTCTACTTATCATGTTGCTCAAAGCTTTGTGTACCTTTGCCTTTTTGTTTCGGGTAGGGGGGCTCCCTTCATTATTTCTGGTAAGGCAGGTCTAGTGGTGATGACCTCCCTCAGCTTTTGTTTGTGTGGGATAGCCTTTTTGCCCCTTCATATCTGAAGGATAACTTTGCTGGATAGAGTATTCTTGACTGACAGTGTTTATGTTTGAATATTTTGAATATATCATTTCATTCTCTCTTAGCCTGTAGAGTTTCTGCTGAGAAATCCACTGACAGCCTAACGGGAGTTCCTTTGTAACTTATTTTATTCTTTGTCGCCACTCTTAATATTCTTTGTCATTGGCTTTTGACGCTTTTAATATGATGTACTTTGTAGAAGGTCTTTTTGTATTGTGAGAATTAGATGTTCTATTAGCTTCCTGTCCCTGTATATCCACTTCCTTCCCCAGGTTTGGGCAGTTCTCAGCTCTTATTTCTTTAAATAACCTCTCTGCTCTTTTCTCCCTCTCTTCTCCTTTTGGGATACCCATTATCCTTATGTTGGTTTTCCTATTTGAGTTGCATATTACTGTAGAATTTCTCCAGTTTTTGAAAATCTTAGTTCTCTCTCTTCTTCCATCAGAATCATTTCTAGATTTCTATCTTTGAGCTCAGTTAATTCTCTCTTCTATATGGTCTGCTCTATTTCCAATGCATTCTACTTTATTCTCAATCTCATTTATTGTGCACTTCAGCTGCAGAATTTTTGTTTTTTAGAGTTTCAATCTCTGGTGAAGTACTCCTTCTGTTCAATAATTTTATTCCTGAGCTCAGTGAACTGTCTTTTTGAGTTTTCTTCTAAGCTGTTGTATTTCTTCATGATAGCTATGTTCCATTCTGTCAGTTAGATCACAGTCTTCAATGACATCAAATTTGGTTTCTGGAGTAATGTCATTTTCGCTTTATGCTACTGGGTTACTGTTGTTCTTCATGGTGCTTGATGAGTTGTTCCTCTGCCCATGCAATTGGGGTAGGGAACAGTTTTTTATTTGGGTAAAGTTTTGTTTATTTTGATTCTGAGCTACTTCTGGTTATATCTGAGAGCTTGTGCTTTTCACCCTCCACTGTCTCTGCCAGAGAAGTTATCACTGCCCTCATTGTGCTCCTTGTGTCTCTGAGGTTGCTGGTACCTTGCTGTCTACAATATCACAGCAGTCATGGATGTCACCCCCACGGTCATCAGGCTGTGAGCACCTCTTCTGCTTCTGGGGTCACCTGGGTCACAGGTTCCTTCACTACAGGAAGGTGCACCAGGGGAGTGAGTTTAGTGATGTCTGTAACTCCAAAGGCCTTGTACTGTGGCCTCGGTATATGTAGAGACATGTGTTACTTTGATTTATAATTTGAGTATCTTTGAGGAAAGAGATTCCCAGAGTTCTTGACTTTGAATGGACAACTCTTAGTCAATGGCCCAAAAGTTCATAATAAATGTGAAAATGGGGCCATTTGTTGACCAGTACATCAAGAGCCAAGATGACTGCCTGAAGTGTACCAAAGTGTATTGTTTTTTGGAGTCCCATTTTTTATTAGAGACGTTCTGGTTAAGAGATGGAAAGCAGTAACATTCCACTGTACTACATCACATATGATGGTTAGCAGTGTCCTCCACATAGTCCACAAACTCTCATTGCTGTTTCCTCAGTTAATCCCAAGGGGTTCCATAGGTAGCCAAGGGATGGATGGATGAATGAACGGAAGGATAGATGGGTGAATTTATTTATTTACCTATTTTTGCATTTATTTTCAGATTTAAGAAAAGATAAAAATTGGGTTATTAAATTTTGAAGCAGTAGAGATAATTGCCTCTTTAGTAATTGGATTTATGTAACAAGTTTTAATCCTTGAACTTCCTGTTTTAACTTACTTTGGGCCCTATTAATTATTTTAATGAGGGATCCACAGGGTTCTATTTTATCAAGACAATTTGTAAGTACCAAAGACTTACCTTAATTTAAGTTTATTATTTAACGTGTCATAGATATTCCCAAGATGGTATATTTTAGGGCAATGGGTACTTAGGGACTATGGGATATGTAGGCAAGGCTACATCTAAAGTGAGGAACATCTATTTATCCTCTATTGTATTTTTAGTTACTTTTTATTTTATTTTTTATTTTTTTATTTTTTGTAGGGAAGATCAGCCGTGAGCTAACATCCATGCTAATCCTCCTCTTTTTTCTGAGGAAGACCAGCTCTGAGTTAACATCTATTGCCAATCCCCCTCCTTTTTTTCCCCCAAAGCCCCAGTAGATAGTTGTATGTCATAGTTGCACATCCTTCTAGTTGCTGGATGTGGGACACAGCCTCAGCATGGCCAGAGAAGCGGTGCGTCGGTGCGCGCCCGGGATCCGAACCCGGGCTGCCAGTAGCGGAGCGCGAGCACTTAACTGCTAAGCCACGGGGCCAGCCCTAGTTACTTTTTAAAGATTATAGTGGGTATAATGTTTAAATTTAGTGTGGTCCCAGGTATAACTATATTTGAGCCACAGATTAAGTCTAGGAGCTTTGTCAATTAGTGCATTTTAGTAAATGTTAAAGTCAATATAGAAGTTATGTTGGAGAGGCACAAAAGCTAATCAATGTCCCTGTTATCTTTTTCTTATATACATTTTTTGAGTATATAAATTTTGACACATATTTGTTATACATATGATTATTACATGTATAACTAGTCATATAAGTTTTTAGTAAGTTAATTTTAATATATAAATTTTGGATTTCCAATTGGATCCAACTATGGATCTTTGTTTTAACTTAGTTATTATATAATTTATTTGATTCTATATTAAAAGATTATACATAAGTATTTTTAAAATTAGTTATCTTTTATTTTATCCCCATATCTAGGGATTTGTTTCAATGTTGTTGTTTTCAAATCAGTAAGTAATCTAAGTGTAGCACTAGGTTTTCTATACCTGGCATTGGAGGGATACAGATTTAATATTCCTTTTTTTTTGTGGATTGGAAGTGCTGCACACAAAAAAAACTGTAGTTTTTTCTTTCCTTTTGTTTCCTGTCTGATTCTGAGATGACCATTCCTCCTGCCCACCCTTTTTTTTTGCTATTTACCTGATAAGCTCCTGGTGGTCCTGAGTAGCCCCAGCTGTGAGTGGTGGCCTCCCTTTCTAGGGTGTCCCTATCAACCTTAGAGGGGCTGGAGGTTACATCCAAGAGAACAATGGTGGCAGAATCCTGATTCTGTGATAATTTGGTTTTCAAGAGGATGCTCTTAGCATGTTGATAGACAGTGAAACTCAAGAGTGCCCAAGTACACTGACCAGGAGATTTGTAACCTCACATGAGCTGAGAATCCTCCTCAAGTATCTTATGGGAAGCAAGAACAAAGTGCTTCTTCCCCTTTTCCTTTCTCACTAAACATTGAGCCACAGTCTCCATGGATGGGATTCCTTTTATCCCACTATGTCAGGGAACAAATTGTGACAGAGCAAAGCAAGCAATAACAAAGGGATTTGCCTTTAAAGAAGGATTTAAATTTTTGGAAGCCATGGTATCTGTGGGGTGGGCACCATAACTACCAATCAGTGGGGATGAGCCTGAGCAAATTTCAAATTAAATGGATGAGTGTTTCCCAAGAGTTGCAATTCACAGAGGACAGTCAATGACAGCTTCTAATGGCCTGTCAGCAGGACATCATATTCACCCCAGACTTGTTTGTCCATTAGAGTAGATTTATTACAAATAAGCAGTACTACCTGGGGCTCATTGCCCAGCTCCTAAGCCCTCTGTGCTGGCCCCTGGTGGTGGTGTAGTGATGTTGCCAGGCCAGTAGATTATTCTCAGCACCCTCGATGCATTCTGAGGGTAACACTCCTTGCTTCCCACTCTCCAGAAAGCCTTCACTGGAGGCTTATTTAAGCCTATGCCAATTATCCCTAGATGCTTCCATGACTTCTCATCCAGTATAATACTTTGTCACTAATAAGGTGGTAATTGGGGACCTCTCATACACCCAATCATAGTACCTATACTAAGCAAGAATCTGGGGCCAATCTCTTACCACAATTTATGTTGGAAAACCATGGAAAGACATGCAGACACACCCCAAGGCAGTGGTAGTCAAAGCACAAGTGCATCATTAGCCAATAGGACCATCCCAGGCAGAGCATGCTGTTTGGTAGAGGGAGTTAGTAAGCCAAGTGTAGTCAGAGTCATGCCCCTCCATTGAACACTGAGTCACCCTACTCCCTGCATCAACTGATTTGTGCCAAGTTCTTAATTTATAAAGGTGACTAAATGATAACATAGGGAGGTTAATGCCATTGAGAGCTTATTACTTACAGTCCCAAGAGAAAGGGGCACATCATGCAATGCAGAGCTACACGGAGAAGCACCAGGTCAGTCAAGAGGCTTAAACAGGAGTGAAGGGAAAGCACAGGCCAGGGACTTATTTACTTTCTGTGGGAAAGGCAAGGCAGAGCAGAGTAAAGCTAAATATTTTGTAGTTTGAATAATTCCAGTGGGCAAAGGGGCATAATGGCTGTCATCTCCAGAATTTCATTTTTTTTTTAGAGTTTTAATCTCTTTGCTAAAGAATTCCTTCTGCTCATTAATTTTATTCCTGAGTTCATTGAACTGTATTTCCCAGTTTACTGGTAACTCATTGAGTCTCTTTATGACAACTATTTTGAATTCCCTGTCATTTAGATTGTAATGGTCTTTAGTTGTCTGTTTCTTGACCCTAGGTTGACTTAGAGTAGGGGAAGTATTGGCTTGGTGTGTGAGAAGTAGATGAAGGAGGTTGTTGCAGTAGGGACTCTAGATTGGTTGGCTTGCATATGGAAGGCATGCTCTCAAGCAAGTGGTTTACTGTCTGTAGAAAGTAGCTAGCCATGGGAGGGACAGTCTCTTTCCAGGCAGCAAGACCTCAAAGTTGTCAAAGCATCAAAATATACAGAAAATAAAAAACATGATCAATACCTTAAGACAAAGTTCAAACATAATATTTTCCTCTTGGGTGGAAGAATGTGATGCAATATGGAAGAGATGCACATGGGTAAGGTAATCTTCCATTTCTTTATCTGGAAGGTGGATGGGTACCCATGGACACACTAATTTGTAGTTTACTAGCAGCACTTATGCATTTATACACAATTTTCTATATGTATGTTATAATTATAAAATTTAAGAATGGGAAAAAAATCAAAGTAGTAGCATAAAAAATGTTGTAGAAATAAAAACACTGCATTAGTAATCAGAACAAATATAAAATAATTTAACTTGTAGCTGACATTCCATATTGGACTTGAAAATCCTGTTAAAATGTTGTTCACCATTGAAATAAGTAAAACCAGAAAAGTAGAAAATAAAACGATTAAAACATAACATAAACATAAATGATGTGTGGAAGGCAGAATAATGGTCTCCAAAAGATATCCATGTTCTGGTGCCTGTAACCTGTGAATATGTGTATTAACCACAAGTTTAATTTTCTGTATTCTGATGGTTTGACATCTAGGAGGCCTTCCTGACCCTGGAGGGACTGCCCTCCCAGGGTTAGTCAACTCCTAGAGATCCTCGAGATAGTTAAACACCTGTCTAGGTACACTCCTTTCATATGCAAACCAACTAATCTACAGCTCATACCATCCACTCCTCCTTTATTGGGCTCTCACACCTGGACCACTATTAACCTGTGGTAATCACCCCAGGGTCAGGTAACAGACAACCAAGAACAGCCTTTGTACCCAAGAGCCAGCTAAAATTATTTAAACTAGCAAATCCTAAGCCTGCTTATCCGTCTGCAATTATTTAGTTCTATGGAAACCACAATACAGGCTCTTGGCCACATTTCCCCCATTGCTCCCATGGCCTCCGGACCAACCCATGTGCTTCCTGATGTGGACTCCACTGTGTGGTGAACTGTGCCACATTTCTAGGGAACTGTGAGGATGATAAACTTTTTTTTTTTTTTTTTAAGATTTTATTTATTTATTTATTTCCCCCCAAAGCCCCAGTAGATAGTTGTATGTCATAGTTGCACATCCTTCTAGTTGCTGTATGTGGGACGCGGCCTCAGCATGGCCGGAGAAACGGTGCGTCGGTGCTCGCCCACTAACAACCTGAGTGAACATTGACTTGGGAAGGCTATCATCACCCTAGCCCAAGAGCTCACTGCTGGAGATGACAGCATCTCAGATGTCATCTCCAATGCCACTCCTCCATTCCCTGGAACTACCACAGAAAATCCCATGCCACCCAAATGAAACTACAACCCCAAGCTCCCTCATGACCAACTGTACCATGGAGCACTGCCTCAAACAATGAGCCCCAACTGACATGACATGCTACTTACTGGCCTTCTGACCCTGCCTTGCTCTAGGACACCTGCAAAACCGTGGGTTTTGACCCTTACAACTGTGACTTCATCATTACTCATGTCCAGCTTCTTCGGCTTCAAGTTCAATGCTTTTGCAACTTTTTTAAAGGTGCCCACTATCATTACTACCCAATTTTGCCTACATGGATCCCTAGAGGAAGTCCCCTCCCTCTGTGCACTCCTAGCAATTATGGGAAACTCTGTTGGCTCCCACCACATACTACCACAAGGTCTCCACTAATACCCACTCTCTCTCTAGCACTAGAGAATATGTATCCCAGCACTTCTGTGCCACATCACACCATAAAAGCCCTAAACTTATCCCCTCCCACTCCTGCTCTTCCCTATTGCCACAGCAATGCCACCAACGTCTATATGCAGCTTGCTGAGACCATGGCTAGTGCTTTAAACCCAGGAGACTGTTGGACTTGCCATGATCACTCTCTTTACAAAACCAGCAATACACATGCCCTCAGTCAATGTCTGTTCAGCAATGACAAATGTTAGACTATCAACTTCACAGCCAATGCCCATCTGTCCCCCTGTTGTATTCCTCTCACTCCCTTCAGGCTATCACTAATTGCTCACAATAGTCCTCCCTAAGGGTAACATTTCAAATCCACCCTCAGGGACAGCACCAGGTACACACAGTCCACTTTTGTGCCACACCATCTACTGTCATTCTCCCCTCAACTCTTGAATCATGTCACATAGTCCTTTAAGACAACCCCTCTCATATATCAATACAGAGACAGGGCTATCAGGTTGTTCTGTAGAACTGACACCTCCCCTTCACCTCCTCAATACTCCATCTATTTTGCAATCCCCTTTCCCACAGGCCAGCTCTCAATCACCTGCTTCCCTATCACAGTAGATTATCTATTCTCATTGAAGATACCCCTGCCCTTCTGAGACCATCTCTCCATCGCCACCAGCAAGGCCTATTCATTATATTTAAGGTATAATAATTATTATACCTATTCAAGGTATAATTCTTGGTATGTAAGGCACTACCCATTCCACAGTGGGACTGGCACAGCAGAGCAAACTTAGAGCGGCCAATGAGCAAATGCTCCAAGCTTTTACCTCCCAAATGAAACAACCAACCAGCCCTTGGCCTCTTGAATTAAGCTCAAGGCTCACTAACTAAAATGATTCTTAACAACTGTTTAGCCCTTAACTTACTGCTGGCTGACCATGGAGGTATTGCAAAAATGTAGTAACTTCCTGGTGTATGTCCATTAATAACATGTGCCAAGTGGCCCAGCCCATCAAAGGTATGAACACTTCTATGACTATTATCAAAGAAGTTTCATATAATTACACTTTACAATTGTACTATCACATTACTCCATGATCTGGACATCTCTCAATTTGTCATGGACTTATTTTCACGGTTCCTACCCATCAAATGGGGAGCCAGGCTATGCACTTTCCTTCATGGAGTGATAATTACTATCCTAGAAATAGCCTATGCTCTGCTCTACTTAAATGCTGTGGATGTATGTTTAGCTGGATCTGACATTATATAAGTGTTTTTTACAATACAAGTCTCAACTACCCAAGTCTCCCATGTAATCTCAATCAGCACCCCAAACACACATAATACAAATAGTGATGTTAAAGCATCACCGGCCAGTTATATTAACTATACTTTTAATTTCTGTAGATTGATGCTTTAACATCTATAAAATGGCCACTAGCTGTTCCAAGTAAATCCTGGTTTACCCATTAACAACTGGACACTTTAGACAACCCCAAAGCAAACGCTCTAAAAGTCAAATTGAACATGAATTTCTCAGGGGCAACACTTTCAAATATACCTAGCTGATCCTAAGCAGGCTTACCCTTCCTTGCCCATTTCTTCCTGTGGAAACCCCAATAAAAGTGCATTTCCACAGTTCTGTTCCCTCTCCCTGCCTCGTGGGCACCCTGGTCCTTCCGAGTGGCCCTTGGTGGTATGTGCTGTGTTCTTTCCAGGAAACTGTGAGTATAATAATATGATAAAACTCGAGTTTCTCTCTCTTAATATGCGTCTGGCCTCACCATACCTCACTCAAAGTAACATGATTAAAAGACAGTAACACACCATTTAGATTATTTTAGTTTTGAAATCGGGAAGTGTGAGTCCTCCAACTTTCCTATTCTGTTTTCAAGATTGTTTTGTTTATTCAGGGCCCCTTGTGATTCCACATGAATTTGAAGTTTAGATTTTCCGTTTCTGAAAAAAGGCCATTGGAATTCTGATTGCATTCAACATATAGATTGCTTTGGGTAGTGTTGGCATGATGATAATATTACCTTCCTACCTATGAGTACAGGATATCTTCCCATTTATTTATGTTTTCTTTAAATCTTTTCAACAATGTTTTGTAATTTTCAGTGCACAAAGCTTTCACATCCTTTGCTAAATTTATCGCCTGGTAATTTATTATTTTAGATGCTATTGTAAATGGAGCTGCCTTCTTAACTTTCTTTACTGGTTTTTCGGTGCTGCTGTATAGAAACACAACCAATTTTGGGGTATTGATCTTGTACCCCGCAGCTTTGCTGAATTCATTATAAGTTGTAATAATTTCTTGTAGATTCTTTGGGATTTCCTAGATATAGGATCATATCATCTCCAGATAAAGATAGTTTTCTTCTTTCTTTCCAATTTGGAAGCCTTGCATTTCTTCTTCTTGTCTAATTGCTCTGGCTAGAATTTACAATACAATGTTGAATAGCAGTAGTGAAATTGTGCTTCCTGATCTCAGGGGGTAACCGTTCAGTCTTTCACCATTGAGTTAGCTGTGGATTTTTGATAAAAGCCATTTATCATGTTGAATATTTTCCCTTCTATTACTAGTTTTCTGAGTTTTTATAATGAAAAGATGTCAATATTGTCAAATGCCTTTACTGCATCAGAATGATATAGTGGGTTTTCCCCTTTTGTTCTGTTAATGTGATATATTACATTTTTTTAAATTTACTTATGTTGACACACCCATGCATTGCTGGGATAAATCTCACAAATTCGTGATGTTCAATCCTTTTAGTGTGCTATTGGATTGGGCTTCTTAGTGTTTCGTTAAGATTTTTTGTATCCGTATTCATGAAATATGTTGGTCTGTAATACTCTTTTCTTGTGATGATTTTATCCGGATTTGGTGTCAGTGAAATGCTGGCCTCATAGAATGAATTAGGAAGTGTTTTCTCCTCTTCTGTTTTTTGAAAGAGTTTGAGAAAGATTGGTGTTGATTCTTCTGTAAATGTTTGGGACAATTCATTATAGATGCCATCTGGTCCTCCACATTTCTTCTTGGGAGGTTTTGAATTAGTGATTCAATCTCTTTACTTGTCATAGGTCTGTTGAGATTTTTCATTTCTTTTTGAGTCAGTTTACATGTCTGTTACTAGGAATTTGTCCATTTAATCTAGGTTATCTAATTTGTTGGCATACAATTGTTCATATTCTCTTATAATCCTTTTCATTTCTGAAAAGTTGGTAACTTTAATTACTTACATCTTTTTTCTTTGTCAGACTATCTAAAAGTTGTCAATTTTGTTGACATTTTAAAGAAACAACTTTTGGTTTATTGCTTTATTGTTTTTCTATTCTCCAATTTATTTATTTCTCTTCTACTTTTTATTATTTCCTTGTTTCTGTTAGATTTGTGTTTAGTTTGTTCTTTTCAAGTTACTCAAGGTATAGAATTAAGTTGTTGATTTGATATTTTTCTTCTTTTTTAATGTAAGTATTTACAGCCACTTGGTAGAAACCATCAGCTGTCAGCTTAGCCCAACTATCAGTCAACTCAGCCAAGGGATTAAGGACCACACTAACTCAGTGGCTTAGGTTCAGGTGGTGGATTGCAGGCTGAAGTTTCTCCAAAAGGGGTAACTCTCTAAAAGTAAAATCAAAATGCTTCTGGCCAGGCTGCTGAATTCTAAATAAATCATTTCTATTTGACTAGCAAAGCCTGTTTTAACTTTCCCGTGTGGATCACTAACTTCCACAGTGATGCCAGGCCAGAGTCACAAGGAGCCCACGAGTCAGACATTCAGTTTCAGCAAGAGATTAGTAGCATATTCATTGCTGCCTTCTTAAAAAAGGAGTGTGCATGGTGGCTACATCAGGCACATGGTGCTGTTGTATGGGGAAATGACTCCTGTGCATACTCCCCCAAAAAGCTTTCTCCTCCTGGGATTCTATAGTGTTTCTGTTAGACCACCTGGAAAGAGACAGAACACACAGCAATTTCAGAAACCTCTCACACTTACAGGACAGGGAAGTGCAAGCATGTGACACATCCATACCAATTATACATCCAGCAGAAGCCACAACAGCACAACCACAACTCTGAAACAGTTCAGAAGATGGATCATGGTGATGGTTTCACAACAATGTGAGTGCACATGTCATTGAGTCTGCCTAATCAGCTAATTTTAAGTTACGGATATTCTACCATATAAAAAAAGTGAATGGGGGGGGGCCGCCCCAATGATGTAGTGGTTAAGTTTGCATGCTCCACTTCAGTGGCGTGGGGTTCACAGGTTCAGATCCCAGGCGAGGACCCACGTACTGCTCATCAAGCCATGCTGCAGCAGCATCCCATATACAAAACAGAGGAAGATGGGCACAGATGTTAGCTCAGGGCTAATATTCTTCAGCCAAAAGAAGATTGGCAATGAATGTTAGCTTAGGGCCAATCTTCCTCACCAAAAAAAAAAAAAAAAAAAAAGAATGGGGAATTATTATTAGTTTTAAATAGAGCCACTCAGACCAGAGATCTGGGGTAAAATAAGTTTACATCCAGTTTGGCTGACAGTGCCTCTGGGAGAGACCCTATCAGAAATACCTGTCCATAAAAAGAAGGACCTCAAAGTGCTTGGGGTTTTACTGCTGATATCAAATTTATACATCAGATTGTGTATTGTACTGGATGTTCAAATTTTCTTAGGTTTGAGATTTTTCAAGAAAAGAATGTGGAAAAACTACACTTAGTCCAAACATGCTGTGTTGGTAAATTCAATTATTCTAGAAATAGTATAATAAAGTCTCCTTCCTTTTGTCCTGGAGGCCCTTGTTTTGAAGCTCTACGGAGATGTACAGGCCTAGGAAGTTCAGATGAAGAGATAGGTGAGTATTCTTGTTTTTCTTTATTAGAAAGAATTGTTGTCTATATACGATTATATTTATACCCAAAAATACGCACATCATAGACATCTAAGACAGTATCTTTCTACGATGAAATGTGTCAAAAATAAATGAAGGATGCGCCAAGACAAAAACCAAATTCCCAGATGAAACATTCTTTTGCATACAAAAGGAAACAGAGGCCCTCTGGAACCAACATTTACCCAGTACTTGCCCAAATAGGCCAGAATTGCTAGAACTGTGAGGACTGGAGGATGTGGGGGCTGAGTCAACCTCACTTCAACAGTGGAAATTCTTTTCCTTCTGGAGACAAGACATCAAAGGTGTTTTGGAGGCTTTTGAAGAGGGAAGCACAGTGGATGGAGACCCCGCAGGCGTGCTTACATTTCCCACCTCAAATCTTCGAGGGGAACAAACTCCTGAACAGGTTCTGGGACCTGACGTACTGGGAGGCCCCTGGGCCCCAGTGGAAGTGAGAGGCACACTCCAGGACTCTATAAGGGGGTCCCTCGGCTGCCAGGACCAAACATGCCTTGTGGCTCCCTCCTTCAAGCCCCATATCCTTCCCGTTCCTTGCTGGCCTCACCAAACCCGGGCTGGGTCAGCCCACCACTAACGTGAACGTTTCCAAGATACCGGAAGTAAGCAGGAGAAAAGTCCCAGTGAACAAGTGACCACACTTCCGCTTCCTGCCTGGGGTCGGAAGGAGCAGAGCTCTGAGGCTCAGGCTGTCAGCCAACATAAACCACTTCAGACTGAGAAATTCTACTTAACCGTGTGGGTGGCGATGAGCAGAGGTGAGCCCAGCGCGGGGGCTGGGGACAGAAACAGCCCTAAACAAAGTTGAAGCTAGAACCAGGCCTGTAGTGCGAGCTACGGGCGGACGGCGGGGTGCATATGCGGGTCGTGGTTGGAGGTGGGAATGTTCATCAAAAGCTTTTCTACCTGCTTCGCCTCACTATCCTAGAGCCCTTACAATGATTCTCCGGTAATGATGCGCCTGACAATCCATGAAGTAGGCTGTTTCCTCCATTGAATCAATCCTATCCTTAGGTCTTTATTTTCTCTTATTTCTTTTTATGTACATTGGACACCATGCTAAACTCTAATCATTGATTCCTTTGCGTTTTTAATATAACATTTTTCTATAAATCTTCTCCAAATAACTATTTGTTTTCATTTTTCTGATTTTACCATATAGTCCAGGGCCTCCTATACTATGCTGTGAAATAGCACGAATACTAGAAATTCTTCACTTAGTTATGGTTCTCAAGTTTCTCTAGTAATCCTGTTTGTTATGGATTTCAGTGGGTGGCCGTGGTGGAGTAATAAGGATCTTTTAAAATCCTGATATACTAATACATTTTTATCAAGACTTCTTTACGGACATTATCAAACATACTTTATGCATCTATTGAATTCATAACTATTCTGCTATGTTAATGTTCAATCTGTTGCTGTACAAAATATTAAATGTTTATGTACCCAAAGGAGTCTGTTTTGTAAGTTTCTGGATTTCCTGCTTTGCCTTAAAACGTCTCTCCAAATGCTACATCATATGGATATTTCATAATTTTCTTCTGAAATTTACTGCTTTAAAGATATTTAAATCTTTAATCCTTATCCAATGCATTTTGGTATGTGGTGGGGGGTGCTGGATCCAAGTTTTCTTCCTCCAAAGGAAGGCCAATTTTTGTACTAGTACTCACTGATAAAGTATCCTTGACCTACTGATTAGAAATTCCTTATTAAATAAGTTACTATATATACCTGTATTCATACCTAGACTCTTCTGTAGAGTAATATATTTACGTATGCCCATATCATATCATTTGATTATAATAGCTTTATATTGTTTTACTGTTTAGTGACAAAAATATGATAAGCTTTTTGCTGCCTGTTATGATGCTAGATGCTTCAGACATTTATTATGCTCATACCCAATGGTGTAGGTACTATCATAATCTTCTCTTTGTTTTTTGGAACAGCTTTATTCAGATATAATTCACATACCACACAATTCACCCATTTAAACCTATACAATTCAATGTTGTTTAGTATATGCACAGACTTCTGTAACATCAAATTTTAGAACTACTTCATCACTTCAAAGGCAGCATTTTGCTGCCATATCCCCCATTTACCTTCTCTCTTCATATCTAGGTGAACAGGATCTCCTTTCTCTCTCTAAGATTCACATTTTCTAGACACTCACATTTTCTAGACACTTCCTATAAATGAAATCATACAAACTTTTATCAATAGATTCTTTTCACTTAGAATGTTTTTTAAGTCTCATCTGTTTTGGAGCATATATGGGTCACATCATTTTGGCTTTGGAGTTTTTTCACAAGAATATGCTGCTTTATCAGCCAGCCACTGACCAACAAAAGCAGGGACCAGATCTGCTCCATTTTTCTTGAACAGGACTTACTGAGGATGCTGGCATTAGGAGTGCAAGCAGCAGAATGAGGCCAATCTGCAGGAGTGACCTCAAACACTACCCACAAGCTCTTAGACTGAGGCAACAATGACAAATTCTGGGAGGATCCATAGGTCTTATTTCAGGCAATTAGGATCTCATCTAAGGCCAGCCTATGACCTTTAAACTACACACAAAAGGTTAAGACAATTCTACTAGATCTTTGGTGTTGTTGCCAATAATTAAAGGGGGCAACAGACGGGCTAAATAACAATATACATACCCAACAGTGAACCACAACATGACATGCTCCTCCACATACAAACATGTAACACAAACATGCACAGAGCATTCTTGTTCAGGATTTACTGTTAAGCTTGATTTAGATTATCATACAGTGTCTTAAGACTCAAAAAAGTGTCATCAAGCACTTGCATGCCTGATGGCCATACCTGACATAACCAAGGCTGCTGAGCATCCAAACTATGTTGAATTTGTATCACTGAAGCTGAAATGAGGTAGTGCTGGTCTGTCTACATCTAAGGTCCACATTCAGGAACTGCCAGTGAGGGCATGAAGCACAGCAGGATCAGGTATAGTTGCTTGAGTTTTTCTATTTCTGCAGCCCATGGATAGAATGATAAAAACAGAAGCAGTTCATATCACCAGAAACAGGTGTTGCTTGACGCAGACAAATATGACTATTTCCCCAGGCTGTGGTGTTGGGTGTAGGGATGAAAGAGAAGATTTATTATTCTATCTTCTTGGACAGCTTGAGCTTAAAGATCTCCCTAGATGGTGAGGTTGTGGTGCACTCACAGAAGTGATGAAATCAGGGTGGCACACACTGTAGGCATAATCTCAGTTTTCCCCACTCATCCCATGCTTGACATTGACTTTTTATTCTAAAACGATCAGGTGTGAGAGAGACAAGATAAGCTTACAAAATTTACAGAGACATATTTTAACCTCTGCCATGGCCTGTGTGGCTCACTGTAAATGAGTTCAGCGAGCACTGTACACAGTTTAGCAGTCACTGTTTTCCCAAAGTAAGACCATGTCAATGTTACACGAGAATCCAGGTGGTTAGAAAAAGATTGTGAATCCTACAGACTCACTTTTGACGAGGTTTCAACCTGGAAGATGTAGCAAATAGACTGGCCTATCGGCAGAAAGAAAGACACAAAATACACAGAAATGGCCAGGGGCTAACCAAAAATGCATAAAACAGATTCACAGAACCACCCAGAATGCTATGCATCTCAGAACACCCCAAGATTCATACTCAGGGTGGCTTTACCCATATTTCCTATTTCAGTTTCTCATGACTGTGCATCACCCCATGTTTGTTAAGGATGACAAACAATCTAAGAGAAAGTGCTGATGACACTACATTTCTGACATTCATAAGGTTTTCTCCACAGCAAGATCACAAGTCAACATTACCAAACCAACAATTTTCCCACATATCTTACATCAGTTGGATTTCTCTCCACTACAAGGTCCCTCATATGTAAGAAATATACATTTAACTGAAGAAATAGGGAATGGCTTTCCATATTTCTTAATAGTATGAGTTCAAATTGAGTCCTTACATGCTGGGTTGTGATGAGATTCTGATGGCTTTCCAGCATTCCTTACATCTGTGGAGCATATCTGCAGTGTGGTCCTTTCACGTCTTCAAAGTGAATTGAGACTACTGAGGGCTTTACATTGCTTACGTCAATAAGATTTCTCTCCAGGTTGAGTTATTTCTTGATGCCAAAAGTGGGGAAATTGATGGCTTTCCCACATTCTTCACATTTCTAAGGTTTCACTCCAGTGTGAGTACGCTTGTGAATGACAAAGTATGAAGAACTGGTGAATCTTTTCCCACAAATATTACATTCAAAACGCTTCTCTCCAGTGTGAGTTCTAAAATGTTTACTAAGATGTGAGGAAGTAGTAAATGCTTTGCCACATGTGTCACATTTAAAAGGCTTCTCTCCAGTGTGAATTTTATTGTGGTCAATGAGGCCTGAGGATTGAGTGAAGGCTCTTCCACATTCCTTACATTTATAGGGTTTCTCTCCAGTATGAATACGCTTGTGAATGATGAAGTTTGAAGAAGTCGCATATGTTTTCCCACATATATTACACTCAAAAGGCTTCTCTCCAGTGTGAGTTCTAAAATGGGTAGTAAGATGTGAGGAAGTAGCAAAGGCTTTCCCACATGAGTCACATTTAAAATGCTTCTCTCTGGTGTGAATTTTAATATGGTAAATAAGGCCAGCGGAGTGAGTGAAGGCCTTCTCACAATGCTTACATTTATAAGGTTTCTCTCCAGTGTGAGTGCGCTTGTGAATAGTAATATATGAAGAACTGCTAAATGCTTTCCCACATACGTTACACTCAAAAGACTTCTGTCCAGTATGAGTTCTAAAATGTCTGTTACGATATGAGGAAAGAGCAAAGGCTTTCCCACATGTGTCACATTTAAAAGGCTTCTCTCCAGTATGAGTTTTTATATGTTCAGTAAGGCCCGAGGATTGAGTGAAGGCTTTCCCACATTCCTTACATTCATAGGGTTTCTCTCCAGTGTGGGTTCGCATATGAATGTTAAGGTGAACAGATCGTTTAAAGCCTTTTCCACACTTCATACATTCATAGGGTTTCTCCCCAGTATGAGTACGACTGTGAATGATTAAGGATGAAGAACTGCTAAATGTTTTCTGACATACATTACACACAAAAGGCTTCTCTCCAGTGTGAGTTCTAAAATGGTTAGTGCGTTTTGAAGAACTAGCAAAGGCTTTCCCACATGTGTCACATTTAAAAAGCTTCTCTCCAGTGTGAGTTTTTAGATGGGCAGTAAGGCCTGAGGATTGAATAAAGGCTTTCCCACATTCCTTACATTCATAGAGTTTCTTTCTAGTGTGGGTTCGCATGTGAATGTTAAGATGCACAGAACATTTAAAGCCTATTCCACATTCTTTACATTTGTACGGTTTCTCTCCAGTATGAGTACGCTTGTGAATGATAAAGTATAAAAAACTGCTAAATATTTTCCCACATATATTACACTCAAAAGACGCCTGTCTAGTATGAGTTCTAAAATGTCTGTTTCGATGTGAGGAAAGAGCAAAGGCTTTCCCACAAGTGTCACATTTAAAAGGCTTCTCTCCAGTATGAGTTTTTATATGGTGAATAAGGCCTGAGGATTGAGCGAAGGCTTTTCCACATTCCTTACATCCATAGGGTTTCTCTCCAGTGTGGGTTCGCAGGTGAACTTTAAGGTGCAAAGAACATTTAAAGCCTTTTCCACATTCCTTACATTTATAGGGTTTCTCTCCAGTGTGAGTACGCTTGTGAATGGTTAAGTACGAGGAAGTGGTAAATCTTTTCCCACATATATTACACTCAAAACGCTTCTCTCCAGTATGAAATTTTAAATGTTTAGTAAGATGTGAAGAAGTGGCAAAGACGTTCCCACATTTGTCACATTGAAAAGGCTTCTCTCCAGTGTGAGTTTTTATATGTTCAGTAAGGCGTAAGAATTGAGTGAAGGATTTCCCACATTCCTTACATTCACAAGGTTTTTGTCCAGTTTGATTCTGAATGTGAACGTTAAGATGAACAGAACGTTTAGAGCCTTTCTCAGATTTCTTACATTTGTAGGGTTGTATTCCAGCATAAGTCCGATTGTGAACATGAAGGTATGAGGAACTTTTAAACGATTTTCCACATACCTCACATAGAACAGCCTTCTTGCTAATGTGTGTCTTTATATGTTCAGTAAGTTCCAAAGACTTAATAAAGTCTTTCCCACATTCCTTACATTTAAAGGGTTTTCTTTCACTGTGAAATTTAACATGATCATTAAGGCATGCAGATTGTTTAAAGGATTTTCCGCATTCTTTACATTCGTAATGACTGTTACCAGTGTGAGTTTGTACATGCACATCAACATCTCTGGAGTGAATAAAAGATCTCCCACATTCCTTCCATTCATAGAGTTTTTCTTCATTTTGAGTTCTCATTTGGGCCTGAAGGTAAGACTGATTAACAAAGGCCTTCTCACTGTCACTGCATTTGAAGGCTTTTCCTTGTATGCTAGTTTTCCAGTACACTAAATCTGGAGTTGGGCTGATGGCTTTTCCCCACTGATTAAACTTGGAAAGTTTCTCTGCAGTAGACGTTTTCTTGTGCAGAGCAAGGAAGCATTTTTCATGCTGACTATCATCATGAGTTTTCGCTCCATTCTGAGTTCTCCTGTGTGTCTTAAGGCATGAATGTTCACTGAAGACTTTCCCACATTGCTCACAATCAAAGAGTTCCCACCGACTGTGGATTCTTTCCTGTTGATGAATGGAAGAATGATGATTCATAGGTTTCTCAGACTCATTAACTGATCCTACCCATCTCAAAACAGAAACATCATTATTATGATGATGATGATGATGATGATTTTTATCATTTCCATTACATTCATATGCTTCCTACTCTGTTGATTTCTTTCAGCTTGAATGAAAAAATCCTCACAATGATATGCCGTCTACTTTAATCTTAAAAGATTCCCAACAGTTTCATGGAATTGTATTAAAAACACAATATCTACTTATATAAGTTATAATAAGTCCTTGTGTGAATTCAGAAGCAAGTTTCAAGCTAGGTTTAAAATATTCCCAAATTCATTATATTCAGAGCATCTCTACAGAGCAATTGCTCTCTCTTGGGTGAATGCCATGCATCTCACATATCTATCACTCGTGCTCATGTTCTAGCTAATGAAAATCTCAATCTTTTCTGAACATGGAAAAGAAGAAATTTCTCCTTCAAACTTAATGATCTTACCATTTGTATCCTATTGGGTGTTTTTTCCCCCAAAATATCCTGCTGAATTGCTGAGTCTTTGCTTTTAAGTTGCATTTCCCATTCTAAAATAAAACAAAATAACAAATGTAGGAGTTGGCAGAAAGAAAGGTATATTGAAGGAGTTACAAACAATAAGGCTCCTTTGTGTTATTTTTAAATTAAACATACTAAAAAAAAGGCAAGACAGATTTGACAACTTTGGCTATGTCAGAAATTTGCAATGATAAGGATGTGTAGCCACAATACAGTAGTTGATTAAAACAAGTCTATGAAAATTAAATATGATCGGGAAAAGAGAATACTATGAGAGAAAGGAAATAGAAAATTTCTGGACAAAGCACATATACCAAAATGATACAGTTAGGAAAGAAACAGAACAAGTAATTTTGTGAGATCAAAGGAAATTATGAGTAAATGTAAAGAACATGTGAGAAGTTGAAAACATCCCAAAGCATCAGAAACCAATGACGCAGCCTTCTAGAGAAAGCACATCTTAAAAGTTTCCTCATTAAAAGTTTCCAAACATAGTGAAATTTTCATTGACCAGGGAAATTCTTCACACTCACTCACCTTGGAAGAATCCTCTCTCTACTGTCCTCAACTCCTCTTCTTCTAACCAAGAGATCAGATTGGGTTTGAAAAACTGATACCCTGTACACAGGGAAAGATATATTAACAGAAGAGTCCCTGCAAAAGACAACAAACTTTCCCATGAATCAGCTCCTATATTTCTAGTGAATGCAGTGAATTATTTCAAGAGATAAAAATGCAAACATCTCCTCTTTCTGTGCATAAGACGGATGGGTTATCTCTGGCCCCTGAAGCCCATGATCAGATATGTATATACACATTACAAAACATTAAGACATTTATTGAAATAGAAAATAAAGTAAGTGCAAAAACAGATGTTCATTCTCATGGAGAAACCACTACACCAGTGATTGTGAAACTTTGCTGTCAATCAGAATCATGTCAAGCGTTTTCCTTAAAACACAGATGTCTGGGCCCAATATCAGAGTTTCATTCACTATGTCAAAAGTGGAGTTGTGAAGGCACATTTCTAAGAGAGTGACAGGGATGGTCTTGGTCCTGGAAGCACATTTTTCAGAAACCACACTGGATTAAAACCCATTAGTATACAGACTAGTGTCTCACAGTTTCAATTGTCTGCAGATTTCACATCACCACTACAAGAATAGAGTAAATACATCACATGTATCTGCTCCATAAAAGGCTACAGGAACGACGGCAGCCTTACCTACTGCGGTCAGGTTCTTGTAGTTCTCCAGCATGACATCTCTGTATAGATTTTTCTGAGATGGGTCCAGTAGAGTCCACTCCTCTTGGGCGAAGCGCACAGCCACATCAGCGAAGGTAACTGAGTCCTAAACCATCACATACAAGGTGGCTTCAGTAAAGTAACATGTCCACCAGTGTTCACCAGGGAATGAAGATGGGAGACCGAATGGCAACAAAGGGTTTCAAGGTCTCTCACCATCTCCCCCAGGGTGCAATGCTCCTAAGTACTAGTCTCTCTATCTGCACTCACTCACTGCAGATGTCTTCTAGTTATGGCTTTAACGGAACCTCTAACGTGAACTTATCTCACCACAACTAGACTAAAAGCTCTTCTCTTATTTCCCTCTTGCAGCACAGTGCTAAGCAAATTGTAGACACTTGTAAAAGCTGAAGAATGAATAAATCCTTTGAGAAATGCACACTTTCATCCTCATTACCACGAAAGAGCAGGCAGCAAAACAAAAAAAAATACGAAGTCACCATCATGAGAGACAATATTAGCAGGCAATTATCAAAATACTGAGAATATTCACAGGAACCAACACGAGAGGCTCTACTTTGGGAAGGAAATCAACAGGTGCTCAGTCTTTGAGTGGTTTTATTTCTTTAGAAATTCTGGAGACAGATCTACCTAGGAGGAAATGTGTTTAACTGGTGGATGCAATGGCATTTAGTAGAATGATACACTTTCTAATTACCTGAGAATAATTTTTCAAACTGTCAGTCACCATCTTTTCTGCCTCTATCTCTTCCTCAGGAAGGCAGAAAGGGTCCTTAGAAAGAAGACCTAGGAGAAAAGAAAGCATGAGGCCCCAGAGATGACCATAATTCACCTGTCTGAAAGTCAGTCCATTCTAGTTTGAAATTCCCAAATATCCCTGCACTCTCAAGAAATCTCACCCAAATACACATGACTGCCATCAAATGCCAGAGGAGCCCTGTCTCACCAGGAGTTAGACAAGAGCATTGTGAACCATGCTGCCCATCAGGAAAAGCATAATCATTTCGTTTTACAGAGTAGGAAACTTAAGCCCTGAGGAATATGACTCATTATTCAAGGCAATAAAATTCATCAATGAGATTATGCAGCCACTCTCCCTAATGCATATATACCAGGAGCTGACTTAAGAGAACAGCATTCTCTGGCCCACTTAAGCTCCTCCTAGATAAACCAGCAGCATGACTGCTCCAGAGTCAAAGGACTCTATATTGTGCAGAGAGAACCTAAAAGCTACTAAAACAGTATGCCCTATACATTAGTATCAGTAACATCAATTGTTATTTACTGAAGCCCATCTGTACCAGATGTCTCACTAGGAGCTTATAGCTCACCTACACATTTGGAACAAGTTGTGTATCTGCATCTACTCTTTCAACTCTAAATTCTGTGTGATCAAAACACGTATCAAGTGTATCTAATAAAAACAACGTCCAGTGAATTTAGAACACTTCAACTATAGATAATAATATAAAATATCTCAATTTCTTTGTATTGCTTACCTGCTTAACTAAATATTTTCATTATATACATGATCTACACATTCTACCTGATGGCAACGCTTGAGACTGCTCCTGGGCATATAAAGGGAAGAAACACTCTTGAGCTTCCCCTGATGAATGTTGGAGAAGTCTGAAGCTCTGAATCTCCTGTTAAGTTCTTAATGCTGTCTTATTTATTCTTTCAGCAAATAATGAAGAACTTATGTCCCTGTTCTAAGCACTCAGTTGAGAGCAGTAACATATACCAAAAATGGAAGAAAAGGGAAATAATCACGAGGTCTTCCACATCTGACCCTAAAAGATCAGAAAAAAGATGTCAAAGTTTTTACAAAAGAACTCAGAATACATTGAAGTACTAGGAAGTTGCCACAGATCTTGGTTGGAAACACTCAAATCAAGTCTGCACTCTACCCTGGCCTTGGGGAGGGAGCAAAGCCATAAAGCCATATCATCCTTTCCCCAACATTTGTCTATTTTATGAGTCTTTTCAGATGACCACCTTTTAATTTTACTTCTCCATCCCATTTTCCACCCAACTGCTTTTTTGTGTGTGTGTGTGAGGAAGATCAGCCCTGAGCTAACATCCGTGCTAATCCTTCTCTTTTTGCTGAGGTAGACCGGCTCTGAGCTAACATCTATTGCCAATCCTCCTCCTTTTTTTCCCCAAAACCCTGGTGAATAGTCCTAAGTCATAGTTGCACATTCTTCTAGTTGCTGTATGTGGGACGTGGCCTCAGCATGGCCAGAGAAGTGGTGTGTTGGTGTGCGCCCAGGATCCGAACCCGGGCCACCAGTAACCACTAAGCCACTGGGCCGGCCCCCAATTGCTTTTTATATTTATTCATTTCTTCCATAGGCCTCCTTCATGTTTCTTAAATTGTCTTTTAACATTCTTTATTTGAAGGTCAACTTCTTTTCATTAAAAACCAATAACCTTTGGAGTGAATTGAGCATCACAGTGATTGAGTTGTTCCCTGTGTCTCTCCCCTCCACATTACAATGAGTATGACATCCGGAGAGCAACCAAGGACTCACTGCACAGCCCATCAGAATGCCTGAGACATTCATACATCTATACACCTGAAGATGGGTTGAATGGACTTCCAGGACATGATGGAACCAGGGGAGCAAGGGCAGCAACTCCTGAGACCAGACGTTCCAAGAACTGCGGCTGCACCTGCCACCAGCGGCTCCCAGAAATGAGGTAACGCACATGAATGGAAGCCCAAGGAATCCAGGTAGTCTGTGCTACTGGAGGCACCAGGAATCCCTGCAGGCCTGTGACCAGATGCTCCAGGAACTGTAATGATATCTGTAACCCAGCCCCCTCCCCCACACTGACGGCAGTGCCTCTGACACTGGCCCTGCCAACAGTGGGTGCTGCATACAACACCCTGGGTCCCTGGTAGTGGTGGTGGTACCAGTGACCTGAAGTTGCAGGAACCATGCAGGTGCCGGAGACCAGAAGTTAAGAAGCCTCAGCAGCTCTTGTTATCCAGGTACTCCTCCCCTTGTGGTAGTGGTAGTGTCTATGAACCTGGGCAACATGGCAGCAGCGATGACACTCACAAACCCAGCATCCCCAGGTAACCCAAGGAGCAGCAGTACACGGGGCACACGTGTCAGCAGCACCTGAGGCCGTCGAGAGATCATGGAGAGCCAGACAACAGCGACAATGGGGCCAACAACCCCGATCCTCCCAAGCTGCAGAGACACCTGCAATTTTTGCTCCCCCAACCATAGTAGCAGTGCCTGCAGACCCAACAAACCAGACATGGTGCAGGTGCCCATGACCCCAGCTCTGGCTCCTCTCTCCCCATGCCGCCCTGCTGCAGTGGGGCAACCTGTAACCCAGGCAACCTAAGAAGCAGCAGAGGTGGTCGTAGCTCGTGACCCTGAGGGTGACATCCACCACTGCACTGACATCATAGGCAGCAAGATACCACCAATCTTGGAGACACAAACAGCACAACAAGGGCACTGATGATTCCTCTGGCAGAGACAATGGATGGTGGAAAGCACGGGCTCTCAAATACAACCATAAGCAGATCACAATCAAAATAAACAAATCCTTACACAAATGACAAAAGTGTTTCACACCTCAAATTCACTGGCAGAGAAACAACTAATCAAGCACCACGAAAAACTACAATAGCACAAAGAAAATACTATTTCTCCAGAAATCAAACTTGAAGTCATGGAAGACTACGATCTAACTGACAGAGAATGCAACATAGCTGTCATGAAGAAACACAAAGGGTTACAGGAAAATCAGAAAGACAGTTCACTGAGCTCAGGAATAAAATAAACAGGACTACTTCACCAAGGAGATGGAAACTCTTAAAAATACCCACAAAACAAAACTAAACAAATTCTGGAGCCAGAGAGCACAATAAATGAAATTAAGAATAAAGTAGAAAGTATTGGAAATAGAGCAGACCACATGGGAGAGAGAATTAGCAAGCTCAAAGGTGGAAATCTAAAAATTATTCAGGTGGAAAAGGAGAGAGAACTAAGGTTTTTAAAAGATGCAGCAATTCTATGAAAAATATCCGATTCTGTTAGGAAAACCAACGTAAGGATAATGGGTATCCCAAAAGGAGAAGAGAGGAAGAAAGGAGCAGAGAGCTTATTTAAAGAAATAACAGCTGAAAATTTCTGAAACCTGAGAAAGAAACAGGATATAAAAAGACATGAAGCTAATAGAACACTTAATTATCTAAACACAAAAAGACCTTCTCCAAGGCACATTCCAGTAAAACTATACCAAGTCAATGACAAAGAAAAAATATTAAAGGCAGCCTGAGAGAAGCAAATAACTTTCAAAGGAAGCCCCATTAGGCTATCAATGGATTCCTCAGCAGAAAAAGTACAGGCTAGGAGAGAGTGAAATGATATATTCAAAACATTCAAAGATAAACACTATCAGCCAAGAATAGTCTATCCAGCAAAGTTATCCTTCACATAAGAAGCAGAAACAAAGGCAATCCCAGCCAAAAGGTGAGGGAGTTCATTGCCACTAGATCTGCCTTACAAGAAATGTTGAAAGGAGCCCTCCTACCTGAAACAAAAAAGCAAAAGTATGCAAGATTTGAGCAAGGTGATAAATAAGCAGAATCAGGAAATTGCAACTTGGTATCAGAATATGTTAGATATTGTTAAACAACATATGTGTTAAACAATAAAAACATAAAGACTAAAAAAAAGAGAAAGTATTAAAAATAACTATAAACACTTCAATTCGGTCACAAACTCACAATACAAACAGGGATAACTTGTGACAACAAAAACATAGAAGGAGAAGAGAAAAAGGATGGAATCTAGACAGGCAAATGGAGATAACATGCTATCAGCAGAAAAACGACTATTTCATCTACCAGATCTTTTATACAAACCTCATGGTAACCACAAAACAAAAATTCAGAGCCAAGTCACAAGACATAAAAAAAAGAGGAAACTGAGAAACACATCACAGAAAACCACCAAACTGAAATGGTAGACAGAAACAATGGAAATATAGAAAATTCAGAAAACAAAAGATAAAATGGCAGCATTAAGCCCTCATGTATCAATAATCTAAATGTATTTACCAATCAAAAGACACACAGTGGCTGAACAGATTAAAAAACAAGACTCAACAATATGCTGCCTCCAGGAGACCCATTCCACCTCTCAAGACAAACATAGGCTTAGAGTGAAGGGATGGAACATGATACTCCAGCAAATGACAACTAAAAGAAAACAGGGGTAGCCATACTTATATCAGACAAAACAAACTTCAAGCCAAAAAAGATAACAGGAGACAAAGATGGACATTATATAATGATAAAGGGAATATTCCACCAAAAAGACATAACTTTTATCAATGTATATGCGTCTAACATAGGGGTACGAAGGTACATAAAGCAACCGTTAACAGACCTACAGGAAGAAAACGACAGCAACACAATAACAGTAGGAGACTATAATACCCTACTAACATCAACAGATAGATCGTCCAGAGAGTTCACAAGGAAACCCTGGCCTTAAATGAAACAAAAGATCAGATGCACCTGATAGATACATATAGAACATTCCATCCAAAAGCAGAATACACATTCTTCTCAAGTACACATGGAACATTCTCAAAGATAGACCATATGTTGGGAAACAAAACAAGTCTGAATAAATTTAAGAAGACTGAAATCATATCAAGCATCTTTTCCAACCACAGTGGTACGAAACTAGAAATCAACTACAAGAAGAAAGCTGGAAAAGTCACAAATATGTGGAGACTAAACAACATGCTACTGAACAACTATTGGATCAATGAGGAAATGAAAGGAGTAATCAAAAAATACTTGGAGACGAAAAAAAATGAAAACACAATATAGCAAAAGCAATACTAAGAGGGAAGTTTACAGCAATACAGACCTACTTCAAGTAACATGACAACTCTCAAATAAACTAACACTACATCAAAGAACAGAAAAAAGAACAAAAGAAAGCCCAAAGTCAGTAGAAGGAAAGAAATAATAAAAATCAGCCCAGAAAAGAATGAAAAAGAGACTTAAAAGACAACATAAAAGATTAGCAAAACGAACAGCTGGTTCTTTAAAAATATTACAAAAATCAACAAACCCTTGGGTAGACTCACTATGAAAAAAAGGCTCAAATAAATAAAATCACAAATAAAAGCAAAGAAATTACAACAGATACCAGAAAAACACAATGATTATAAGACAATACTATGAAAAGCTATATGCCAACAAATGGGATATTCTAGAAGAAACAGATAAATTCTTAGAATCATACAGCCTCCCAAAACTGAACTAAGAAGAAACAGAGAATCTGAATAGACTATCACAAGCAAAGAGATTGAAACAGTAATCAAAAACCTCCCCCAAAACAAAAAGTCCAGGACCAGATGGCTTCTGCAGTGAATTATACCAAATAGTCAAAGAAGATTTAATACCTATCCTTCTCAAAGTCTTTCAAAAAACTGAAGAAGATGGAATGCTTCCTAACTCATTTTACGAGGCCAACATTACTCTGATCCTAAAACCCAACAAGGACAACACAAAAAGGAAAATTACAGACCAATATCACTAAAGAACATAAATGCAAAAATTTCCAACAAAATATTAGCAAATTTAATACAACAATACATTAAAAGGATCACACACCACAATCAAGTGGGATTTACACCAGGGACAGAGATATGGTTCGACACCCACAAATCAATGCGATACACCACATTAACAAAAAGAAGAATAAAAACCACATGATCATCTCAATAGATGCAGAGAGAGCATGTGACAAGATTCAACCTCTGTTTATGATAAAAAGTCTCAATAAAATGGATATAGAAGAAAAGTATCTCAACACAATACAGGCCATATAGGACAAACCCACAGCTATCATCATACTTAATGGTGAAAAACAAAGCTATTCCTCTAAGAAGAGGAAATGAGAAGGATGCCCACTCTCACCACTCTCATTCGATCTACGATTGAAAGTCCTAGCCAGAGAAATTAGGCAAGAAAAAGAAGGGATCCAAATTGGAAATGGAAAAGTAAAACTGTCAGTATTTGCAGATGACATGATTCTATTACATACAAAGCCCTAAAGAATCCACTGAAACTATTAGAAACAATGAAAGAACACAGTAATGTTATAGGATACAAAATCAACATACGAAAATCAGTTGCATTTATATACACTAAGAACCACCTAGACGAAAGAGAAATTAAGAATAGAATCCCAACAAAAAGAATACCTAGTTGAATAAATTTAACCAAGGACGTGAAACACCTGTACACTGAAAACTGTAAGATGCTGTCTAAAGAAATTGAAGATGACATAAAAAAATGGAAAGACATCCCACGCTCATGGATTGGAAAAATTAACATAGTTAAAATGTCCATATTACCTAAAACAATCTACAGATTCAATGCAATCCCAATCAGAATCTCAGTGACATTCTTCACAGAAATGGAACAAAATCCTAACATTTATAAGGAACAACAAAAGACAAAGAACAGCCAAAGTAATCCTGTGAAAAAAGAAAAGCTGGAGGTATCACACTTCCTGACTTCAAAATATAGTACAAAGCTATAGTAATCAAAACAGGATGGTGTTGGCAGAAAAACCGACATACAGATCAACAGAACAGAAAAGACAGCCCAAAAATAAACCCACACATCTATGGACAGCTAATTTTTGACAAAGGAGCCAAGAACATACAATGGACAAAGGAAAGTCTCTTCAGTAAATGGTGCTGGGAAAATGGGACAGCATGTGCCAAAGAATGAAAGTAGACCCTTATCTTTCACCATACACAAAAATTTACTCAAAATGGATTCAAGACTTGAATGTAAGACCTGAAAGCATAAAACTGCTAGAAGAAAACATAGACAGTACCCTCTCGGACACCAGTCTTAGCAGTATCATTTTGAAAACCATGTCTACTCAGGAAAGGAAACAAAAGAAAAAATAACCCAATGGGACTACATCAGACTAAAAAGCTTCTGTACAGCAAAAGAAACCATGAACAAAAGGAAAAGACAACCCACCAACTTCGAAAAAATATTTGCAAATCATATATCCAACAAGCGGTTACTTTTTAAAATATACAAAGAACTCATACAAGTCAACAACAACAAAAAATGAACAACCCCATCAAAAAATGGGCAGAGGGGGCCAGCCCTATAGCATAGTGGTTAAGTTTGGCATGCTCCACTTCAGCGGCCTGGATTCACAGGTTTGGATCCTGGGCACGGACCTACACCACTGGTCAGCCATGCTGTGGCAGTGAACCACATACAAAATAGAGAAAGACTGGCACAGATGTTAGCTCAGGGGCGAATCTTCCTCAGGGGGAAGAACAAAAAAAGAAAGGCAGAGGATACGAACAGACAGTTTTCCAAAGAAAATATATAGATGGCCTACAGGCACATGGAAAGATGCTCAACATCACTAACCATAAAGGAAATGCAAATCAAAACTACAATGAGCTATTACCTCATGCCCCTCAGAATGGGTACAATTAGCAAGACAAGAAATAACAAGTGGTGGAGAGGACGTGGAGAAAATGGAACCCTCATGCTGCTGGTGGGATTGCAAACTGGTGCAGCCACTATGGAAAACAGTACGGAGATTTATCAAAAAATGACAAACAGAAATACCATATGATCCAGTTATTCCACTACTGGGTATTTGTCCAAAGAACATGAAATCACTAATTCAAAAACATATATGCACCCCCATGTGCCCCGCAGCATCATTCACAATAGCCCTGACTTGGAAGCAACCCAAGTGCCCATCAACAGATGACTAGATAAAGAAGAAGTGGTATACATATACAATGGAATACTACTCAGCCATAAAAAAGATGATATCTTGCCATTTACCACCAGGTAGATGAATCTTAGGGGATTATGCTAAATAAAGTAAATCAGGCAGAGAAAGACAATTATCATATGACTTCATTTCTATGTGGAAGATAAACAAACATATACACAGGGAGAACAGACTGGTGGTTACTAAAGGGAAAGCAGGTACAGGGAAGGTGAAAGGAGTAAAGTGGCACATGTGTGTGGTGAAAAATGGCAACTAGACTTTTGGTGGTGAACCCAATTCAGTCTATACAATAGTTGAAGCATAATAACGTACACCTGAAATTTATATGTTATAAACCAACATGACCTCAATTAAAAGAAATAATAACCTTTAATAAATCAAACACAGACCAACAGGCCAAATGCTGACCTATGGAATGGTATTTGAATGATGACAACCCCTGAAAGTTCCACAGTTCATTATCTATGAACCAGTATCACCCTCACAACCCCACAGTCCTTATTCTACAGTTCAGAAGACTAAAACTCAGAAACACGTGGTCACTAAAAATGTGTGTCTAGACTCACAGTATAACTGTCCTTACTACCAGGGGTTTCAAACAGAGGGTCCCTGGGCTCAGTAGGCCTATGAATATGTTCAGTCAGTTGATACCTGTATAGAATGTTTTACTTTTTTTTTTTTTTTTTTTTTTTTTTTTTGTGAGGAGATCAGCCCTGTGCTAACATCCGCCAATCGTCCTCTTTTTTTGCTGAGGAAGACGGCCCTGGGCTAACATCCGTGCCCATCTTCCTCCACTTTATATGGGACGCCGCCACAGCATGGCTTGCCAAGCAGTGCGTCGGTGCGCGCCCGGGATCCGAACCAGCGAACCCCGGGCCGCCGCAGCGGAGCGCGCGCACTTAACCGCTTGCGCCACCGGGCCGGCCCTACTTTTTTTTTTTATTTTGTAATTGGAATATAATTAATGTACAATTAAATACACACACTTCAAGCATTTAGTGGATAACTTATGACAATCTCATATACTCGTGTAATTACCAGCTGAAACAAGATACACAACATAATTATTTCCCTACAACACCTTCCTCCTCCTTTGAGTCCATTCCTTCCTCCTCGCTCCCAGACGAGCAGTTTCTGAGTTCCACCAGTTACAAGATACACTATTCTGTATACGTACATTAGGGAGTTCACACAGCATTTCCACAGTATATCCTAATCCATTTTTCCTCTATAATTTAGTTTAACAATGTGGGTAAAACATATTAAAATCTGCCACTGGAACTGTAGACTTGTCTGTTTCTTCTTCTTCTATCTCAAGCAAAGTTTTATATACTTGCAACAATATGATTGAATGGATAAGCATCTAAGAATTTATATTTTTGGAGAAACAGAATCTTTTATCATAATGACCTCTGTAGCTGTACTAAGGCTTTGTGACACTGTTGTCTGACATCAGGATGAGCTTGTTTTGGAGAGGTTTTCTTGTATAACTGGGTAGCATTGTGTCTGTTTTGGATGCCCATGTTCGCCAGTACAATGAGTGGCACAGAGCCTGGCTCACTGAAGGCACCCAGAGATTGGTGATCAACAGACAACACAGATCCTTCACACCACTCTTCAAGTATTCCTAGATTATAGCTAAATAACTGTTCTTATCACAATATATCTCAGTTTTCAGAAATATATATAATGGCTCCAAGAAGGTAAGGGTGAGAGGAACACGGTCTTCTGAGCATTCATGTACCAGCTTTGGCTTCTCTGCACACCGATTAGTTGTTTCCCAGGACCTCCTTAAATGGATACTCTAGGTCTTGCACTGATAGTAGCACCCAATTCCCTCTCTGCATCTACTCACCAGTCATGACTTGTCTGCATCCAGAGGATTGCTTACAGCCTGCCCACCGACTGCTGACTATCTCTAGTTCTGGCACATACCAAACTTCTTCATCATCCAATGGGCTGCCATGATATCTTCTCCAACAAGGTCTGAAGTCCAGCCTTGGGGAGAGGGCCTCTCTACAAATCTGGCTTTCCTTAGGGACTCTCCATCAACTCTAGGATACCTGTTACAATTCTCCTTACATCTACATATTACACTTCTCTTGTTTAAAGTGTGATTTTTGTCTCCTGACCGCATGCAGACTCATACACGATTGAGACGAACAGTGATCCCTGGAGACAAATAAGTAAAGAGAAGATTTAGTCAAGCCATTGGACTTGAGCAACAAGCCGAGCTCCTTGCTAATAGGAAGACATTCAAAGAATCACAGTATCTGCACATCCTCACCAATTTTATCTTCAGCATCCACATCAATTGTTTCACTATGGCACAGCTAGCTCATTGGGACACCCAAGTGGCAAACAGAGAGGTTAATGTGGGTATTACTAAGCCACACAGAGTCTTCAGTGCTTTCTGGCAACCTGCATTGTCAGCGGAGTCTTCTGGTCATTTACTTGTGGAGTGATTCCAGCTCCCTAAAAGAGGCAGGGTCTATAAAAAGTCAAACACAACTGGTTACTCTGGATGTTCAGTCAGGGAATCAAAGACCTAATCTGGGCAGGGGGAGGAATCTCGAAGTGGACTGCAAAACCACAATATGTTTATTAAGATAAAGATTTGCTAAGACTGACAGTAACACAAGTGAATTACTGATTCTGATTAATTTCTTAAAGGAATTTGTTATTCATAAAATTAGAACACATTCATACTTTCTCCTATTTTCCCTTGATTCACATCATTTGAACAGATATCACTTGTTTTTCCTGTCAGGTACACATTGAAGATTAGAACGCTCCCTCAGCATTTTCCCCAACCAAATAAAAGGTCTCTACTGTCAAATCTGGGCATAACTCTTGATGCTCTCCCCTCTCTCCTAGAAATGTAATCAACCATTTGTAGAACACTCTCCCCATCTCCTACTCCTGTCCCTTCCAACACGGCTAACTCCTATGCCTGTCTTTTTAGGACTTAAATATTTATCAACTCTCTTAACTTCACCCACTCCCATACAAAGGGAAAAAATAATACCGTCCTCTACTTTATCTCTAGAACCCTGATCAATTTGTAATGATACATTTATTTTCTTGGATAGATGTTTGCCTCCTCCAATAGTTTACAAGTGTCCTAAGAACAGCCTTGGGTTCAATTTTTCACTAAGCACTAATCAAGCATTCAAACATTCATTAAGTGGGGGTATGTCCTCTAGTAAATGAACAGATGAAGGAAATGCCTGGATTCTTTCACTTTTACCTTCTACAAAACTCTAAAGTCATTTCTTTCATTTTCTTTTCCATAACAATCATCCACATCTAGGCTCCATGATCATTTTTAAAACCTGAATATTCATCATAAGATTCTATCTTGACTCCACACCCTTACTCTCATGTTTCCTTAAGGCCATTCCCAAAGCAGGAGTTAGTGGGTTCTATTTAAGTTGTAATGGATTGAAATCACTCTCCTGCTATAAAACATTTCAGAAGCTTCCACGCCTCAGAATATCATCCAGAGCACCTCACTCCCCTGGTCCTGTCTCTGCTCTCCACTCTATCTCCTACCACTCTGTCTGTCCTGCTTCTGCCAACCCTCTTTCTTGAGTTTAAGAAATACACTAAGGTCTCAACTATGCTGGATTTTGCTCAAGCTCCTTTACCTGAAATTTCCTCATCCCCTCTACAAATCCTCACAATAGTTCAATGACTTGACTAGGTCAATCCTACTCAGGCTTTGCTTCACAACTTAAATATCAATCCCTCACAATACGTATTACCACCACATATTAAGCTATTCTGATGTCCGTATCACAAACTCGCCAGTATTCATCAAATATCTGTACTCCCAAATAGACTGGAAGTCCCATGGTGGCAGTACTCTGCTTTCACGGCCTTTGTTTCCTTGTCCCTGGCACAGTTCCTAGCGCACAAAAGAATTCAGTGACCATTTGTGGATTCTCAATTGCCATTCCCCCAAAAAATGTTACAGTACAGTATGCACAAATAAAAGGAAAAAAAAATAGAATTAAAGCATAAAAATCAAATTAAGACACATAAAATGTCTGCACACAATATAGTATAAACCAAAACACTGTACATTTGAAAAAGTATTTCTGTATTTTTACTCAGAATGACACTGGACAGGATATTCTTTTTGAAAACAAGTGTTTGAAGTTAAAACTAAAATTTGTTCCTTATGTTTCTCCACAATTCTTAGGCATGCTTTTAAAAAGTTGATTCAGAAACTAGAAATGGCACAAAAGCCGTAGAAGGAAATTTATAATATCCAGCAAAAGTAAATGTGTATATTTACCCTTTGACCTACAAATCCAATCTGAGCAGCTTACCCTGAAAATACACCCCCACAAATGTGAGACAACACACACAGAAGTTTATTCACTGCAGGTGATTAGCAGATGCTGAGATAATTGTTGGAAAAGTTGGTGGGGAACAAGATATTCTGAGAATCAAAATATCACCCCACATATGACTTTTTTATTGACAAGGAAAAGTCTACCTAAACAGAGCGCTCTGCTAATCCCTACCTAAACAAGTAATGAAAGTGGACATCACTATCTGAGGGATGGCATACATTTCTGTCTTCCCTGTGGAATGCAACCTGATGGACTCACCACCTACAAAATATTTTGAAAAGATCTTTTGAAGCCTCTACACCAGGAGTTGGCACACTTTGGTCACAGGCCTGTTTGTGTAAATAAAGCTTTGTTGGAACACAGCTATGCCCATTTGTTTACTTAGGTCTATGGCTGCTTGTGCACCACAAAGGTAGAGCTGAGCAATTTTCACATTTTATGGCCTTCAAACCATCAAGTACTTAGTATCTGGACCTTTTCAGACAAAAAGTTTGCCAGCCTCTGATCTGGACCTGTCTACTACCAGTTGACTGAAAATACAAAAGATGGAAAAAACATTTAAACACACCATCAAAATAAAATCATAAATATCAAAATGTGTGACTTTGTAAAATAACATGTGTGATTCTTCGAAAAGTCAATATACTTGACAAACATGACTGACCTGGGTTAAAGATTAAATGAGGTAAACAATGACATAAATAAACTTTGATTGAATCCTAAATAGAAAAACACATTTTGGAACAATGTGGAGAACTTTATTTTTCACATAGAGAGGACATTTAATGACATTATCTTTTTTAATCTTCTTGGGTGAAATAATAGTTTTGTGGTTTAGTAGGACAATGTCCTTATCTTTGGGAGATGGATTACCAACTATTCAAAGGTCAAGTATCATGTTTGCAATTTATTTTCAACTAACTTTCAACCAACCAACATAAAACGTATTTATCTATAGACAGCACAAACCTGCAGAATGCTAAATATTCGTAAGTCTACTGCCATGAACACTCATTGCACTGGAAGCTCAAATATTCTGTAGGTTTAAGATTTTACAAAAGAAAAACATGTCAGAAAAAACACACTTAGTCCCAATATCCTGTAACGGTAAACTGAATTATTCTAGAACTGATGTCATAAAGCCTCCATCTTTTTCTCCTGGAGGCCCCTGTTTAAAAGCTCTGTGGGGATCTACGGGCCTAGAAGTTCAGATGAAGAGACAGCTGAGTATCTTTCTTTTCTTTAGATGCAAGACTACTGCTCAACATATGCTTATAATTATACACACAAATATGCTCACTCTTGACAACTAAGAAACTACCTTATCGTTTTACCTTTATGTAATGTTAAAAAAAAAAAAAAAAAGCGCGCAAAGACAAGGCCAAATTCTCAAAAGCCACATTCGTTTGCACAAGAAAAGCAGAAGAGGTCCCTGAGCCAACTTTCCCCCGGACTCACGGGAACACGACGGGGTCGCCAGGTCCGTGAGAACCGGAGCGCGCGGGGCCTCAGCAACGGGACTCGAGCAGCGGAAATTCTTCTCCTTCTGGAGAAAAGTCCCGAGGTTACTTCGGAGGCTTCTGAACAGCGGAGCCCAGGGGATGAAAACCCCCCGCACACGCGCCCTTCCCGCCCCGGCTCCGCGCGGGGACAGCGGCCGGGCGGACGCGAGCTGAGGGGCCCGGCCTCTCTAAGGAGGCCCCTCGGGGTCCCGGTCACACCTGTCCTTTACCGCCCTCCTGCCTCCCAGGGCGCTCCCTGCACGCGGGCCTCACCGCAACAAGACCAAAATCAATCACCCCAAGACACGCGGAGTCACGGGCCAAAAAAGACGGCGCGAACTAGTGACGCCACTTCCGCCTCCTTCCTCCGGAAGTAAAGGGCGGGGCTCCAGGGCTCGGGCTGCCAATCACGGCCGACCATTTCAGGCGGAGGAATTGCAGGTCTCCTGGCGTGGTGCAGATGGGCTCTTGGAGTCGGCTCCGTGAGGGGCGGGGTCAGGAAACAGGCCGAGCCGAGGAGATTGAGCTTGGAAGCAGGTCAGTGGAAGGGTTCATACCCCGGGGCGGGGTCGGGGTCGGGACGAGGCCCAAAGCAGGGTTTAGCCGTTGACTGGGAGAGGCTGGGGATGGGGACTGAAGCTGCTGGGGTCTCATCAAAACTTTTTCTGCCAGCTTCTGCAGGTTCCTGGAGCCCTTATAATCATTCTCCCATAATAATATGCCTGCCAGTCCATGAGATGGTCTGTCTCCTCCATTCAATCAATCCCGTATTTAACCTTTATTTCTCCTTATTTCTTTTTATTCACGTTGGACACCATGCTAAACTCTAATAATTGATTCTTTTGCATTTTCAGTGTAGTGACATTTGTCTGTAACTTTTATGTTTTTCTTCTTCAAATACGTACTTTTTTTTTTCTTTCTCCTATCTTACCATCCGGTCCAGGGCCTCTCATACTAAATTGTGAAATAGCACTGATGCCAGGCATTCTTAACTCAGGAATGGTTCTAAAGATTCTCTAGTAATCACGTTTGCTGTGGGTTTCAGTGCGTGGCCTTTGTGAAGTTAATAAAGGTCTTTTTAAATCCTGATTTACTAGCATATTTTACCAAGAATTGCTCATGTGCATTATTAAATGTGTTTTATTCATCTATTAAATTGATAACTATTTTGCTCCGTCAATGTTTTATCTGTTGCTGTACAAAATATTTAATTTTTATGTAGCAAGAAAGTCTTTAAAAAATAATTTCTGGGTTTCCTACTTTGCCTTAAAAATTCTCTTCAAACTCTAGATTACAGTCAGATCTCATAATTTTCTTCTAAATTTTCTAATTTTTAATGACATTTTAATCTTTAATGCTCAAAGAGTGTATTTTGGCTGTGGTGTGGGGTAGTGGAGGCAGTTTTTTTTTCCTCCAGTAAGATGGTCAATTGTTTTAGTATCATTTATTGATAAACTATACTTGAACTACTGATTTGCAATTCCACCTTTATTAGAGAATAAATTCATATATATACCTGTATCAGTTTCTAGACTCTTCTGTGCCAGTAATATTTGGTTATGCTCATAGCACATTCTTTTGGTTACAATAGTTTTATATTAAATTTTAAGATTTAGTGGTAAAAATATAATGGTAGCTAATGTTTGTTTCATCTTACTGCTCTAGGTGCTTCAGAGTCATTAAATTTTTTATGCTCCTAATAATGTAGCTACTCTCATGATTTTCCCTTTTGTTTGTGTTTTGGAACAGCTATAGTGAAAAATAATTCACATGCCATACAATTTCCCCATTTAAAACTATAGCATTCAATGTTTTGTAGTATGTTCAAAGAGTTATGCAACCATCACAATTTTACACCCTTTTCATTACTCTAAAAATACCCTTTGACTGTCATAGCCCCATTTTCCTACTCCTTTAACATTTAAGCTGCCACAAATTTGCTTTCTCTATATATAGTTTTGTTTTCAAAACGTGTCATGTAAATAAAATCGTACAATCTTTTGTCAATAGTTTTTCACTTACTATGCTTTTCAAGGTTCATATGTATTATAGCATATATCATTCCTTTTTATTGCTGAGTGATATTCCATTGTATGAATACACTGCATTTTATTTATTCATCACTTGATGGACATTTGGGTTGTTTCCACTTTGTGGACACTATGAATAATGCTGCTATGAAAATTTATGTGTATCTTTTTCTGAAGACATATTTTCATTTCCCTTGGGTATTGTATCAGTCAAGGTTCTCCAGAGAAACAGAACGTATGGCCCTGGACCATATAGTAAGATCAGAAAGATCATTTACATGTATAAATAATATATATAATGAAATTTATATAAATATATATAATGAAACTTATTATAAGGACTTGGCTCATGTAACTATGGACATTGAAAAGTCCCACAATGTGTTTGCAGTTGTAGACAGAATGCAAGACAAAACTTCCTCAGTGATTATCTCATCTATAGCTCATTACTCAAAGTTTGTACTTGCTATCAAGCAAGCTTTAAATATTAAAGCAATCAACCAAACTACAAGTCAGCTTTATTTTCTGAGTTCATGCAATACATTACCTCCACTACATGAGGCTTTATTAGAGAGAACGAAACAGCAAGAGAGGATGGAGTCCCAGGTCTGTGCAGCTGATGTGAATGTCCTAAAGAGTCATGTGGTAAAACTAATACAAAATCAATTCATATAAACATTTTCTGAATAAAATATTTTTTTAGTGATAAGCATGCAATAATAAATCACAAAAGGTGAAAAACAAAAAAAGCTAGAAACCCAGGAAACCCAGTGGTGAAATTCAAAGACCTGACAGCCAGAGACATGGCATAGATTCTATTCCATGTCTCAGGTCCTGAGAACTAGGAGCACCAAGGGCAGGGGAACATCATCACAGCTCAACAGTGAGGCAGAGAAAGAATTCAAATTTCCTCCACCTTTTTGTTCTATTCAGGCCCTAAATCAGATTGGATCGTTCCCTCCCACATCAGGAAAGACAATCTGCTTTACTCAGTCTACTAATTCAAATGCTAATCTCCTCCTAAAACACCTCAGAGTTGCACCCAGAAATAATGTATTTCCCAATATCTAGACATTCTGTGATGCAGTCAAAGTTGACACATAAAATTAACTATCACAGGTACGTACCAAGGAGTGGAATTGCTGGGATATATAGCATCTACATGTTTAACATTTAGTGGAACTATCAGACTGTTTTCCAAAGTGGCTGCATCACTTACAATCCCACCATCAATGTATGAGGGTTCCAATTTCTCCACATCCTTGCTAACACTTGTCATTGTCTGTCTTATACATTTTAACAATCTAGTGATGTGAACTGATATCTCACTGTGAATGATTGGCATTTCCCTAATGACTAGTGATGTTAAGCTTCTTTTCATGAGCTTGTGACCATTTCTGTTTTCTATGGAGAAATGTCTGTTCAAATCGTTTGTTCATTTTAAAGTTAGATTACTTGTCTTTTTATTGTTGAGTTGTGAGAGTTCTTTATGTGTTCTGTATATAAGTTCCTTATCACATATACGAATTGCAACTATTTCTCCCATTCCACGGTTGTCTTCCACTTTCTTGACTGTGTCCTTTGGATGACAAAAGGAGTTAATGTTGATGAGTGTCCTTTGAGGTACAAAAGGTGATTCTGATGAAGTCCAATTTATCTATTTTGATTTTTTTGTTGCAAAGTGCGTTAGTTATCACATCTAGAAGCCATTGGCAAACACAATGCCATGAAGCTTTTCCCTTATTTTTTATTTAGCAATTTTATAGTTTTTGGTCTTACATTTTGGTCTTTGGTCCATTTTGAATTAATTTTTGTATATGATGTAAAGTAAAGGCCCAATTATATTCTTTTGTATGTGGATATCCAGTTGTCCCAGGACCATTTGATGAAAAGATTTTTTCTTTCCCCAGTAAATTCTCCTGGCACCTTCTCAGTAATCAATTGAGTATATATGTGAGGGCTTATTTCTGGACTCTCAATTCTATTCTATTAATCTATATGTCTGTCCTTAAGCCAGTAACACATTGTTTTGATTACTGTAGATTTGTAGTAAGTTTTGTAATCACCTGATAAGTTCAATTCAAAGAAAGAAAAGAAATGAGACAAATGGAAAGCATAAAATAAGATGACTAAATGAAATCCAAACTTATTACCAGTTATGTTACATATAAATGGACTGCTTCCATAAATGGTAAAAGTTATTAGTGCAGACTTTATAAATATCAAGATTAATGCCATATAAGAATCTGAATTGAATCCTAGCTCATTAAAGGAAAAGAGTGAGAAAATGTGAAATTTGAATGAGGTCAGTTGATTAGTTAATAGTATTTTATCAATGTTATTTCTGGGTTTCAATAATCATACTATGGTTACCTAAGATGTGAACCCTAGAGGTAGCCCAATGAAATTTATACAGGAACACACTGTCCTATGTTTACAACCTCTCTGGGTGCCTAATTTTATTTCAGCATGCAAAGTTTATTATAAATCCAGACTTTAAAGGTTTCTCCTCTATAATGTTTTTAAAAAGCCATCTAAAAACTGATACAATAAGATTGAGAAATAAAAGGAAAACAATAATATAGCTACATTAAAAATCTGACAAAACAAATTTTAGTGGAATGCACATTCTTACACTTAAAAAGATTACAGATAATTTTTGAAAGTTTTGCAGGGGAAAAGGGAGAATCCCCCCACTTTTTCCTAAGGTTCTTATGGCTGGTCAAATAATTATAAGGCAGGTTAGCAGGTGAAAATCAAAGTTTAATAACATGTATACATGGGAGAAACCTAGGAAAACTGAGCAACTCACCAGAATGGCTGAAGCGACTACCTTAAATACCATCTTCAGCTAAAGACAAAGGAGGATGTTGGGGGTAGTGGTTTGGGATTTCAGAGGGGAGGAACACAATTTACATGGAGATGGAAATGCAAATGTTTATTAAACAAGTTTTGCTGGGCCAAAAATGGGCTTGTTGGTGCCTTTCGATAACACCTATTTTACATTATACTATAGCTATCTTATGGTATTGGCTCCTTTCTAGAACAGGCCTTCTACGTTAAATTCTTTTAGACAGTTTGGGGAAAGGTCAAATGTTCTTCCTGAGTCTTCTGAGCCTTTATTGTCTTCAGTTTAAAATAATCCGCATACCAGAGTGGTGCATCTTGGGGCGGTCTGCCCTGAACCCCATCAGGTTCAGTTCACCAAAAAAACTACAGCAATTCTAAAATGCTATGCACCTTATAACACAGCCTTCAAAATATAGTAAACAAAAATGGACCAAATGAAAGGAGAATTCTAAAAGCCATATTTGGAGTGGAATATTTTAATACACAACTCTCTGGAATAGATAGTGCAGAAGAACAAAAATTCAACAGTCATCAAAACTTGAGCAAAACAACTAACATGCTGGACCCATAAACACGTAAAGCACTGCTGACCACAAGGATAAAATGCACATTTTTTTTTTTTTGTGAGGGAGATCAGCCCTGAGCTAACATCTGATACCAATTCTCCTCTTTTTGCTGAGGAGAATTGGCCCTGAGCTAACATCCGTGCCCATCTCCCTCCACTTTATATGGGACACCACCACAGCATGGCTCGACAAGCAGTGCCTCGGTGTGCGCCCGGGGTTCCAAACCCATGAACCCCGGGCCGCCACAGCGGAGCATGCCCGCTTAACTGCTTGCCCCACCAGGCCAGCCCCAAATGCACATTCTTTTCAAACTCACATGAAACACTCATCAAAATTGAGCACAAACAGGCCCAGAAAGCACAGCCCAAACATTCCCACAGGTTAATATAATTCCCTAAACACATGCAATTAAATTAGCAATCAACAACAAAAACATAATAAAAACATCATATGTTGGAAATTTAGAAACACATTTTTTCTTTAATGATTTTACTGAGGTCATATTGGCTTATAACATTGGGTACATTTCAGGTGTACATTATATTTCAGTTTCTGTATAGACTGCATTGTGTTCACCAGCGATAGTCCAGTTTTTATCCATCACCATACACATGTGCCCCTTCACCCTGTTGACTCTCCCCACACCTCCTTCCCCTCTGGTAACCACTAATCTGTTCTCCTTATCTACGTGTTTGTTTATCTATCATCCACATATGAGTGAAATCATATAGTATTTGTCTTTCTCTCTCTGACTTATTTCATTTAGCATAGTACCCTCAAGGTCCATCCATATTGTCTCAAATGGCATGATTTTCTCTTTTTTATAGCTAAGTATTATTCCATTGTGTATATATAGCACATCTTCTTTTATCCATTCATCTGTTGATGGGCACTTGGGTGGCTTTCACATCTTGGCCATTGTAAATAATGCTGCTATAATTAGAAACACATTTTGAAACAACACACCTGTGAAAGCACAAACTGTAGTAGAAATTAGATATTTATGATTGAAAAGTAAAAAAAAAAACCATGTAACCAAACTTTGTTGGAGATTTAGTTATAGCAATTTAAAGGTAGTCACAGCCTGGAATGATTACATAATAGGAAAGAAGAAAGTCTGAAAAACAATAAGCTGTGCATTTCATTTTAGAGTAGAAAAAGAATAACAGTACAGCCATGCATCACTTATTGACAGGCATACATTCTGAGAAATGCATCATTAGGCGATTTCATTGCTGTGTGAACATCATGGAGTATACTTACACAAACATAGATGGTATTGCCTATTACACACCTAGGCTATACTGTACTAATCTTATGAGACCACCATTGTATATGTTGTTCTGGGTTAACAAAATGTCCTGCAGCACATAACTGTAAACACAACAAAAATAGCATGAAAGTAAAAATAAAGATAAGAACTGAAGTTAACAAAATAAATCATTCAATGGACTGCAGTGTGTTCCCCAAAATTGATCTCTTGAAACCCTAATTCCCAAGTTAATGGTATTTGGAGATGGGGACTTGAGAGGTAATTAGGTTTAGATGAGATCATGAGGGTGGGGTCCCATGATGGTATTAGTGTCATGATAAGAAGAGACACCACAGAGCTTGCCAGCTTTATCTCTGCCATGTGAGGACAGAGAGAAGGCAGTCATCTACAGGCCAGGAAGAGAGCTCTCACTAGGAACTTACATTGCTAGCCGAGATCTTGGAATTCAGCCTCCAGAAAATGAATTTCTGTTGATTAA
Source organism: Diceros bicornis minor (assembly GCF_020826845.1). Taxonomy (NCBI): domain Eukaryota; kingdom Metazoa; phylum Chordata; class Mammalia; order Perissodactyla; family Rhinocerotidae; genus Diceros; species Diceros bicornis. Next base: position 9,629,961 of record NC_080769.1, read on the forward strand.
GCCAGTCAGTCTATGGTATTTTGTTATAGCACCTGAGCCTACTAATATAGAAGACAGTAGATTTTTATATTTTTTTATAATTTTATTTATTTATTTTTTTTCCCACAAAGCCCCAGTAGATAGTTGTATGTCATAGCTGCACATCCTTCTAGTTGCTGTATGTGGGACGCGGCCTCAGCATGGCCCGAGAAGCCATGCGTCGGTGCGCACCCGGGATCCGAACCCGGGCCACCAGCAGCGGAGTGCGTGCACTTAACCACTAAGCCACGGGGCCGGCCCCAGATATACAGTAGATTAATCAAACCAATTTTCTTTGAAATGAATTCACAAAACTGATAAATTCTGACAATATTAGTATAACAAAAATGAAAAGTCACAAGGAACAATAGTAGGAATGGTAAAGGGGATATAAAAGTTATATAATTACAAAAGCCACAAATGCTAAAAACATAGGAAAATATAAATTTGAAAGTAGAAAAATTCCTGTAAAACATAACTTGCATAACTGACTTATGATGAAATTGGAAAATTTAGCAGTCCTAAAAACAAAAACAATTTAATCGTTGCTTTAAATTATTGCAAAATATGAAAACAAAACTAGTAAAAATGGCAACAACTAATCCAGAGACAGTAATTTTGCCAGTGAATTTTGACCTATATAAGAGAAACAGTTCTTATCATCTAGAAATTAAGAGTTTAGACAGGAGGAGACACTCTTTATACAAAAGCCAGAAAAGAATGGAGTAAGAAAAGGAAATGAAATGCCAAAGTTACTCAAATATACTTGAAAAGAAAAACTTCTGTAACATATCAGTACATAGAATACACTCAGATATAAAAAAAAAGATAATCTATTCTGTCCAAGTTCAATTTTTCTAGAATTACAAGGTTGCTATAATGTAGGATTATCAATTAAATCATCACATTTATTTTTTAAATTTCTTTTATTTATTAATTCACTCAAAGATCAGGTATCTGTCATAGGCAGATACAGTTCTAGGTGTTTGAATAAGATCCATGAACAAAAAGGGTCATCTCAGAGGAATCAGAGAAAAGCATTTAATAAATTCACAAGGCGTTTATGAGAAAGCCAATTCTCAAACTAATAAAAGTAGGATAAAGACTTAAACTTGCAAAATCTACAACATCAATACACTGAATGGTAAAGATGGAAAACATAGCCCATTAGTGTTAGAAAAGACAAGGATGCTGCTTTTACTACTTCTAGTCACTATTGTATGGGAGGTCTTTTTCGGTCAGTAAAGCAAGAAAAACATATAAATGACATGAGGATTGAAATGGAAAAAAAAACCTGCCATTAATTAGAGAAGATATGATTGCATATGCAGAAAATCAAAAGAATATTTTAAAAATATTTTTAAGGAAGTTTAGCAAGTCTGCCAGATAAAATTCAATGTAGAAAGATCAACTGCATTTTATATATCAACAATCAGAACAATTAAACTTAACAAGTATAACATTGACAAGTAAGAAAATTATAAAATGGTTAGGAATAATCTAATCAAAATGTGTGGAGTGTTTTTGGGAGAAAATTCTAAGAGTCTGAACCCTAATGAGGAAGACTTAAATAAACGGGGAGAAACACTTTCTCCATGGATTGGAAAGTCCAATACAGAAAACACTCCAATTGCCCTTAAAATGATTTAGAGTTTCAGCAAATGTCTAATAAAAAGTACACCTACTATTATTGAAAGAAGCTCACAAGCTAACACAAAATATATAGAGATCTCCCCACAAACTAAACTACTGATCACAAAAAAAGGAACTGCACAATGCAAACACAGGACATGTGAACCACTTTATACCAAGTGATCAAAATTAATAGTGCCAGTGATGGGAAAAATGAAGTCATAGGCCTGTCTGTATGTGATACCCTTGAGATACACATCTCTTTTTTGGTATTCAACCCAAAATTCAAAACCTGAATCTAATTGTGAGGAAACTTCAGAGAAACCCTAAGTGACTAGTCTTCTCTAAAGGAAATGGCTGTATTCTTAAAAATTGTCCATATCATAAAATAAAAAGAAACACTAAGGAAATGGTTGAAATTGATTGAAGAAACATGACCACTGAAAACAGTACATGACCCTGGACTAAAGGGGACATTTTGCAATACAGGACATGGGACGGGTAATAAAATAGGAACGTGGACTATAAATCAGATAATATACTTGTTCTTGGGAAACACATACTAAAATTATTAAAGGGTAAAAAGGCATGATGTACGCAACTTACCCTCAAATGAATCAGGAAAAAAAATCACATCACGGGGAGGGAGGGGGAGAGAGAGAGAGAGAGAAGGAATGAATGAGAAAGGAAAAGTAGCAAAATGATAAAAATTAGAGAGGCTGCGTAGAGCTAGAGCTGTACTGGAGTCCTTTATACTAGTCTACCAACTTTTTCTCTATGTCTGAATTAATTTCAAAATGTTAAAAAGGAGCCAAGAACAGAAAAGATACTCTTAAAGAGGAACAACAGCATAGGTGAATAGCCCTTTCAGGCATTAAGAAATATAGTAGAGTTAATATAACAAATACAAGTGGTATTGATGCAGAGATTACACCAACTGACCACAGGAACGCAACATCAAGCGCTGAAATACATCCATATAAGTACAGAATTTTTTCAACAGCTGATCTGGCCCTGCAAATCCGCAGGGACATTTGAGCTTCTCAATACACTGTCCTGTGAAAATGTTATGTCCACTGAAGGAAAAATTAAATTATACATATATTGATACTATACACAAAAAATCAATCCCAGATGGATTAAGGACATACAATTGCAACAAAAGCTACAAAAAGTTTGAAAGGCAAGGTAGTAGAACATATTTATAACATCAGAGTAAAGGAAAATTTCTAAGACAAGATAAAGGAAAGGTTGAATAAATTTGGCTACGCCCAAATGAAGAAATCATTTTCCTTAAGAAAACATAAAACTGAAAACACAAAAAGTGGAAACTACTGCAATCATATAATTCACAAATGATGAGCCCCACATTGTCTAACAAAAGCCTTAAAAATTATTTTTAAAAAGACTAATTATTAGAAATCAGCAGAAGACATGACCAGGTACTTCTCCAAGTAACCAAAGTACTTGTGACTCTTTATCTCCCTGATGAGAAGACTCATGAAGGAGATGATGCACCATCTTTTCCCAAACGATGTCTAGGAACAGCTGATTTATAAAACAGCATTACCAGGCTGACTTCAGCTCTTCCTAAATGCACCAGGACATTATTGCTCAGTTTTGGACCGTTCGATGCCATATTGTGCAGGGGTGACCTAAAGGAGTGTCTGAAACACAGCATCACCTAGGACTTACCATACAACAAATCAATAGTCGATATCCTGTGAGGCTGATGGTAAAATCTGCCTCAATATTCCTTTCCGTGATGTCAAGATCACTTCAGGGCACTCACTGAAGGCACCCAGAGATTGTGAACTGATGGGCAACAAACATCTGTCTCAAGACTGTTAAAATATATTTAGTTATAACTAAAGAACTCTTTATAACACAATATAAATCTGAGTTTTCAGCAAATATATTTAATTCCTCTAAGAATACAGGGCTGGAATGATTTGGGGGAGGATGGAGGGAAAACAAGTGCTTTGCAGTTAAAACAAAAATGTTGATTATTTTTCTGCATAATTACTTTTAACTTTGCTTTAAAAAAATGAACTCTGAAATTGCAAAATGATACAAACCAAGTGGAGGGTATTTGGCAAGAGTCCCCAAAACTAAAAATAGAAACCTCAAATTCTATCCATAGGTGACTCATTAAATATGTTACCTGTTAATGGGAAACTAATGGAAAAAAGAAGACAGATCTCTATGCTGCGAGGTGAGTGATTTCCAGCACATATATTTAAGTGAAAATATGAAGTGCAGAACATTGTATGTTTGTATAAGGCTGTAAGGAAATAAAAATACACACAATGTGCAGGAGAACACATCTACACACATATATTGTTTGTTTCTGAAAGGGAAAAAAAAAGACTGGAAAGATGTTAATAAAATGCAAGAGACACGGATGGAAAACTTCTGAGTATACTTTCTCATATTGTTTTGAGTTTTGAACCATATAAAAGTTTTATATGCTCAAGAAGTAAAATGACTTCAAAAATGGAAACAAGAATAAAAATACATACTAAGTAGAAAAAGAGCTACTAAGAAACATGAAACTTTCATAACATTAGTATTGTACTGTTGCATTTTTGGGGTGTGTCATGTTGCATAAAGCAAATAAGAAATAAACTAATGTTACTAGGAACCAAGATTTAGAAACAAACATAAATTTAAAATCTGAGGAGGTACGAGAAAAAAACAGTATTAACTTTGCATTGGTAATATGAATAGAAACTTATGATTTTAAAAAATATTCTCTAGATTTGTAAGGGCCCTGAAGCAATGATATTGAGCTAGAATTAAGCACAAGGTAGCAAACCGATGTTGATTTCTACAAAGAACCAGGCTCTTTGGGAGAAATGTCTGACACCACATGTGGGGCAGAAACGTACAAAATGAACCTGAAACCTTGTTGAGTCAGAAAGCAACAAAGTACTCAAACATCAATGGGGTTGTGTTGAATGGAGCGAACTGAAAGGAGCTACCCCTAGATAAACTTGAAATATCAAAAAGAATGATAATATATTGATTGTAGCACATTGAGAGACAACCCAGGAGTACACAGCAGTAATGGAAAGGTAGGAAAAAAATATCAAAGAGGAGAAAAAACTGCCAGGTAAGAATCAATGCACCAGAAAAACAACATTCAGTAACCCTCAATACAATACGTGATCCAGGAAAATATCAAAAGTGTCAGGAACCAGGATAGTCCTATAGTACCGCCTCTAGGCCCTTTGCTTACTAATTACTCTTCCTAAATTATAGTAAATTCAATTCCAAGTGCTGCTACTAACAGAAAGAAGCTTACATCGTCTTTTTTTCGTAGAAACTCCTATATTTTGAGGCTCTGGGAGATTGACAGGGCTCTGGAGGTCAGGCGAGATCAGGTGGAGCTGAGTAGCCCGGCTTTTCCTTGGTCGTAAATTTCATTTTCAGGCGTTCATTCACTCACGCACTTAACGACATCAGGTACATGTCCTCTCTAATAGTCTAAGAATGCTTCTTATCTTCCCACCTGAATATAATGAACCAAACAAACAACTGACGCCACAACCCGAACAAATTCACCCAGATCTCACCCAAACTGCTGGCATCCCCAGGTCGGTGAAGGACTGAGATGCTTTTCCTTCTGGAGATGGGACAACAAAGGTTGTTTAGGAGGCTATTTGCAAAGGGGAGCACAGCGGATGAAAAGGCCCCGCGGAGGCTCCCTGACCGCAGTTCCCGATCCGCCGCCTCCCCGGGACAGACGCTCCTGGCGGCCCCCCGGCCCCTGTCGCCTCGGGGAGAGGCCGTGGCCCCAAAGCAGAGAGCAGGCGGGGGATCGCAGAGCAAAGGCGGCAGCGGGAGGAGGTCCCGGGCGGGAGCCGTCAGAATAGACCCCGAGGCAGCAGGTGCGGAGCCCGGCCCCGCGGGAAGAGCATCTCGGGCTCTGGAGCTGCTCGGCATCCACGCGGAACTCGGAGACCCGCTCGTTGACCCCGCCCATTCTCCCAGTCTCGCGAGGATCACCTGAACCCAGGATCTCCAGACCAGAGACGCAACAGTCGAGAGAAGCGAACCAGGAGGATGCGGGCACTTCCGTTTCCGGTCTCCGGGTGGCGAGGGGAGGAGCTCTAGAAACAGGGCATGGAAAGGGGGCTGGGGTAGGGAGGAAACGTGACCCTCTGGCCAGAAGAAAACTGAAAGCCTGTGTATTGTACTAGATGTTCAAATTTTCTTAGGTCTGAGACTTTTCAAAAGAATGTGGAAAAAATACACTCAGTCCAAACTTCCTGTGAATAGTAAATTCAATTATTCTAGAACTGGTGTAATGAAGTCTCCATCCTTTTGTCCCGGAGGACTCTGTTTTGAAGCCCTATGGCGATGTACAGGCCTAGGAAGTTCAGATGAAGAGACAGGTGAGCATTCTTGTTCTTCTTTAGTAAAGTCTTCTTGTCTACATAAATTATATTTATATACATAAGTATGCACATCATAGACATCTAAGAAAATATCTTTCTACCTGAATGTAATGTGTCAAAAATAAGTGAAGGAGGTGCAAAGACTAAAAATCCCCAGGTGAAACATTCTTCCGCATATAAAAGGAAACAGAGGCCCTCTGGAGACAACAATCATGCAGTGCTCTCCAGAATCGGCCAGAACTGCCAGATCGATGACAACGGGAGGGTGTGGGGGCTGAGTCAATGTCACTCCACCAGTGGAAGTTCTTTTCCTTCTGGAAACAGGTCACAAAGGTCGTTTTGGAGGCTTTTGAAGAGGGAAGCATAATGGATGAAGAGACCTTGCCCAGAGGCCCTTACAGCATTTCCCAACACAATTCTTAGCCGGGAACGAGGACCCAAAAGGGGTCGGAAACCTTGCGGTGCTGGGAGGCCCTGGGACCATGGTGGAAGCGAAGGGCACATGCCAGGACTCCCTAAGTGGGCCTCTCAGCAGCCTGGAACAAACACGACCTTTGACTCCTCCTTCAACCACCCTCCCGTTCGTGCTGGCCTCACCAAAGCCGGGCTGGGCTGGACCACCACCAAGGTGCAAGTCTCCAAGACGCCAGAAGCAGGCAGGAGAAGACCACAGATGAACCAGTCAGCCACTTCCTTTTCCTGCCTGGGGTCAGAGGGACTGAGCTCTGAGGGTCAGGCTGTCAGCCAAGATAGGCCACTTAAGACTGAGAAATTCTAGTTAACTGCATGGGTGCAGATGGGCCCTGACCTTTCTCAGGACGTGGGCTGAAGGCAGAAAACAACCCGAGATAAGGTTGAGGCTAGAATCAAGGTTGTAGGCGGACCTACAGGCAGGGCAGAGAGCCGGGCACATACCTGTGGTCATGGTTGGTGGCGGGAATTGTCATCAAAAGCTTTTCTACCTGCTTCACCTCAAGTTCCTAGAGCCCTTACAAGGATTCTCCAGTAATGATATGCCTGGCAATCCATGAAATAGCAGATTTCCTCCATTCTATCAATCCCATCCTTAGGCATTTATTTCCCATTATTTATTGTTTACTTTGGACACCATGCTAAACTCTAATCATTGTTTCCTTTACCTTTTAAATAGGATGACTTTTGAATCTTTTTTCTTCTTGAAATAACGTTTTACTAGGAATTGTTTATGGACATTAACAAATGTTTTGCATCTACTGAATGCATAATATTTTGCTATGTTAATGTTTGTTCTGTTGCTTTACAAAATGTTAAATGTTTATGTAGCCAAACGAACCTGTTCTCTAAAATAACTTCTGATTTTCCTGCCTTGCCTTAAAACGTCTCTTCAAACACTAGATTAGACAGATTTCATAATTTTCTTAATTTTACTACTTCTAAAGACGTTTTAATTTTTAATCCTCATCGAATGTATTTTCACACGTTGTGTGGGGTAGTTGATCCAATTTTGTTTCCTCCAAAAGCTGGCCAATTGTTATACTAGTACTTATCAATAAATTGTCCTTGATATACTGATTTGAAATTCCACATTTATTAAACAATTCCTATATTCACCTATATTCATATCTAGACTCTTCTGTCCAGTAATATACTTACTTATGCCCATATCTTACTCTTTGATTATAATAGTTTTATGTTGTTTTAATATTTAGTGGCAAAAACATAATGGTAGCTAAAGGTTGCTGCATCTTACCATGCTAGATGCTTCACAGAGATTGTACTATGCTCATAACTACCCAATGGTGTAGGTACTATCACAATTTTCTCATTTGTTTCTTGAACAACTTTATTGAGATATAATTCATACAATGCATGCATTTAGATCTATACACTTCACTGTTTAGTAAATGCACAGATTTGGGTAACCATCCTAATTCTAGAACTTTCATCACTTGAAAAGCCATCTTTGGCTGTCAAATCCCCCATTTCCATTCTCTCATAATATCTAGGTGAACACAATTTTTCTGCTTCTATGGATTGGATTTTTCTAGACACTTCATATAAATGAAATGATATAATCTTTTATCAATAGCTTCTCCACTTAGAATATTTTAAAGGCTCATCTGTGTTGGAGCATACATGCCTCACATCATCTTGGCTTCTGGAGTTTGTTCATATGAATATACCACTTTGTCAGCCACTGACTAAGAAAAACTGGAACCAAATCTGCTCTGTTTTTCTTGTACAGCAATTACTGAGGATGCTGTCACCAGGATTGCTAGGAGCAGAATGTGGCCAATCTACAGGTGTGACCTCAAACACCACCAACAAAGTCCTACACTCAGACAACTGTGACAGATTCTCATAGGACCCCCCTTAAACCTTCTTTCAGACAATTAAGAAATCATCTAAGGCCAATCTATGACCCTTACACTGCACACAAAAGGTTAAGACTAATCTGATCTTTGGTGGTGTTGCCAATAATTAAAGAGGCAACATATGGACTAAATAACAATATACATACCCAAAGTGAACCACAATATGACATACTCCTCCACACATACAGACATGTAACACAAACGTGCAGAAAATTCTTCTGGATTTATTGCTAAGCTTGGTTTAGATATTCATACAGTGCTTTGATTAAGCCTCAAGAAAGTGGCATGAAGCAGCTGAACACTGAATGGTCATACTTGATATAACCCAAGGCTGCTTGAGCATCCATATTATGTGAATTTGTATCACTGAGGCTGAAACCATATTGTATTGGTCTGTGTCTACACCAAAGGTTCACATTCAGGAACTCTCAGTGAGGGCATCAAGCACAGCAGATTCTCTGGACCAGCTACATTCACGTGAGTTTTTCTATTTTCACAGCTCACAGACAGAATGACAAACGTAGAAGCAGGTGATATCACCAGTATCAGCTGTTGCTGGACTCAGACAAATACCATTGTTTTCCTAGGCTGTGGTGTTGGGTTTGATGTGAAAGAGAACATTCATTATTCTCACCATCATCCTGTATGGGCTTGAGGTTAAAGGTCCTTCCCAGGTGGTAGAGTTGTTGTTTACCCACAAAGGTCATGAAAACAGGGTGTCATACATTGCAGGTGTAATCTCACTTTTCCTCCCACTCATCCCATGCTTGAAACTGACTTTTTATCTGAAAGGATCAGGTGTGAGAGGGACAAGGTAATATTACAAAATTTATGAAGATGTATTTTAACCACCATGTTGGCGGGTGTGACTCACTGTAAATGAGTTTGGTGAGCACTGTACACAGTCAAGCAGTTGCTGTCTTCACAATGTAAGTCCATCTCAATCCATTAAGAGAATCCAGGTGGTTAGAAGAGGATTAACTGTGAATTCTGTAGACCCACTTTTAACCAGGCTGCAACATGGAAGGTCTAGAAACTAGACTGCCCTATCACTGGAAAGAAAAACATATCATGCACAGAAATGCTCAGGGCCTAATCACAAAGTCTTAAAACAGATCTAAAGAATCACATAGAATGCTATGCATCTCAGAAGATCCTAAGATTCACACTCAGGGTAGCACTTCCCATATTTCCTATATTCAGTTCCTCTTGACTGTGAATCACCCCATGTTCATTACAGATGAGAAAGAATCCAATGGAAAATGATGATGAGACTCTTAAAACATTTTTTACATTCATCAAGTTTTTCTCCACAGTGAGATCACAAGTGAATAGTAACAGAAAAATTTCCCCCCATATCTTACATCACTTGGACTTCTCTCCACTGCAAAATCTATTATATATAAGAGATACATATTTCATGGAAGAAATACGGAAAAGCTTAACATGTTTCTTAATAGTACGGCTTCACTGTCAGTCCTTATATGCTGCGCTGTGAGATGTTGATGGATTTCCCTCATACCTTACATTTGGAAAGCATCTCTGCAGCGTGGTCCTTTCATGTCTTTGAAGTCAATCGGGATTACTTAGGGCTTTACCACATTCCTTACATTGATAGGACTTCTTTCCAGGGGAGTTCTTGCATGATGCCAAAAGGAAGTGAGAAACTGAAGGATTTCCTACATTCCTTCCATTTATAAGGTTTCTCTCCAGTGTGAGCTTGTGAATGATAACATACAAAGAACTGGTCAATGTTTTCCAACATATTACACCTGATAGACTTCTATATAATGTGATTTCTAATGTTTATAAAGATGTGAGGAAGTGGGGCCGGCCCCGTGGCTTAGCAGTTAAGTGCGCGTGCTCCACTACTGGCGGCCCGGGTTCGGATCCCAGGCGCGCACCAACACACCGCTTCTCCGGCCATGCTGAGGCCACGTCCCATGTACAGCAACTAGAAGGTTGTGCAACTATGACATACAACTATCTATTGGGGCTTTGGGGAGAAAAAGGAGGAGGACTGGCAGTAGCTGTTAGCTCAGAGCTGGTCTTCGTCAGCAAAAAGAGGAGGATTAGCATGGATGTTAGCTCAGGGCTGATCTTCCTCACCAAAAAAAAAAAAAAAAAAAGTGAGGAAGTATCAAAGGCTTTCCCACCTATATCATTTAAAAGGCTTCTCTCCAGTTTGAGACTTTATGTAGTCAATAAAACCCGAGGATTGTGCAAAGGCTTTCTTAAATTCTTTATAGGGTTTCTCTCCGGTGTGAATTCACTTATGACATTTAAGGCCCACAACTATTAAAGCCTTTCCTATATTCCTTGCATTTGTATGTTTTTCTCTCCAGTGTGACTACGCTTGTGAATGATTAAGTATGAAGAAGTTCTAAATCTTTTTTCACATATATTACACTCAAAAGACTTCTCTCCATTGTGAGTTCTCAAATGGTAACTGAGATTTGAGGAAGCAGCAAAAGCTTTCCCACATGTGTCACATTTAAAAGGCCTCTCTCCAGTGTGAGTATATATGTGGCAAACAAGGCCTGAAGATCGAGTGAAGGTTTTCCCACATTCCTTACACTCATATGGTTTCTCTCCAGTGTGAGTTCGCTTGTGACATTTAAGGCTCACAAAATAACTAAAGCCTTTCCCACATTCCTTGCATTTATAAGGTTTCTCTCCAGTGTGAGTGCGCTTGTGAATGATTAAGTATGAAGAACTTTTAAATCTTTTTTCACATATATTACACTCAAAAGGCTTCTCTCCACTGTGAGTTCTCAAATGGATTCTGCGATTTGAGGAAGTAGTAAAGGCTTTCCCACATGTGTCACATTTAAAAGGCTTCTCTCCAGTGTGAGTTTTTATGTGGCGAACAAGGCCTGAAGATTGAGTGAAGGCTTTCCCACATTCCTTACACTCATATGGTTTCTCTCCAGTGTGCGTTTGCTTGTGACGTTTAAGGCCCCTAAAATAACTAAAGCCTTTCCCACATTCCGTGCATTTATAGAGGTTCTCTCCAGTGTGAGTACGCTTGTGAATGATTAAGTATGAAAAACTTGTATATCTTTTTTCACATGTATTACACGCAAAGGGCTTCTCTCCACTGTGAGTTCTCAAATGGATTCTGTGATTTGAGGAAGTAGTAAAGGCTTTCCCACATGTGTCACATTTAAAAGGCTTCTCTCCAGTGTGAGTTTTTATGTGGCGAACAAGGGCTGAGGATTGAATGAAGGTTTTCCCACATTCCTTACATTTATAGGGTTTCTCTCCTGTGTGTCTTCGCTGGTGACATTTAAGGTATGGAAGACAAAGAAAGCCTTTCCCACATTCATTGCATTTATAGGGTTTCTCTCCAGTGTGAGTACGCTTGTGAATGATTAAGTACAAAGATCTTGCAAATCTTTTTTCACATATATTACACTCAAAAGGCTTCTCTCCATTGTGAGCCCTCAAATGGTAAGTGAGATCTGAGGAAGCAGCAAAGGCTTTCCCACATGTATCACATTTAAAAGGCTTCTTTCCATTGTGAGTTTTTGTGTGGTTAATAAGGCCTGAGGATTGAGTGAAAGCTTTCCCACATTCCTTACATTCATAGGGTTTCTCTCCAGTGTGAATTCGCTGGTGACGTTTAAGGTACAGAAAACAACTAAAGCCTTTCCCACATTCATTGCATTTATAGGGTTTCTCTCCAGTGTGAGTACGCTTGTGAATGATTAAGTATGAAGAACTAGTAAATCTTTTTTCACATATACTACACTCAAAAGGCCTCTCTCCAATGTCAGTTCTAAAATGGCTAGTAAGTTTTGAAGAAGTAGCAAAGGCTATGCCACGTGTATCACCTTTCAAAGGATTCTCTCCAGTGTGAGTTTCTATATGTTCAGTAAGGCCTGAGAATTGAGTGAAGGCTTTCCCACATTCCTTACACTCATAGGGTTTCTCTCCAATGGGACTTCCCAGGTGAACATTAAGATGTACAGAAGGTTTAAAGCCTTTCCCACATTCCTTACACTGCCAGGGTTTTATTCCAGTGTGAATTTGCTCGTGAGCATGAAGGCGTGAGGTCCCTTTAAAAGATTTTCCCCATTCCTTGCATTCGTAATGACTGTCACCAGTGTGAATTTGTAGACACACACAAAGGTTTGTGGAGTGAATAAAAGATCCCCCACATTCCTTGCATTCACAGAATTTTTCACCACTGTGAGTTCTCGTTTGTGCCTGAAGGTAAGACTGATTAATAAAGGCTTTCACATTGTCACTGAATTCAATGGCTTTCTCTTGTATGCTGGTTCCTGAGTACACAACATCTGGAGTCGTGCCGATGGCTTGTCCCCACTGATTAAACCCAGAAAGTTTCTCTCCAGTAGACGTTTTCTTGTGCAGAGCAAGGAAGCATTTCTCATGCTGATTATTCTCCTGAGTAGTCACTCCATTTTGAGTTCTCCTGTGTGTCTTAATGCATGAACGTTCACTGAAGACTTTCCCACATTGCTCACAATCATAAAGTTCCCAACCATTGTGGATTCTTTCCTATCGATGAATGAAAGAATGAGAATTCAAAGATTTCTCAAATTCATTAATTTATCCCACCCATCTCAAAACAGAAACATCATTATGATGATGATTTTTATCATTTGTATTACATTCATACACCTACTACCATGCTCATTTCTTTCAACTTAAATGTTGGAATCCTTCTGCCAGAATGATCTGCCGTCTACTCTAATGTTAAAAGAGTCCTGGACAGCTTCATGGAGCTGTTTAAAAGCTCAATGGCAAGTTATATAATTGGGAATGAGTCCTTGTGGGAATTCCGAAGCAACAACTTTCAAGCTAGGTATAAAATATTCCCAAATTCAACATATTCAGAGTACCTCTACAGAACCATTGCTCTCCCTTGGGTGAATGCCACTCATCCTGAACATCTATTGCTTGCAAACATGTTCTATCTGCTGAAAATCCCAATCTTTTCTGAATGTGGAAAGTAAGAAATCTCTTTTCAAACTTACCATTTCTATCCTATTGTATGCTTTTTCCCAAAAAATATCCTGCTGGATTGCTGAGTCTTTGGTTTTAAGCGGAGTTTCCCACTCTAAAATTAAGAAAAGAATAAAATATGTAGAAATTTACAGAAAAAAATGTACATTAAATGGGTTAAAAACAGTAAGGCTCATTTGTATTATTTCTAAGTTAAACATAATAACAAAAGGCAAGACAGATGAGAGGACTTTCACTGTATCAAAAATTTTGCAATGGTAAGGATGTGTAGTCAAAAATTCAGCAGTTGATTAAAATGATTCTATGAAAATTAAAAATGATGGGGCAAAAAGAATATTATCAGAGAAAGAACGCAGTAAAGTTGTGGACAAACAACACACACCAAATGATTAACTTAAAACAGACACAGAACAAGTTTTTTTTTCTCACTTCATAGGAAATTTTAAGTAAATGTAAAGTAAGAACGTACAAGAAGCTGATGATATCCCAAAGCATCAGAGACCAATGACCTCGGCTTTCAGGAGAAAGCATGTCTTCAAGTTTCCACATTGTAATTCCTAAGATATTGAAATTTTCATTTACCAGGGAAGTTCTTCACAATCACACACCTTGGAAGACTCCTCTTTCCATTGTCTTCAACTCTTCTTCCAACCAAGGAATCAGATTGGGTTTGAACAACTGATACCCTGTTAACAGGAAAAGATACATTAATGAAAAAGTCCTCTGCAAAAAATGACAAATGTTCCTGTGAATCAACTCCTATATTTTTAATGAATGCAGCAACATTATTTTAAAGAGATAAAAATGCAAATATGCTCTCATTCTGTGTATCAAAGAGTTGGTTGTCTCTGGGCCCTGAAACCCATGTTCAGATATATACACATTAAAACATATTAAGACTTTTATTAAAACAGCAAGTAAAGTAAATGCAAAAAGAAATGTTCATTCTCATGGAGAAATCACTACAACAGTGGTTGTTAAACTTTGTTGTCCATCAGAACCATGTCCACTGTTTCCATTAAAATAGAGATGTCTGGGTATAATGCCAGAGTTTCATTCACTATGTGAAAGGTGGAGCCTGAGAATGCACATTTCTAAGAGAGTGACAGGGATGGTGTTATTCCTAGAACCACAATTTTACAGAAACCACTCTAGAATAAAACCCATTAGTGTAGAGACTTGTGTCTCTTACTTTCCATTATGTACAAATTGCACATCACCAATACTGCAACATAGTAAATACATCATACATGTCTGTCCCATAAGAGGCTACAGGAATTATGGCAGCCTTACCTACTGTGGTCAGGTTCTTGTAGTTCTCCAGCATCACATCTCTGTATAGATTTTTCTGAGATGGGTCCAGTAAAGTCCACTCCTCTTGGGTGAAGTGCACAGCTACATCAGCGAAGGTAACTGAGTCCTAACCATCACACATAAGCTGGCTTCAGTAAAGTAACATCTCCACCAGTGTTCACCAGGGAATGAAGAAGGGAGACCCAATGGACAAAGAGGGTCTCAAGGTCTCTCATCATCTCCCCCAGGGTGCAGTGGTCCTAGGTACTCTTCTATCTGAACTTACTCATGGTAGATATCCTCCAGTTATGGCATTATTAATGGAACCTCTAATGCATGAACTTATCTCACCACAACTAGACTAAATGCTCCTCTCATCTTAACTCACTCTGGAAGCACAGTCCTAAACAAATTGTAGACACTTGAAAAAACTGACAAATAAATAAATAATTTGAGAAATGCACACTTTCATCTTCAGAGCAGGCAGAAAAACAAAAAAACGTGCAGTTGCCATCATGAAGCAACAATAGAAGGTAATTATTGAAATACTGAGATTATTTACATGAACCAATATGAGAGGATCCACTTTGAGTTGAGAATTCAACAGGTACACAGTCCTTGAGCAGCTTGACTTCCTTAAGAAGCCCTGGAGACTGGAGTACCTAGAAAGAAATGTGTCTATCCAGTGGATGTGGTATGTCATTTTGTAGAAAGATACACTTTTTAATTACCTGAGCACAATTTGTCAAACACTCAGTCACCATCCTTTCTGCTTCTATCTTTTTCCTCAGGAAAGCAGAAAGGGTCCTTAGAAAGAACACCTAGGGGAAAAGAAAGAAGCCATGAGGACCCAGAGATGACCTAATTCCCATATTCACAGGCCTGGAAGTTATTCCATTCTAGCTTGAAATTCTCAAATATCCCTGCACACTCAAGAAATCTAATACAAATACACACTACTGCCATCAAATGTCAGAGTAGTCCTGTCTCACCTGGAGTCACAAATGGGAATTATGAGTCATGCTGCCCATCAGGAAAAACGTAATTGTTTCATCTGACAGGGATAGAAACTTAAGCCATGAGTAATGTGACTCTTCATTTGTCAAAGCAATAAAATTGATGAATGAGATTATGAAGCCAGTCTACCTAACGCATATATACCAAGCAGCTGACATAGAGAACAGCATTCTCTGGCCCATTTAAGCTTCTCCTAGACAAACAAGCAGCATGACCGTTCAGGTCCAGACCAAATGACTCTGTATTTTGAAATGCAAACCTAAAAGCTACTAAAACAGTGTGCTCTATACCAAGAGTATCAGTAACATCGATTGCCATTTACTGAGGACCCTCTGTACCAGAAATCTCACTGGAATCTTACAGCTCACTTATATATTTGGAGCAACTTGAGTATTGGAATCTAGTCTTTCATCTTTAAATTTTTTGTTTTCTGAACACAAATCAAGTATGTCTGATAAAAATTTAATGTGCAGTGAATTTAGAACTCTTCAAATGTACAAAACAATGTAAAATCTCAATGATTTTATAGTACATGCTTAAGTAAATATTTTTCATTATGTACATGATTTACACATTCTACTGCACAGCACTGGTCAAGAATCCTGCTGGGCATATGAAGGGAAGAAAAATGATGTATTTTATTTGATCAACATTCTTGAGCTTCCCTTGATGGATATTGGAGAAGTGTGAAGCTCTGGGCCTTGTTTTAAGTGCTTATTGTTGCCTTAGTCTTTTATTCTCACAGTAAATAATGAAGAATTTATGTCCCTGACCTAGGCACTCAGTGAACAGCAGTAACTTACAAAGAAAATGTCCCAGGCATTAAAGATCCAACACTCTTATTGGACAATATAGACAATAAAGTAATAACATACCAATTCATAACTAATATGAGAAAAAAAATCAAGCAGGTGAGAAAATAGTGTCCTAAACACACATAGACACACTCACAGAAAGCACATGTATTCTATTGGTTCCTGAGTGAAAAAATGGAAGAAAAGGGAAATAATCATTAGGTCTTCCACATCTGACACTGAAAGTTAGAAAAAGTATGTCAATGTTTTTACAAAAGAACTCAGAATACACTCAAGTACTGGGAAGCCCCCAGAGGTCTTGGCTGGAAACACTCAAATCAACAGGTCTATGCCCTCGCCTTGTCTTTGGAAAGGGGCAATGCCGTATCATAGTTTGTCCAACATTTGTCTATTTTATGCACCTTTTCAGACAACCATCTTTTCATTTTACTTACTGTTCCATTTTTTAGCCACATGGCTTCTATTTTTTTTTTTTTAAAGATTTTATTTATTTATTTTTTCCCCCCAAAGCCCCATTAGATAGTTGCATGTCATAGCTGCACATCCTTCTAGTTGCTGTATGTGGGACTCGGCCTCAGGATGGACGGAGAAGTGGTGCCTCGGTGCGCGCCCGGGATCCGAACCCGGGCCACCAGCATCGGAGCGCGCGCACTTAACCACCAAGCCACGGGGCCGGCCCAACACATGGCTTCTATATTTATTCATTTCTTCCACAGACTTTCTGTGTGTTTAGTTGACTTCTAACATTATGTAGGGCTGGCCCAGTGGCATAGCGGTTAAGTGCACGCGCTCCGCTCCTGGCAGCCCGGGTTCGGATTCCAGGCATGCACTGACGCACCGCTTGTGTGGCCACGCTGTGGGGGCGTCCCATATAAAGTGGAGGAAGATGGGCACAGATGTTAGCCTAGGGCCAGTCTTCCTCAGCAAAAAGAGGAGGACTGACGTGGATGTTAGCTCAGGGCTGATCTTCCTCACAAAAAAACCCAAAGAACAAAAAACACATTATGTATTTGAAGGTTAACTTGTTTTGGTTAAAAATCAACACCTTTTGGAGTAATGTCAGTGTCATAGCAGAGTGGCTTGTTCCCTTTGTCTCTTCCCTCTAAATTTCCCTCTAAATTACAAGCAGTAGGATAACCATAGACCAACAAAGGTCTCTGCACAGCATAGCACAGCACACTAGAAGGCCTGAGATCCATACATTTATACACCAGAAAGTGGGTTGATGGGACTTCTTAGATGTGGTGGAACCACGGAAGCAGTGGTGGCAGCTCCCAAGAGTGGAAGATCCAAGAACCACGGCCGCATCTCCAACTAGAGGCCCCAGGAACTGAGGTAACATGAATAGAAGCCTCAGGAGTCACTGCAAACCCAATGAAGGTTTCAGGAACTGCAATGAGCCCCCTACCCCTACCCTGGTGGCAGCACCCTCCGACACTGGTGCTCCCAGTATCAGGGGCTGCATCCAAGATCTTGCCATCCAGTAGCAGCAATGTAGCCCGTAACCTGAGATTCCAGGATGCCCACCAGCACTTGGGACCAGAGGTTGCAAGAGCCACAGTGGTGCCTCTGACTCAGACCCCAACAATGGTGGCCCCGACAACAGCCCTCCCAGCAACGAGTGTTGCCTACAACAGCCTGGGGCCCAGAGAGCAGTAGCAGTGCCAGTGACCTGAGATTCCAGCAACTGCATAGGCACCAGAGGATTAAGAAGCCACAGCAGTGCTCAAGACCTAGGGAACCCTCCCTTTGTGGCAGCAGTGGTGGCAGCATCACCTATAACCCTGGCCCACTCAGGCGCAGCAGCAAAACCCATGAACCGAGCACCCACCAGAAGTACATTACCAGCACCCTCAGATAACCCAGAAGCAACAGTGCAGAGGGCACATGCAATAGCAGTGCATGAGCCCATGGAGAGCCTGCAGAGAGCCAAGCAAGAGCAACAACAGGAACCATGAGCCTAGTGCCCTCCAGCTTCAGAAGTGCCCCCAACTTCAGCCCCACACCCATAGCAGTGGTGCCAGCAGATACCCGCATGTCACAGAGGTTCCCATGACCCTGGCTGCCACCTCACTCTCCTGTACGTACCCCCATCCCAGTGGTGGAACCCGTGACCTAGGCAATGACAGAGGCAGTAGAGGTGCTTGCAGCCAAGTGACCTTAGGCATGGACACATACAACTGCAGCAGTATAAGCAAGGTACCAGCAACCCCGAAGTCACAAGGAGCTTGTGCCCTTGTGGTGGGCACTGACAACCCCTGTGACAAAGAGTGGAAGGTGGAAAACTCAGGATCTCAAATACAACCAGAAGTAGCTTAGAATCAAAATAAAGCCTTACCCAAGTAAGAGAAGTGTTTGCTACCCAAACGTGCCAGCAGAGGAACAACTCATCAAGCACTGTGAAAAACTACAGAAACTCAGTACCACAAAAAGAAAAGAACATTTCTCCAGAAACCAAACTTTAGTCACAGAAGAGTGGGAACTGACAGAGAATTCAAAATAACTATCACAAAGACACTCAACAGGTTAACGAGAAAACACAGAAACACAGTTCACTGAGCACAGGAATAAAAGTAATGAACAGAAGGAGTACTTCACCAAAGACATTGAAACTCTAAAAAATAAACAAAACTCAGAAATTCTTCAGATGAAGAACACAATAAACAAGATTAAGACTAAAGTAGACAGCACTGAAAACAGAGCAGACCATATGGAAGAGAGAATTACTGAGCTTGAAGACAGAAAGCTAGAAAAGATTCAGATGGAAGAGGAGAACTAAGATTTTTAAAAAATGGAGTGGTAGTACGAGAAATATTTGATGCAACTGGGAAAAGCAAAATAAGGATAATGGGTATCCCCAAAAGAAGAGAGGGAGAAAGGAGCAGAGAGGTTATTGAAAGAAATAAGAGCTGAGAACTTCCCAAACCCAGGGAAAGAACTGGATATACAAGAACATGAAGCTAACAGAACATTTAATTGTCTCAATACAAAAACACCTCCTGCAAGACACATTATATTAAAAGTATCAAAAGTCAATGACAAAGAAAGAATAATAATGGCAGCCATAGGAAAAAAAATAACTTTCAAAGGAACCCCTATTAGGTTATCAGAGGATTTCTCAGCAGAAACTCTACAGGCTAAGACAGAGTGAAATGATATATTCAAAATATCCAAAGATAAACACTGTCAGCCAAGAATACTCTATCCAGCAAGGTTAGCCTTCATATATGAAGGAGAAATAATGGCTATCCCAGACAGACAAAAGCTGAGGGAGTTCACCACTAGACTTACCTGAAAAGAAATGTTGAAAGATGCCCTACTACCTGAACAAAAAGACAAAGGTATCCAAAGCTTTGAGCAAGATGATAAACAGAAAAGACACACAGAAAAAATTAACATAGTTAAAATGTCCGTATTAGCTAAAGCAATCTACAGAATCAATGCAATCCCGATCAGAATCCCAATGACATTCTTCACAGAAATAGAACAAAGAATGCTAAAATTTACATGGAACAACAAGACCCAAATAGCCAAAGCAATACTGAGAAAAAAGAACAAAGTTGGAGGTATCATACACCCTGAATTCAAAATATACTACAAAGCTATAGTAATCAAAACAGCATGGTACTGGCAGAAAACCAGACACACAGATCAATGGACCAGAATTGAGAGCCCAGAAATAAAACCACACATCTATGGACAGCTAATCTTCAACAAAGGTGCCAAGAACACAGAATAGAGAAAGGAAAGTCTCTTCAATAAATGATGCTGGGAGAACAGGACAGCCATACACAAAAGAATGAAAGTAGACCATTATCTTACACCATACACAAAAATTAACTCAAAATGGATTTAAAAATTGAACGTAAGACCTGAAACCATAAAAATCCTAGAAGAAAACATAGGCAGTATGCTCTTTGACATATGTCTTAAAGTCATTACTTTGAATATCATGTATCCTCAAGCAAGGGAATACAACGAAAAAATAAACAGGTGGACGACATCAAACTAAAAAGCCTTTGCATGGCAAGAGAAACCATCCACAAAATGAAAAGACTGCCTACCACTTGGGAGAAGATATTTGCAAATCATATATCCAATAAGGGGTTCATATTCAACATACATGAAGAACTCATACACGTAAACAAACAAAAACAACCCAATAGAAAAATAGGAAGAGCATATGAACACATATTTTTCCAAAGAAGATATCCAGATGGCCAACAGGCACATGAAAAGATGTTCAACATCACTAATTATTAGGGAAAGGCAAATCAAAACTACAATAACATATCACCTCAGGCCCATCGAAATGGCTATAATTAACTAAGACAAGAAATAACAAGTCTTGGAGAGGATGTAGAGAAAAGGGAATCCTCATACACTGCTGGAGGGATTGCAAACTGGTGCAGCCACTATGGAAAACAGTATGGTGATTCCTCAAAAAATTAAAAATAAAAATACCATATGATCTAGCTATTCCACTACTAGGTATTTATCAAAAGAACATGAAATCATTAATTCAAAAAGATACACACACACCTATGTTCATCTCAGCATTATTCAAAACAGTCAAGACTTGGAAGCAACTCAACTGCCCATCAATGAATGAATGAATATAGAAGATGTGGTATATATACAATGGAATACTTAGCCATAAAAAACAGAAAATCTTACCATTTGCAACTAGGTGGATGGACCTTGAGGGTATCACGCTAAGTGAAATCAGTCAGATGGAAAGACAATCACCATATGACTTCATTTATATGTGGAAGATAAACAAACAAGCGCATACACTTGGAGAACAGACTGGTGGTAACCAGAGGGAAAGGGGGTATAGGGAGAGCAAAAGGAGTAAGGGGCCCATGTGTAAGGTGGCGGATGACAACTAGACTTTTGGTGGTGAACATGATGCAGTCTGTAGAAAATTCAAAATATAGTGATGTAAACCTGAAACTGATACATTATAAACCAATGTGACCTCAATTTTATAAAAACACACTAACTTTAATAAAATCAAACAGAGCAAAAGCTGATCTACAAAATGGTTTTTGAATGGCGCCAACCACTGAAAGTTCCACAGTTCCTTATCTTTGAAGCAATATCACCCTCACAACCTTACAGTCCTTTAGACTACAGTTCAGAAGACTAAAACCCAGAAACACATATGGTCATAAAATCATGTGTCTAGCCTCACAGTATAACTGTCCTTACTACCAGGGTTTTCAAACTAGGGGTCCTTGGGCTAAATAGAGGCACCAATGTGTTTAGTCAGTAAGTGCCTACATGTTTTACCTTTCCTTTCATTTTCTAATTGAGGTACAATTAATGAACACTTAAATACACACATCTTAAGAATTTGCTGGATGAGTTTAGACAGTTGCACACACTTGTAGTAAAAACCAGCCAAAACAAGATACATAACATAGTTATCTCCCTAAAAAGCCTTCTTGCTCTTTCCAGTCCATTCTTTTGCCCTTGCTCCCAGACAAACAATTTTTAAGTTCAATCAGTTACTAGACACACTACTCCGTATAGGTACATTAAGCAGTTCACATGGCATTACCACAGTACACACCAATTGATTGTTCTTCTATTGGTCAGTTTAACAATATGGGCAAAATATATTAAAATCTCCCACTAGAATGGTGGATTTGTCTATTTCTTCTTCTAATTCTATCAAGCAAAGTTTTCAATATTTGCAACAATTATTATTGAGTGGCTATACCTTTAAATTTCTGGGAAAAAACCACCTTTTTTTTTCCTTTTTGCTAAGGAAGATTCATCCTGAGCTAACATCCATCAACAACCTTCCTCTTTTTATTTGCTTGAAGAAGATTAGCCCTGAGCTAACATCTGTGCCAATCCTCCTGTATTTTGTATGTGGGTCACTGCCACAGCATGGCTGATGAGTGGTGCAGGTCCACACCCAGGATCTGGGCCCACAAACCTGGGCTGCTGAAGCTGAGCACACCAAACTTAACCTCTACGCCCAGAGGCTGGCCCCAAAACACAACTTTTTACCATAATGCCCTCTGTAGCTGTACCACTGATATGACACTGAGGTCAACTTAGGTTCACCTTGTTGTGAAGAGGTTTTTTTGCATCTCATGGGCAGCATTATGTCTGTTTAGATGCCAATGTTTGCCAGTACAAAGAGTGGCACAGAGCCTGGCTCACTGAAGGCACCCAGTGTTGGTGATCAACAGACAACACAGATCCTTCACACCACTCTTCATGTGTACCTAGATTATAGCTAAACAACTGTTTATAACAGAATATATCTAAGTTTTCCAAAATATATTTAATTACTCTAAAAATCTGAGGGTGGGAGGAACACTGTCTTCTTCTGTGCCCTCACCCACCAGCCTTGGCTTCTCTGCACACCAGTCAGTTGTTTCCCATGGCCTCCTTATATGGATACTTAGTGCTCTAGGTCTTGCAAGGACAGTGTCACCCAATTCCCTCTCCCCATCTACCCACCACTCAGGACTTGTCTGCATCCAGAGGGTTGCTTACTGCCTGCCCAGTGACTGCTGACTACCTCTGGTCCTGGCAACCTAGCGAACTTCTTCACTATCCAGTGGGCTGCCATGATACCTTCTCCAACAAGGTCTGAAGTCCAGCCTTGGGGAGAGGGCCCCATTACAAGTTTGGCTTTCCTCAGGGACTCTCCATCAACTCTAGGATATCTGTTATAATTCTCCTTACATCTTCAAACTACACTTCTCTTGTTTAAATCAAAGTGTGATTTCTGTCTTCTGATTTCATGCAGACTCAGACAATTGAGAAGAACAATGATCCCTGTGGACAAACCAGTACAGAGGAAATTGAGGGATACATTTAGTCAAGCTTTTGTACTTGAGCAATGAGCTGAGCTCCAGGCCAACAGGAAAGACATTCACAGAATCACAGAATCTGCACATCCTCACCAACTTTATCCTCAGAACCTTCATCAATTGTTTCACTATGGCACAGCTAGCTCATTGGGACACCCAAACGGCAAACAGAGAGGGTAATGTGGATATTACCAAGAAACATGGAGCTTTCATTGCTTTCTAGCAACCTGTATTGTCAGTAGAGGCTTCTGGTCCTTTACCTGTGGAGTGATTCTAGCCCTCCATATGCATCAGTGTCTATAAAATATCTAACAGGAGGGGTTAATCTGGATGATCAATCAGGGAATCAGAGGCCTAATCTGGGTAGGAGAAGGAATCTCAAGTGGACTACAAAACCACTATGTTTCTTAACATAAACATATGATAACATTGATAAAACAAGTGAACTGCTGACTCTGATTAATTCCTTGAATGAATTTGCTATTCATAAAATTAAAATATATTCATACTTTCTCCTATTTTCTCTAGGTTCACATCATTTGAATAGATGTTACTTATTTTTCCTGTAAGGTATTGATTGAAGATTAGAATCCTGCTTCAGCATTTTCCCCGACAAAATAAAAGGTGTCTGCTGTCAAATCTGGGAGTAACCTTTGATGCACTCCCGTCTCACGCTAGACATATAATTAACCAAACACAAAATGCTTTCCCCATCTCCTACTCCCGTCCCTTCAAACATGGCTAGCTCCTATGCCTTTTCCATTTATGACTTAAATATTTATAAACCCTCCTACCTTCACCTACTCAAATATAAAGAGAGAGAAAATAATACTGTCCTCTACTTTAGCTCCAGAACCCCAATTAATTTGTAATACTATATTCATTTTCTTGGAGAGATGTTTGCTTCCTCCACTAGTTTACAAGTTTCCTAAGAACAGGCCTAGGTTGAATTTTTTCACTAAGTACTAATCAAGCATTCATTAAGTAAGGGTATAACCTCCAGTAAATGAAAACATCAAGTTTCAAAATGCCTGGATTCGTTCACTTATACCTTCTACAAAACTCTCAAGTCATTTCCTTTATTTTCTTTTCCATAACAATCATCCACATCTAGGTTCCATGATCATGTTTTAAAACTTATTCATCATAAGATTCTATCTTGATTCCACGCCTTCATGCTCATGTTTCCTTAAGTCCATTCCCAAAGCAGAAGTTAGTGGGTTCTATTTAAGTTGTAATGGATTCAAATCACTCACCTGCTAAAACGTTTCAGAAGTTTCCATGGACTTAGAGTATTGTCCACAGCACCTCACTCCCCTGGTCCTGTCCCTGCTCTGCACCCTATCTCCCACCACTCTGCCTACTCAGGCTTTGCTCACAACTTAAACATCAATCCCTCCCAATACATATTACCACCTCATGTTAAGCCATTCTGATGCCCATATCAGAAACTTGCCACTATTCATTTAAGATCTGTATTCCCAGAGTGGAAGCCCCACAGTGGCAGTACTATGTCCATTCTGATGGCCTTTGTTTTCCTGTCCCTGCACTGTTCCTAGCTCATTAAATGAATTCAATGACTATTTGTGGATTCTCAGACAATTGCCCTTCCCCACAAAAATGTCACAGTATTGCATGCACAAATAAAAGAACCAAAAAAATAGAATTACAACATAAAAATCAAATTAAGACTCACATAAAATGTCTGCACACAATATAAACAAAAACACTGTATTTTTAAATTTTTTTTTGGTAAGGAAGACTGGCCCTGAGGTACCATCCATGCCCATCTTCCTCCACTTTATATGGGACACCCCAACAGCATGGCTTGACAACCAGTGGTTCGGTGCGCGCTGGGGATCCAAACCCCGGGCTGCCGCAGCAGAGCACGCGCACTTAACCACTACGCCACTGGGCCAGCCCCACTGTATTTTTGAAAAAGTATTTTTGTATTTTTACTCAGAATGAGTGGATACGATATTCTTTTTGAAAACAAGTGTTTGAAGTTAAAATTAAAATTTGTTCCTTATCATTTCTCCATCATTTTTAGATGTGTTTTTTAAAAGTTGATTCAGAAACTACAAATGGCACAAGACCTACAGAAGAAAATTTATAATACCCAGCAAAAGGAAATGTATATTTGCCCTTTGATTAGAAAACTAACCTGAGAAACTTATCTTGAAAATATACCCCCACAAACGGAAGTTTCTTCACTGTAGGTGATTAACAGGTGCTAAAAGATTTGTTAGAAAGCTTGCTGGGGGCAATATATAATGGGTATCAAAATATCACCCCACATAGGACTTTTTTATTCACAAGGAAAAGTCTACCTTTAAAACAGAGTGCTTTGCTGATCCCTACGTAAACAAGTAATCAAAGTGGGCATCACTAACTGAGGGATGGCATAAACTTTTGTCTTCCCTATGGAATGCAATTTGATGTACACATCACCTACAACATCCTTTGAAATGATCTTTTGAAGCCTCTACACCAGGAGTTGGCACACTTTGGTCACAGGCCTGTTTTCATAAATAAAGCTTTGTGGGACCACAGCTATGCCCATTTGCTTACTTAGGTCTATGGCTGCTTGTCCACCACAAAGGCAGAGCTGAGTAATTCTCACACCTTATGGACTGCAAAGTATAAAGTACTTACTATCTGGACCTTTCAGACAAGATGTTTGCCAACCTCTGCTCTGGACCCAATCACCAGTTGGCAAGAAACAGAGAAAGTATTTAAACACATTGTGAAAATAAAATCAGAAACATCACACTATGTGACTTTCCAAAAGAACACTTGTGCCTTTTCTAAAAGTCGACATAATGGGACAAACAATGTCAACTGATCTATTATAAAAAAGACTAAAAGAAATAAACAATCGCCATATATAAATCTTGATAGGGTCCTAAATACAAAACCATTTTTTGGAACAAAGTGGAGAAGTTTAGTTTTTACACAGAGTAGCTATGAGATGACATCATTATCTTTAATTTTCTTGGGTGGAATAACAGTATTGTGGTTTTAGGAGGACAATGTCCTTATGTTTGGGAGATGCCTGACCAATTATTTAAAGGTCAAGGATCATGAATACAATTTATGTTTAACTTACTCTCAAACAGTTCACCATAAAATGTATTTATTTGTCTATGGAGAGAATAAACATGCAAAATGCTAAAAGTGGGTGAATCTACTATAAAAAACAGTCATTGTACTGGATGTTCAAATTTCCTGTAAGTTTAAGATTTTACAAAAGAAAAACATGGGAGTAAAACACACTAGTGCAAATTCCTGTCAATGGAATACACCATTTCTAGAACTAGTGTCACAAAGCCTCCACCTTTTTCTCCCCGAAGCCCCTGTTTTGAAGTCCTGTGGGGATGTACGGGCTTAGGAAGTTCAGAGGATGAGAGAGCTGAGTATTCTTGCTTTTCTTGAGAAGAAAAACTTCTGGTCTACATACGTTTATATATTTAGATACAAAAACATGCAAACCCCTGACAGCTGTGAAATGTGAAACAACGGAGTCCCTTACGTCTAAGGGCTTTAAAATGGCGCTGGGGAGCCATTAAGGAAACGGGGGTCACGCGAGTCCTCGTGGAGCAGAACAGGAACTCTGAACTGAGGACCCTGGAGAAACCTGCAGCCCCTCCCAGTGACGGACTTCTGCCTCCCACCAGCTGCCTCAGCGATGAACTACGTTTAGCCAAGAGTAGGTTCCTGCCACCAACGCCAATTAACATTCTGTGTAACGCAAACCCCCTTCTTTAAAAGCCCCTTTTCCTCCCTAGCGGCCACTATGGGGGTTTCTACCTGAATCTCTGCTCCCGGAATTGCAGTTCCACGAGCCCCAAACAAACGCCTCTCTGACTCTCATACTGGCTCTTTACTTTTCTCCACTTTATTTCGCACCTGAGAAACTATCTTCCCTTTCACCTTTATGTAACGTTCAAAAATAAAGAACAAGCAAAGACAAAGGCAGATTCTCAGACGACACATTCGTTCGCACAGGAAAAGCAGAAGAGGCCCCTGAGCCAATTTCCCCCGAACTCACGGGAACACGACGGGGTCGCCAGGTCCGTGAGAACCGGAGCGCGCGGGGCCTGAGCAACGGGACTCGAGCAGCAGAAATCCTTTTCCTTCTGGAGAAAAGTCCCGACGTTACTTCGGAGGCTTCTGAACAGCGGAGCCCAGGGGATGAAAACCCCCCGCACACGCGCCCTTCCCGCCCCGGCTCCGCGCGGGGACAGCGGCCGGGCGGACGCGAGCGGAGGGGCCCGGCCTCTCTAAGGAGGCCCCTCGGGGTCCCGGCCACACCTGTCCTTTACCGCCCTCCTGCCCCCCAGGGCGCTCCCTGCACGCGGGCCTCACCAGCAACCGGGTCACCGCTAGAGGACCAACATGAACGACACCACGAGGTGCCAGTCCACGGAGAAAAACATCGCGCGAAACAGGGACGCCACTTCCGCTTCCTGCCTCAGGCCTAAAGGGCGGAGCTCCAGGGCTGGGGCTGCCAATCACGTTTGACCATTTCTGCCGGAGAAGATGCAGTTCTCCCCTGGTGGGTGCGGATGGCCCTGGGGTGGGCTCCGCGTGGGGCAGGGCCGGAACCAGGCGCATCCTACCTGGTTGAGGAGGGAAGCAGGCCTGGGGGCGGGGCTACTGGCTGGGGGCGGGGCTGGGTCGGGAGGTGGCCCAGCCTGCAGTTTACTGAAATGACTCTTTTGGGCTTTTTTTTTTTTTTGTGAGGAGATCAGCCCTGAGCTAACATCCGCCAATCCTCCTCTTTTTTTTTGCTGAGGAAGACGGCCCTGGGCTAACATCGGTGCCCATCTTCCTCCACTTTATATGGGACGCCGCCACAGCATGGCCTACCAAGCAGTGCGTCGGTGCGCGCCCGGGATCCGAACCAGCGAACCCCGGGCCGCCGCAGCGGAGCGCGCGCACTTAACCGCTTGCGCCACCGGGCCGGCCCCTCTTTTGGGCTTTTTTTGTGAGGAAGATCAGCCCTGAGCTAACTTCCATGCTAATCCTCCTCGTTTTTGCTGAGGAAGACTGGCCCTGGGCTAACATCTGTGCTCATCTTCCTGCATTTTAAATAGGATGCCTCAACAGCACGCCCTGACCAGGGGCAGGTCGTTGCTTGCCAGGATTGGAACCTGGGAACCTGGGGCCACCGAAGCGGAGTGTGCACACTTAACCGCTATGGCACCAGGCCAGCCCAATTAAGGTCTTTTTAAAGATTTTATTTATTTATTTATTTTTCCCCCCAAAGCCCCAGTAGATAGTTGTATGTCATAGCTGCACATCCTTCTAGTTGCTGTATGTGGGTGGCGGCCTCAACATGGCCGGAGAAGTGGTGCGTCGGTGCAGGTCCGGGATCCGAACCCGGCCCGCCAGCAGCGGAGCGCGCGCACTTAACCGGTAAGCCACGGGGCCAGCCCCAAAGGTCTTTTCTTTTTTTTTAATTTTTTGTTTATTGCAGTAACGTTGGTTTATAACATTGTAAAAATTTCAGGTGTATATCATTATACTTCTATTTCTGCATAGATTACATCATGTTCACCACCAAAATACTAATTACAACCCATCACCACACACATGTACCGAATTATCCCTTTCACCCTCCTCCCTCCCCCCTTCCCCTCTGGTAACCACCAATCCAATCTCTGTCCCTATGTGTTTGTTTGTATTGGTGGTTCCCAAAGGTCTTTTTAAATCTTGATTTACTAGCACATTTTACCAAGAATTGCTCATGTGCGTTATTAAATGTGTTTCATTCACCTATTGAATTGATAGCTGTTTCGCTATGTCAATGTTTTATCTGCTGCTGTACAAAATATTTAATTTTCCTGTAGCCAAGAAAGTCTTTTTTAAAAACTAATTTCTGGGCTTCCTGCATTGCCTTAAAAATTCTCTTCAAACTCTGAGTTACAGTCAATTACTTTTTAATCTTTAATCCTGAGAGTGTAGTTCAGCTTGTGGTGCAGAGTAGTGGATGCAATTATCTTTTTCCTCCAGTAAGATGGTGAATTGTTATAGTATCATTTACTGATAAACTATCCTTGAACTACTGATTTGAAATTCCATCTTCATTAAACCATAAAGTCCTATATATACCTATATCAGTTTCTAGACTCTTCTGTGCCAGTAATATTTACTTATGCCCATAGCACATTCTTTTGGTTACAATAGTTTAATTTATTAAGTTTTAAGATGTAGTGCTAAAAATGTAATGGTAGCTAATGTTTGTTGCATCTTACTGCTCTAGGTGCTTCAGACGTTAAATTTTTTATTCTCCTAATGATATAGCTACTCTCATGATTTCTTTTTTGTTTTTGAACAGCCGTATTGAAAAATATTCAAATGCCATACAATTTCTCCATTTAAAACTAAAGCATTCAATGCTTTTTAGTATCTTCAAAGAGTTATGTAACCATGAAAATTTTACATTTTCATTGCTCCAAAAATACCCTTCAAGTGTCATAACCCCATTTCCCTACTCCCTTAACATTTATGCTGCCATGAATTTACTTTCTCTATATATAGATTTGTGTTTTCAAAACAATTTCATGTAACTGAAATCATACAATCTTTCCTCAGTAGTTTCTTTATGCTTCGTGTCTTTTTCAAAGTTCATATGCATTGTAGCATATATCATTCCTTTTTATTGCTCAATGATATTCCATTGTATGGATATACTGCATTTTATTTATTCATCAGCTGATGGACATTTGTGTTGTTTCCACTTTGTGGATACTGTGAGTAATGCTGCTATGAAAATTCATGTGTATCTTTTCTGCAGACACATTTTCATTTCCCTAGGGTATTGTATTAGTCAGCGTCCTCCAGAAAAACAGAACATATGGCCCTGGACAGTACTGTAAGATCAGAAAGATCATGTATACCTATATAAATAATATATATAGTGAAATTTATATAAATGTATATATAACGAAGCTTATAAGCAACTGACTCATGTCACTACGGAGACTGAAAAGTCCCACAATCTGTTTGCAGTTGCAGACAAAATGTAAGACAAAACTTGCCCAGGGGCTGGCCTGGTGGCGCAGTGGCTGATTGCACACACTCTGCTGTAGCTGCCCAGGGTTCGCAGGTTCAGATCCCGGGCGTGCACTGACGCACCACTTGTCAAGCCATGCTGTGGCAGCATCCTATATAATGTAGAGGAAGATGGGCATGAATGTTAGCCCAGGGCCAATATTCCTCAACAACAACAACAAAAAAAAAAAAAAAAAAAAGGAGGAGGATTGGCATTGGATGTTAGCTCAGGGCTGATCTTCCTCACAGACCAAAAAAAAAAAAAAAAAAAAAAACTTTCCCAGTGATTGTCTCATCTACAGATCATTACTCAAAGTTTTTACCTGCTATCATGCACACTTTAAAGATTAAAGAAATCAACCAAACTTCATCAAGTCAGCTGTATTTACT
This sequence comes from Diceros bicornis minor, assembly GCF_020826845.1. Taxonomy (NCBI): domain Eukaryota; kingdom Metazoa; phylum Chordata; class Mammalia; order Perissodactyla; family Rhinocerotidae; genus Diceros; species Diceros bicornis. The sequence goes on from NC_080769.1 coordinate 9,660,773, forward strand.
GAATTCATACCATGCATTACTTCCACCGCATGAAGCTTTATTAGAACAAAACAGCAGAAGTAAGAGTCCCAGGTCTGTGCAGCTGATGTGAATGCTCTAAAGAGTCATGTGGGAAAACTAACATAAAATCAATTCATATAAACATTTTCTGAGTAAAATACACTTTCTGCTGATGAGCATGCAATCATAAATCACAAAAGGTGAAAAAAAAAAAAAAAGCTGGAGACTCAGTAAACCGGTGGTGCAGTTCAAAGGCCTGAAACTCAGAGAGACAATGGCTCAGATTCCAGTCCATGTCTCAAGGCCTGAGAGCCAGGCGCACCAAAAGTATGGTAACACTATCCCAGCTCAACAGCGAGGCAGAAAGAGAATTCAACTTGCCTCCACATTTTTGTTCTATTCAGGCCCTAAATCAGATTAGATAATGCCCACCCACATTGGAGAGGGCAATCTGCTTTACTCAGCCTATTGATTCAAATGCTTCTTTCCTTCCAAAACACCCTCACAGTTGCACCCCAAAGTAACGCATTCCCAGGTATCTAGACATTGTGTGATGTGGTCAAGTTGACACAATATTAACTATCACAGGTATATACTAGGAGTAGATTTGCTGGGACATACAGCAACTATCTGTTTAATATTTAGGAGAACTACCAGACTGTTTTCCATCATCTCCATGTGGTGGACATGGCTTCATCAACTACAATCCCACCATCAATGTATGAGGGTCCCAATTTCCCCACCTGCTTGCTAATGCTCGTTACTATCTGTCTTTCACATGTTAACCATCCAGTGATGTGATGTGATGTGATATTTCCATCTGAAGATGATTTGCATTTCCCCACTGACTAGTGATGTTAAGCATGCTTTCCCGTGTGCTTGTTGACCATTTCTGTTTTCTATGGAGAAATGTCTGTTCCAATCTTTCGTTCATTTTAAAATTAGATTAGTTGTCTTTTTATTGTTGAGTTGTGCGAGTTCTTTATATTTTCTCTATTTAAAGTTCCTTATCACATATGTGAATTGCCACTATTTTCTCCCATTCCACAGTTGTCTTTCACTTTCTAGAGTGTGTCTTTTGGATGACAAAACGATTTAATATTGATGAGTGTCTATTGAAGTATAAAAGATTGTAATTTTGATGAAGTCCAATTTATCTATTTTTATTTTGGGTTGCAGGGTGCTTTAGGTATCACATCTAAGAAGCAATTGCCAAATGCAGTGTCATGAAGCTGTTCTCTCATTTTTTATTTAGCAATTTCATAATTTTTGGTCTTACAGTTAGGTCTTTGATCCACTTTGAATTAATTTTTGTATATGGTGTAAGGTAAAAGATTAACTATATTTTTTTGTATGTGCATATCCAGTTGTCCCAGTACCATTTGATGAAAAGCTTATTTTCTTTCCCCATTGAATTCTCCTGGCACCCTTCTCAGAAATCAGTTGAGTATATATGTGAGGGCTTATTTCTGATCTCTCAATTCTATTCCATTAATCTATGTCTGTCCTTAAGTAACACATTTTTATTTAGCACTGTTATATTATGTTCATAACTACCCAATGGTGTAGGTACTATAATAATTTTCTCTTCTTTGTTTCTTGGAACAACTTTATTGATACAATTCATGTAGCATATAATGCATCCATTTAGATCTATACACCTCAATGTTGTTTAGTAAACACATAGACTTGGGTAACCATCATAATTTTAGAAGTTTTTCATCACTTCAAAGCAGCCTTTGGTTGTCAAATCCTCCATTTCCCTTCTCTATTAATATCTATGTGAACACAATCTGTCTCTACAGATTTGATTTTTCTAGACAGTTCATATAAATGAAATCATACAATGTTTTATCAATAGCTTCTCTTCACACAGAATGTTTTTAAAGGCTCATCTGTGTTGGAGCATATATGGCTCACATCATCTTCACTTTTGGAGTTTGTTCACATGAATATACCACTTTGTCAGCCACTGACCAACAAAAGCTGGGACCAAATCTCTATTTTTCTTGTACAGCAATTATTGAGGATGCTGTCACTAGGAGGGCAGGAGCAGAATTAGGCCAATTTGCAGGAATGACCGCAAACACTACCGACAAGGTCTTACACCCAGGAAACTGTGACAAATTCTCATAGGACCCCTAGGTCTTCTTTCAGACAATGAGGAAATCATCTAAGGACAATCTATGACCCTTACACTGCACAGAAAAGGTTAAGACTAATCTGCTAATCTTTGGTGTTGTTGCCAATAATTAAAGAGGCAACAAATGGGCTAAATAACAATATACTTACCCAAACTGAACCACAACATGCCATACTCCTCCACACGTACAAACATGTAACACAAATATGCTCAGAGAATTCTTCTTCTGGATTTATTGTTAAGCTTGGTTTAGAGATTCACACAGTACTTTGATTAAGCCTCAAGAAAGTGTTAACCAGCTGCACACTGAATGGCCATCCTTGATATAACCCAAGGCTGCTTGAGCATCCAAACTATGTGAACTTGTATCACTGAGACTGAAGCCACATTGTGTTGGTCAGTGTCTACACCCCAGACTACCATTCAGGAACTCCCAGTGAGGGCATCAAGCACAGCAGATTATCTGGGCCAGCTACTTTCACATTGAATTATTCTATTTTCACAGCCCACGGATAGAATGACAAATACAGAAGCAGGTGATTCACCAGCAACAGCTCTTCTTGACTCAGACAAATATCACTGTTTTCCAGGCTGTGCTGTTGGGTTTGATGTGAAACAGAACATTTTCTCACAGTATCATTATTCTCACCATCATCCTATATGGGCTTGAGATTTAAGGTCCTACCCAGGTGGTAGGATTATTGTTCACCCACAAAGGTCATGAAAACAGGGTGCCACACGTTGTAGGTGTAACCTCACTTTCCCCCCAACTCATCCCATGCTTGAAACTGATTTTTTACCTGAAAGGATCAGGTGTGAGAAGCACAAGTAATTTTACAAAGTTTACAAAGATGTATTTTACCACCATGTTGGCTGGTGTGACTCACTGTAAATCAGTTTGATGAGCAATAAACACAGTCAAGAAGTCACTGTCTTCACAATGTAAGTCCATCTCAATCCATTAAGAGAATCCTTGTGGCTAGAAGAGGATCAAGCACGGGGCAGCCTGGTGGTGCAGCAGTTAAGTGCCCATGCTCGTCGGCAGCCTGGGCTTTGCAGTTTCAGATCCCAGGAGCCCAAAGACATGTGTGACTTATCAAGCCATGCTGTGGCGATGTCCCATATAAAGCAGAGGAAGATGGGCACGGATGTTAGCCCAAAGCCAATCTTCCTCAGCAAAAAACAGGAGAACTGGCATCGGATGTTAGCTCAGGGATGATCTTCCTCACACACAAAAAAAGGACTAAGCGCAAACTCTGTAGACCCACTTTTAACCAGGCTGCAACATGGAAGATGTAGCAACTACAATGCACTAACACTGGAAAGAAAAACACATCTCACACAGAAACGCTCAGGGCCTAATCACAGTCTTAAAACATATCTACAGAGGGCCAGCCCGGTGGCAATGCAGTGAAGTACGTGGGCTCAGCTTTGGCAGCACATGGTTTGCCTGTTCAGATCCCAGGCGTGAACTGACACACCACTAGTCAAGCAATGCTGTGGCAGTGTCCCATATAGAGTGGAGGAAGATGGGCATGGATGTTAGCTCAGGGCTGATCTTCATCACACACACACACACACAACAGATCTATAGAACCAACTAGAATACTATGCAGCTCAGAAGACCCTAGGATTCACACTCGGAGTAGCACTTCCCACACTTCCCATGTCCTGTTTCTTATGACTGTAAATAACCCCATGTTTATTACAGATGAGAAAAAATCTGACGGAAAATGATGACTCTACAAAATTTTTTACATTTATAAAGTTTTTCTCCACAGTGAGATCACAAGTGAATATTAGCAGATCCATTTGCCTCCATATCTCACATTAGTTGGATTTCTCTCCACTGCATGAGAGATATATTTCACTGAAGAAATAAAGACTTTCCATGTTTTTTAATAGTGTAGCTTCACTGTCAGTCCTTACATGCTAGGCTGTTAGGCGATGCTGATGGCTTTCCCTCATTACTTATATTTGGAGAGCATCTCCAAATGTAGTGTGCGCCTTCCAGGTCTTTGAAGTGATTTGAGACTACCAAGGCCTTACCACCTTCCTTACACTGATATGACTTCTCCCCAGGTGAGTTTTTTAAGTACACTGAAAGGAAGTGGGAAAATGAAGTCTTTTTCCTACTCCTTTCATTTATAAGGTTTCTCTCCAGTGTGACCTTATGACTGATAATGTACAAAGACCTGCTTAATGTTTTCCCACATATATTACACCCAACAGGCTTCTATACAGTGTGAGTTCTAAAATGTCTAGGCAGTTTTGAGCAAGTAGCAAAGGCTTTCCCATGTCACATTTAAAAAGATTCTCTCCACTGTAAGTTTTTATACGGTCAATAAGTCCTGAGGATTGACTGCAGGCTTTCCCACATTCCTTACATTCATAGGGATTCTCTCCAGTATGAGGACACTTGTAATTGATTAAATACGAAGAAGTAGTAGGTCTTTTCCCACATATATCTCACACAAAAAGGCTTCCCTCCAGTGTGAGTTCTAAAATGAGTAGTCAGTTTTGAGAAAGTAGCAAAGGCTTTCCCACATTTGTCACATTTAAAAGGTTTCTCTGCACTGTATTTATATGGACTATAAAGCCTGAGGATCAACTGAAGGCTTTCCCACATTCCTTACATTCCTAAGGTTTCTCTTCTGTGTGAGTTCACTTGTGACTATTAAGGCCCACAATATAATTAAAGCCTTTCTCATATTCCTTGCTTTTATAGGGTTTCTGTCCAGTGTGAGTACACTTGTGAATGATTAACTACGAAGAACTTATAAATCTTCTTTCACATGTATTACACTCAAATGCTGCTCTCTACTGTGAATTCTCAAATGATTACTGAGATTTGAGGAAGCAGCAAAGGCTTTCCCACAAGTGTCACACTGAAAAGGCTTCTCTCCAGTGTGAGTATTTATGTGGCTAGTAAGGCCTGAGGATTGACTGAAACCTTTCCCACATTCCTTACATTCATAGGGTTTCTCTCCAGTATGAGTACGCTTGTGAACGATTAAGTATGAAGAAGAGGTAAATCTCTTCCCACATATATCACACTCAAAAGGCTTCTCTCCAGTGTGAGTTCTAAAATGTCTAGTCAGTTTTGAGGAAGTAGAAAAGGCTTTCTCACATTTGTCACATTTAAAAAACTTCTCTCCAGTGTGAGTTTTTATGTGGCGAGCAAGGCCTGAAGATTTACCGAAGTCTTTCCCACATTCCTTACATTCATAGGGTTTCTCTCCAGTGTGAGTTCGCTTGTGACATTTAAGGTACATAAAACAACTAAAGTCTTTCCCACACTCCTTGCATTTATAAGGTTTCTCTCCAGTGTGAGCACGCTTGTGAATGATTAAGTACCAAGACCTGGTAAATCTCTTCCCACATATATTACACTCCAAAGGCTTCTCTCCAAGGTGAGTTCTAAAATGGCCAGTCAGTTCTGAGAAAGTAGCAAAGGCTTTCCCACATTTGTCACATTTAAAAGACTTCGCTCCATTGTGAGTTCTCATATGGACAATGAGGCCTGAGTATTGAATGAAGGCTTTCCCACATTCCTTACATTCATAGAATTTTTCTCCATTGTGAGTTCTTGTTTGCGCCTGAAGGTAAGATTGAATAACAAAGGCCTTCCCACCATCACTGCATTCAAAAGCTTTCTCCTGCATGCCAGTTTTCCAGTACACAACATCTGGGGTCAGGCTGATGGCTTTTCCCCATTGATTAAACATGGGAATTTTCTCTCCAGTAGAGGTTTTCCTGTACAGAGGAAGGAAATATTTTCCATACTGATTATCCTCATGAGTATTCTCTCCATTTTGAGTTATCTTGTGTGTCCTTAGGCATGAACGTTCACTGAAGACTTTCCCACATGGCTCAGAACCATTGAGTTCATACCCATTGTGTATTCTTTCCTGTTGATGAATAAATGAATGATAATCAAAGATTTCTCAAATACATTAATTTATCCCACCCATCTCAAAGTAGAAACACCATTACAATGATGATGATTTTTAACATTTCCATTACGTTCATATACTTCCTACCCTGTTCATTTCCTTGAACTTGAATGATTGAATCCTGCCAGAATGATATGCTATCTACTCTAGTCTTAAAAGATTCCTGTGCAGTTTCATGGAATGTTTAAAACCTCAACGGTAAGTTACATAAGTGTGAACGAGTCCTTGTGGGAATTCTGAGGCAACAACTTTCAAGCTAGGTTTAAAATATTCCCAAATTAAACATATTCAAAATACCTCTCCTGAACCACTGCTCTCTCTTGGACGGATGCCACTCATCCCAAATATCTATCACTTGTGCACACGTTCTATCTGATGAAAATCCCAATCTGTTCTAAATGTGGAAAATAAGAAATATCTCTTTTCAAACTTACCATTTCTATCCTATTGGATGCTTTTCCCCAAAAAATATTCTGCTGAATTGCTGAGTCTTTGGTTTTAAGTTGAGTTTCCCATTCTAAAATAAAAAAAATAATAAAACATGTGGAATTTACACAAAGAAATGTACATTAAAGGCGCTACAAACAATAAGGTTCATTTGTATTATTTCTAAGTTAAACATACTAAATGAAAGGCAAGACATGAGAGGAGTTTCGCTGTGTCAAAAATTTTGCAATGATAAAGATGTGTATTCAAAAATTCAGTAGTTAATTAAGATGATTCTATGAAAATTAAATACAATGGGGAAAACAGACAGAATATTATCAGGGCAAGAAAGTAGGAAATCTGTGGACAAACAACATAAAAAATGATTAAATTAAAACAGACACAGAACAAGTTTTTTTTCTGAGCGTATGGGAAATTCTAAGTAAATGTAAAGTATATATGAGAAGCTAATGATATCCCAAAGCATCAGAGACCAATGACCTCAGCCTTCAAGAGAAAGTACATCTTAAAGTTTTCTCACTGTAATTCCAAATATAGGGAAATTTTTATTGACCAGGGAAGTTCTTCACAATGACTCACCTTGGAAGACTCCTGTCTCCACTGTACTCAACTCTTCTTCTTGTTCCAACCAAGAGACTAGATTCGGTTTGAACAACTGATAGTCTGTTTACAGGAAAAGACATATTAATGGAAAAGCCCTCTGCAAAAGATGATAAATATTACCATGAATCAACTCCTATATTTCTAATGAATGCAGTAACATTATTTCAAAAGAGATAAAAATGCAAATATGCTCTTTCTGTTTATCAAGGAGATTGACTGTCTCTGGCCTCTGAAACCCATGTTCAGATATATACATATATTAAAAAGTATTAACACTTTTATTGACACAGGAAGTAAACCAAATGCAAAAAGAAATGTTCATTCTCATGGAGAAATCACCACAACAGTAGCTGTCAAACGTTGTCCATCCGAACCATGTCCACTGTTTTCATTAAAAGAGATGTCTGGGCATACTACTAGAGTTTCATTCACTATGTCAAAGGTGGAGTCTGAGAATGCACATTTCTAATAGAGTGATGGGGATGGTGTTAGTCCTAGAACCACAATTTTACAGAAAGCACACGAGGTTAAAACCCATTAGCGCAGAGACTAGTATCTGTTAGATTCCATTATGTGCAGATTTCACGTCACCAATATTGGAACACAGAAAATACATCATATATATTCGGTTCCATAAGAGGCTATAGGAATGATGGCAGCCTTACCTACTGTGTTCAGGTTCTTGTAGTTCTCCAGCATCACATCTCTGTATAGATTTTTCTGAGTTGGCTCCAGTAAAGTCCACTCCTCTCGGGTGAAGTGCACAGCCACATCAGCGAAGGTAACTGAGTCCTAACCACACACAAGCTGGCTTCAGTAAAATAACATCTCCACCAATGTTCACTAGGGAATGAAGATGACAGACCCAATGGTAACAGAGGGTTTCAAAGTCTGTCATCATCTCCCTCAGAGTGCCATGGCCCTAGGTATTCTCTCTATCTACACTCACTCACGGCTGGCTTTAATGGAATCTCTAAGGCATGAACTTAGCTTATCGCAACTAGACTAAAAGCTCTTCTCATCTTAATTCCCTCTGGCAGCACAGTCTTAAGCAAACCACAGAAACTTGAAGAAGCCCATGAATGAACGAATAAATTCTTTAAGAAATGCACTTTCCTTTTCATTACCATGACAGAGCAAGCAGCAAAACAAAAAAATATGCTGTTGCCATCGTGAAACACCAGTAGAAGGTAATTATTAAAATACTGAGATTATTTACATGAACCAATATGAGGGGCTACACTTTGGGTGGGAATTCAACAGGGACTCAGTCCTTGAATGGCTTGGCCTCCCTAAGAAGCCTTGGAGACACAGGTCTACCTAGAAAGAAATGTGTCTATCCAGTGGATGCGACATGTCATTTTGTAGAAGGATACACCTTTTAATTACCTGAGAAAAATTTGTCACACCTTCTAATTACCTGAGAAAAATTTGTCAAACACTCAGTCTCCATCCTTTCTGCCTCTATCTTTTCCTTGGAAAGGCAGAAAGGGTCCTTAGGAACAAGACCTAGAAGAAAAGAAAGAAAGCATGAGGACCCAGAGATGACCATAATTCCCACATTCACAGGCCCGGAATTCATTCTATTCTACCTTGAAATTCTCAAATATCCCTGCATGTTAAAAAATCTCACACAAATGCACACTACTGTCATCAAATGTCACAGAAGTCCTGTCTCACCTAGAGTCACACACAGAAATTGTGAGTCATGCTGCCCATCAGGAAAAACATAATTGTTTCATTTTACAAGGATGGAAACTTCAGCCCTAGGTAACGTGACTCTTCATTTGTCAAGGTAATAAAATTGATGAATGAGATTATGCCGCCAGTCTACCTAATGCACATATATCAGGAAGCTGACAAACAGAACAGCATTCTCTGGCCCACTTAAGCTTCTCCTAGACAAACCAGCAGCATGACTGCTCAGGTCCAGACTAAAGGACTCTGTGTACTTTGAAATGTGAACCTAAAAGCTATTAAAACAGTATGCTCTATACCAAGAATATAAGTAACATCAATTGCCATTTACTGAGAACCCTCTGTACCAGATGTCTCACTGGAATCTTATACCTCACTTATATATTTGGAACAACTTGAGTATTGGAACCTAGTCTTTCATCTGTAAATTTTCTGTTTTCTGAACACAAAGCAAGTATGTCTGATAAAAATTTAGTGTGCAGTGAATTTAGAACTCTTCAAATGTACAAAATAATGTAAAATCTCACAATGTTTTTATAGTACTTACATGCTTAAGTAAATATTTTTCATTACATACATGATCTACACATTCTACTGGACAGCACTGGCCAAGATTCCTGCTGGGCATTTGAAGGGAATAAAAATGATGTATTTTACTTGGTCAACATTCTTGAGCTTTCTTGACAGATACTGTAGAAATTTGAAGCTCTGGGCCTTGTTTTAAGTGCTTATTTGCTGCCTTATTCTTTTATTCTCATAGTAAATAATGAAGAATTTATGTCCCTGTACTAGGCACTCAGTGAAGAGCAGTAACTTACAAAGAAAATGTCCCAGGCATTAAAGATCCAACATTCTCACTGAACAATATGGACAATAAAGTAATAATTGGCATACCAATTCATAACTGATATGAGAAAAAAAAATCAACCAGGTGAGAAAATAAAGGGTTTCCTACACACACACAAACAGAAAACACGTGTATTCTACTGGTTCCTGAATAAGAAAATGGAAGAAAAGGGAAATACTCATTAGGTCTTCCACATCTGACACTAAAAGATTAAAAAAGTATGACAATGTTTTTACAAAAGAACTCAGAACACATTAAAGTATAACAATAATCAAAGTAACTAGTCTAGTAGTGATGTTGTTGGAGGGTATGAACTAAGTTAATGAAGTACATGAAAAGGTTAGTGGTTTTGTGTGTAACCAAGGGGAAGGAGTATTTGTGGTTGGAGATGCAGGACACGAGGTCATGGTGGAAAACTGGAGGGGTGTAGTAGGAAAAGGCCCTGGGTGGAGAGTGATCCTCTTCCCAGGGGGTCAAGGAGTTGATTGACATGAATCACCTATCTCCTGACGAAGGTAGTAATTTTCATTAATTTTTAGAACAGCACAGACAGGAGTAACTTCTATCAGATTTCCCCAGAGGCATGGCAGTGGAGAGATGTATGTTTTGGCAGACAGCAGGGAGCATACTAGGATCATGAGCTAAGCAGCAGGCTCAGAAACATTATAGGATCTGTAATGTGAAAGGAAGAAAAGCAAAAATATCCTGAGTCTCATTTGTGTCTTAGGTGAGGGAGTACAAGAGCATCATGAACTCGGTGAAGTCTTCTCCAGTGGCAAGTTCTTGGGCTGGGGTAATGTCATTTGAAGTGGTCATCAACAATAATGACCTTCTGGGCCAGGGTGATGTCGTCTAGGACGTGGGACTGGGATATCATCTGAGAAATGATACCCCACTCAGGTTGATGTCGGTCTCAGTGTTTGCCATGTTTGATTCAAACAGTGACGTGTGGAGGGTTTGGGCCTCTGGATTGAAAATCAATGAAATCACCCAAAGCAGTAGTCATAAGACCAACAGGCAACAGAATAGTCTGCACCTCTACTTGACAGGCTTTTTGTGTTTGTTTTTTTTTTGAAAATTTAGCTTCAAATAGGTCCCATATCAGATGAGCAGCTGCCTGGCCCATAAGACACTTTATGGTTGATGGGTCCCAGGAGAGTATGCACCCTTCATCTGGCCTCCAGCTCTCATGAGATTGAAAACTTATAAAGACAGGTTAAGGCTAAGGGCAGGATAGACACCCACGCAGGGGTCCATTGGTCAAATTGGAGTTTTAAAAGAAGTTATTTGAGGAGATCATTATGTCTCCCAGTTAAACTAGCTGGGATCTGTCAGGGACGTGAAAGTTTTATTGAACGCTTTTTCTAAGTGCCTAGTATTGTGTATTTTGAGAAGTGAGATGTGTGCCTTGGTTACTATTGGTAATGGGTATAATTCCAAAGAGAATAAGGAATGTCTTGACAAGGCCTAGTATTGTGGCCTCAGCATATGTAGAGACATGTGTAATTTTGACTTAGAATTCGAGTATCTATGAGGCAAGAGATTCCTAGAGTTCTTGACCCTGAATGGATAACTTTTAGGTAATGGTCCAACACTTCATAATAAATGTGAAGATGGGGCCAGGGCATTGAGAGCCAAGATCACTGCCTGCAGTCTGGACAAGTGTATTATTTTTTGGATTCCTGTTTTTTATTAGAGGCATCCTGGGTAAGAGATGGAAAGTGGTAACATTCCACTGTGCTCCATCATGTATGATGGTTAGCATCACCATCCACATTGTCCACAAATTCTCATTGCTGTTTACTCAGTTAATCCCAAAGGGTTCCCCAGGTAGCCAAAGGAGAGATTACTTATTTACTTGTTATGCAAAACACAGAACATCCAAAATTGGGTTGTTCAATGGAGGAGTGGAGACAACCACCTCTTTATTAATTAGGTTTGTATAATAAGTTTTAAACTTTGATGGCTCTGTTTTAATGTACATTGGGACATAATAATTATTTTAACAAGGGGTCCCTGGACATCTTGTCTTATCAAGAGAATTAGTAAGTGCCAAAGACTTACCTTAACTTAAATTTATTATTGTGTCAGGGCATCTATGCCCAAGATGGGCTATTTTAGGGAAATGGGTACTTTGACTATGGGAAATTGAAGCAAAGCTACAATTAAACTGAGGCACACCTATCTTTCCTCTACTTTATTTGTAGTTGCTTTTTAAAAATTATGAGGGAGTATAATGTTTAAATGCAGTGAGATCCCCAGGTATATAACCGTACTTTGAGTCCCAGTATTAAGTCTATGAAGATTTCTCAATGAATGCATTTTAGCAAATGTTAAAGTTAATTTAGAAGTTATGCTGTAGAGGCACAAAAGTCAGAGGGTTGGGGAACCTGAATGGCTATAATTAACAAGACAAAAAATAAGTCTTGGAGAGGAAGTAGACAAAAGGGAACCCTCATACACTGCTGGAGGGACTGTAAACTGGTGCAGCCACTATGGAAAACAGTATGCAGATTTCTCAAAAAATTAAAAATAGAAATACCATATGATCCAGCTATTCCACTACTGTGTATTTATCCAAAAAACATGAAATCACTAATTCAAAAAGATACAGACACATCGATGTTCACTGCAGCATTATTCACAATAGCCAAGACTTGGAAGCAACTTAACTGCTCATCAATGGATAAATGGATATGGGAAATGTGGTATATATACAACAGAGTACTTAGCCTTAAAAAAGACAAAATCTTGTCATTTGCAAGTACATGGATGGACCTTGACGGTATCACGCTAAGTGAAATGAGTCAGATGGAAAGACAATCACCGTATGACTTCACTTATATGTAGAAGATAAACAACAAATGCATACACTTGGAGAACAGACTGGTGGTTACCAGAGGGAAAGGGGGTGGGCGAGAGCAAAAGGAGTAAGGGGCACATGTGTAAAGCGATGGATGGCAACTAGACTTCTGGTGGTGTACACGATGCAGTCTGTAGAAAATTCGAAATATAATGATGTCAATCTGAAAGGGATACATTATAAACTAATGTGACTGTAATTTAAAAAAACAGAATAACTTTAATAAATCAAACAGAGCAGAGAGCAAATGCTGATCTACAAAATGGTTTTTGAATGGCATCAACCACTGAAAGTTCCACTGTTCATTATCTTTGAACCAACATCCCCCTCACAACCCCACAGTCCTTATTCTACAGTTCAGAAGACTAAAACCCAGAAACACATATGGTCACAAAACCATGTGTCTAGCCTCACAGTATAACTGTCTTTACTACTAGAGTTTTCAAACTGGGGGTCCTTGTGCTAAGTACGGGCACCAATGTCTTTAGTCAGTAAGGGCCTACATGTTTTAACTTTCCTTTCATTTTCTAATTGAGGTATCATTAATGTACACAAATACACACATCTTAAGCATTTGCTGGGTGAGTTCTGAAAACTGGATACACTTGTAGTAAAAACCAATGAAAAACAAGATACAGAACATAGTTATCTCCCTAAAAAGGCTTCTTGCTCTTTCCAGTCCATTCTTTCGCCCTTGCTCCCAGACAAGCAATTTTTGAGTTTAGTCAGTTACTAGATACACTATTTTGTATATATACATTAAGCAGTTCACATAGCATTTCCACAGTATACCCCAACTGATTTTTCTTCTGTTGTTTAGTTTAACAATATGGGCAAAATACATTAAAATCTCCCACTAGAATTCTGGATTTGTGCAATTCTTCTAATTCTGTGAAACAAAGTTCTACATATTTGCAACAATTATTGAGTGGATATACCTTTAAATTTTTGGAGAAACCACGTTTTTTCCCTTTTTACTGAGGAAGATTCACCCTGAGCTAACACCCATCACCAATCTTCCTTTTTTTTTTGCTTGAGGAAGATTAGCCCTGAGCTACCAACTGTGCCAATCTTCCTCTATTTTGTATGTGGGTCGCTGCCACAGCATGGCTGATGAGGGGTGCAGGTCCACGCCCAGGATCTGGGCCCACAAACCCAGGCCACCGAAGCCGAGCCCACCAAACTTAATCATTATGCCAAGAGATCAGCATCGATAAACAACCTTTTACCATAATGACCTCTGTGGCTACATTACTGCTTTTTGACACTGTCTGACATTAGCATCAGCTTCTTTTAGAGAGATTTTTTTGCATAACTGGCTAGCATTATGTCTGTTATGGATACCAATGTTTACCAGTACAAAGAGTGGCACAGAACCTGGCTCACTGAAGGCACCCAGTGGTTGGTGATCAACCCATAACATAGATCCTTCATACCACTGTTCAAGTATACCTAGATTATAACTCAATAGCTGTTCATAATACAATATACATCAGTTTTCAGAAATATATTTACTCTAAGATTGTAAAGGTGGAAGGAACACTGTCTTCTTCCGTGCACTCATCTATCAGCTTCAGTTTCTCTGCACACCAGTCAGTTGTTTCCCACAGCCTCCTTATATGGATGCTTAGTACTCCAGGTCTTGCAAGCACAGTGGTACCCAATTCCCTCTCTCAATCTACCCACCACTCATGACTTGTCTGCATCTAGAGGGTGGCTTACTGCCTGCACAGTGACTGTTGACTGCCTCTGGTTCCGACAACCAGGCAAACTTCTTCACTACCCAGTGGACTGCCATGATACCTTCTCCAACAAGGTCTAAAGTCCAGCCTTGGGGAGAGGGCCCCCCTACAAGTTTGGCTTTCCTTAGGGACTCTCCATCAACTCTAGGATGTTACAATTCTCCTTACATCTTTAAATTACACTTCTCTGGTTTAAATCAAAGTGTGATTGCTGTCTCCTGATTTCTTGCAGACTCATACATAACTGAGACGAACAACGATCCCTGCAGACAAATGAGTAAAGAGGAGATTTGGGGAGACATTTAGTCAACCCTTAGGACCTGAGCAATGAGCTGAGTTCCTTGCCAATAGGAAAGACATTCACAGAATCACAGAATCTGCACATCCTCACCAACTTTGTCTTCAGAATCTTCATCAATTGTTTCACTATGGCACAGCTAGCTCATTGGGACACCCAAGTGGCAAACAGAGAGGGTAACATGGATATTACCAAGACACATGGAGCCTTCAGTTCTTTCTGGCAACCTGTATTGTCAGCAGAGCCTTCTGGTCCTTTACCTGTGGAGGGATTCTAACCCCCAAGATGCGTCAGTGTCTTAAAATATCAAACAGGATGGGTTAATCTGGATGGTCAATCAGGGAATCAGAGGCCTAATCTGGGTAGGAGAAGCAATCTCAAGTGGACTACAAAACCACTATGTTTATTAACATAAACATTTGCTAAGACTGATGATAGCACAAGTGAATTACTGATTCTGATTAATTCCTTGAATGAATTTGCTATTGATAAAACTAAAACACATTCATGCTTTCTCCTATTTTCTCTAGGTTCACATCATTTGAACAGATATCACTTATTTTTCCTGTCACGTATTGACTGAAGATTAGAATCTTCCTTCAGCATTTTCTCCAAAAAAATACAAGGTGTCCACTGTCAAACCTGGGAGCAACCCTTAATACACTCCCCTCTCTCCTCCTAGAAATGAAATCAACCAAATACAGAATGCTTTCCCCATCTCCTTCTCCCATCCCTTCCAACATGCCTAACTCCTATGCCTTTTCCATTTATGACTTAAATATTTATCAACTCTCCTACCTTCACCTACTCCAATATAGAGAGAAAATAATCCCATCCACTACTTTAGCTCCAGAACCCTAATCAATTGGTAATAGTATATTTATTTTCTTGGAAAGATGTATGCCTCCTCCAACAGTTTACAAGTGTCCTAAGAACAGCCCTTCGTTAAAATTTTTCACTAAGCACTAATTAAGCCTTCAAACATTCACTAAGTAGGGGTATGACCTCCAGTAAATGAATATATGAAGTTTCAAAATGCCTGGATTCTTTCATTTTTACCTTCTACAAAACTCTTAAGTCATTTCCTTCTCCATAGCAATCATTCACACCCAGGTACCATGATCATGTCTTAAAACTTATTCATCATAAGATTCCATTCGGATTCCACACATTCATGCTTCTGTTTGCTGAAGTTCATTCCCAAAGCAGGCGTTAGTGGGTTCTATTTAAGTTGTAAATGGATTCAAGTCTCTCTCCTGCTAAAACATTTCAGAAGTTTCCACGGACTTACAGTATTGTCCAGAGCACCTCATTCCCCTGGTCTTGGCCCTGCTCTCCACTCCATCTCCCACCACTCCGTCTGTTCTGCTTCTGCCAACACTCTTTCCTCAGGTTAAGAAATACACCAAGATCTCAACTATGCTGGATTTTGTTCATCAAGTTCCCTTCACCTGAAATGTTCTCACCCACCCTACAAATCACAACAGCTCAAAGACCTGACTAGGTCAATCCTACTCAGGCTTTGCTTCACAACTTAAATCTCAATCCCTCTCAACACATATTAGCACCTCATGTTAAGCCATTCTGATGTCCATATCACAACCTTGCCACTATTCATTTAAGATCTGTATTCTCAAATACACTGGAAGCCCCATAGTGGCAGTACTATTTCCAATTTGATGGCCTTTGATTCCTTGTCACTGCACTGTTCCTAGCTTATGAAATGAATTCAATGACCATTTGTGGATTCTCAGGCAATTGCCCTTCCACACAAAAATGTCACAGTATTGTATGCACAAATAAAAGGACCAAAAAAATGGAATCAAAACATAAAAATCAAAGAAGACTCATACAAAATGTCTGCACACAATATAATATAAACTAAAACACAGTATTTTTGAAAAAGCATTTTTGTATTTTTACTCAGAATAACAGTCTATAGGATATACTTTTTGAAAACGAGTGAAGATAAAACTGAAATTTGTTCTTCATCATTTCTCCATCATTTTTAGACATGTCTTTAAAAAGCTGATTCAGAAACTATACATGGCACAAGACCTACAGAATGAAATTTATACTATCCAGCAAAAGTAAATGTTTATTTGCCCTTTGATTAGAAAACTAACCTGAGAAACTTATCCTGAAAATATACCCCCACAAACAGAAGTTTACTCACTGTAGGTGAGTAACAGGTGCTAAAACAATTGTTAGAAAGCTTCCTGGGGGCAACATATTCTGAGTACCAAAATATCACCCCACATATGACTTGTTTTATTCACAAGGAAAAGTCTACCTTTAAAACAGAGGGCTCTGCTGATCCCTACCTAAACAAGTAATCAAAGTGGGCAACACTAACTGAGGGATGGCATAAATTTCTGTCTTCCCTGTGGAATGCAATTTGATATACACATGACTTACAAAATATTTTGAAATGATCTTTTGAAGCCTCTACACACACCAGGAGTTGGCAAAATTTGGTCACAGGCCTGTTTGTGTAAATAAAGCTTTGCTGGTACACAGTTATGCCCATTTGTTTACTTAGGTCTATAGCTGCTTGCCCACTACAAAGGTAGAGCTGAGTAATTCTGACACCCTATGCAAAGCATCAAGTACTTACTATCTGGACCTTTTCAGACAAAAATTTTGCTCACCTCTCCTTTGGACCCATTTACCAGTTGGCAGAAAATATAAGAAATTGAGGAAACATTTTAACACACTATAAAAATAAAATCAGAAACATCACACTATATGACTTTCCAAAAGAACACTTGCGCCTTTTCTAAAAGTCAACATAATGGGACAAATAATATCAACTGATCTATTAGAAAGCCTAAAAGAAATAAACTGGCATATATAAATCCTGATAGCCTCCTAGATACAAAAACATTTTTTGGAACAAAGTGGAGAAGTTGAGTTTTTACAAAGAGTAAGATATGAGATGACATCATTATCTTTGATTTTCTTGGGTGGAATAATAGCATTGTGGTTTTAGTAGGAAACGTCCTTGTCTTTGGGAGATGCACTACCAATTATTTAAAGGTCAAGTATCACTAATGCAATTTATTTTTAACTTACTCTCAAATTGTTCGCCATAAAATGTATTTATTTATCTATGGAGAGAGTAAACATGCAAAATGCTACAAATGGTGAATTGTCTATAAAAAACACTCATTGTACTGGATGTTCACATTTTCTATACGTTTATGACTTTACGAAAGAAAAACATGAAAGAAAAACACGCTTAGTGCAAACTCCTGTCAACAGAAAACACCATTTCTAGAACTAGTGTCACCAAGTCTCCATCTTTTTCTCCCCGAGGCCCCTGTTTTGAAGTCCTGTGGGGATGTACGGGCCTAGGAAGTTCAGATGACAAGACAGCTGAGTATGCTTGCTTCTCTTTAGAAGAAAGACTTCTGGTCCACATACGTTTATATTTATATACAGAAATATGCAAAAGCTTGACATCTGTGAAATGTGAAACAACGGAGTCCCTTACGTCTAAGGGCTTTAAAATGGCGCTGGGGAGCCATTAAGGAAACGGGGGTCACGCGAGTCCTCGTGGAGCAGAACAGGAACTCTGAACTGAGGACCCTGGAGAAACCTGCAGCCCCTCCCAGTGACGGACTTCTGCCTCCCACCAGCTGCCTCAGCGATGAACTACGTTTAGCCAAGAGTAGGTTCCTGCCACCAACGCCAATTAACATTCTGTGTAACGCAAACCTCCTTCTTTAAAAGCCCCTTTTCCTCCCTAGCGGCCACTATGGGGGTTTCTACCTGAATCTCTGCTCCCGGAATTGCAGTTCCACGAGCCCCAAACAAACGCCTCTCTGACTCTCATACTGGCCCTTTACTTTTAGGTTTACACACCTGAGAAACTATCTTCCCTTTCACCTTTATGTAACGTTCAAAAATAAAGAACAAGCAAAGGTTAAGACAAATTCTCAGACGACACATTCGTTTGCACAGGAAAAGCAGAAGAGGCCCCTGAGCCAACTTTCCCTCGGACTCACGGGAACACGACGGGGTCGCCAGGTCCGTGAGAACCGGAGCGCGCGGGGCCTCAGCAACGGGACTCGAGCAGCGGAAATTCTCCTTCTGGAGAAAAGTCCCGACGTTACTTCGGAGGCTTCTGAACAGGGGAGCCCAGGGGATGAAAACCCCCCGCACACGCGCCCTTCCCGCCCCGGCTCCGCGCGGGGACAGCGGCCGGGCGGACGCGAGCGGAGGGGCCCGGCCCCTCTAAGGAGGCCCCTCGGGGTCCGGCCACATCTGTCCTTTACCGCCCTCCGTGCCTCCCAGGGCGCTCCCCGCACGCGGCCCTCACCAGGGACGGGGTCACGGAAAGATGACCAACATCACGGCTCTACGAGGCGCCAGTTACGGCACAAATGCACCACGCGCACCAGTGACGCAACTTCCGCTTCCTGCTTCAGGCCGTAAAGGGCGGGGCTCCATGGCTCCGGCTGCCAATCACCTTTGACCATTTCAGGCAGCGAAATTGCGTGGGTGCGGATGGCCCCGGCGGGGGGCGGGGGGCTCAAATAGGCCCAGCGGGCCAGGTAGAGGGTGGAAGCAGGCCTGTGGGACGCGGGCGGGGGCAAGACCTGGCCCAGCCCGGGGTTTAGATGTCGGAAGGGAGAGGGGCGGGGAACTCAGGCCGCCGGGTGCTCGTCAGAAGCTTCTCCTGTCCTCGCCTTCCTGGAGCCCTGTCCTTGATTATTCAGTAATAAGATGCCGGCCACGCCGTGAGATGATCTATCTTCTCCGTGCAATCAATCCCGTATTTAACCTTTATTTCCCCTTATTTGCTTTATTTACGTTGGACACCACCCTAAAGGCTGATCATTGATTCCTTTGTGTTTTGTTTTTTTTTTAGATTTTATTTATTTATTTTTCCCCCAAAGCCCCCGTAGATAGTTGTCTGTCATAGCTGCACATCCTTCTAGTTGCTGTATGTGGGACACCGCCTCAGCATGGCCGGAGGAGCGGTGGCTCGGGTCACACCCGGGGATCCGAACCCGGGCCGCCAGCAGCCGAGCGCACGCACTTAACCGTTAAGCCACGGGGCCGCCCGATTCCTTTGTGTTTTCACCGTAATGACATTTTCTGTAACTTTTGTTTTTTGTAATTCAAATATGTATTTCTGTTTTAATTTTCCCATCTTACCATACGGTCCAGGGCTTCCCATACTGAATTTTCAAATCCCACTGATACCAAGCATTCTTAACTCAGGAACGGTTCTAATTATTCTCTAGTAATCAAGTTAGTTGTGGGTTTCAGTGGGTGGCCTTTGTAAAGTTAATAAAGGTCATTTAAATCCTGATATACCAGCACATTTTACCAAGAATTGTTCAGGTGCATTATTAAATGTCTTATGAATCTATTGAATTGATAACTATTTTGCTACAGCAGTCTTTCATCTGTTGCTTACAAAGTATTTAACATTTATGTAGCCAAGAAAGTCTTTAAAAAATAATTTCTGGGTTTCCGGCCTTGCCTTAAAAATTCACTTCAAACTCTAGATTACAGATTTCCTAATTTACTTCTAAAATTTTTTATTTTTAATCACATTTTAATCTTGAATCCTCACACAGTGTATTTTGGCATGTGGTGTGGGGTAGTGCATACAATTAATTTTCCTCCAGTAAGGTGATCAGTTGTTGTATCATTTATTGATAAACTATCCTGGCCTACTGATTTCAAATTCCACCTTAATTAAACCATATATTCCTATATATACCAGTACCACTTTCTAGACTCTTCTGTGCCAGTCATATTTACTTATGCCCATAGCACTTTTTCAGTTGCAATAGTTTTATATTTTCATATTTAGTGGTAAAAATATAATGGTACCTAATGTTTGTTTCATCTTACTGCTCTAGGTGGTTCAGAGACATTAAATTTTTTATGCTGTTAGTGATTTTGCTACTCTCATGATTTTCTCTTTGGTTCGTGTTTTGGAACAGCTATATTCAAAAATAATTCACATGCCATACAATTTCTCCGTTTAAAAAGATACCACTCAGTGTTTTTTAGTATGTTCAGAGTCATGCAACCATCACAATTTTATAACCTTTTCATTACTCCAAAAGCATGCTCTAGCTGTCATACCCACGTTTTCTTACTCCTTTAAAATCTAAGCTGCCATGAGTCTACTGTCTGTCTGTATATATTTGCGTTTTCTAGACATTTCATGTAAATGAGATCATACACACTTTTGCCAACGGTTTTTTTTTTGCTTACTATGCTTTTCAAGATTCATATGTGTTGTAGCATATGTCATTCCTTTTTATTGCTGAATGATATTCCAGTGTATGGATATAATGCACTTTATTTATCTATTGATCAGTTGATGGATATTTGGGTTGTTTCCACTTTGTGGATACTATGAGTAATGCTGCTATGAAAATTTATGTGTATCAATTTCTGCAGACATATTTTCATTTCTCTTGGGTCTCGTATCAGTCAGAGTTCTCCAGAGGAAAATAACATATGGCCCTGGACCATATTGTAAGATCAGGAAGATCATTTACACACATACAAAAATACCATGAAATTCATAAAAATCTATATATCTAATGAAATTTACTATGGAAGTGACTCAAGAGTATGGAGGCTGAAAAGTCCCCTGATCTGTTTGCAGTTGCAGACAGAACGCAAGACAAAACTTGCCCAGTGATTGTCTCATCTACAGCTCATTACTCAATGTCTGTGCCTGCTATCATACAGGCTTTTAAGGATTAAAGAAATCCTTCATCAAGTCCCCTTTACTGCTTCATAGCAGAAGCTCCGCCACATGAGGCTTTATTAGAGAGAACAAAACAGCAAGAGAAGATGGAGTGCCAGGTCTCTGCAGCTGATGTGAATGTCCTAGAGAGTCAGGTGGAAAAACTGATTAAAAATCAAATCATATAAAAGATTTTTTTTCTGCTGATAAGCATGCAATAAAAAAATCACAAAAGGTGACAAAAAAAATCTGGAGACCAGGAAACCCCGTGGTGCAGTTCACACGCCTGAAAGCCAGAGAGACATTGCATAGATTCCAGTTCAGGTCTCAAGGCCTGAGAGCCAGGAGCACCGAAAGCACAGAAACATTATCCCAGTGCAAGAGCGAGGCAGAGAAAGAGAATTCAACTTTCCTCCATCTTTTTGTCCTATTCAAGCCCTAAGTCGGATTGGATAATGCCCACCCACATTGGAGAGGGCAATCTGCTTTACTCAGTCTACTCATTCAAATGCTACTCTCCTTGCAAAGCACCCTCATGGTTGTACCCAGAAATAATACATTACCAGATATCTAGACTTTCGGTGATGCAGTCAAGTTAACACACAAAATTAACTATCACAGGTATACACCTAGGATTAGCATTGCTGGGACATATAACAACTATGTTTAACGTTTAGAAGAACTACCAGACTGTTTCCCAAAGTGGCCGCATCATTTAAAATCCCACTGATATCCTCAATGTATGAGGGTTCCAATTTCTCCACATCCTTGCTAACACTTGCTATTGTCTTTTACATTTTAACCATCCAGTGATGTGAACTGATATCTCATTGTGAATATGATTTGCTTTTCTCTAATGATTAGTGACGTTAAGCATCTTTTCATGAGCTTGTGACCATTTCTATGTTTTCTATGGAGATATGTCTGTTCAAATCTTTTATTCATTTTAAAATTAGATTGTCATTTTATTGTTGAGTTGTAAGAGTTCTTTATATAATCTGTACATATTCCTTCTCACATGTGATGACATATATGAATTGCAAATATTTTCTTCCATTCCATGACTATCTCCACTTTGAGAGTGTCTTTTGTATTACAAAAGTATTTAATGTTAATAAGTGTCCTTCAAAGTACAAAAGTTCTTAATTTTGATAAAGTCCAATTTATCTATTTTTTCTTTGGTTGCAAGGTACTTTAGATATCACATCTAAGAAGCCATTGCCAAACTCAATGTCATGAAGATTTTCACCTATTTTTTATTTAGCAGTTTTACAGTTTTTGGTCTTACATTTAAGTCTGTGATCCATTTTGAATTAATTTTTGTAAATGGTGTAAGGTAAGGGCCCAATGATATTCTTTTGCAGGTGGATACCCAGTTGTCTCAGTACCATTTGAGGAAAAGATTATTTTCTTTTCCCATTGAATTCTCCTGGCACCCTTCTCAGAAATCAATTGAGAAGATATGTGAGAACTTATTTCTGGACTCTCAATTCATTCCATTAACCTATATGCCTGTACATAAGCTAAGTAAACACTGTTTTGATTACTGTAAATTTCTGGTAAGTTTAAATCGGCTGATAAGTTCAATTCAAAGAAAGAAGAAAACTGAGGCAAATGGGAAACATAAAATGACTAAATGAAATCCAAACTTATTACACTTACGTTACTTATAAATGGACTAAATGTTTCCATAAATGGTAAGGATTTCATAAATATCAAGATTCATGCAATCTAAGAATCTGAATTGAATCCTAGCCCACATGAAGGACAAGCATGACAAAATGTGAAATTTGAGTGAGGTGTGTCGATTAGTTAATAGAATTTTATCAATGTTAATTTCTGGGCTTCAATAATTGTACTATGGTTACCTAAGATGTTAACCCTACAGGTAGCTCAGTGAAGGATATACATGAACACACTGTCCTATTTTTACAACCTCTCTGGATGCTTAATTTTATTTCAACATGCAACATTTACTAAAATCCAGATTTTAAAAATTTCGCCTCTATGATGTTTATAAAGAGACATCTAAAAACTGATACACTAAGACTGAGAAATAAAAGGAAAACAATATGATACAGCTACATAAAAATCTGACAAAATAGATTTTACTGGAATGTGCATTCTTATACATAAAAAGTTACAGATACGTTTTGAAAGGTTCAAGTCACCAAAGAACTACAACAATTTTAAAATGGTATGCACTTAATAACACAGCCTTCAAAATACAGCAAACAAAAATGGACCAAACGAAAGGAGAATCACCAAAGCCACCATTACAGTGGAATATTTTAATACACCACTCTCTGGACTAGATAGTGCAGAGGAACAAACATTCTACAGTAATAACAAAGTACAGTCATGCATGTCTTAATGATGGGGATACATTCTGAGACATGCATCATTAGGCGATTTCACCCTTGTGTGATCATTACAGAGTCTACTTACACAAATCTAGATGGTATAGCCTACTACACAGCTAGGCTATATGGTACTAACCCTATGGGACCACCTGCATGTATGTGTGGCCACATATGTCATATATGTGCTTTGTCATTGACGAAAATGCTGTTATGTGGTGCCTGACGTAAATACAACAAAAGCAGAACGAAAGTAAAAATAAAGAATAGAAATTAACAAAATAGAACATTCAATACATTGCAGCGTGTCCCCCCAAGATTCATGTCATCTCTGGAAGCCCTAATCCCCAAGCTGATGGTTTCTGGAGATGGAGCCTTGAGAGGTAATAAGGTTTAGAGGAGGTCATGATGGTGGGACCCTCAAGAGGGTATTAGTGCCCTGGTAAGAAGAGACACTGCAGCCAAAATCACTGGATTCATCTCTTAGTGTGTGCAGAGCCAGAAAGCACAACCAAGGCAGAAGTAGGTGAAAAAAAGTTTTATTGCTGGTCCAAGCAATGGAGAACACTAGGGAGAACTCCCAAAGCAGTGTCTCTCCCAGCTCACTGCTGCTGGAGAGGTGATACACAAGAGAGCAGAAGATACCAGGTTTATTTGTAACAGTTGTGTAACAACTGTTTTCATTTAAGGTGCGTGTGTGTAGCATGCATACATGTTATTACACAACATTGTATGATCTAAAAAATGGCTATTTGGACCCTCCCAGAGGAGGAGAATTTACGATGCAAATGAGTTAAGGTAACCTGAGGATGACTGGTGCTGGACCAGTTCACCGGGGTCTTGCTGCAAATGTGTGAATTTCTCTGCAAGACAGCACATCTGCAAAATGAGGACAGCAAGTTCTGCAAAACAGAACACAGAGTTTCTTCTTGTCAGAAAAACATTTCAGAGACCATCCTAGTTGTTGATCAGATCCTCAGTAACCCTTTCTTTGCCTGGTTCCCTGGTCCCAGGACACCAGAGAGGTTGCTGACTTTCTCTCCGCCATGTGAAGACAGAGAGAAGGCAGTCATCTACAAGCCAGAAGAGAGCTCTCACTAGGAACCTACCTTGCTGGCATCAGATCTTGGAATTCAGCCTCCAAAAAATAAATTTGTGTTGATTAAGCCACTCAGTCTATGGTATTTTGTTATGGCACCTGAGCCTAGCAATATAGAACACAAACCAGATATACAGTAGATTAATCAAAACAATTTTCTTTGACATGAATGAACAAAACTGAATAAATTCTGGCAGAATTAATATAAGAAAAATGAAGAGTCACAAGGAAATGATAGCAGGAATGAAAAAGGGGATACAAAAGATATATAATTACAAAAGCCACAAATACTAAAAACATAAGAAACTATAAATTTGAAAATAGAAAAATGCCTATAAAACATAACTTGCTCAATGGACTTACAATGAAATTGGAAAACTTAGCAGTCCTACAAACATAAAAAATAATTTAATCCTTGCTTTAAATTATTCCAAAATATGAAAACAAAACTAGTAAAAATGGCAACAACTAATCCAGATTCAGATGATTCTGCCAGTGAATTTTGACCTACATAAGAGCAACAATTCTCCTAGTACAGAAATTGTTTAAGAGTTTAGAAAAGGCAGAGATACTCCTATCTTTATACAAAAACCCGGAAAGAATAGAGTAAAAAAACAAAATGAAATGCCAAAGTTACTCAATATATTTGTAAAAACCTTCTCTAATCTATCAGTACATAGAATAAATTCAGGTATAAAAAAAGATCATTCATTTTGTCCATGTTCAGTTTTTCTACAATTACAAGGTTGCTATAAAATATGATATCAATTAACTCACCACATTTACTTTTTTAAATTCTTTTATTTACCGATTCACTCAAATATTAGGTATCTATCACAGGCAGATACAGTTCTAGGTATTTGAACAAGATCTGTGAACAAATAGGATCATCTCAGAGGAATCAGGGGAAAGTATTTCATACATTCGCAGAGCATTTATGAGAAAGCCAACTCTCAAACTATTAAAAGTAAGATAAAGCCTTAACTTTGTAAAATCTACAAAAACAATACAGTGAATGGTAAAGATAGAAAGCATAGCCCATTAGCATTAGGAGGAAGCCAGGGATGCTACTTTTACTACTTCTAGTCATTATGGTACAGGAGGTCTTGTTTGGTCAGTAAAGCAAGAAAAACATGTAAATAACCTGAGGATTGAAATGGAAAAAAAAAAAAAAGGCATTAATTATAGAAGATATGACTGCCTATGCAAAAAATTCAAAATAATATTTTAAAAATTAATATTTTTAAGAAAGTTTAGCAAGACTGCTAGACAAAATTCAATATACATAGATCTAATGCATTTTATATATCGACAATCAGAACAATTAAATTTAAAAAGTATAACATTTACAAGTAAGAAAATTATAAAATGCTTAAGAATACTCTAATCAAAATGTGCGGAATCTTTTTAGAGAAAACGCCATTGAGGAAGACTTAAATATGTGGGGAGAAAATATTCTGTTCATGGATTGGAAAGTCCAAAACAGAAAACACACCATTCCCTTAAAATGATTTATTTGGAGTTTCAGCAAACGTCTAATAAAAAGCAGACCTACTATTATTAGAGGAGCCTCACACACTGATGCAAAATATATACCGATCTCCCCACAAGTTACTGATCACAAAAGAAAAACAGGAACTGCACAGTGCAAACACTGGACATTTGCACCACTTTACACCAAGTGATCAAAATTAACATCACCCATGATGAGAAAAATGAAATCACAGGCCTCTCTGTAGTGACACCTTTGAAATATATGTCTTTTTTCATATTCAACCCCAAATTCAAAACCTGAATCTAACTGTGAAGTAACTTCAAAGAAACTCTAAGGGACAGAAGCTCTCTAAAGGAAATGGGTGTTTTCATAAAAATTGTCCATATCATAAAAGACAAAGAAAGAGTAAGGAAATGCTTGAAATTGATTAAAGAAACAGGATCACTAAAAACAGTACATGACCTTGGACTAAAGGGGACACTTTACAATAAAGGACATGGGACAGCTGATGAAATAGGAATGTGGACTACAGATCAGATAATACTCTTGTTCTTGGGAAACACATACTGAAAATATTAAGTGGTAAAAAGGCATGAAGTATGCAACTTACCCTCAAACGATTCAGGAAAAAAAATCACAGACACTGGGAGAAGGAGACACAGAAAGAATGAGCAAGGAAAAGTGACAAAATATTAAAAAATAGGGAATCTGGGTAGAGGCATACTGGAGTCCTTTTTACTAGTCTACCAACTTTTTCTCTATGTCTGAATTAAGTTCAAAATTTTAAAAAGAAGGCAACAGGAAGGACACTCCTCAAGAACAATGGCGTAGGAAGTAGCTCTATCAGGCATTAAGAAATATGGTAGAGTCAATACAACAAGGACAATTGGTAATTATACAAACATTAGGCCAAGTGACCAAAGGAAAACAACATCAAGCCTTGAAACATACCCAAATAAATATGGAATTTTTTCAATGGCTGATCTGACACTGCATATCAGCAGGGAAAGTTGAGCTTCTCAATACAGGATATTGGGAAAATTTTATGTCCATTGGAGGAAAAATTAAACCAAACATATATTGATCCCACACAGAAAAGTCAATCCCAGATGGATTAAGGACATACATTTGCAACAAAAACTAAAACAATTTTGTAAGGCAAGGTATTAGAACATATTTACAATGTCCATGGAAAAAAAAATTTCTAAAACAACATAAAGGAAAGGTTGAATAAATCTGGCTATGTCCAAATTAAGAAATCATTTTCCTTAAGGAAACATAACACTGAAGACACGTAAAGTGGAAACTATTGCAATCAAGTAACTCACAAATGATGAGTTTCACATTGTCTTACAAAAGCCTTAAAAATTATTTTTAAAAAGACTCATTTTTAGAAATACCAGCAAAAGACATGACCAGGTATTTCTCCAAATAGCCAAAGTACTTGTAAACGTGTTCACGCCATCAGTCATTATGGTACGCCAAATTAAACCTACAAAGAGACATCATTTCACAACCACTTCAGGAAAATATTGTAATTAACTAATAAGGTTGAACATGTACAAAGGGAATGAATCAAATTACAAAGGCATAAATCAATAATGAGAGCTTTCATAAACAGTTTAAAAATCACCCAAGGAAGGTAATACCTGTTATGGTGTACGGACATAAGCAGTAAAACCTAGGAAGAAAAATGAAGAAATGGAGGGTTTGTGCCTGGATCTTAATTTATAAAAGTGACTGAGTGAAGACGTGAATAGATTAGTGCCATTAGAAGAAAACTTTATTACTTACAATCCCAAGAGAAGGGTCACGGGAAGCCATGCAGGGCTAAATGTGGGAGCACAAGAACCCGTCAGGAGACAGAACTGAGGGGAAAGCACAGGTCACACTTGACTGGGGTGTCCACAGGAAAGGAAAGGCAAGGCAGAGTAAACAGCTAGGATTGGCTACTTGGAATAATTCTGGCATTCTTTGGGGGCAAAAGGAGGTCCACAGTTGTCTGGTACCTGATCTTGTGTTGATTTAGCGCAGGGGAAATACTGACTTGGTGTATGAGAGTTAGACGAAAGAGGTGGTTGTGTATGCTGGCTTTGGATTGCTTGGTTTACATAGCAAAGATAGAGGTATTCACAATAACAATAACTAAAAACAGAAAAGTACAAAATATTAAAAAATAATACAACAAATATGAATGATGTGTGGTAGGCACGATAATCATCTTCAAAGATATCAGTTTTCTGATTTCTGGAAAATGTGAATGTGTGTATTAACCACATCTTCAGTTTTCTTTACTCTGATGGTTTGACATCTTGGAGGCCTTCCTGTCCCTGGAGGGACTGCCCCTCCCAGGATTAACAAAGTCCTAGAGACAGTTAAGAAAATTCACTCAAGAAAACCCCTGTCAGGGCCGGCCCCGTGGCTTAGCGGTTAAGTGCGCGCGCTCTGCTGCTGGCGGCCCGGGTTTGGATCCTGGGCGCGCACCAACGCACCGCTTCTCGGGCCATGCTGAGGCCACGTCCCACATACAGCAACTAGAAGGATGTGCAGCTATGACATACAACTATCTATGGGGCTTTGGGGGAAAAAAATAAATAAATAAAATTAAAAGAAATTAAACGTGAAAGATTAAAACAATAAAGCAGAAAATTAAAAAAAAGAAAAAGAAAACCCCTGTCATATGCAAACCATCCAGAGCCTACACCTCAACCCCCTCCTTTATGGGGCTCTCAAACTCTGGGCAACTATCAACCTGCATTAATCAACTCAGGGTCATATACCATCCAGGGACAGCTCCTGTTCCGAAGACCCTGCGGAAATTATTCAAACTAGCAAATCTTAAACCCGCTTACCCTGCCTCACCTATTCCTTCCCCATGGAAACCACAAAATAGGCTCTTGGCTGCATTTCCCCCCTTGCTCACACTGCCTCCTGACCAGCCCCACTGCTTCTCCAGGTAGACCCCACTGCATGGCTTGCTGTGACTCCTGTTTCCAGAGAAGTATTGAGTATGATAAACTTCTTCCTTCTTGACACTCAGTTTCATATCTGTGTGTCTTACCATACCCAGTGAGGACAAATCTCAGGGACCCTTAAAACAATATGTGAGGTCAGGAGGCAAAGGGAAATTAAGGTTGTGCAACAGCTGACCTTAAAATAGGGAGATTACCCTGGACTATGCAGCTGGGCCCAGTGAAATGTCAAGGGTCCTTAAAAGTAGAAGGAAGCCAACTAGTGGAATCAAAGATATGGCAGCATGAGAAGGAGTTGACTTTGACGTTGCTGGCTTTGAAGATGGAAGAAAAATGAGACAAAAGCCATCCAGAAGCTGGAAAAAGCAAGTAAACAGAGTCACTTCTGCCTGAATAAGTCCTACCGACAACTTGATTTTAGCTCAGTGAGATCCTTTTAGGAGTTCTGACCTCCAAAACTGTAAGATAGCAAATTATTGTTGTTTTATGCCATTACACTGAGGTAATTTGTTACAGCAACAACAGAAGACTAATGGACAATGAAAAGCTGGAATATTAAAGTATAGACTATCACATCAAAGAGGAGCACATTCCTTTATTGTCTGCAATGCCTATCCACCCCTTTTCTCAGGAATCTATTCTAAGGCGACCTTGGCACACCCTGCTCCACACAGTCAGGTTTTGAAAAGGTCGTTGATGACTGTCAAGGACAAATTCCATCCTCATTTCTCACCCAATCAGCATTTGGTACAGTTGATCAGTCATTGCTCCTTGCCTTGGATTCATGGACACCAATCTTAATTCCATTCCTATTTCATGGGCCACTACTTCTCGATATATTTGCTACTTCCTCCCATGACCCCAACTGCTAAAGATAGAGGTTTCCCAGGCTTGTCAATGCTCCAGTGAAATCACCTAATGTAAGAGCATTAAGTGCCATCTATACCCTGATGACTCAAATGTAAGTGCTCAGCCTGCTAAGGAACTGATTTCTCTCATGGACCAAGAAGTCTTCACACAAGCAGTCCCATGCCCGGTACAATGATACCGTGGGGGGAAACTGTCCCTTTGTTTTTCAGCCAAAACATATTTGTCTGTGGCTTTTCTCATAGTACAAAATTTATCCAAATGCCAGGAACATATCTGATTTCCAGGAAAGTGAAAGGATGAAGGGCAATAATTAAAGAGAAAAACCCAGATGACATTGTCCCCCATTTTTTTTAAAGATTTCATTTCTTATTTTTAGTATTTAATTTTTTTTATTTGGTCCTTATTTTTTTTTTTTTTTGGTGAGGAAGATTGGCCCTGAGCTAACATCTGTGCCCATCTTCCTCTATTTTGTATATGAGACGTTGCCACAGCAAGGCTTGATGAGCAGCGCGTAGGTCCACGCCTGGGATCCGAACCCACAAACCCCGGACTGCCGAAGCGGAGCGTGCAAACATAACCACTACATGACCTGGCCAGCCCCTTATTTTGTTTTTTTATTGAGGTATAATTGATATATAACATTATATTAGCTTCAGGCATACAACGTAATGATTCGATATTGATATATACTGCAAAATTATCACCACAATAAGTCTAGTTAACATCCACAGACAGTCCCCTTTTAAATGGCTCTCTATCCTGTCTCTGGCCTTGATCCTATTAAATTCTAGACTGGGGGGTCTTAAAAGACCCCATACCAACTTTCACAAGCTGCCATGTCTCCCATTATTGTCAAGGGAACCTGAAAAGGATTCCATGTTCACCGAGACTATTTCCATATCTACCTGTACTCACCCAGTTCCCCCTTCCACTTACATTTTTCAATCATTCTGCTCTCCCACAAGGGTTGGCTACCTGATCAGGGGAAGATAACATCCTATGATCCAGCAACAATAGGAAGCCTTGAGGGACCCTGACAGCTCTGTTTTGGGACCACAGGGCAGAGCGTACCTCCGATTTCCCTGTTCCAAAAGCTCTGCCAGTCTTCTCAGGATGTAAAGGCTGGTTAATAAATCCCAATGCCCCCTGTGATCCCTTGGAGGAAACAGAAATAATAGCCTCAGGAACACCAGGAAGACTGTGGACACTACAAGAGGAGACAACTAACTCCACTAGTGAATGCCAACTATATAAAAAAATGACCAGGGAAGAAATTCTTACGCTTTCTGTGGAGTCCCCATACTATACACAGACAGCTGGGCCACACTCCTATGGATATGGAGAAAGAAAGCTTCCACAGCCATGACTGCCCAACTTTCCCCTTGTAATGAAACAGCTCTCTGGGAGAAAGGCAAAAAAATGACAAAACAAATTTATCAAATGCAGCCGTTGGCCCTTATGTGGGCTAGTTGTGTTTGATCTGGGTGCTTGGGATAGTCTGAGAGCCTCAGGCTAAAAAATTTTGACCCAAGGATTACTATAACCCCCTGGAAAACCAAATGGGCTGCCATAAAAACTGGATCTTTCAAAATTGGAAATGTATCGAGCCTCTCCTAAATTTCCACAGACACACTTGCGACTGCATGTGGCTAGGCTGCCACCTTGGCGAGCACAGCAGAACCTCACCCTAAGACAAAGGGCACATGCCAAATGGCTGGCCTGGACAGCCTTCATGCAGACCACTCACAAGGTCAAGTTAGTAAACATGAACACATTTTAGCTGAGGTGGCTCTGAGTTCACACTTACTGACATGTACCCAGGTTGCCCCAAGAGACATGGCCTTAATTTGCAGCCAGGCTCCCATCATGACCTAACTTAGCAAAATTATGGATTTCTTTTAAACTTTCATGCCACCTCACTTACACTGGCTTTTCAATGTGCTTCCAGTGAAGAAGCTCTGTGGTCAGGCTCAGGAAGCAGGCACAAGCAGGCCAGGCCTTTCCAGATGCACGCTGGATAACCCACAAGATCTCACTGACATCTGCAGTCCAGTTATCATGCTCAACAATGCCAGCAGGTCCCCCAGATTGCCCAGGGACATTTGAATCTTAGAGATCCTAAAGTTAGGAACCCCTAACAACCTGAATGAACACTGACTTGGGAAGGCTATCATCACCCTAGCCCAAGAGCTCACTGCTGGAGATGACAGCATCTCAGATGTCATCTCCAATGCCACTCCTCAATTCCCTGGGACCACCACAAGGATCCACGCCACCCACATGAAACTTCAACCCTGCACCCCCTCAGTGACCAACTTTACCGTGGAGCACTGCCTCAAAGAATGGGACCCAAGTGACATGACTGACTTTCCGTATATTACTGCTTATTTGCCTTCTGACCCTGCCTTGCTCAAAAACATCTGCAAAACCAGGAGTTTTCCCCTCGTAACTGTGACTCCATCATAACTCACGTCCAACCGCTTTGGTTTTAAGTGTAATGCCTTTGTGATTCTCTTAAAACAAAGGTGCCCACCACCATTATTATCTTATCTCCACCATTATTATCTTATCTTGCCTACATAGCTCCCTAGAGGAAGTCTCATCCCACTGCGCACTCCTAAAAAGTACAGGAGACTCTGCTGGCCCCCACCACACACTACCATGAGGCCTCCACTAACACCACTCTCTCTCTAGCGCTAGAGAATATGCATCCCAGTACTTCTGTGCCACATCACACCACAAAAGCCCTAAACTCATCCCCTCCCACTCCTGCTCTTCCCTACTGCCACAGCAACAACACCAACCTCTATATCCAGCTTGCTGAGACCATGGCTAGTGCTTTAAACACAGGAGCCTGTTGGACTTGCCAGGACCACTCTCTTTACCAAGCCAGCCATACACATCTACCCAGCCAATGTCTATATTGGCAATGACAAATACTGGACTATCAACCTCACAGCCAATGCCCATCTGTCCCTCATCATGTATTCCTCTCACTCCTTTCAGGCTATTACTAATTGGGGAAATATTTCTCCATAATGGTAACATTTCAAGTCTACACTCAGGGATGGTACCAGGTACACACAGTCCCGTGTGCCACATAATCTACAGATATTCCACTCTCACCTCTTGAATCATATCACATAGTCCATTTACAGTCACCCTCCCTTATACATCACTCCAGAGACAGGGCTATCAGGTTGTTCTGTAGAACTGACACCTCTACTTCACCCCCCCAATACTCCATCTATTTTGCAATCCCCTTTCCCATAGGCCAGCTCTCAATCACCAGCTTCCCCATTACTGTAGATTATCTATTCTCATTGAAGATACCCCTGGCCTTCCTAAACCATCTCTCCGTCATCACCAGCCAGAGCTATTCATTACATTTAAGATATAATAGTCATTACACCTATTCAAGATACAATGCTTGGGATGTAAGGCACTGCCCATCCCAAAGTAGGACTGGGACAGCAAGGAAAACATACAGAGGCCAACCAGCAAATGATCCTTGGCCTCTCGAATTAAGCTCAAGGCTCACTAACTAAAATGATTCTTAACAACTGTTTAGCCCTTGACTTAGTACTGGCTGACCATGGAGGTGTTTGCAAAACTGTAGTAACTTCCTGGTGTATGTCCATTAACAACATGTGCCACGTGGCCCAGTTCATGAAAGATATGAACACTCCTATGACTATTATTGAAGAAGTTTCACATAATTACACTTTATAATTGTACGATCACATTGCTCCATGCCCTGGACATCTCTCAATTCGTCATGGACTTATTTTCGTGGTTCCTACCTATCAAATGGGGAGCTTGGCTATGTGCTCTGCTTCAACGGGTCATAATTCCTATCCTATAAATACCCTAGGCTCTGCTTTACTTAAATATTGTCGATGTTGTTTAGCTAGAATTTTGGACTTGTCTATTTCTTCTTCTACTTCTGTTAAGCAAAGCTTTATATATTTGAAACAACATTATTGAGTGGATATATATTTAAATCTTTATATTTTTAGAGAAACAGAATCTTTTATCATAATGATCTCTGTAGCTGTACTACTGCTTTTTGACACTGTTGTCTGACATCAGGATCAGCTTCTTTTGGAGAGGTTTCTTTGCATCACTGGTAGCATTACGTCTGTTTTGGATGCCAATGTTTGCCAAGACAAAGAGTGGCACAGAGCCTGGCTCAGTGAAGGCTCACCAGGGATTGGTGATCAACAGACAACACAGATCCTTCACACCACTTCCTGCCAACAGGAAAGACATTCACAGAACCACAGTATCTGCACACCATCAGTAAATTTATTTTCACAACCCTCATCAACTGTTTCGCTACGGCACAGTTAGCTCATTGGGACACCCAAGTGGCAAACAGAGGGTAACATGGATATAACCAAGCCACATGGAGCCTTCAGTGCTTTCTGGCAACCTGCACTGTCAGGGGAGTTTTCTGGTCCTTTACCTGCAGAATGATTCTAGCCCCTTAAATGCGTCAGTGTTTATAAAAAGTCAACAGGACTGGTTACTCTGGACGTTCTCTCAGGGAATCAAAGGCCTAATCTGGGTAGGAGAAGGAATCTCAAGGTGGACTACAAAACCATCATATGTTTATTAACATAAACATTTGCTAAGATTGATAATAACACAAGTGAATTACTGATTCTGATTAATTTCTTGAATGAATTTGCTATTCACAAAATTAAAACATATCCATACTTTCTCTTACATTCTTTTGATTAACATCAAAAGAATCACTTCTTGAACAGAATCTTATTTTTCCATCAGGTACACACTGAAGATTAGAATCCTCCCTCAACACTTTTCCCAAGCAAACAAAAGGTATCTACTGTCAAATCTGGGAGTAACCCTTGATGCTCTCCCCTCTCTCACCCTAGAAATGTAATCAACCAAATACAGAACACTCTCCCCATCTCCTACTCCCGTCCCTTCCGACATGGCTAACTCCTATACCTTGTCTTTTTATCACTTAAATATTTATGAACTCTCTTTCATTCATCTACTCCCATATAAAGAAAGAAAATAATACCATCTTCTACTTTAGCTCCAGCACCCTAACCCATTTGTAACAATACATTTATTTTCTTGGACAGATGTTTGCCTCCTCCGACAGTTTACAAGTTTCCTAACAACAGCCATGGGTTGAATTTTTTCACTAAGCACTAACCAAACATTAAAACATTAAGTGGGGGCATAGCCTCTAGCAAAGGAATAGATGAAGGAAATGCCTGGATTCTTTCACTTTTACCTTCTACAAAACTCTCAAATCATTTCATTTTTTTTTTTTTATAATTTTATTTATCTTTCTTCCCCCAAAGCTCCAGTAGACAGTTGTATGTAATAGTTGCACATCCTTCTAGTTGCTGTATGTGGGACGTGGCCTCAGCATGGCCCAAGAAGCCGTGCATCGGTGCGCGCCCGGGATCCAAACCCGGGCCGCCAGCAGCGGAGTGCACGCACTTAACCGCTAAGCCACGGGGCCGGCCCTCAAATCATTTCACTTTCTTCTTCATAACAATCATCCACATCTAGGTTCCATGATTATGTTTTAAAACTTACTCATCATTAGATTCTTTCCTTGACTCCATGCTTTCACTCTCATCTTTCCTGAAGTCCATTCCCAAAGCAGGAGTTGGGGGGTCTATTTAAGTTATAATCAATAGAAATCACTCACATGCTAAAACATCTCAGAAGTTTCCACGGCCTTAGAATACGGTACAGAGCACTTCTTCCCCCTGGTCCTGTCCGCGCTCTCCACTCTACCTCCCATCACTCTGTCCATTGTGCTTCTGCCAACCCTCTTTCCTGAGTTAAAGAAATACACCAAGGTCTCAACTATGCTGTATTTTGCTCAAGTTCCCGTCACCTGAAATTTCCTCACCCACTCTACAAATCCTCACAACAGCTCGACAACCTGACTAGGTCAATCCTACTCAGGCTTTGCTTCACAACTTAAAGATGAATCCCTCCCGATACATATTACCACTGCATATTAAGCCATTCTGATGTCCATATCTCAAACTTGCCGGTATTCGTTTAATATCTGTATTCCCAAACAGACTGGAAGCCCCATGTGGCAGTCCTCTGTCCACTTGGATGGTCACTGTTTCTCTGTCCCTGGTACAGATCCTAGTTCTGTATTGAATTAAAGGAATTCAACGACCACTTGTGGATTGAACTGCCAGTCCCCACAAGGATGTTACAGTATAGTGTGCACAACTAAAAGGAACACAAAAATAGAATTACAACCTAAAAATCAAGTAAGACTCATATAAAATGTCTGCACAGAATATTATATAAACCAAAACACTGCACTTCTCCAAAAATATTTGAATATTTTTACTCAGGATGAAAGTGGTCAGAACATTCTATTTGAAAACAAGTGTCTTGAAGTTAAAACAAATTTTTTCCTTATGTCTCTCCATGTTTTTAGCCATGTTTTTAAAAAGCTCATTCAGAAAATACCAAATGGCACAAGATCTGTAGAAGGAAATTTATAATATTCAGCAAAAGTAAACGTATATTTGCCCTCTGACCTAGAAAAACAACCTGAGCAGCTTACCCTGAAAATACACCCCCACAAATGTGAGACAACATATGCAGAAGTTTATTCACGCAGGTAATTAACAGATGCTGAGGTAACTGTTACAAAGGTTGCTGTGGAACAAGATATTCTGAGTATCAAAATATCACCCCACATATGACTTTTTTATTCACAAGGAAGAGTCTACCTTTAAAAACAGAGTGCTTCTGGGGCCGGCCCGGTGGCGTAAGCAGTTAAGCGTGCGCACTCTGCTGCGGTGACCCAGGGTTCACAGGTTCGGATCTCGGGCGTGCACCGATGCACCGCTTGTCACGCCATGCTGTGGTGGCATCCCATATAAAATGGAGGAAGATAGCAGGGATGTCAGCCCAGGGCCAGTCTTCCTCAGCAAAAAGAAGAGGAGTGCATCAATGTTAGCTCAGGGCTGATCTTCCTCACAAAAAAAAAAAAAAAAGAAAAGAAACAAAAAAAAAGAGTGCTCTGCTGATCACTACCGTAAGCAAATAATCAAAGTGGGCGTCACCAACTGAGGGATGGCATAAATTTCTGTCTTCCCTGTGGAATGCAATTTCATGTACACATCACCTACAAAATATTTTGACAAGATCTTTTGAAGCCTCTACACCAGGAATTGGTACTTTGGTCACACGCCTATTTGTGTAAATAAAGCTTTGTTGGGACACGGCTATGCCCATTTGTTTACTTAGGTCTATGGCTGCCTGCCCACCACAAAGGCAGAGCTGAGTAATTCTCACACCTTATAGCCTGCAAAGCATCAAGTACTCACTATCTGGACCTTTCAGACAAAAAGCTTGCCAACCTCTGCTCTGGACCCAATTACCAGTTGACAGAAAATACAAGAAATGGAGAAAACATTTAAACACACCATGAAAATAAAACCAGAAATATAAAATGTGCAACTTTCTAAAAGAATGTGTATGATTCTTCAAAGAGTCAATACAATGTACAAACAACAGCAACTGACCTAGGTTAAAGATTAAAAGACATAAACAACGGCCATATATAAACCTTAATTGAGTCCTAGACCCAAAGACATATTTCGGAACAATGTGGAGAATTTTAATTTTTACTGAGTGGATATTTGATGACATTATTCTTTTTCACCTTCTTGGGTGAATTAATAGCATTGTGGTTTTAATAGGAATAATACCCTTATCTTTCGGAGACGAATTACAAG
Source organism: Diceros bicornis minor (assembly GCF_020826845.1). Classification (NCBI taxonomy): domain Eukaryota; kingdom Metazoa; phylum Chordata; class Mammalia; order Perissodactyla; family Rhinocerotidae; genus Diceros; species Diceros bicornis. The sequence continues at coordinate 9,698,659 of NC_080769.1, forward strand.
TATTTAAAGGTCAAGCATCATGTTTGCAATTTATTTTAACTTACTTTCAACTAGTCACCATAAAACGTATTTACCTATGGAGAGAGCAAACATGCAAAATGCTAAAAATGAATGAGTCTACTACAGTGAACACTCATGGTACAGGATGTTCACATTTTCTGTAGGTTTAAGATTTTACAAAAGAAAAATGTGAGGAAAAGAACACACTTAGTCCAAATATCCTGTTAATGGCAAACTGAATTATTCTAGAACTGATGTCATAAAGTCTCCATCTTTTTCTCCTGGAGGACCCTGTTTAAAAGCTCTGTGGGGATGTACGGGCCTAGAAGCTCAGACGACGAAACAGCTATCTTTCTTTAGATGAAAGACTTGTGGTCAACAGATGCTTATAATTATACACACAAATGCGCTCAGCCTTGACACCTAAGAAACTATCTTACCTTTCCACCTTTAGGTAATGTCCAAAAATAAACAACTCGCAAAGACAAAGACAAATTCTCAGACGACACATTCGTTTCCACAGGAAAAGCAGAAGAGGCCCCTGAGCCAACTTTCCCCCGGACTCACGGGAACACGACGGGGTCGCCAGGTCCGTGAGAACCGGAGCGCGCGGGGCCTCAGCAACGGGACTCGAGCAGCGGAAATTCTTCTCCTTCCGGAGAAAAGTCCCGAGGTTACTTCGGAGGCTTCTGAACAGGGGAGCCCAGGGGATGAAAACCCCCCGCACACGCGCCCTTCCCGCCCCGGCTCCGCGCGGGGACAGCGGCCGGGCGGACGCGAGCGGAGGGGCCCGGCCTCTCTAAGGAGGCCCCTCGGGGTCCCGGCCACACCCCTCCTTTCAATCCCTCCGTGCCTCCCGGGGCGCTCCCTGCACGCGGGTCTCACCAGAGACGCGGTAACCCCGAGACGACCGACGTGACCACTCCAAGATGCGCGGAGTCAACGAACAAAAAGACCGCGCGAACCGGTGACGCCATTTCCGCTTCCTGCCTCAAGCCGTAAAGGGCGGGACTCCGGGGCTCGGACTGCCAATCACGTCCGACCATTTCAGGCAGAGAAATTGTAGTTCTCCACGTGAGGGTGCGGATGGCCGTGGGGTCGACTGCGTGTCGGGGTAGGCGCAGAAACATGCCCAGCGGAGGTGGTTGAGGTTGGAAGCAAGTAAGTGGGCGGGGCTGCGGGCGGAGGGCCGGGCCGATATCCGGGGGCGGGGTTGGGGCGGGACGAGGCCAGCGAGGAGCCTAGACCGCCTAAGAGAAAGGCTGGGGGTGGGAGCTCACGCGGGGAGAGTCTCTTCAAAGGCCTCTCTGGCTGCCTGTCCTCACCTTCTTTGAGCCCTTATCATGATTGTTCCGTAATATGCCTGCCAGTCCATGAGATGGTCTCTCTCTTCCATTCAATCGCATATTTAAATATTTAAGCTTTATTTCCCTCGTTTCTTTTTTTTTAATTTCAGGTGTATATCATTATACTTCTATTTCTGCATAGATTACATCATGTTTACCACCCAAATACTAATTACAACCCATCACCACACACATGTGCTGAATTATCCCTGTTGCCCTCCTCCCTCCCCCCTTGCCCTCTGGTAACCACCAATCCAATCTCTGTGTTTATGTGTTTGTTTATTGTTGTTATTATCTACTACTTAATGAAGGAAATCATACCGTATTTGACCTTCTCCCTCTGACTTATTTCATTTTGCATAATACCCTCAGTGTCCATCCATGTTGTCACAAATGGCTGGATTTCATCGTTTCTTATGGCTGAGGAGTATTCCATTGTGTATATATACCACATCTTTTTATTTTCCTTGAATGCCGTACTACACTCTAATCTTTGATTCCTTTGTGTTTTCAGTGTATTGACATTTTTTTATGCAGCTTTAATTTTTTTCTTCTTCAAATATGTATTTCTGGTTTTTATTTTTCAGATCTTACGTAATGGTCCAGGGCCTCCTGTACCAAATTGTGTAATAGCACTGATAGCAGGCTTCCTAACTCAGGAATGGTTCTACAGTTTCTCTGGTAATCATGTTTGCTGTGGGTTTCAGTGGGAGGCCTTTGTGGAGTTAATCAAGTTCCTTTTAAATCCTGATTTACTAGCACATTTTACCAAGAATTGTTCATGTGCATTATTAAATGTGTTTTATGCATCTGTTGAAATGGTAGCTATTTTGCTACGTTTATGTTTCATCTGTTGCAGTACAAAATATTTAATTTTTATGAAGCCAGGAAATTCCTTTATGAAAAACGATTTCTGGGTTTCCTGTCTCGCCTTAAAAATTCTCTTCAAACTCTAGATTACATTCAAATTACCTAGTTTTGTTCTAAATTTTATTTTTAATAACATTTTAGGTTTTAATCCTCAAAGAATGTTTTTTGGCATGTGGTGTGGGGTAGTGGATCCAATTTTTTTTTCCTCCAGAAAGGTGGCCACTTGGTGTAGTATCATTTATTAATAAACTATCCTTGACTTACTGATTTGAAATTCCACCTTTATTAAACAATAAATTCCTATATATACCTGTATCAATTTCTAGACTTTTCCATGCCAGTGATATTTACTTATGCCCATTTCATACTCTTAATTACAATAGTTTTATATTAAGCTTTAACATTTAGAATTAAAAATATAATGGTTGCTAAAGTTTGTTGCATCTTACTACTCTAGGTGCTTCAGACACATTGCGTTGCTAATAATGATGTAGCTACTGATGATTTTCTCTTTTATTTGTTTTCTGCAACAGCTATAGTGAGATATGATTTGCATGCCATACAATTTACCCACTTAAAACTATACCATTCAAGGTTTTTTAATATGTTCACAGAGTGGTGCAAACATCGCAACTTTAGAACCTTTATATCACTACAAAAATACCATTTGGCTGTTGTGCGAGATCAAAATTTGGCCACCCTGAAATATGTCTCTTTACCTTGATTATTTTCTCTGACGGATTTGACCTCCCCCAAGCTGCCTAAAGGAATTTAACTCTGGGTATGGACAGACTGGCAGGGTCATCGCTAAGCCTATTCTTAACAAAGTTCTGTTTACCAAATATTTACGTTTGTAAAGGTATCTGCCTCTGTGTAGTGGGAAGGGGGAGGATGACCTTAGCTGTGAAAACTCTTATCAGGACGGAAGAAGAAGATTTAAATCTACATACTCTTGATTACTGTAATTCCTGTCTCTCCAGCCACATTCTCTATAGGTGGCCCTGCAAAGCATTGTCTGACAAACATTTACATTTCCCTCCTCATGTAAATTGTCTTCTTCCCCTCTGAAATCCCAAAACACCACCCACCCCCAACTTCCTCCTTTGTCTTTAGCTAAAGATGATATTTAAGACGAGAATCTCTGGATTGTGTTGAGAAACTCAGTTTCCCTGGTTTCTCCCATGTATCCATGTTATTAAACTTGGTGTTATTTTCTCCTGCTAACCTGTCTTTTTAATTATTTGGCCAGCCATAAGAACCTCCAGGGAAAGGGCGGAGGGGGATTCTCCCTCTCCCCCATCATACCCCCATTTTCCTACTCCCTTAACATCTAAGCTGCCAAGAACCTACTTTCTGTCTCTATAGATTTGTGTTTTCTAGACATTTCATGTAAATGAAATCATGCAATACTTTCTTTCTCATTGGTTTGTGGTGATATATCATTATTTAGGTCCTCTGTAATTTTTTTAAGCAAAGTTTTGTGGTTTTCAGTATACAGGTCTTTTACCTACTTGGTTAAATATCTCCCTAGGTATTTTATTCTTTTTGATGTAATTGTAAGTGGAGTTTTTAAAATTTCCTTTCAGATTGTTTGTTGTTGTGTATAGAAACATATTGATTTTGCTCTGTTGATATTGCACCCTGCAACCTTGCTGAATTTGTTTATTAGCTAGAATAGTTTGTGGTGTATAGTATGTGTGTGTGTGCGTGTGTGCGTGTGTGTGTATGTGTGCATTAACCATACATCTTGCTTTTCTTTGGCTGCACAGTATTACATTGTACTAGTGTTCCCTCATTTATCGAAGTAGTTTCCTAGTAACTGACAGGCAGGTTGTTGCCTATACTTTTATATAACAACAATGCTGCATGAGTAACCTTGTACGTAGAACATTTTACATGAATATGAATGTACCTGAATGGTAAATTCTTATCGTTGGAATTTCTGAGTCAACTCTAAAATCAGAAAGAGCATACGTGAGGACATTGAGGTATAACAATGACAAGGCATGTTAATATAACTGCAAATAGTTTAGCATTATTTCATTAAAATTAACAATTTTATTACTATTTCATAAGCCAGAGCATTATTTTACTGCTCTTCTCCCATCTGATGGTATGTTTCCTTGAAAACAGGCCCTCAACACAAAGGCTGTGCGCAGATGATTTTTTTGGAGTGGAAATTAGATCTTAAGGAGTAGCAGTACAGAGCAATAGGAGTCCAACAGAGAAGGAAAGAAAGACACTGAAAGGAATCATTATCATTTTGATCCCTCTATGGTGACTGGTGCTCAATGCCACCAAATCCTTGTGAGGTGCTTTATGAAATTTGTCTCAGAACTTTCCGCTAGGTAGAGGAAAAGACATCAGCCTGTGTCTTCTATTGGCCAAGGGTGATCCTAAAGGAGTTAACATCCCCACATTTCTGAGTCGCACATTTATGAATACAGAGCAGATTCCCTCAGGTGTCCCATATTATGGTATCAGAGGAGCTTCAGGGCAGGAAGCAGGAGGAATGTGTCATGGGCCTGAGACCAAGTGCTGTCAATTTCGGCTGTACAAAGCTTTCCACAGCCTCCATTGAAATAATGTCTTCTTTAAAGAAGACATGGCTGGAGTTAAAAGATGGGGCAAGAGGATTTTGAATTGGTGCCTCTCTTAGTCGGCTAGGGCTGCCATAGCAAAATAGAATGACGAGGTGACTTAAACCACAGACATTTATTTTCTCAGCATCCTGGAGGCGGGAAGCCCAAGATCAAGGTACCAGCAGGCTTGGTTTCCTCTGAGGCCTCTCTCCTTGGCTAGCAGATGGCCACCCTTCTTGCTGCCTCTTCACATGGTCATCTCTCTGTGCACGAAGGCCCCTGATGTCTCTCTGTGTGTCCTTATTTTTATAAAGACATCAGACAGATTGGATAGGGCCCACCCTAATAACCCCATTTTAGTTTAAAGGCCCCAAATACAGACACATTCTGAGGTACTGGGGATTAGGGTTTCAACATAGGAATTTTGAGGGCACACAACTCCGTCCATAACAGTGCCCAAGATGTGTGTAATATACCTTCCTGTAAATATTGCCTTTTATTAATCATGTGGGAAGCATTCTATCTAAAGCATAATTCTTGTTTCATTTTCTATTCCATTATTTATACTGCTATTAGATCTGGGTTTTTGTTTAAAGAGGCAAATTACCTAAATTTTACATGTCAGTAAAATGTATATGAAAAACAATACATTCTGAAATTAACACATGGATTAATGGAAGAAAGGGGAAATCCACTGTACAAATTTCTGACAATTACAAATGTTCAGTTGATGCAGATGATGTTTACTATCAGGCAAAGACTGAGAGAGAGAGCAAATTGGAAACATGTCTGCATTCCCATGTTCATTTCTAATTCTAGTATTAGCATTGGTGTGATTGATCTGTGCCTTTAAATATTTATTTCCTGCTATCTAAGAGGTACTGGTATGAAGTTTGAAACAAAATAAATGCCCAAGTTTCACAGAGCTTACATTTTGTTGAGAAAAAGAAAATAAACTAATGTATAAATAAATAGAAAAAATAAAGACTGTGAGAAGTGCTGGTAAAAAAAGTAAAGACTAATTAGGAAACCTATTTTAACATAATGCTGTTGTTACTTAACCATCTAGGACAATTCCATGAGTGGATCTGTTGATACTGTCGATGGTGTAACTCTCTCTGATGTAACATGTTTGGAAGGAATGAAAAAAGGGAACGAAAGAAAAACCATTGAGTTTGTTCTTGTAAAAGCTTAGTTTGATGTGCCTGTGAAACACCGCACTAATAATATCCACTTGGCAGTGGCATGGGTTGCTCTGGTGTTCTGCCCTAATGGCAGTAGTGGGAGAGAGAATTGAGTTTACAGAGAAGGAGGTCAGAAACATAAGATTATGCTTGGCTGAGCCTTACTCATGATCCTTCAGTTCTCAGTTTAGCTCTCACTTCCTAAGGAAAGTCCTTCCCAACTCCTGACCCTCGTACATGACAAATAAGCTCTCATGAGACACTGTAGATATTGTTGCAGGTCACAATCCAAATGGCTGATGGAGTGGACTGCTGTGAATCCTGTGCCATCTGGCCCACTTCTCCATCAGAATTAAAGGTTTCTTCTTCCAAGTGCAGGAAGCGCGGCCATCTGACAGCCCGCAGCCTTCAGCCCTCATTGAGAGTTGCTCTAAGATAAAGGAACCTGTGCCACTCAGGGTCACACCACTCAGATCTCTTGCTGTGGGAGCATAACTGACCAACATCCATCTTTAGCCACCACTATGTTTGCACTGAGGTTGCTCCTAGGCTGCTCCCAGCCACTGACTGAGCACAGCAGGGTACCTGTGCATGCCCATAGCCATGGTCACAAAATCATATCAATGACCAGAGTCAATGACACCTGCCAGGACAGTGACTCCTCTTCTTGGCATGAGGGACCTGAAGTGCTAGGCAGCAGAAGTTCAATGGGATTTTGCCATGTCTCTGGTTTTGTTCTCCATTTAGGAGTCAATACCTCTCAACATGCAGAGTCCAGAGGTGTGCAGACCTGAACACACACTCCCCAAATGACTCATTGGGAGTGATGTTACATGGGGCCACTTCTACTTCCAACATCTGTTTTCTGGACCCATGAATTCTATAAAATGTAGCTACACCACATGATGATGGTCATTGATTTGGATATACTGCATCCTGTGAATTATGTAGTCAGAATGTCCTGTGTATTCAAATGCCTGCAGTAAATATCATCATCCTCTTTGAAATTAAATCATGTTCCCGTATCTTCTATTAATTTTTTTTAAAACTAACCATACTCCATACTCTTTTTAGGCTATGTTTTACCTCTGTCCTCCCTTTCCCTTACAAATTTTATAGGTGATACGTATTTGCCACCTATGTTGCTTCAATGCTCACTCTTCAACTCATTCTACATGGATTGTTACTGCCCCTGCTTCTCTATTTAGAGGTAGTAAATGAGACCCCCGCCCCAATTTTGACAAGAGCTTCCATGTCACCAGCAAATGTCAAGGGATATTTTTCAGTCCTCGTTTGGTTAGCCCTTTCAACAGAACCAAAACTATTAACCACTCTTCTTTTCTTCAGAAAGGACCTCTTTGCCTCCATGACATTGTAGACCCTAAGTGATCAGTGATCCTTGAAATATCCAAAGATTCTTCGAGAGAAGAACATTACAGAAAGTTGGTTCCTGGCCTCAGTTCCTGTAGAAATTAAACATTCCTTAGGGGACACCCTGTCACATTTAACTCAAATCAAACAAAGGAGAATTTTTCTTTGGAGAAAATACTTTCTTTTTCTCCACTGTTGCCTGCACAGACACAACATTGGCTGAAGATTTTCCATTCTCTTGTCTTTGTACCCCAAGGGAGCTGAGTTGTTTGGAAAGAAGAAAGTCACTAGGACAATTTATTTAATGAGGAGCTTTGAGAATTCAGCACTTGAGATGTTAATAACTTGTCCCTGTTGCCTTTTTCCTATACTTCTCTGATTCCTGCCTGGGTGAAAACATGAACGGGCTTCCCAGGGGCAGACCTCAGAGAGCAGAAAGCTTCAGTGAGGGTCGTGGTATCCAGTGAGGGCTGGTGGAGTAAAAAGGAAAAGAGGAGAGAAAGTGAGTACTGGGATTTACCTCTACAGTAATGTGACTGGGACAGTCCCATCTTTATTTAGTCTATAACAGCGCAGTCTCTGTACTTTGGAGATACTTTAGTTTCTACTGGAACCACTCTTTTTCTAGCACTTGTTCTCTTTCTTCTTTCTCTTCCGGAATCTAGAGCCTCTCTCCGATAAGAGTTGGTTTCTGGAGAGTCTCTACCTCTTCTCTACTCTTTCCCATAATTGTAGGCTCCTGTTGGATTTCCTGTGTCCAATCATTTATTCACTAACTACTCACTGGAGATCCATCATGCACGAGGTATTGTCTACTTAATTCCTAATGTGACTGGCTTTTTCTATTATATTCCCTAACTATTTTGCAGCAGATTTGACTCACTGATAGCACTTAGTAGTTCTGTATTTGTTGTTGTTGTTGTTTCACCTTAGTGCTCACAATATTCACTACAAATTATGTAGTTGTTTCTGATGTTCGGTACTCAGACCAATTTCCTTTTCTCATCTTACCAATCTCTTTAAATGTTCAGGAGAATACTGAATGATTGAAGTTCGAGTAGACCGCCTTGCTCTGTTCATGAATCTAACACAAATATTTTAGTGTTTTAATGTAGAATATCCTATTTGCTGAGGTTATAAAACAATCACTCCCTAATAGTTTAAGAAATTTTCTTTAGTTTCTTCTTTTAGCAAGGGGCTCTGTCTGGGTGCTAACCACAGTAATGGCTGTTACGTTTTCTCAAATGCATTTTCTACTCTGATTATCTTTGTGATTTCTCTTCACTGACCTATTTTCATGATGCATTATGTTAACTAACATCACAGGATTAAACCAGCTTCCCATTCCTAGAATAGGTATTACTTATTCATGATGTATTATTCTCTTAAAATAGATGTGAATGCATTTTATTTATCATTCAATTTCGTGTCTATAATCAGGAATACACGAGCTTGAAGATTTCTTTTTTGTGTCCTAGTTGATGCATTGAGTCTCAATCTTTATACATCTACCATTTGCATGTGTTGAGCACCTGCTATGTGTCAGGCACCATGTAAGTCCTTGGAAAGACAATGGTGAACAAAAACACTCAGGTCCTCTGACCCACAAATGAACATAAAATTACCAACATGAGAGGCACATCAAGGAAAAGTACAGGATGCTGGACTTGTGGGCTCACCCACTCTGTCCTCCTGACCCTCCCTCTCTGTTCTCCATCTCACTGGCCTCTCAAATCCTTTCCATTCCCGAGCTCACTGACCCACAGGTTAACCATGAATTCTGTTCTCTCAGCCCAAAATGCTTGGCCTTTCCTTATTTCCCCTGGTTAAAAGTTACCCATCCTTCCTCTCACAGCTCAAATATTCATATTTCAAAGAAGGCTTTTCCACCCACCTCCCCAGACTAAATTGGCCATCAATGATTTTTTTTCTCTCTTAATTAACTAGGATTCTCTAGGCATTAATAACACTGGCCTTTTTTCTATCACAGAGAATGTAAACATTTATTATCAAATCTAAAATTTGCCTTTCACTTTTTAGGATGACTTGATTTATAGAAGCTTTGAATAATTTTTTTATCAAATCTATCAATCATTTGTTTTTGATGTTAATTGCACTGATTTTTAATACAGCGCATCCTCACTTCTGAGCATGTACACATGAGCACACACTCTCCCACATGCTTTGTATGTTATTTTAAACGTTTTGTGATTTTGTTCCCTTCCCTTATCTATGTAGTCCACATGCTTTTCCCTCTTCTGGGCGAATCCACCTGGCAGGCAGTCTCTGAAAGAGAAAGCTATAGGGAATCTTCATTTTTTTTTTTTTTTTTTTTTAAAGATTTTATTTATTTTATTTTTTCCCCCCAAAGCCCCAGTAGATAGTTGTATGTCACAGCTGCACATCCTTCTAGTTGCTGTATGTGGGACTCAGCCCCAGGATGGACGGAGAAGTGGTGCCTCGATGCGCACCCGGGATCCGAAGCCGGGCCACCAGCATCACAGCGCGCGCACTTAACCACCAAGCCACAGGGCCGGCCCGGGAATCTTCATTAATTAGTGCTGTGTGGTGGTCAAAAGAGGTAACAGACCTGTTGTGTTTATAATGATCAGAATTCCATCCTTGATGACTGCCCTAGTTTAAGGAAAATCTGATAAATGATACCCATGCAAGACAGATTTATTGTGATGTTAAGAAGAGAAGCTGAGGGGCCGGCCCTGTGGCTTAGCGGTTAAGTGCACGCACTCCGCTGCTGGCGGCCCGGGTTCGGATCCCGGGCGCGCACCAAAGCACCGCTTCTCCGGCCATGCTGAGGCCACGTCCCACATACAGCAACTAGAAGGGTGTGCAACTGTGACATACCACTATCTACTGGGGCTTTGGGGGAAAAATAAATAAATAAAACTATAAAAAAAAATACTTAAAAAAGAAGAAAAGCTGACATTTATCAAATGTTTACTGTATGTCACAGGAATCACAATAAAAATTGCATGCATCATCTCATTTAATTTACTCATCAGTCATAGAATGTAGAGAATATTTACTAGCCCCGTTGTAGAGGTGAGGTATCTGTACCCAAGAGAGATTAAATAACTTCCTCAAGGTCACACAGATAGTAAGTTGGAGGAGCTAAATTCTATTGTAGGAAGTCTGACTCAAGATCCCATTTTCTAAATCACAGCTCTATTTTGTACTTTGGGAGAGTTATATATCAAAAATGATTGTCATAAAAGGAACAGATTAGGGGCCGGCCCAGTGGTGCAAGCGGTTAAGTGCGCATGCTCCACTGCGGCGGCCCGGGGTTCGCCAGCTCTGATCCCCGGGGGCTCACCGACGCACCGCTTGTCAAGCCGTGCTGTGGTGGCATCCCATATAAAGTAGAGGAGGATGGGCATGGATATTAGCCCAGGGCCAGTCTTCCTCAGCAAAAAAAAAAAAAAAAGAGGAAGATTGGCAGATGTTAGCTCAGGGCTGATCTTCCTCACACACACAAAAAAGGAACAGATTAATATTGATAACAATAGCTGTCACTTATTGAGATCCTACTGTGCACAAAGGCATTTCTAAACCTCACAAAGAAGGTAATAGCAGTAACCACATTTTTTAAAGAACAAAAAATAAGACACATGAGAGTTAATTGTGACATCAATAGGAAGCATTAAGTCACAGAATTAAGGTTGTTTGAGTTGAAAACCCATGTCTTAATCATTATTGCAGAGTTATTAGAATGAAGGAAGTATGGAGATTACCAAAGGAAAGACCTTCAATGCCTTGTTTGTTTTAGAAGAGTCATATCAAGGAAGAAATTGGTTTATGTCCATAGATTTGAATAAGAGAATGAGAACCAGTGAGTAGGAGTTAAAAAGAGAGAATGATTTCTGCTAAATTACAGAATGTCTGAATGATTACACACACTTAAAATGTAAGTGGGCTACCACTTGGCTGAGTGAATAACTTACTTTGGAAAGACTCAACTGAGGGCAAAGTTTGTCCACCTAGAGGTGGAATTAAGAGGTGCTGACTGGCTCAGTTGTCAGTTGGCTATTCACTGAACATTGCGTTTGCCTCCTTTTTCTGAAGACACACCAGCTATATGGAATCAGGAAACCACACGGAAATATCAGAATTCCTCCTCCTGGGTCTCTCAGAGGATCCTGAACTGCAGCCCCTGCTCTTTGGACTGTTCCTGTCCATGTACCTGGTCACTGTGGTTGGGAACCTACTCATCATCCTGGCCATCAGCTCTGACTCCCACCTCCACACCCCCATGTATTTCTTCCTCTCCAACCTGTCTTTTGTAGACATCTGCTTCATCTCTACCACTGTCCTGAAGATGCTAGTGAACATCCAGACACAGAACAGAAATATCTCCTACAGAGGATGTCTCACTCAGATGTATTTTTTTATGGTTTTTGGTGGAATGGATAATTGTCTCCTGACTGTGATGGCCTATGACCGGTTTGTGGCCATCTGTCACCCGCTGTGCTACATGGTTATCATGAACCCACGCTTCTGTGGCCTCTTGGTTCTGATATCTTGGGTCATTATTTTCTGTATCTCCCTCCTTCATATTCTACTGATGGTGCAGCTGACCTTCTGTATAGGCACTGAAATCCCACATTTCTTCTGTGAACTGGCTCAGGTTCTCAAATTAGCCTGCTCTGACACCTTCATCAATGACATCTCCTTGTATGTGGCCACTGCATTGCTGTGCGTGTTTCCTCTGACTGGGATACTCTTTTCCTACTCTCAAATTGTCTCCTCCTTAATGAGGATGGCCTCAACTGAGGGCAGGTATAAAGCATTTTCCACTTGTGGGTCTCACCTCTCTGTGGTCTCCTTGTTCTATGGGACAAGCATGGTGGTCTACCTCAGTTCTGCTGTGACCCGTTCTTCCCAGAGAAGCTCGATCGCCTCAGTGATGTACACCATAGTCACCCCCATGCTGAACCCCTTCATCTACAGCCTGAGGAACAAGGATGTGAAGAGGGCCCTGGGAAGGCTCCTCAGACAAGCAACCTCTTGCCTGTGATCATCACTGGCCTCAGAACTAGTTGGACGTTGTGGGCCCCAAAGGCAAATGTTGCAAACTTAAATCTCCTGGTTATTTTTCTCCCCTAAAACAAATACTTGATTTCTTCAATTCCGAGAGCACCTATGACTTCAATTTTATTTGTATGATGTGTTAATTTCTCCCTAACAATTCTCCTCAGTAATCCGTTTTTGACTTTTCTTGCTTATGTGCTGTCCATTGAAGTTGCATGTTTCGTCAGCTTTTTTGCCACAATTCTTCATATTTCTAACTTTAGATTTAAAGTATTTATCATGTCAAGTGCTGACGTGGTTTCCCCCAAGATTATCCTCTGAAACGTTGAAGTTCTTCACCTTCATTTTGGTTGTGGGCTTATTTTTCCAGAACAAATGGAATGAAAATTACACAGTCATCACAACAACTGCTTACCACATCAGGTCTGTTCTTGTTTCTTCACAACTATGACTTTATTTCACCTCGAAAACATTCCCGTGAGATATTTTCCCCACTTCACCCCACTTTTCAAAAGAAGAGAATGAGATTGAATTGTACTCTAATCTGGCTTGCTGACATTGACTTTGCTATCCTACTTTTCATAAGAACAGTGCTGTGATTTTCAACTTCAAAGTAGAAATATAGATTTAAGAGCTGGTTTGTTCAGATGATTCATAGTAATAACCCACCTGGAATAACTCTGAGATGTTGCTTCATTCTTTGTGATCCTACTCTCCCTCCTTCATTCTCTTCCTTCCTTTATTTGACCTTTTTTCCCCCAACATTGCAATATTGAGATACACTGCTAAGATACTAAAACACGTAGTAATGAATACAGTAGAATCAGAGTTGTTTTCTCACATGGTTTAATTTTTTTCTGGGAATCTCTGGACCTGCCATCAGGAATCATAGTTACACACATGTAGAAAGTGTTGAGAACTTAGCTCAACTTTATGGAAGAATGGTGATAGAATTGAGTCTACAGGGAAAGATAGAGAAGTAGATGCTGTGAAGATTCCTCCCACATTCTCTGGGATCCTCTCACCATCTCCGTTGAATGCCTGCCAATGGCAAGCAGCAGCTGGAACCTACTTTTCCCAATATGTGGTGGCAGAAGTGACAAGAAATTACACCACATCAGACACAGCACTTGAGGGAGACATGGGGGTATGCCATCCCCTTCACCCTTTAGCTGGGATAATTTTGAGGTTTGGAATTTGTATCATTCTCCAGAATTTCCCCTCAGGATGAAAACTGCTCACTCCCTGTGATAGCTGACTTAATGCAAGCTTTATTGGATGTATTTTCTTCCCTGTGTCCACTTCTCCTCTCTCCCATCCATTCACTGCTCCTTTGGGAGAAGTGATTGTACATGAATCCTTGGCTCAGCATCTGCTTCTGTGGGAACCAAAACCAACACAGGTAATAAAGACTTGATGTCTCAAGACAATATCATGAAAAGATTTAGGGCTTTGAGATAAAAAAGAAAGTAATTATTGGAGACAGTAAGAACTGAAAAACTACTCAAAAATTATAATTTGTTAAAGATGAAAGACTTATTTGATATGGCTTCACTTCACTTTGATTCCATTAAGTTTGACCCAAAGCGCATTTATCTACTGTGAACAAGTTGAGGAGAGGACTAGAGAGGTACAAATGATTGCAATACAGAGGGGTGAGCATAATAAAATTGGAATGTAATAGATCCAGTGGAAAACAAATGTTAAAGCTTTCAACTCACCTTGAGTAATTCCAGGAAAATCTCTTTAGACATTTATCTTGTATCATTTTCATTGAGGTATAATTTACATACATGAGATTCACCCATGATAATGTAATTCAATGATTTTAGTAAATTTATAGAGTTATGCATTAATTTTCCCAGTTATCCACATTAGGGGATATAGTTGACAAGCATAGAGGTATATATTATCAGAGGAAGCATTTGATAGGTTATGTAATTTTTCAAGTAATTTTAGAAGGGCATTCACCTGCTTTTTAATGTGCTTTAGCAGAGATGACACATTGGAAGATTCATCAGGTATAAAAACACAGCATTCAGTTTGAATGACTGCACATGTACCACCTTGGGATATAGTTAGACTACCTAAGGCCATTCTATTTTAAAGGACAGCCTTCCTCATTAAAGACATTTCAGTATTTAGTAAGGCTATTCCTGCTTGACTAAGGTTAAGGGATTTTGAGTAAATTTAGTCAGGGCTTATGTATGTGATCTGACATCTTTTAGCCCCAAGGAAGGAACAAATATAACGACTAGGTGATCATATCAGTGGAATACTGAATGAGTCTCTCTGGCCTTAAAGAAAGGAAGTTTGGCAACATGTGTTAGCTCTGGGTGAATCCTTCCCCGCATCCAAGAGAAACCAAGAGTGCAGTGTGCTAGCCATCTGGGTGGTAGCCAAGGCCAGAGGTTTGTTCCACATAACCGTTGAGTTCCATGAGGAGCCACCCAATCATTGCCTGGCCCTTGAGACCAGTCTGTTCTCAACAAATCACTTTCTGTCAGTATGATAGTATTCTGGAAACTTTAAATGGAACACTTGTAAAGTGGTTATATGGTTTAAGCATGACAAAGGTTTAAATGAGGAGATATAATGTTGGGAATACAGGCCTGGTCTGAAGTCTTGGGATAGCCCTCTACAACAGACACCATCTTCTTCTCATGCTGGCTTGGAGATATTTGTCTTGGTCAGTTGAAGTTGGGTATCAGAAATAGGAACTGAAAGCCAGACAGTTAGAGAAAACTTTGGAATGAGAAAGTGAATCCATGAGTCTATGCCTTTTGATTTTGCAGTGCGTGAATTGGTTAAGGGTACCTGGTATGGTCCTTTCCAATGGGCCTGCAAAGAGTCTTTTATCTGGTGTCTTTTCCAATAAACAAAATCTCCAGGTTATAGTCCATGATGCTTAAGGTCTTCATCTCCTGGGAGCTTGCTGTGAAAAGAATCAGCTACCAATGTTTCCTTTTTTATTTAGTGTCTCAAGGAGACGTTGAAAATAATGTAAGATTTCTGCTTTAAGTAAAGTTGGTTCATACATTCCTTCATCTAATTGTACACACCATCCTGTTATTATTTCAAAACGCGATAGCTGATGTTTCCCAAATGGTCCCAAATGGTGCAGATCTAAGATTGAAGAGTATTAGCAGAAGAGCTTTAGGCCATAAGAGATTAAATGCATCTGAAACCTTTGCCAATTGATTTTTTTTTTAATTTTATTTATTTATTTTCCCCAAAGCCCCAGTAATAGTTGTATCTCATAGCTGCACATCCTTCTAGTTGCTGTATGTGGGACGCGGCCTCAGCATGGCCGGAGAAGCGATGTGTCGGTGTGCGCCCGGGATCCAAACCTGGGCAGCTGGTAGCGGAGCATGCGCACTTAACCGCTAAGACACGGGGCCGGGCCCTGTTCCTATATTTTTTAGCCAAACCATATTGGTCTAAATATTGGTTTTTGGTACAAAAATTAACATCCAAATTCCAGGAAATGTATCTGATTTGCAAGAAAAAAGGGAAAAAGATGAAGGGCAATAATTAAAGAGAAAATGCCAGATGATACTGTCTCTCCCCTTTTTTTAAGATTTCATTTTTTATTTTTATTTTTTTATTGAGGTATAGTTGACATATAACATTATATTAGTTTCAGGTGTACAACGTAATGAATCATTTTTTGTATATATTGCAAAATGATCGCCACAATAAGTCTAGTTAACATTCATAGACTGTGCTTTTTTAAATGGCTCTCTTTCCTGTCTCAGGCCTTGATCCCATTAAATTTCAGACTGGGAGGTCTTAAAAGAACTCAGACCAACCCTATAAGCTGCCATGTCTCCCCTTATTGTTAAAGGAGACTTAAAAGTATGCTGTGTTCACTGAAATGATCTCTATATATTTAACTGTACTCGCCCACTTCCCCCTTAAATTTACATTTTTCAACCATTCTGGTCTCCCACAAACGTTTGCTTCCTGGTCAGGGGCAGATAACATCCTATGATCCAGCAACAATAGGATGCCCTGCAGGACCCCTGAAACCTCTGTTTTGGGACCACAGGGCAGAGCATACCTCTGATTTCCCTGCTCCAAAAGCTTTGCCAGACTTCTCAGGATATAAAGGCTGGTTAATAAATCCTAATGCCCCCTTGATCCCTTGCAGGAAATGGAAACAATAGCCTCAGCAACCACACCAGGAGTGGTGTGGACTACTGCAAGAGGAGATAACAAACTTCATTTAGTGAATGCCGACTATATTAAAAAATGACCAGGGAAGAAATTCTTATGCTTTTTGCAGAGCCCGTAAACTCCACCCAGACAGTCAGCTGGACCACGCTCCTATGGATATGGAGATAAACACCTTCCATGACTGCCCCACTTTCCTCTGGTAAAGGAACAGCTCTCTGGGAGAGAGACTACAAAAATGACAAAGAACAAACTTATCAAATACAGGTGTTGCCCCTTATGTGGGCTAGCTGTGTTTGTCTGTTTGGACTGGGTGCTTGGGATAATTGAGAGCCTCAGGCTCAATAATTCTGACCCAAGGATTACTACAAGCCTCTGGACAACCAAACATGCTGCCATAACACTTGGATATTTCAAAATCAGAAAGGTATTGAGCCTCTCCCAAATTTCCACAGACCCATATACCACTGCATGTAGCTAAGTTGGCACCTCAGCGAGCACAGCAGAACCTCACCCTAAAACAAAGGGCATGCGCCAAATGGCTGGCCTGAACAGCCTGCATGCAGGCCCACTCACAAGGCCAAGGTAATAAACATGGACACATCTTAGCTGAGGTGACTCTGAATTCACACTTATTGACATGTACTCAGGTTGCCCCAAGAAACCTGACCTTAATTTGCAGCCGGGCTCCCGTCATGACCTATCTCAGCAAAATTGGATTTCTTTTAAAAACCTTCATGCCACCTCACTTACATTGGCTTTTCAATGTGCTTTCGGTGAACAAGTTATGTGGTCAGGTTCAGGAAGCACACACCAGCAGGCCAGGCCTCTGCCAGATGCATGCTGGATAACCCACAAGATCTCATTGACGTCTGCAGTCCAGTTCTCATGCCCAACAATGCCAGCAGGTTCTCCAGATTACCCAGGGACATTTGAATTTTAGAGATCCTAAGGTTAGTAACCCCTAACAACTTGAATGAACAGTGACTTGGGAAGGCTCTCATCACCCTAGCCCAAGAGCTCACTGCTGGAGAGGACAGCAACTCAGATGTCATCTCCAATGCCACTCCTCCATTCCCTGGGACCACCACAAGGATCCACGCCACCCACATGAAACTACAACCCTGCGCCCCCTCAGTGACCAACTTTACCGTGGAGCACTGCCTCAAAGAATGGGACCCAACAGACATGACTGACTTTCCATATATTGCTGCTTACTTGCCTTCTGACCCTGCCTTGCTCAAGAACTCCTGCAAAACCATGAGTTTTGTCCCTCATATCTGTGACTCTATCATAACTTATGCCTAGCTTCTTTGGCTTCAAGATGAAATCCATTGCAACTCTCCTAAAACAAGGCTGCCCATCACTATTACTACACTATCTTGTATAAATGGCTCACTAGAGGAAGTCTCATCCCTCTGTGCACTCCTAAAAAGTACAGGAGACTCTGTTGGCCCCCACCACACACTACCATGAGGCCTCCACTAACACCTACTTTCTCTCTAGCACTACAGGATATGCATCCCAGCACTTCTGTTCCACATCACACCACAAAAGCACTAAACTTATCCCCTCCCACTCCTGCTCTTCCCTACTGCCATAGCAACACCACCAACCTCTATATCCAGGTCGCTGAGATCATGGCTAATGCTTTAAACTCAGGAGACCATTGGACTTGCCATGATCACTCTCTTTACCAAACCAGTCATACACATCTACCCAGCAAATGTCTGTATCGGCAATGACAAATATTGGACTATCAACCTCACAGCCCATGCCCATCTGTCTCCCACCATGTATTCCTCTCATCCCTGTCAGGATATCATTAACTGCTCACAATATTCCTCCCTCAGGGTAACATTTCAAATTCACAGTTGGGGATGGTACCTGGTAGACACAGTCCACTTCTGTGCCACACCATCTACTGTCATGCCCACCTCAACTCTTGAATCATATGACATAATCCATTTACAATCACCCTCCCTTACATATCATTCCAGAAACAGGGCTATCAGATTGCTCTATAGAATTGACACCCCCACTTGACCCCCTCAATGCTCCATCTCTTTTGCAATCCCTTTTCCCACAGGCCAGCTCTCAATCTACTGCTTCCCCATCACTGTAGATTGTCTATTCTCATTGAATTTACCCCTGGGCTTCCAAAACCATCTCCATAGTCACCAGCAAGCCCTATTCATTACATTTAAAGTATAATAATCATTATACCTATGCAATGGATAATCCTTGGAATGTAAGGCACTGCTCATTCCAAAGTGGGACTGGCTCAGCAGGGCAAACTTACAGAGGCCAACAAGCAAGTGCTCCAAGCTTTCATCTCTCAAATGACGCAAAGACAACCAGCCCTTGGTCTCTTAAATTAAGGTCAAAGCTCATTAGCTAAAATGATCCTTAACTGTTTAGCCCTTGACTTACTGCTGGCTGACCATGGACGTATTTGCAAAATTGTACTAACTTCCTGGTGTATGTCCATTAATAACACATGCCAAGTGGCCCAGCTAATCAAAGATATGAACACTCCTATGACTATTATCAAAGAAGTTTTACATAATTAAACTTTACAATTGTACTAGCACATTACTCCATGACCCAGACATCTCTCAGCTTTCCATGGACTTATTTTCATGTTTCCTACCCATCAAATGGGGAGCTTGGCTCTGTGCTCTGCTTCAAGGGGTCATGATGACTATCCTAGAAATAGCCTATGCTAGTCTCACCTTATACAAGGGTCTTCTATGACACAGATCTCAACTTCCCAAGTCTCCTATGTAATCTCAACCAGTACCCCAAATACACATAATTCATATAGTGATCTTAAAGCATCACACGCCAGTTGTATTGATGAATCTTGTAGTTTCTGTAAATCGATGATTTAACATCTACAAAATGGCCACTAGCTTTTCCAAGTAAATCTCAGCTTACCCATTAACATCTGGAGACTTTAGATAGCCTCAAATCAAATGGTCTAAAAGTCAAATCAAATGGGAATTTCCCGGGGGCAACACTTTCAAACATAGGTAGCCAATCCTAAGCCTGCTTACCCTGCCTTGTCCATTTCTTCCTGCGGAGACCACAATAAAAGTGTTTTTCCGTAGTTCTGCTCCCTCTCCCTGCCTCATGGGCACCCCGGTGATTCCCTGAATGACCTTCTGTGGTGTGTGCTGTGTTCTCTCCAGGAAACAGTGAGTATAACAAAACATAAAACTCTTTCTAGTTTCTCTCTCCGGATGTGCATCTCACCTCACCATACCTCACCCAAAGTAACATGATTAAAAGAGAGTACTATACATTTTAGATTACCATAGTTTTGAAATTGGGAATTGTGAGTTCTCCAAAACTTTCTTATTCTGTTTTCAAGATTGTTTTGTCTATTCAGGGACCCTTGTAATTCCATATGAATTTGAAGATTGGCTTTTCCATTTCTGCGGAAAAAAAAAAGGCCGTTGGAATTTTGATTGCATTGAATGTATAGATCGCTTTGGGTAGTCTTGACATGATGATAATATTATCTTCCTATCCATGAGCACATGATGTCTTTCCATTTATTTAGGTCTTCTTTAAATCCTTTCAGCAATATTTTGTCATTTGCAGTGCAAAAAGCTTTCACCTCTTTGGCAAATTTTTTTTCCCTGCTAATTTATCCTTTTAGATGCTATTGGAAATGGAATTGCCTTCCCAATCTCCTTTTCTCATTGTTCATTGCTGCTGTATGGAAACACAACAAATTTTTGGATGTTGATATTGTATCCTGCAACTTTGCTGAATTCATCATAAGCTGTAGTAACTTCTTGTAGATTCTTTGGGATTTCCTCTGTATAGGATTGTGTCATCTCCAAATAAAGATGGTTGTATTTTTTCCTTCCAATCTGGAAGCCCTTCATTTCTTTTTCTTGTCTAATTGCTCTGGCTGGAATTTCCAGTACAATATTGAACAGCAGTAGTGAATGGTCTTTCACCATTGAGTTTGACATTAGCAGTGGATTTTTCATAAACGCCTTTTATCATGTTGAATACCTTCCCTTCTATTTTTAGTTTTCTGAGTTTTTATAATGAAGGAATGTCAGATTTTGTCAAATTCAATTACTGCATCAGAATGATATAGCAGTTTTTCAGCTTTTGTTCTATTGATGTGATGTATTACATTTTTTTTACTTACTTATGTTGAACCCCCATGCATCCCTGAGATAAATCTCACTCAGTTGTGGTGTTTAATCCTTATAAAGCACAGTTGGATTTTGTTTGCTAGTATTTTAAGAATTTTTGTATTTATAATAATGAAATACATGAGTCTGTAATGTTGTTTTCTTGTGATGGTTTCATCTGGATTTGGTGTCAGTGTAATGCTTGCCTCATAGAGTGAGTTAGGAAATGTTCTCTCCTACTTTTTGGAAGAGTTTGAAAAAATTAGTGTTGATGTTTCTGTAAATCTGTGGTACAATTCATCATGGAAGCCCTCTGGTCCTCCATGTTTCTTTGTTGGGAGGCTTTAAATTACTGATTCAATTTCTTTACATCTCATAGCTCTGTTGCGTTTTCATTTCTTCTTGAGAC
Organism: Diceros bicornis minor; assembly: GCF_020826845.1. Taxonomy (NCBI): domain Eukaryota; kingdom Metazoa; phylum Chordata; class Mammalia; order Perissodactyla; family Rhinocerotidae; genus Diceros; species Diceros bicornis. The sequence continues at coordinate 9,719,803 of NC_080769.1, forward strand.
AGTTTAGGTCCTGTGTGTGTTACTAGAAATTTATCAATTTAATCTAGGTTATCTAATTCGTTGGCACACAATTGCTCATAATATTCTCTTATAATCCTTTTCATTTCCCAATGGTCAGTAGTAACAATTTCAGTTACTAGCATCTTCTTTTTCTTTTGACTAAAGGTTGTCAATTTCATTGACCTTTTTAAAGAAACAACTTTTGGTTTCATTGTTCCATTGTTTTTCTAGTCTCCATTTTATTTATATCTCTTGTAATTATTATTATTTCCTTCCTTCTGTAAGATTTCTGTTTAGTTTGTTCTTCTTTTCTAGTTCCTTAAGGTGGAGTTAAGTTGTTAATTTGATGTTTCTCTTCTTTTTTAATGTAGGTGTTTTTATCCATCCAGTGGCAACCATCAACTCTCAACTTAGCCCAACCGTCAGTGAACTCAGCCCAGGAATTAAGAACACCACTGAGCCAGTGGCTTACCTTTCCATTTAGTTGGTGGAATGGAAGATGAAGATTCTCCAAAAGTGGTAGCTATCTAAAGGTAAAATCAAAATGTTTCTGGCCAGCCTGCTGCATTCTACTCTACCATTTCCATTTGACTAGCAAAGCCTGTTCAAACTCCCCTTGCTGATCACTAGGTTCTATGGAGATGCCAGGCCAGAGTCACAAGACCCCCTTGATTCAAGCATTCAGGTTTAGCAAGAGTTAGTAGCACATTCATAGCTGCCTTTTTCAAAAAGGAGTGTGGTTGGTGGTTATATCAGGCATATGATGCTATAGTAGGGTGTAATGGCCTCTGTTCATACTCCAAAAAAGCTTTCTTCTCCTGGGATTCTATTATGTTTCTGTTAGACCACCTGGAATGGACACAATGTGTGGCAATTTCAGAAACATCTGACACAGGAGAAGGAATTACAAGCATGTGACACATCCATACCAATTATACACCCAACAGAAACCACAACAGTACAGTGACTGGGCCCATAGGACCCTTCCCACAAGGTCACTTAAGCTTTTTCTTCATAATGCCAAATATGCCCAAACCCTTACAGAAATGTGGAGCAAGGAGTCTGAAATGCATGTGTCATAGGCTAGTGACAGCAACGAAGACAGTTACTGGGAGATTACACTATCCATTGACAGAGAGCAAGAGTAGTGTAGGGTGATTGGATGGGTAACCTGTGGGGAAAGGTGAAGGTGGCACAGGGTCTGTGCTCAAGTGCCACTGTTGCTTCCTCCCTCGTGGGCAGTGGATGTATCTCCTAGTACCGACCAAGGCACAGGTGCATCTTTCTTTCTGCTCGACAGTGCCTAGCATGTTGGCTACTCCTGTACCTAAAGCCACTTCTCCCACAAGAATAGGCAGGATGATAATTCAATGCTCATATCCAATAGAACCATAACAGTTTGAGCCCCTTCTTTTCCTGAAGTTTCCAAGCATAGGAGATGTGTGTATATGGCTTGTAGTCCTCCTTAGGGAGAGGGAAAGTGATCAGGAGCATGGAGAAAGAGAGGGGCCCCACAGGAGTGAGCAACGTCTTGCATTCACTTTCTGCTTCAAGTGGCTTCTCACTCACACCTCATCCAAAGACAATTCTGTTTTCATTTCACCCAAAGTACTAAATCAAATAGAAGGTCCTCATTGCTGACACCATTTGTTTAACCTTTGACCTACTCACCCAGCAGCCACATTGTCTTCTGACTGCAACAGCGGGGCTTAGTGCCCCATAATAATACCATCCCCTCCTACACATGCCCAGAGGAAAGAGAACCACCAAGGCCCCATAGGAGTGGCTTGTTCCAATCCTACGTCTTGCCACTAAGCCTCATGAATATGTAGGACAAGAAGAGGATCCTTATTCCCCTCTTCTTGCCCACAACTTGGGCAAACCTCTTGCCCAAGGGAGTTCATTACTGCATTCCAGGGAGTCTTACATCTCCAAACCCATTCTGTGGAAGCTTCTCCTTTGTCACAAAGCTGTGTCTCTCTCAGCATGCCATTTTCATTGCCAAAACTCCGGGAGCCATATTGAATATAATAAGTTAGCCTGTTCCTATTTCATGGATGCTGGCAAAGGACCTGAGACTGTGGAGTCAGATAGCACGAGATGATTACTCACAGGGTAACAAGCAGTAGAGCATCAGCATGTTTGTATTGGTTCTCTTTGTCCCAAAGTCCCTCAGGAGTGACACAAATAGCCCACATAGATGTCTGCACATACACTGGGTTGTGATACAGGAAAGTAATGATGAGTTTGGGGAAACCCATTCTCTTACATCAAGTTAGTAAGCAAGCCTGCTCTTTGACCCAGTAGGAGAGAGGATCTCATCCTTCACGGTTGCTCACTGCAAACATAATCCTGAGAAATGGTCTGGGGAAAGTTGGTCAGGGCTTTGCATTCTTGGCATGCTCAGCAAGATAAGTGGGAGCAAAGACCCATGGAGCAGTACTTTTCAGCAATCCACCGTGGCCTCTGGTGATTTTTCACATGAATATGCCACTCTGTCAGACACTGACCAACAAAGTTTGGGACCAAATATGCTCAGTTTATGTCATACAGCATTTATTAGTGCTACTATCACTAGGAGTACAGGCAGCAGGATGAGGCCAACCTTTAGTATTAACCTCTCCAATGACCCTCAAGATCGTAGATTCAGTCAACTGTGAACAAGTTCAAGTGAGGACTGATAGGTCTTATTTCAGACAATCAAGATGTCATCTAAGGCCAGTCTATTATCCCTTACAACCCACACAAGGGAGTAAAGGCTAATCTGCTATATTTGGTTTTGTTCCTAATAACTGAAGGCTGTGACAGACAGACTAAACTAAACAGCAACACTCATACCCATAGGGAACCACTCCACAACCCACTCCCCTCCACAAACATATAACACAAAAGGCACAGGTCATTCCTTCTCAGGGTTTATTTTTAAGCTTGATAATGATTACCATTACACAGGTTTGATTAAGCCCCATGCAAAGTGTCATCAAGCAGCTGCATCCTCGATGGCCAGTCATGACATAACTCAAGGCTGCTTGAACTTCAGAAGTATATGAATTTGTATCATACAGATTGATATGAGGATGTGCTGGCCTCTGTGTCTCTACTCAATGACCACAACCAGTGATGGCATAAAGCACACCAGATTGTCATGATTAGTCTCGTTAATAAGTTTTTCTTTTTCCATAGCACATAGACGGAATGACAAACCCAGCAGCCAGTCACATATCCAGCTCCAGCTGTTGCTTGACTCAGGCAGACAATATGGTTGTTTTTCCACGCTGTGGTGCTGGATTTTTGACCACCTCCTTACACTGCCTGAGTTCAAAAGTATCCTCTTCCCAAGTGCTGTGGTTGTTGCTCTCCCTCATAGCCATGAAATCTGCCTGTATAACCTCTTCTTCTCTACACTCACCTTCTGCTTGCATACTGACCTTTTATCTGCATGTATAGGGTGTGAGAGGAGAAAGATTTTTTTAAAAAACTCATAGAGATATATTTTATCCCCAGCTTGGCCAGTGTGAGCCATTATAGAAGTAGTCAGTGAGCAATAAATTCAGGCAAGCAGTCATGGTCTTCACAGTGTAAGACCATGTCAATCCAACAAGAGAATGCAGGTGGCTATAATAGGATTAAGTGTGAATTAAGTGAATCCTGTCAGCCCAGTGTTGGCCATTTTCAACATGGAAGATGTAGCAACTAGACTGGCCTGGCATGGCTATCAGGAGGAAAGAAAGGCACACTGTGCCCAAAAATGGTCAGGACAGAATCACAAATATACGAAATAGATTTACAGAACCACCCAGAAAACAATGTTTGTCCACTGAGTATACTTATATGTTCATTAAAGCTTGAGGGAGGAGTGAAGCCCCTCACACATTGCATATATTCATGTGGTTTCTCTTCAGTGTGAATTCTGGTCTGTGAACTAAGTCCTTAGCATTTACAAAGGCTTTCCAACATTCTCTACAGACATCAGCCTTCTCTACACTGTAAACTCTTACATGTTCATTAAAACCTTAGATATTAGTGAGAATATTTCCACATTCATAGATTTTCTCTCTGGTGTGAGTTTTTTCCTGGCTTTGAAGTGAATAAGGACAATTAAGGGATTTCCTACATTCCTTACCTTGATCATTTCTCTCCAGTGTGAGTTCTTTCATGTCCTTGAACTGAACGGAGACAACTGAAGACTTTCCCACATCCCTTATATTGATAGAGTTTCTCCCCAGGGTGAATTATTTCATGACTTCAAAAGTAAGTGGGAGAATTAAAGGCTTTACTACACAGTGCACATTCAGAGGATTTCTATCCAGTATGTATTCTTTTGTGAATTTGAAATGAACTGAAATAACTGAAGTCTTTCCCACATGGTTTACATTCATAGGGATTTTCTCAAGTGTGAGTTCATATGTGCATATTAAGATTTGTGGAACATATAAATGCCTTTGCCTTTGCAAATTCCTTACATGTGTATCGTTTTTGGCACTGTGAGTCTGCAAGTGCATATTCAGGCATCAGGAATATATAAACACTTTCCCACATATCTTATACTCAAAGAGCTTCTCTAGTGTGGGACTGCATGGGAAATTAAAATATGCATAATATCTAAAGTCTTTTCCATTCTTTACTTTCATAGGAAGTGTTTTGCAGTGTGAGTTTGTATAAGCACAGCAAGGCTTGTGGAGAGAATACAAGATTTTCCATATTCCATCTATAGAGCTTTTCTCCATTGTGAGTTCTCACATGTGCCTGAAGGTATGAGTGATTAACAAAGGCTTTCCCACAGTCAGTGCATCAAAGGATTACTTTTGTGTGCATATTCTCTGGTACAGAGTATTTGGAATCAGGCTGATGACTTTTCCAGACTGATAAAGCTGAAAATTTCTCTCCAGTATAGTTTTCTTGGGTAGATTCAGAAAGCCTTTTCCATAATGATTATCCTCATAAGTGTTCCCTGTATTTTGAACACTCCGGTGTGTCTTAAGATATGAGTGTTCCCTGAAGACTTTCCACATGTTTATAGCATAGAGTTCCCCTCCATTTTGGGTTCTTCCCTGTTGATGAGGGTACGAATGATAATTAAATGATTTTTCAGGCTCATTAAGAGATTACATCTATCTCAAGACAGAAACATTACCATGTTTATGATTTTTACCATTTTCATTACAAGCATACAAACCTGCTCTGCTGATTTCTTTCAAATTGAATGTCAAAACTATCCTGCCACAATTCTATGCCATCTACTCTAATTTTAAAATGATTCCTGTAGTGTTTCATAAAATTGTTTGTAAAACTCATCTTAGAGGCCAGCCCCATGGCGTAGTGGTTAAGTTCTGTGTGCTCCACTTTGGCGGCCCAGGTTCACAGGTTCAGATCCTAGGCACTGACTCATCAGTGGTTCGGATCCCGGGTGCGCACCGACGCACCACTTCTCCGGCCATGCTGAGGTGGCGTCCCACGTACAGTAACTAGAAGGATGTGCAACTATGACATACAACTATCTGCTGGGGCTTTGGGGAAGGAAAAAAAGGAGGATTGGCAATAGATGTTAGCTCCGAGCCAGTCTTCCTCAGCAAAAAGAGGAGGATTAGCATGGATGTTAGCTCAGGGCTGATCTTCCTTGAAAAAAAGAAAAAAAAAAGAAATACCTGTCCATAATTAGAAGGACCTCAAAGTGCTTGAGGCTTTATTGCTGATATTAAATTTATACATCAGACTGCGTATTGCACTGGATGTTCAAATTTTCTTAGGTTTGAGATTTTTCAAAAGAAGAATGTGGAAAAACTACACTTAGTCCAAACATTCTGTGAATGGTAAATTTAATTATTCTAGAACCAGTGTAATAAAGTCTCCATCCTTTTGTCCCAGAGGACCCTGTTTTGAAGCTCTATGGAGATGTACAGGCATAGGAAGTTCAGATGAGGAGATAGGTGAGTATTCTTGTTTTTCTTTAGTAGAAACACTTGTTTTCTACATATGATTATATTTATACATAGAAATATGCACATCATAGACATCTAAGTAAGTATCTTTCTACCTGAATGTAATAAGTCAAAAATAAGGATGCGCCAAGACACGCCAAGACAACCAAATTCCCAGATGAAACATTTTTTTGCATACAAAAGGAAACAGATGCCCTCTAGAACCAACATTCACCCAGTGCTCCCCAGAATAGGCCAGAATTGCCAGATCCGTGAGGACGGGAAGATGTGCGGGCTGAGTCAACGTCACTCCAACAGCAGAAATTCTTTTCTTTCTGGAGATGAGTCACAAAGGTTGCTTAGGAGACTTTTGAAGCTCAGTGGATGATAAGACCCCGGGCATGTGCCCTCACAGCATTTCTCGACCCAAATCTTTGTGGCGAATGAACGCCGGAACAGACTGTGGGACCTGGCAGCTATAGAACCACCCAGAACATTATGCATCTCAGAAGACCCTAAGGTTCACACTCAGGGTAGTACTTCCCATATTTCCTATATTTAGTTTCTCTTTCCTGTGAACCACATCATGTTTATTAAGGATGTGAAACCATCTAATGGAAAATATTGATGACTCTACACTTTTTACATCCATAAAGTTTTTCTCCACAGCGAGATCACAAGTGAACACCAGCAGAACAATTTTCCCACAAATGTTACATCAGTTAGATCTCTCCCCACTACAAGTTCTCTCATATATAAAAATATAAATATTTCACTGAGGAAACAGCTAAGGAGGGCTTTCCAGCTTCTTAATAGGATGGCTTCACTGTACTTATATACTGGGTGGTGCGGAGATTCTGATGGCTCTCCCTCATTTCTTACATTTGGAAAGCATCTCTGCAGTGTGATACTATCATGTCTTTGAAGTGAATCAGGGTTCCTGAGAGCTTAACCACACTCCTTACATTCATAGGATTTCTCTAGAGATGAGCTCTTTCATGATACTGAAAGGAAGTGGAAAAATGTAGGCTTTTCCACATTCGTTACATTCACAGGGTTTCTCTCCAGTGTGAGTACACTTGTGATTGATAAATGACAAAGAACCAGTAAACACTTTCCCACACATATAACACTCAAAATGCTTCTTTCCAGCGTGAGTTCAAAAATGGTTAGTAACATCTGAGGAAATAGCAAAGGCTTTCCAAAATCTGTCACATTTATTTATTTTGTTTTTTTGTGAGGAAGATCAGCCCTGAGCTAACATCCGTGCTAATGCTCCTCTTTTTGCTGAGGAAGACTGGCTCTGAGCTAACATCTATTGCCAATCCTCCTCCTTTTTTTTTCCCCCCAAAGCCCCAGTAGATAGTTGTATGTCATAGCTGCACATCCTTCTAGTTGCTGTATGTGGGACACAGCCTCAGCATGGCCAGAGAAGCGGTGCGTCGGTGAGCACCCGGGATCCGAACCCAGGCCGCCAGCAGCGGAGCGCACACTTAACTGCTAAGCCATGGGGCCGGCCCCACATGTGTCACATTTAAAAGGCTTCTCTCCACATTGAGTGTTTGCAGATTCAGTAAGTTCAAAAAACTGAATAAAGGCTTTCCCACATTCCTTAAGTTTGAAGGGTTTTATTGCAGTGTGAATTTGAACATGAGCATTAAGGTATGAAGACCGCTGAAAGTATTTTCCACATTCCTTACATTCGTAATGACTGTTACCAGTGTTAGTTTCTACATGCACACCAAGGCTTGTGGACTGAATCAAAGATTTCCCACATTCCTTCTATTCATCTAGTTTTTCTCTATTGTGAATTTTCATTGGGTGCTGAAGGTATGACTGATTCACAAGGGCTTTCCGACTGACGCTACATTCAAAGGCTTTCTCTTGCATGCTGGTTTTCCAGTACACAAGATCTGGAGGTGGGCTGATGGCTTTTCCCACCTGATTAAACATGGCAGGTTTCTCTCCAGTAGAGGTTTTCTTGGGCAGAGTAAAAAAACTTTTCCCATGCTGATTATCCTCATCACTGTTCCCTCCATTCTGAGTTCTCCTGTGCATCTTAAGGCATGAATGTTCACTGATGACTTTTCCACATTGCTCGAAATCATAGAGTTCCCACTCATTGCGGATCCTTTCCTGTTAATGAATGGAAAAATTATGATTCAAAGATTTACCAGACTCATTCATTGATCCTACCCATCTCAAACTACAAACATAATTTTGAAGGTGATGACGATTTTAATCATTTCCATTGCATTTATACAGTTTCTACCCTGTTCATTTCTTTCAACTTGAAGGATGGAATCCTTCTGCCAGAATGATATGCCATCTAATCTAATCATAGAAGATTTCTGTACAATTTCAGGAAATTGTTTTAAAAACTCAATGTCCAGATATATAAGTGCGAATGAGTCCCTTATCGGAATTCTGAAGCAATAAGTTTGAAGCTAGGTTTAAAATATTCCAAAATTCACTATATTCACGATTTCTCTCTAGAGACATTGCTCTCTCTTAGGCAAATACCAGCTATTTCAAATATATACCATTTGTGCTCATGTCCTATCTAATGAAAATCCCCACCTTTCCTGTGGAAAGGTGGAAAATAATAAATATCTCCTGGGACTGGACCAGTGACATAGTGGTTAAGTTCATATGCTCTGCTTTGGTGGCCTGGGCTTTGTGGGTTCAGATCCTGGGTATGGACCTACACACCACTTGTTAAGCCATGCGGTGGCAGCATCCCATATACAAAATAGAGGAGGATTGGCACAGATGTCAGCTTGGGGCCAATCTTCCTCAGGAAAAAAAAAATCTCCTTTCAAACTTACTGTACTTACCGTTTCTACCATATTGTATGTTTTTTCCCGAAAACCATCATGCTGAACTGCTGAGTCTTTGGTTTTAAACTGCATTTCCCATTCTAAAATAAAACAGAATAACAAATGTAGGCGTTTGTAAAAAGAAATGCAGGTTAAAGGAGCTAAAACAATAAGACTCATTGGTACTATTTCCCAATTAAACATAATAAAAAAAATGCAAGATAGAGTTAGGAGTTTGCCAACGTCAAAAGCTTAGGAATGATAAGGATGTACAGTCAAAAATTCAGTAGTTGAGTGACATCAGCATCATGGCAGAGTGAGCTATTCCCCTAGGCTCTCCCCCTAAGATACAATGAAAAGGATATTCATTAAACAGAGTGCATCCACACAACATAATAGACGTCTGAGAGAGCCATGCAGCCATAAGTCTGAATGTGGGGGTTCTGGATACCCCAGGAGGCAGTGGAAGGAGGTAAGTGGATCTCTTCTCCCTCCCCATCAGCAGTGATCTGGGACATGTGACCTCGCCCAGCAGTGTGCGCATAACTCTGAGAGGAGTGGGGAAAAGGCAACCCTCCACAGGAACGCTTTTGCTCTCAGACTTGCCTCTCACCCCACAGGAAGGCTCCACACCAAAATGGCTAAGCAACCAAAGGGACACCCTCAACAAACCAAGCAGTCCAGGTAGATAGTACAGAGTGGGAGTGTGGGCGGGAAAGACGGCACTCCTTTACCCCTGATCCCGCCTGGAGCATCAACTTGGCTGGTCAGCCAGGGTAAGGGATCCCCGACAGAGCACCAGTGCCTACATGTGTGAAAGCAGTGGCAATCAGACGCAGAGAACCCTTTAGGCGTAGCTTCCAACAGACAGACTTAACTGCCAGGGGTTGTGGCAGGCTCTGAAAACACAGCCCCTGCCCCCCTAAGTGGTGGCAGGTGGAATCGGCAACCAGGTGCTACTACTATGCCACAGCAAAGGTCCACCCCCATCAAACAGCATGAAGCAATATATTAACACTCCAGACCCACAGGAAAATGACAAGTATCCAGAAACCAACCCTGAAATCACAGAAATTGCAATCTAATTGACAAAGAATTCAAAATACTTATCATAAAGAAACTCAATGAGAAATTCAGAAATACTGGAGATGAAGAAATACTGGAGATGAAGAACACAATGAATGACACACAAAAAAATCCAGAATCCTTAAAAAATGGAGCTGATATTATGGAGGACAGAATTACTAATTTAGAGAACAGAAATACAGAAATGCTTCAGGTGGAGGAGGAGAAAGAACTAAGACTAAAAAGAAATGAAGAAATTCTCTGAGAAGTATCTGGCTCAATTAGGCAAAGCAACATAAGGATTACAGGTATTGCAGAGGGAGAAAGGAGCAGAGAGCATGTTCAAAGAAATAATAGCTGAGAACTTTCCAAACCTGGGCAAGGAGCTGGAATTACATGTAAATGAAGTTAACAGAACTCCTAATTACATCGGTGTAAAAAGCTTCTCCAAGGCATATAGCCATGAAACTGGAAAAGTCAATGACAAAGAAAAAATATTAAGGCCAGTAACACAGAAGAAAACCTACAAGGAACCCCTATCAGGCTTTCAGCAGATTTCTCAGCAGAAACCTTACAGGCTAGGAGACAGTGGAATGATACATTCAAAATATTGAAAGACAAAAATTTTCAGCTGGGAATACTCTATCCAGCAAAACTACCCTTCAGATACAAGGGAGAAATAAAAACTTTCCCTGATAAACAAAAGCTGAGGGAGTTCATGGCCACAAAACCCCACCTACAAGAAATGATCAACAAGGCCCTCATACCTGAAAAAAGAAAAAGAGTTTACAAAGCCTTGAGCAAGGAGAGACACAAAAGCAGAAAATTGCAGCCCTCTATCAGAACAGGTTAGCAAACAATTCTAACATTAAAGATTAAGGGAAGAAAAGCATCAAAAATAACTAATTACTTCATTTTAATCACAAACTCACAACACAAAACAAAATAAATTGTGACAACAATAACGTAAACGAGGAAGAGGAAAGGGATGGAACCCGCTTAGACTAAGGACATGAGAAGCTATCAGAAAATGGACTATCTCACCTATGAAGTCTTTTATACAAACCCCACAGTAACCACTAAACAAAAAGTCAGAACAGAGACACAAATGATAAATAGAAAACAGAGAAAACCATCATAGAGAGGCACCAAACTGAATAGGCAATCTGAAATACATGGGACAAGGAAGAATGGAAATACAGAACAACCGGAAAACAAGTGATAAAATGGAAGGATTAAGCCCTCATATATTAATAATCACTCTAAATGTAAATAGATTGACTTCCCCAATCAAAAGACACAGAATGGCTGGATGGATTAAAAAATAAGACCCAACAATATACTGCCTCCAGGAAACACATCTCAGTTCTAAAGAAAAGCACAGGTCTAGAGTGAAGGGATGGAAAACAATACTCTAAGCTAAAGGCAAACAACAAAAAACAAGTGTTGACATACTTATATCAGACAAAGTAGACTTCAAGGTAAAAAGGACAATGAGAAACAAAGAGAGGCAGTATATAATGATAAAAGGGAGACACTCCAGCAAGAGGACATAACACTTATAAATATATATGCACCTAACACAGGAGCACCAAAGTACATAAAGCAACTATTAACAAACTTAAAAGGAGATATTAACAACACAATAATAGTAGGAGGTCTTAACACCCCACTTACATCAATGGATAGATCATCCAGATAGAAAATCAACAAGGATATAGTGGAACTAAACGAAAAACTAGACTAGATGGACTTAACAGATATACACTCCACCCAAAAACCGCAGAATACACATTTTTGTCAAATGTACATGGAACACTCTCAAAGATAGACCATATGCTGAGAAACACGGCAGGCCTTGATAAATTTTAGAAGACTGAAATCATATCAAGCATCTTTTCCGACCGTAATTCTATGAAACTAGAAATCAACTAAAAGAAAAAAGCTGGGAAAGGGACAAATGTGGAAACTAAACAACATGCTACTGAATAACAAATGGATCATTGAAGAAATTAAAGGAGAAATTAAAAAATATCTGGAGACAAATGAAAATGAAAATACACCATACCAACTCATATGGGACGCAGCAAAAGTGGTCCTACGAGGGAAATTCTAGGAATACAAGCCCACCTTAAAAAACAAGAAAAATCTCAAATAAGCCATCTTAAACTACAACTAAAAGAACTACAAAAAGAAGAATAAAGCCCAAAGTGAGCAGGAGGGAAATAATAAAATTAGAAAATAAATGAAATTGAAACAAAAAAAAACAGTAGAAAGGATCAATGAAACTAAGAGATGATTCTTTGCAAAGATAAATAAAATTGACAAACCCTTAGCCAAACTCACTAAGAAAAAAAGAGAGAAGGCTCAAATAAATAAAATTAGAAATGGAATATGAGAAATTACAATGGATACTACAGAAATACAAAGGATTATAAGAGAATACTATGAAAAATTATATGCCAACAAATTGGACAAACTAGAAGAAATGGATAAATTCTTAGACTCATACAACCTCCCAAAACCGAACAAAGAAGAAATAGAGAATCTGAATAGACCAATCCCAAAAGAATGAAACAGTAATCAAAAAAATCCCAAAAAATAAAATTCCAGGACCACATGGCTTCTCTGGAGAATTCAATCAAACATTCAAAGGAGATTTAGTACCTATCCTTTTCAAAATACTATAAAAAAATGAAAAGGATGGAACATCTCCTGATACATTTCAAGAGGCCAACATCACCCTGATCCCAAAGCCAAACAAGGACAACACAAAGAAGGAAAACTGCAGGCCAATATCGCTAATGAACAAACAAGGACAACACAAAGAAGAAAAACTGCAGGCCAATATTGCTAATGAACATAGGTGTAAAAAACCTCAACAAAATATTGGCAAACTGGGGCAAGCCCCGTGGCTTAGTGGTTAAGTGCATGCGCTCCGCTACTGGCAGCCCGGGTTCGGATCCTTGGCGCGCACCAACACACCGCTTCTCTGGCCATGCTGAGGCCACGTCCCACATAGAGCAACTAGAAGGGTGTGCAACTATGACATACAACTATCTACTGGGGCTTTGGGGAAAAAAAAAAAAAAGGAGGAGGATTGGCAATAGATGTTAGCTCTGAGCTGGTCTTCCTCAGCAAAACGAGGAGGATTAGCATGGATGTTAGCTCAGGGCTGATGTTCCTCACAAAAAAAAAAAAAAAAAAAAATCTGGCAAACTGAATACAGCAATACATGAAAAAGATTATACACCATGATCAAGTGAGATTTATACTAGGGACTCAGGGATGATTCAACATCCACAAATCAATCAATGTGATACACCACATTAACAAAATGAGGAATAAAAACCACACGGTCATCTCAATAGATGCAGAAAAAGCATGCAATAAGATCTGACATGCGTTTATGATAAAAGTCTCATTAAATGGGTATAGAAGAAAAGTACCTCAACATAATACAGGCCATATATGACAAACCCACAGCCAACATCATACTTAACAGGGAAAACCTGAAGGCCATTCCTCCAAGAACAGGAACAAGACAAAAGTGCCTACTCTTGCCACTTATTTGACACTGTACTAGAGTTTCTGGCCAGAGCAATTAGGCAAGAAAAAGAAATAAAAGGTATCCAAATTGGTAATGAAGAAGTGAAACTCTCGCTGTTTGCAGAGAAAACCGTAAAGAGTCTATCAGAAAACTATTTGAAATAATCAACAAATACAGCAAAGTTGCAAAGTACAAAATCAGCTTACAAAAATCAGTTGCGTTCCTATCCTCTAATAACGAACTAACAGAAAGAGAACTCAAGAAGACAATCCCATTTACAATCGCAACAAAGAGAATAAAATACCTAGGAATAAATTTAATCAAGGAGGTGAAATACCTAGACAATGAAAACTATAAGACATTATTGAAAGAAACTGATGATGACATAAAGAAATGGAAAGATATTCCATGCACATGGAGTGGAAAAATGAACATAGTTAAAATGGCCATATTACCTTAAGCAGTCTACACATTCAATGCAATCCCAATCAGAATTTCAATCATATTCTTCATGGAAACAGAGCAAAGAATATTAAAATTCATATGGGGTGACAAAAGACCCCAAACAGCTAAAGCAATCCTGAGAAGAAAGAACAAAGCTAGAGGCATCACAATCCCTGACTTAAAAACGTACTACTAAGCTATACTAATCAAAACAGCATCGTACCGGTACAAAAACAGACACACAGATCAATGGAGCAGAATTTAAAGCCCATAAATAAACCCACACATCTATGGACAGCTAATATTTGACAAAGGAGCCAAGAACATACAATGGAGAAAGGAAAGTTTCTTCAATGAATGGTGTTGGGAAAACTGGAGAGCCACATGCAAAAGAATGAAAGTAGACTATTATCTTTCACCATCCACAAAAATTAACTCAAAATGGATTAAAGACTTGAAGGCAAAACGTGAAACCACAAAACTCCTAAAAGAAAATATAGGCAATACACTCTTTGACCTCAGTCTTACGAATACCATGTCTACTCAGGCAACGGAAACAAAAGAAAAATTAAACAAATGGGACTACAGACTAAAAAGCTTCTGCAAGGCAAAGGAAACCAGGAACAAAATGAAAAGACAACCCACCACCTGGGAGAAAATATTTGCAAATCATATATCCAACATGGGATTAAACTTCAAAATATATAAAAGAACTCAACACAACTCAACAACAAAAAAACAGTCAATCAAAAAATGGGCAGAGGATAAACACAGACATTTTCCCAAAGAAGATATACAGAAAGCCAACAGGTACATGAAAAGATGTTAAACATCACTATTAATTAGGGAAATGCAAATCTAAAGTGCAATGAGATATCACCTTATACCCGTTAGAACGGCTATAATTACCAAGACAAAAAATAACAAATGTTGGAGAGGATGTGGAGAAAAGGGAACCTTCATACACTGCAGGTGGGAATGCAAACTGGTGCGGCCACTACGGAAAACAGTATGGAGATTTCTCAAAAAATTAAAAATAGAAAGAGCATACAACTCAGTTATCCCACCACTGGGTATTTATCAAAAGAACTTGAAATCAACAATTCAAAGAGAACTATACATCCCTATGTTTATTGCAGCATTATTCACAGTAGCCACACATGGAAGCAACCCTAGTGCCCAGTGACTGAAGAATGGATAAAGAAGATGTAGTATATATTTACAACAGAATACTACTCAGCCACAGAAAAGACTAAATCGTCCCATTTGCAACAACATGGATGGACCTTGAGGTTATTATGTTAAGTGAAATAAGCCAGACAGAGAAAGACAAACACTGGATGATTTCATTCATATGTGGAATATAAACTCATGGACAAAGAGACCAGTTAGTGGTTACCAGAGGGCAAGAGGGTTGGGGGGTGGGAATAACGGGGTAAAGGGGCATATATGTATACAATGACTGACAAATAATAATGTACAACTGAAATTTAACAATGTTATAAACTATTAAGACCTCAATAAAATAAAAACAAACAATTCAGTAGTTGATTAAAGCGATTCTACGAAAATTAAATATGAAAAGAGACAGAACATTATCAGGGAAAGAAGTAGGAAAGTTCTGGACAAAGAACATATACTAAATGATTAAGTTAAAAAGGAAACAGAACTAGTCATTTTGTGAGATCACAGATTTTGAGTAAATGTAAAGTAAGAACATATGAGAAGCTGATGAAATCCTAAAGCATCAGAGACCAATGACCTCAGCCTTTTGATAGAAAACAAATGATAGTTTCCTCATTGTCATTCCAAACATAGTGAAATTTTCATTGACCAGGGAAGTTCTTCACAATCACTCACCTTGGAAGACTCTTCTCTCTCCACTGTCCTCAACTCTTCTTCCAACCAGGAGATCAGACTGGGTTTGGACAACGGATACCCTGTTCACAGGAAAAGATATATTAATGGAAAAGGCCCATGCAAAAGATGACAAACAGGGCCGGCCCCGTGGCTTAGCGGTTAAGTTCGTGTGCTCCGCTACTGGCGGCCCGGGTTCGGATCCCGGGCGCGCACCGACGCACCGCTTCTCCGGCCACGCTGAGGCCGCGTCCCACATACGGCAACTAGAAGGATGTGCAACTATGACATACAACTATCTACTGGGACTTTGGGGGGGGGGAAAAAGGAGGAGGATTGGCAATGGATGTTAGCTCAGAGTCGGTCTTCCTCAGCAAAAAGAGGAGGACTAGCATGGATGTTAGCCCATGGCTGATCTTCCTCAAAAAAAAAAAAAAAAGATGACAAACATTCCCATGAATCAGCTCCTATACTTCTAATGAATGCAGTAAAACTACTTCAAAACAGATAATAATGCAAATATCCCCTCTTTCTGTGCATCAAAGAAACTGGTTATCTCTGGCCGCTGAAACCTATGTTCAGATGTATATATACACATTACAAAGCATTAAGACTTTTATTCAATAGCAAGTAAAGTAAGTGCAAAACAGAGATGTTCATTCTCATGAAGAAACCACCACACCATTGGCTGTCAAACTTTTTTGTCCATCAGAATCACGTCCAATTCTTTCGTTAAAACACAGATGTCTGGGTCCAATGCCAGAGTTTCATTCACTATGTCAAAGACGGAGTCAGAAAATGCAGATTTCTAACACAGTGATGGGGTTGATGTTAGTCCTAGAACCATATTTTTACAGAAACCACACTGGATTAAAACCCATTAGTGTAGACTCATGTCTGTTACTTTCCACAATATGCAGATTTCATATCACCAATACTGGTACATAGTAAATACATCCTATGTATCTGTTGCATAAGGGGCTACAGGAATGAGGGCAGCCTTACCTACTGTGGTCAGGTTCTTGTAGTTCTCCAGCATCACATCTCTGGACACATTTTCTGAGTTGGGTCCAGTAAAGTCTGCTCCTCTCAGGTGAAGTTCACAGCCACATCAGCGAAGGTAGCTAAGTCCTAAATTATCACACACAAGGTGGCTTCAGTAAAGTAACATCTCCACCAGTGTTTCTGGGGAATGAAGATGGTAGACCCAAGGACGAAAAATGGTTTCAAGGTCTCTCAACATCTCCTCCAAGGTGCAATGGTCTTCCGTACTCTGCTTTCTATCTACATTCACTCACAGTTGGTATCCTCCAGTTATGGCTTTAATGGAACCTCTAACACATGAAATTATCTTACCAGATCTAGAATAAAAGCTCTTCTCATCTTATTTCCCCCTTGCAGCACAGTTCTAAGCAAACACTTATAAAAGCTGATGAAAGAAATTCTTTGACAAACGCACAGTTTCATCTTCATTACCATGTCAGAGCACGCAGCAAGATAAAAAACACGCAGTTGCTATCACAAGAGACAATATTAGAGAGTAATTATTGAAATACTGAGATTATTCACAGGAACCAAAATGAGAGGCTCCACTTTTGGGAGGGAATTCAACAAGGACTCAGTCCTTGAGTGGCTTGATTTCTTTAAAAAACTCTGGAGACAGGCCTACCTAGAAGGAAATGTGTTTAACTGGTGGATGCAATATGTCTTTTTGTAGAAGGATACATCTTCTAATTACCTGAGAACAACTGGTCAAACAGTCAGTCACCATCCTTTCTATATCTTCCTCAGGAAGGCAGAAAGGGTCTTTAGAAATAAGACCTAGGAGAAAAGAAAGAGGCACGAAGACCCACAGATGAACATAATTCCCACATTCACAGGCCTGGAAGTCATTGCATTCTAGCTTGAAATTCCCAAATATCCCAGCACACTCAAGAAATCTCACACAAATACACCCTATTCCCATGAAATGCCAGAGGAGTCCTGTCTCACCTGGAGACACAAAAGGGGATTGTGAGCCATGTCTCCCATCTGGGAAAGCATAATGGTTTCATTTTACAGAGAAGGAAACTTAAGCCCTGAGGAATGTGACTCTTCATTTGTCAAGGACATAACACTGATGAATGCAATTATGCAGCCACTCAACCCAATGCATGTATACCAGGAAGCTGACTTAGAGAACAGCATTCACTGGCCCACTTCAGCTCCTCTTAGATAAACCAGCAGCATGACTGCTCAGGTCCAGACCAAAGGATCCTATATTGTCAAAGAATAAAACTAAAAGCTACTAAAACAGTATGCTGTATAACAAGAGTCTCAGTAACATCAGTTGCCATTTACTGAGGACCATCTGTACCAGATGTCTCACTAGGAGCTTATAGCTCACTTATATATTTGGAACAACTTGAATATCTGAATCTACTCTTTCAACTCTAAATTTTGTATAATCCAAACAAATCAAATATATCTGATAATTTTGTGAGTGATTTTAGAACACTTTGAATGTACAAAATGATGTAAAACATCTCAATTTTTTAATATTCTCTACATGTTTAACTAAATATTCTCATTATATACATGATCTACACATTCTTCTGGATGACACTGGTTGAGATTGCTCCTGGGCATATGAAGGGAAGAAAAAGGAAATATTTTATTCATTCAACACTCTTGAGCTTCCCTTGATGGATGCTGGAAAATTCTGAAGCTCTGGACCTTCTTTTAAGTTCTTATCGCAGCCTTATTCTTTTATCCTTTCAGTAAATAATGAAGAATTTAGTTCCCTGTACTAAGCACTCAGTTGAGAGCAGTAATATACACAGAAAATGTCCTAGGCATTAAAGATCCCTCATTCCTAGTGGACAATATAGACAATAAAGTAATAATTGATAAACCAATTCATAACTGATATAGGAAAACAATCAACCAGGTGAGAGAATAAAGAGGGCAACCCATCCCCAAACACACACAGAAAGACATAAATTCTGTTGGTTCCTAAACCAGAAAATGGGATAAAAAGGAGCAGCAGCAGATGGGGCACATGTGGCAGCACTGCATGGGCCTGTGGAGAGGCTGCGGAGAGTCAGACAATAGTGAAAACAAGGCCCGCAACCCGTCACCTTCAGCTGTAGAGGAGCCCCCAACTTCATCCCTCCCACCTGTAGCAGCACCTCCTGCACACTCAACAATCCAAGATGTGGCACAGGTGTAGACACCAGTTCCTGCTCTACTCTCCCCTAGTTCCTACCGACAGTGGGGTAACCCATGACACAGGTGACTCCAGAAGCAGATGTGTTCAGGGCCTGGTGACCTCGGGGTCAACAACTGCAACTATAGCAATATCATAACCAAAAAGATCCCAGCAACCTCGTAGAAACAAGCAGCACAACAACGGCACTGATGACTCCTCCGGCAAAGATGGTGGAGGGTGGAAAGCTCAGGCTCTCAAATACAACCAGAAGCAGCTCAGAATCAAAACAAACCAAGCCTTACCCAAATAAGAAAAGTGTCCGTTACTCCCAAATGCACCAGCAGAGGAACAACTCATCAAGCACAGTGAAGAACTACAGCAACCCAGAGGCATATAAAGAAAATGACAGTTCTCCATAAAGCAAACTTGACGTCACAGAAGACTGCAATCTAACTGACAGGGAACTCAAAGTAGCCATCATGAAGCAATTCAGAGTTAGAAGAAAACTCAGAAAAACAGTTAAATGAGCAAAGCAATAAAATTAATGAACAAAAGGAGTACTTCAGGAGACTGAAACTAAAAGAAAACTAAACAAATTCTAGAATTGAAAAACACATTAAATGAGATTAAGAATCAAGTAGAAAGCAGTGGAAATAGAGCAGATCATATGGAAGAGCGAATTAGTGAGCTCGAAGATAGAAATCTCAAAATTTTCAAAGAAGTCTCAAAAATAGAAATCTCTTCAGGTGGAAGAGAAGAGAGAATTAAGATTTTTTTTTTAAATAAAGAAATTGTAAGAGAAATATCTGACACACTCAGTAAAAACAACATAAGGATAATGGGTATATCAAAAGGAGAAGACAGGGAGAAAGGAGCAGAGAAGTATTTAACAAAATAATAGCTGAGAACTTCCCAAACCTGAGGAAGGAAATGGATAAACAAAGACATGAAGCTAACAGAACACCTAATTACCTCAACGCAAAAAGACCTTCTCCAAGGCATTTTGTAGTAAAACTGTCAAGTCAATGACAAAAAGAGAATATTAACAGCAGCCAGAGGGAGGAGAAAAAAACTTCACAAAGGAAGCTCCATTAGGCCATCAGTGGGTTTCTCAAGAGAAACTCTACTGGTTGGGAGAGAGTGAAATGATAATATCCAAAATATTGAAATATAAAAACTGTCAGCTAAGAAAACCCAGCAAAGTTATCCTTCACATAAGAAGCAAAGATAAATGCCATCTTGGACAAAGAAAACCTGAGGGAGTTCACTGCCACTAGACATGCCTTATAACAAATGTTCAATGGAGCCCTCCTACCTGAAACAAAAAGACAAGGTATACAAAGTTTTGAGCAAGGTGATACAAAGAAAGAATGAGAAAATCGCAACTCAATATCAGAATAGGTTAGAAAAAAATTATACAGGCTAAAGGGAAAGAAAGCATTAAAAATAACTATAACGACTTCAATTTTGTAACAAACTCAATACGAAAAGGGGTAACTTGTGACAACAAAAACACAGAAGAGAAGGGGCCAGCCAGATGGTGTAGTAGTTAAGTTTAGGCACCCTGCTTCGTCGGCCCGGGGTTCACAGTTTTGAATCCCGGGCACAGACTGATGCACCACTCATCAAGCCATGCTATGGCGACATCCCATATACAAAATAGAGGAAGATGGGTGCAGATGTTGGCTCAGAGCTAATCCTCATCAGCAAAAAGATGATTGGCTATGGATGTTAGCTCAGAGCCAGTATTCCTCATGAAAAAAAAACCAAAACAGAGAAAGAGAAGAGGAAAAGGAGGGAACCTGCATATGCAAACGGAGATAAGATGCTATCAGTCAAAAAATGGCTACAAACCTCATGGTAACAACAAAACAAAAAATCAGAGCAGACTCACAAAACGAAAAAAGAGGAAAGTGAGAAATACATCACTAAAACCTACCAAACTGAAATGGCAGAAAGAAACACAAGGAGAAAGAAACAATGGAAGTATAGGAAAAAAAAAAGAAAAGAAAGGATAAAATGGTAGTATTCAGCCCTCATATATCAATAATCACCAAATATAAATGA
The DNA here is from genome assembly GCF_020826845.1 of Diceros bicornis minor. NCBI lineage: Eukaryota > Metazoa > Chordata > Mammalia > Perissodactyla > Rhinocerotidae > Diceros > Diceros bicornis. Next base: position 9,740,713 of record NC_080769.1, read on the forward strand.
ACTACATTTACCAATCAAAACACACATAGTGGCCGGATGGATTAAAAAACTAGACCCAACAATATGCTGCCTCAAAGAGACCCAATCCCAGCCTTAAAGACAGACAGATGCTCAGAGTGAAGGGATGGAACGTGGTACTCCAGGCATAGACATACTTATATTAGGAAAAACACACTTCAAACAAAAAAAGATTAACAGACAAAGCCAGATAATATATAATGATAAAGGGGACATTCCACTAAGAAGACATGACTTTTATAAATATCTATGTACGTAACAGAGGAGCACCAAAGTATATAAAGCAACTAATAACAGACCTAAAGGGAGAAATGGACAGTAGTACAATAAAAGTAGGAGACTTTAACATCCTACTAACATCAATGGATAGATCAGCCAGACAGAGTCAACTAGGAAATACTGACCTTAAATGAAAAACTAGAATAGATTGACTTAATACATATATATAGAACATCCCGGCCAAAAGCAACAGAATACACATTCTTCTTGAGTGCACAAAGAACTTTCTCTATATCTTGGGCAACACCACAAGCTTCAATAAATATAAGATGATGGAAATCATATCAAGCATCTTTTCCGACCACGATGCTATGAAACTAGAAATCAACTAGAAGAAAGATGCAAAAGTCACAAATATGTGGAGACTAAACAACATGCTACCAAACAACTATTGAATCAATGAAGAAATCAAAGGAGAAATTAAAAAATACCTGGAGACAAAAGAAAATGAAAACACAACATACCAAAACCTATGAGATGCAGCAAAAGTGGTACTAAGAGGGAAGTATACAGCAATACAGACCTACCTCAAGCACCAAGAAAAATCTCTAACGATCTAACACCACACCTAAGAAAACTAGAAAAAGAATAAACAAAGCCCAAATCAGCAGAAGGAAGGAAATAATAAAAATCAGAGTGGAAATGAATGAAATAGAGACTAAAAAGAGAATAAAAAGTATCAATGAAACTGAGAGAGCTGGTTCTTTGAAAACATACACAAAATTAACAAAACCTTTGCTAGACTCACTATGAAAAAAAGAGAGAAGACTCAAATAAATAAAATCAGAAATGAAAAAAGAGAAGCTACAACAGATACCACAGAAATACAAAGGATTATAAGAAAATACTATGAAAAGCTATATGCCAACAAATTGGATAACCAAGAAGAAAAGGATATATCCTTAGAATCATACAACCTCCCAAAACTGAATCAAAAAAAAATAGAGAATCTGAATAGACCTATCACACGGAAAGAGATTGAAACAGCAACCAAAAACCTTCCTAAAAACTAAAGTTCAGGATGGGATGGCTTCTCTGGTGAATTCTACTGAACATTCAAACAAGACTTAATACCTATCTTTCTCAAACTCTTCCAAAACATTAAAGAGGATGGGACACTTCCTAACTCATTTTACGAGGCCAACATAACCCTAACAACAAAACCAGACAAGATCGACAAAAGAAAGGAAAATTACAGGCCAATATTGCTGATGAACATAGATGCAAAAATCCTCAAAAATAGTAGCAAACTGAATACATTAAAAGGATCATACGCCACGATCAAGTGGGATTTATTCCAAGGATGCAGGGATGGTTCAACATCTACAAATCAATGTGATACACCACGTTAACAAAATAAAGAATAAATATCACATGATCATCTCAATAGACACAGAAAGCATTTGACAAGATTCAACTTACATTTATGAAAAAAAGTCTCAATAAAAAGAGCATAGAAGGAAAGGAACTCAACATAATAAAGGCCATATACAACAAACCCACAGCCATCATCATACTCGACACTGAAAAACGAAGCTATTCCTCTAGAAACACGAACAAGACAAGGATGCCCACTCTTGTCACTCTTATTCAACATAGTATTGAATGTCCTAGCCAAAGCAATTAGGCAAGAAAAAGAAATAAAAGGGATGCAGATTGGAAAGAAGTCAAACTTACACTATGCAGGGCCAGCCCCGTGGCTTAGTGGTTAAGTGCGCGCACTCCGATGCTGGCGGCCGGGGTTCGGATCCCGGGTACGCACCGATGCACCGCTTCTCAGGCCATGCTGAGGCCGTGTCCCGCATACAGCAGCTAGAAGGATGTGCAACCATGACATACAACTATCTACTGGGGCTTTGGGGGAAAAATAAATTAAAAAAAAATGTTTAAAAAAACTTACACTATGCAGATGACATGATTCTATATGTAGCAAATCCTAAAGAATGTACAAAAAACTATTAGAAATAATTAACGAATAGTATAAATTTGCAGGGTACAAAATCAACATACAAAAATCAATTGCATTTCTATACACTAACACCCACCAAACAGGAAGAGAAATAGAGACTACAATCTCAGTTACAACTGCAACAAAAAGAATAAAATACCTATGAGTAATTTAACCAAGGATGTAAAAATCTGTATACTGAAAACTATTAAGACGTTCTTGAAATAAAGTGAAGACATAAAGAAATGGAAAGATATTCTGCGCTCAGGAATTAGAAAAATTAACATAGTGAAAATGTCCACATTACCTAAACCAATCTACAGATTCAATGCAATCACAATGATGTTTTCAGGGAAACAGAACAAACAATCCTGAAATTTATATGGAACAACAAAAGACCCCAAATCGCCAAAGCAATCCTGGGAAAAAAGAACAAAGTTGGAAGTATCACACTCCTGATTGCAAAACATACTACAAAGCTACAGTAGTGAAAACAGCATAGACCAGCAGAAAAACAGACACAGAGATAAATGGAACAGAACTGAGAGCCCAGAAATAAACCCACACATAGGGACATATGGGATATATGTCCACAGGGACAGCTAATCTTTGACAAAGGCGCCAAGACTATATACAATGAAAAAAGGTGTCTTCAAAAAATGTCTCTTCAAAAAATGGTGATGGGACAACTGGACAGCCACATGCAAAACAATGAAAGTAGACCATTATCTTACACCATACACAAAAGTGAACGCAAAATAGATTAAAGACAAATGTAAGCCCTGAAACCATAAAACTCCTAAAAGAAAACAGGCAGTACGCTCTTTGACATTGGTCTTAGCGGTATCTCTTTGAATATCATGTCTCCTCAGGCAAGGTTAACTAAAGAAAAAATAAACAAATGGGACTACATCAAACTAAAAACCTTCTACATGGGGAAAAAACCATCAGCAAAACAAAAAGACAACCTAAAATTCAGAGAAGATATTTGCAAATCACATATCCAATAACAGGTTATTATCCAAAATTTATATAAAGAACTAATACAACTAAACAACAAAAAACCAAACAACCCAATCAAAAAAGGGGCAGAGGATATAAAGAGATATTTTTCCAAAGAAGATATACAAATGGCCAACAGGCACATGAAAAGATGTTCAAAATCACTAATTATTAGGGAAATGCAAATCAAAACTACAATGAGATATCACCTCATGCCCCTCAGAATAGCTATTACTAAAAAGACAGGATATAACAGTGTTGGAGAGGATGTGGAGAAAAAGGAACCCTCCTACACTGCTGGTGGGAATGTAAATTGGAGCAGCCACTATGGAAAAGAGTATGGAGATTGCTCAAAAAATTAAAAACAGAAATACCACATAATCCAGCTACTCTACTTCTGAGTATTTCTCCAAAGAACATGAAAACACTAATTTGAAAAGATATATGTACCCCTATGTTCTTGCAGCACCATACACAATAGCCAAGACTTGGACACAACCTAAGTGCCCATCAAGGGATGAATGGACAAAGAAGTGTTGTATATATGTAAACAATGGAATACTACTCAGTCATAAAAAAAGACAAAATCTTCCATTTGCGAATGGGTGGATGAACCTTCAGTGTAGTATGCTAAGCGAAATAAGTCAGATGGAGAAAGATAATTACCATATGACCTCACTTATATGTGGAAGATAAACACACATACATACAGAGAACAGATCGGTGGTTACCAGGGGGGAAGGGCAAAAGGAATAGCGGGGCATATGTATGGTGATGGATGGCAACTAGACTTTTGGTGAACACGATGCAGTCTACACAAAAGTCAAAATATAATGATGTAAACCTGAAACTTATAGCTTATAAGCCAATGTGACCTCTATTAAAAAATAAATAAATAACCTTTAATAAACCAGACACAGACCAATAGGCCAAATGCTGATCTACAAAAAGGCATCTGAATGATGACAACCACTGAACGTTCCTCACTTTATTATACGTGAACCAATACCACCCTCACAACCTCACAGTCCTTATTCTACAGTTCACAAGACTAAAACCCAGAAACACATTTGGTCAAAAAACCGTGTGTCTAGCCTCACAGCGTAACTGTCCTTACTACCACGGGTCTCAAGCTGGGGGTCCTTGGGCTCAAGAGGCCCACAAATATGTTTAGTTGGGTGGTGCCTACATAGAATCTTTTACTTTTCTTCTCATTTTGTAATTTGAGATATAATAATGTACAATTAAATACACACACCTTAAGCATTTACTGGATGAGTTTGGACATTTGCAAATACTTGTATATTTACAAGCCTAAACAGGATACAAAAGTTACCTCCCTGATACAGGCTCAAGACAAGGCTGACATGAGGGAAGCCATGTTGTAGAAAAGAAACCCTACCGTGACTCTGAATAACCTCTGACTAACTAACCCAGCCGGATATGCACCCTCCAGATCTAACTGCTCTGTAGATTTTACGACCCCTGCTTGTGCATGTACCTCCCAGCTGTGATAAGATAATAACTTTGTTCTTTTGAGTTCCTTAGGAATGTGATGACCCCCAAACAGAGAATCTATGCTAATACCCATCATCAATGAAAACTGAAAGATCTGGTGTGGCGACTCCCAGTCTGTAACACCAGAAGGTCAACATTCCTAATCCCCTCCCCTATAACCCACCAGCCTATATAACTGCTGTAAGACTTTGTGCCCCTTAGGTTGGTTCTCTCAGACATTAGTTGGCCATCTTCCCTCTTGCTAGTAAGCTGTAATAAAAGTCCTTTTTTTCCTACCACCTTGCCTCTTGGCTACTGGCATTTCTTGAGGCGAGCAGAAGGCCTCACGTTGGGCGGTAACACCCCTACAAAGAATTCCTGCTCCTTCCAGTCCATGCCTTCCCCCTTGCTCCCAGACGAGCCATTTCTGAGTTCCTTCAGTTACTAGACACACTATTCTGTATGTGTACATTAGGCAGTTCACCTAGTACCTCCACAGTACGTACCAATTAATTTTTCTTCTATTGTTTAGTTTAACAATATGGGCAAAATATATAAAATTCTCCGATTAGAATTGTGAACTTATCTATTTCTCCTCCTACTTCTGTCAAGCAAAACTTTATATATTTGCAACAATATTATTGAGTGGATATACATTTAAATTTTTATATTTTTGGAGAAACAGAATCTTTTATCATAGCGACCTTTGTAGCTGTACTACTGCATTTTGACACTGTTGTCTGACATTAGGATCAGCTTGTTTTGGAGAGGTTTTTGCATCTCATGGGCAGCATTATGTCTGTTTTGGATGGCAGTGTTTGCCAGTGCAAACAGGTGCACAGAGCCTGGCTCACTGAAGGCACCCAGTGGTTGGTGATCAACAGACAACACAGATCCTTCACACCACTCTTCATGTGTACCTAGATTATAGCTAAATAACTGTTTATAACAGAATGTATCTAAGTTTTCTGAAATATATTTAATTACTCTAAGAATGTGAGGGTGGGAGGAACACTGTCTTCTTCTGTGCACTCACCCACCAGCCTCGGCTTCTCTGCATACCAGTCAGTTGTTTCCCATGGCCTCCTTATATGGACACTTAGAGCTCTAGGTCTTGCAAGGACAGTGTCACCAGATTCCCTCTCCCCATCTACCCACCACTCAGGACTTGTCTGCATCCAGAGGGTTGCTTACTGTCTTCCCAGTGACTGCTGACTACCTCTGGTCCTGGCAACCTACCGAGCTTCTTCACCATCCAATGGCCTGCCATGATACCTTCTCCAACAAGGTCTGAAGTCCAGCACTGGGGAGAGGGCCCCCCTACAAGTTTGGCTTTCCTTAGGGACTCTCCATCAACTCTAGGATATCTGTTACAATTCTCCTTACATCTTCAAATTACAGTTCTCTTGTTTAAATCAAAGTGTGATTTCTGTCTCCTGGTTTCGTGCAGACTCACACACAATTCAGAAGAACAATGATCCCTGGAGACAAACGAGTAAAGAGGAGACTTGGGGATACATTCAATCAGGCCTTTGGACCTGAGCAATGAGCTGAGCTCCAGGCCAACAGGAAAGACATTCACAGAATCACAGTATCTGCACATCCTCACCAACTTTATCTTCAGAATCTTCATCAATTGTTTCACTATGGCACACCTAGCTCACTGGGACACCCAAGTGGCAAACAGAGAGGGTAACATGGATATTACCAAGCCACATGGCGCCTTAGTGCTTTTTGGCAACCTGCACTGTCAGTGGAGTCTTCTGATCCTTTATCTGTGGAGTGATTGTAGCCTCCTAGCTGCATCAGTATCTATAAAAAAGTCAAACAGGAGAGGTTTCTCCGGATAATCAGTCAGGGAATCAAAGGCCTAATCCGGGTAGGAAGAGGAATCTGAAGTGGACTACAAAACCATTATATGTGTATTAACATAAACATTTCCTAAGATTGATAACAACACAGGAAAATTACTGATTCTGATTAATTCCTTGAGTGAATGCTATTCACAAAATTAAAACACATTCATATTTCCTCCTATTTTCTGTTGATTCACATCATTTGAATGGATATGACTTATTTTTCCCGTCAGGTATACATGGAAGATTGGATTCCTCCCTCTGCATTTTCCCCAACCAAATAAAAGGTGTCTACTGTCAAATCGGGGAGTAACCCTTGATGTACTCCCCTCTCTCACTCTAGAAATGAAATCAACCAAATACAGAATGCTTTTCCCATCTCCTACCCCCATGTCCGTTCCAACATGGCTAACTGCTATGCCTTGTCTTTCTATCACTTAAATATCTATCAACTCTCTTTCTTACCTTCACCTACTCCCATATAAGGAGAGAAAATAATACTGTCCTCTACTTTAGCTCCAGAACCCTAATCAATTTGTAACAATATGTTTATTTTCCTGGAGAGATGTTTTCCTCCTCCAATAGTTTACAAGTTCCCTAAGAACAGTCCTGGGTTGAATTTTTTCACTAAGCACTAATCTAGCATTCAATATTCCTTAAGTGGGGGTATATCCTCTGGTAAATGAATAGATGAAGGAAATGCCTGGATTCTTTCAGTTTTACCTTCTAGAAAACTCTCAAATCATTTCATTTATTTTCTTTTCCACAACAATCGCCTACATCTAGGTTCCATGATTGTGTTTTAAGATTTATTCATCATAACATTCTATCTTGACTCCATGCCTTCACTCGCATCTTCCCTGAAGTGCATTCCCAAAGTATGAGTTAGTAGGTTTTATTTAAGTTGTAAATGGATTCAAGTCACTCTTCTGCTAAAACATTTCACAAGTTTACAAGGCCTTAGAATATTCTCTAGAGCATCTCACTCCCCTGGTCCTGTCCCTGCTCTCCACTCCATCTCCCACCACTCTGTTTGTTCTGCTTCTGCCAACCCTCTTTCCTCAGTTTAAGAAATACACCAAGGTCTCAACTATGCTGGATTTTGCTCATCAAGTTCTCTTCATCTAAAATTTTCTCACTCATTCTACAAATCCTCACAATAGCTCAATGACCTGACTAGGTCAATCCTACTCAGGCTTTCAGTCACAACTTAAATATTGATCCCTCTCAATACGTATTAGCACCTCATATTAAGCCATTCTGATGTTCATAACACAAACTTGCCAGTATTCACTGAAAACCTGTATTTCCAGATAGACTGGAATCCACATGGCGGCAGTACCATGCTTTGATGGCGTTTGTTTCTTTGTCCTTGCACAGTTCCTAGCTCACTGAAAGAATTCAATGGGCAGGAGGCTATTGGGCTGCAGGAGCAGAGCAATGCCTACATCAAAAGAACTTGCTCCTTCAAGCTCTTCTGGCAGCGATTCTGACAGTGAAGTTGACAAAAAATTAAAGAGGAAAAAGCAAATTGCTCCAGAAAAACCTGTAAAGAAGCAAAAGACTGGTGAAACTTCAAGAGCCCTGTCATCCTCCAAGCAGAGCAGCAGCAGCAGAGATGATACTATATTTCAGACTGGGAAAACGAGGTACATCAGTGTTTGAGACTTTAAAGGAAAAGTCCTGGGGCTGGCCCGGTGGCACAAGCTGTTAAGTGCGTGCGCTCTGCTGCAGCGGCCCGTGGTTCACCGGTTCGGATCCCGGGCGTGCACTGACGCACCACTTGACAAGCCATGCTGTGGCGGCGTCCCACATAAAGTGGAGGAAGATGGGCACTGATGTTAGCCCAGGGCCAGGTCTTCCTCAGCAAAAAAAGAGGATTGGCAGATGTTAGCACAGGGCTTATCTTCCTCATACACACTCACACACACACACACAAAAGGAAAAGTCCTAATTGATATTAGGGAATATTGGATGGATCTGGAAGGTGAAATGAAACCAGGAAGAAAAGGTCTGTCTTTAAATCCCGAGCAACGGAGCCAGCTTAAGGAACAGATTTCTGACATTCATGATGCACTAAGATAACTGCAAAATCAGAGCAATATATAACCTGTACTGCTCTAGTTGTTTTAATCTGTCTGTTTACATTGGCTTTTGTTTTCTAAATGTTCTTTTCCAAGCTAGTATATGTTTGGATTGCCGAACAATTTGTAAGATGAATATCTTTTTTTTAACGTTCATTATTAAAAATGTCCTGAGTGAAAAAAAAAAAGAATTCAATGACCATTTGTGGATTGTCAATTATCATTCCTCACAAGAACGTTACAGTATAGTATGCACAAATAAAAGGAACACAAAAATAGAAGATAAAAAATAAGATTCACATCAAACGTGTGCACAATATAATATAAACCAAAACACTATACTTCTGAAAAAATATTTGAGTATTTTTACTCAGGATGAAAGTGAACAATATATTCTTTTCAAAAACAAGTGCTTTGAAGTTAAAACTAAAATATGTTCCTTATATATCTATTTTTAGACGTTTTTAAAAAATTGATTCAGAAACTACCAAATGGCACAAGATCTATAGAATGAAACTATTATACCCAACAGAAGTAAAAGTATATTTGCCCTTTGACCTAGAAATCCAAGCTGAACTTACCTGAAAACACACTCCCACAAATATGAGACACACATACAGAAGTTTATTCACTGCAGGTTATTAACAGATGCTAAGACAATGGTTAGAAGGCTTGCTGGGAATAAGACATCCTGAGTATCAAAATATCACCCCACATACTACTTTTTTATTCAAAAGGAAAAGTCTACTTTTAAAAGAGTGCTCTAGGGGCCGGCCGGGTGGTGCAAGCGGTTAAGTGAGGGTGCTCCTCTGTGGCGGCTCGAGGTTCGCTGGTTCAGATCCCGGGCGCGCACCAACGCACTGCTTGTCAGGCCATGCTGCGGCGGCGTCCTATATGAAGTGGAGGAAGATGGGCACGGATGTTAGCCCAGGGCCAGTCTTCCTCAGCAAAAAAAGAGGAGGATTGGCAGACGTTAGCACAGGGCTGATCTCCTCACACACACAAAAAAGAGTGCTCGGGTGATCACTACCTTAAGCAAGTAATCAAAGTTGGCATCACTAACCAAGGGATGCCATAAATTCATGTCTTTCCGATGGAATGCAATTTGATGTACACAACACCTACAAAATGTTTTGAAATGATCTCTTGAAGCCTCTACACCAGGAGCTGGCACACTTTGGTCACAGGCCTGTTTGTGTAAATAAAGTTTTGTGGGACACGGCTATGCACATTTGTCTACTTAGGTCTCCGGCTGCTTGCGCACCACAAAGGCAGAGCTGAGTGATTCTCACACCTAATGGCCTGCAAAGCATCAAATACTATCTGGACACTTGCAGACAAAAATTTTGCCAGCCTCTGCTCTGGACCTAATTACCAGTTGACAGGAAATACAAGAAATGGAGGAAACATTTAAACACAATGTGAAAATAAATTTAGAAACTTCAAAACGTGACTTTTCAAAAGAACACTGGCGCCTTTTCTAAAACTCAATATAATAGGACAAACAATATCAACTGATCTATTATAAAAAAAGATTAAGACATAACCAACTGCCATATATAAATCTTGATAGGGTCCTAGATCCAAAACATATTTTGAAACAATGTGGAGAAGTTTAGTCTATACAGAGTAGATATGAAATGACATCGTTACCTTTAATTATCTTGGGTGGAATAATAGTATGGTGGTTTTAGTAGGACAATGTCCTTATCTTTAGGAGATGCATTACCAAGTATTTAAAGGTCAAGAATCACGAATGCAATTTATTTTTAACTTACTCTTAGTTCACCATAAAATGTATTTATTTGTCTACAGAGGCATGAAACATGCAAAATGATAAATATGGGTGAATCTACTGCAACGAACATTCATTCTGCTGGATGTTCAAATTTTATGTAGGTTTAAAGTTACAGTGGCTGTCCCAGTGGTGCAGCCATTAAGTGATCAGCAGCGGCCCAGGGCTTTGCAGGTTCGGATCCTGGGTGCACACCGACCCACTGTGCTTGTCAAGCCATGCTGAGGAGGGGTCCCATATAAAGTAGAGGAAGATGGGCACGGATGTTAGCCAGGGCCAAGCTACTGCAGCAAAAAAAAAAAAAAAACGAGGAGAGTTGCCAACAGATGTTAGCTCAGGGCTAATCTTCCTCACACACACAAAAATAAATAAAGTTATAAGAAAGAAATATATGGGGGAACAAAACACTTGGTCCAAAACCCGGTTAATGGTAAACTCAATTATTCCAGAACTAATGTCACAAAACCTCCATCTTTTTCTCCTGGAGGCCGGTGTTTTCTATTTCTGAGAGAATGTACTGTCCTAGGAAGTTCAGATGACGAGATAGCTGAGTACTCTTGCTTTTATTTAGAAGACTTGTGGTCAGTATATGTTTACATTTATATACAAAAATATGTTCAAATCCTTTGTTCATTTTAAAATTAGATTATTTTTTTTGATTGTTGTGTTGTGAGAGTTCTTTATATGTTCTGTATATTAGTTCCTTATTGCATATATGAATTGCAAATATTTTCTCCCATTCCACTGTTGTTTCCACTTTTTTGACTGTGTCCTTTGGATTACATAACTATTTAATGTTGATGAGTGTCCTCTGAAGTTCAAAAGTTCTTAATTTTGATGAAGTCCAATTTCTCTATTTTTGCTTTGGTTGCAAGGTGCTTTAGGTATCACAACTAAGAAGCCATTGCCAAATGCAATGTCATGAAGACTTTCCTTTATTTTATAGTTAGCAATTTTATAGTTTTTGGTCTTGCATTGAGGTCACTGATCCATTTTTTGTTTTGTTTTGTTTTGTTTTGTGAGGAAGATCAGCCCTGAGCTAACATCTGGTACCAATTGTCCTCTTTTTGCTGAGGAAGCTTGGCCCTGAGCTAACATCTGTGCTGATCTTCCTCTACTTTATATGGGACGCCGCCACAGGATGGCTTGACGAGCAGTGTTTTGTTGTGCGACTGGGATCCAAACCTGTGAATCCTTGGGCCGCCGCAGCGGAGCGCAGGCACTTAATGGCTGTGCCACTGGGCCAGCCCCTCACTGACCCATTTTGAATTAATTTTTGTATATGATGTAAGGTAAGGGCTGAACTATATTCTTTTGCCTGTGGATATCCAGTTGTCCCAGTATCAGTTGAGGAAAAGATTATTTTCTTTCCACATTGAATTCTCCTGGCACCTTCTCAGAACTCGATTGAGTATATACGTGAGAGCTTATTTCTGGACTCTCAATGCTATTCCATTAATCTATACATCTGTCCTTAAGGCAGATTATTTTGATCAATGTAAATTTATACTAAGTTTTGTAATCAGCTGATAAGTTCAATTCAAAGAAAGAAAAAAATGAAACAGAAAGCATAAAATATGACTAAGTGAAATCCACACATATTACTGGTTACATTACATATAAATGGGCTAATTGCATACATAAATGGTAAGGATTATTAGTGTGGATTTTATAAATATCAAGATTCATGCAGTATAAGAAACTGAGTTGAATCCTAGCCCACATAAAGAAAAGAGGGAGAAAATGTGAAATTTGGATGATGTCTGTAGATTAGTTAATAGTATTTTATTAATGTTAATTTCTGGGTTGCAATGATGATGCTATGGTTACCTAAGATGTGAACCCTATGGGTAGCTTAGTGAAGGATATACAGAAACACACTATCCAATTTTTACAAGCTCTCTGGATGCCTAATTTTATTCAACATACAAAGTTTATTAAAAATCCAGATTTTAAGTTTCACCACTATGATTTTTTTTTAAATGACACAAATTTATTAACCTACAGTTCTGGAGGTTAGAAACCAAAATGGGTCTCACTGAGCTAAAATCAAGGTGTCTGCAGGGCTGTGTTCTTTCTAGAGACCCTAGGGGAGAATCATTTCCTTGCCTTTTCCAGCTTCTAGAGGCTGTCTGCGTTCTTCCATCTTCAAAACCAGCAGTGACCATTGAGTCTTTCTCATGATGCCAGCTCTCATCATGATTCTTTTGCCTACCACTTCACCACACCACTATGATGTTTTTAAACAGACATCTATAAGCTAATGATAGAGTAAGATTGAGAAATAAAAGGAAAACAATATAACTTCATAAAAATCTTAAAAAACAGTTTGTAGTGGAATGCACATTCTTACACTTAAAAAGGTTACTGATAATTTTTTAAAGATTCAATTCACTAAAAAACTATAGTAATTCTAAAATGGCATGTGCCTAATAACACAGCCTTCAAAATACAGCAAACAAAAATAAACCAAATGTGGGGGCCGGCCTGGTGGCGTAGCGATTAAGTTCGTGCATTCCGCTTTGGCGGCCTGGGGTTTGCAGGTTCAGATCCTAGGCCTGGACCTACTCACTGCTCATCAAGCCATGCTGAGGTGGCGTCCCACATAGAAGAGCTACAACTCTACAACTATGTACTGGGACGTTGCGGAGAAAAAGGAAAAAAGTGGGAGATTGGCAACAGATGTTAGCACAATCTTCTTCAAAAAAAACCAAAAAGACCAAATGAAGGGATAATTAGAAAAGCAACCATTAAAGTAGAATATTTTAATACACCATTCTCTGGACTAGATACTGCAGACGAACAAAAATTCAATAGCCACCAAAGACTTGAGCAAAACAATTAACAAGCTGGACTCATAGACCCACAGTACATTACTGACTACAAGAATAAAATACACATTCTTCTCAAAAGCACATGGAACACTTGTGAAAATTGAGCACAAACAGGCCATGAAAGCATATCTCAAACATTTCCAAAGATTAATATAATTCTGTAAACACAATGCAATTAATTAGCAATCAATCACAAAAACAAAAAACACCATATGTTGGAAATTGAGAAACACATTTTGAAACAACCCACCTCTCAAAGCACAAACTGTAGTAGAAATTTGATATTTATGATTGAAAAGTAAAAAAAAACAACACAACCAAACTTTGTTGGAGATTCAGCTATAGCAATATAAAGATAGTAAAAGCCGGAAATGATTGCAGAATGGAAAAGAAGAAAGTCTGAAAAATAATGAGCTATGCATTTTATTTTCAAGGTAGATAAAGAATAACAAAATATGGTCATGCATCACTTAACAATGGGGATACATTCTGAGAAATGCATCATTAGGCAATTTCATTGTTGTGTGAACATCATAGAGTGTACTTACACAAACCTAGTGGTTAGCATGCTACAAAGCTAGGCTATATCGTACTAATCTTATGGGACCACTATCGTAGATGGGGTTCATCATTGACCAAAACATGTTTATGTGGCACATGACTGTAAATAGAACAAAACTAGAATGGAAGTAAAAATAAAGATAAGAGCAGAAATTAACAAAATAGATCATTCAGAGGACTCAAGTGTGTCCCCCCAAGATGCATCTGTTGAAGCCCTAATCCCCAAGATGGTGTTGGTGCCCTGATAAGAAGAGACACGAGAGAGTTTGCTGGCTTTCTCTCTGCCGTGTGAGGACAGAGAGGAGGCAGTCAACAGCAAGCCAGGAAGAGAGCTCTCACTGGGAACCTACCTTGCTGGCCTTAGATCTTGGAATTCTGCCTCCCGAAAATAAATTTCTGTTTTTAAGTCATTCAGTCTATGGTATTTTGTTCTGGCAGCCTGAGCCTACAAATAATATGGAACACCAAGGAGAGGTACAGTAGATTAATCAAACCAATTTTCTTTAAAATGAATTAACAAAACTGAATAAATTCTGGCAAGATTAATATAAGAAAAGTGAAAAATCACAAGGAAATGATAGTAGGAGTGAAAAAGGGTATACAAATGGTATATAATTACAAAAACACAAATACTAAAAACAAGAAAGTATAAATTTGAAAAGAGAAAAATTCCTGTAAAACATAACTTGCTTAACTGACGTGATAAAACTGGAAAACTCAGCAGTCCTACAAACATAAAAACAACTTAATTCTTGCCTTTAAACTATTCTAAAGTATGAACACAAAACTAAAAATGGCAACAATTCTTTTTTTTTGTGAGGAAGACTAGCCCTGAGCTAATATCCAATGCCAAACCTCCTCTTTTTCCTGAGGAAGATTGGCCCTGGGCTAACATCCGTGCCCATCTTCCACCACTTTATATGGGATGCTGCCACAGCATGGCTTGACAAGCGCTGCTTCTGTCTGCGCCTGGGATCCGAACCTGTGAACCCGCGGCCGCCAAAGCGGAGTGTGCGCACTTAACTGCTGCGCCACCAGGCTGGCCCAGCAACAAGTAATTCTGATTCATATAATTTTACCAGTGAATTTTGACATATAAGAGACAATTCTTGTATAGAAATTGTTTAAGAGTTTAGAAAAGGAGGAGATACTCTTATTATTATACAAAGTCAGGCAAGAATAGAGTAAGAAAAGAATATGACCTGCCAATGTTACTCAAAAGTACTTGTAAAAAACTTCTATGGGGCCAGCCCGGTGGCTTAGCGGTTGGCCCCAGGGTTCGGATCCCGGGCGCGCACCGACACACCGCTTCTCCGGCCATGCTGAGGCAGCATCCCACATACAGCAACTAGAAGGATGTGCAACTATGACATACAACTATCTACTGGGGCTTTGGGGGAAAAAAAGGAGGAGGATTGGCAATAGATGTTAGCTCAGAGCTGTTCTTCCTCAGCAAAAAGAGGAGGATTAGCACGGATGTTAGCTCAGGGTTGATCTTCCTCACAAAAAAAAAACAAACAACAACTTCTGTAACATATCAGTCCATAGAATAGATTCAAGTATAAAAAAAGATAATCCGTTATGTCCAATTTCAGTTTTTCTAGAATTATAAGCTTGCTATAACCTCGGATATGAATTATCTTGCCACATTTATTCAAAAAAATTTTTTTACTTGTTGCTTCACTGAAATATTAATTATCTATCATAGACAGATACAGTTCTAGAAACTTGGATGAGATCAGTAAACAAACAGGATCATCTCAGAAGAATCAGGGGAAAGCAATTAATAAATTCAGAAGGCATTTATGAGAAAGCCAGCTCTCAAACTATGAAAAGTAGGATAAAGCCTTAACCTTGTAAAATCTGTAAGAACCATTGCAGTGAATGGTAAAGAGGGAAAGCACAGCCCATTAGCATTAGGAAGAAGCCAGGGAAGCTCCTTTTACTACTTCTAGTCATTATTGTATGGGAGGTCTTGTTCAGTCAGAAGAGCAATAAAAACATATAAATGTCCTAAGGATTGAAATAGAAAAATAAAACTGTCATTAATTACAGAAGTTATGATTACCTATGCAGAAAATTCAAAAGAATATTTTAAAAATTAATATTTTTAAGGAAGTTTAGCGTCAGCTAGATAAAGTTCAATACACAAAGATCAACTGCATTTTATATATCAACAATCAGAGCAATTAAATTTAACAAGTATAACATTTACAAGTAAGAAAATTATAAAATGCTTAATAATCTAATCAAAATGTTCATAGTGTTTTTGGAAGAAAATTGTAAGATTCTGATCTCCTTTAAGGGAGACTTAAATAAAGGAGGGAGAAACACTCTCTTCATGGATTGGAAAGTCCAATACAGGAAACACTCCAATTCCCCTTAAAATGATTTAGAGTTTCAGCAAATGTCTAGTAAAAAATACACCTACTGTTATTGAAAGAAGCTCACAAGCTGATGCAAAATATTGAGAGATCTCCCCACAAACGACTGGTCACAAAAAAATAGGAACTGTACAATGCAAACACGGGATATGTGCACCACTTTACACCAAGTGATGAAAATTAACAGTACCAGTGACGGGAAAAATGAAATCACAGGCCTGTCTGTATGTGATACCCTTGAGGTACACATCTCTTTTTTGTTATTCAACCCAAAATTCAAAACCTGAATCTAATTGTGAGGAAACTTCAGAGAAACCCTAAGTGACAAGAGTTCTCTAAAGGAAATGGCTGTATTCTTAAAAATTGTCCATATCATAAAATACAAAGAAACACTAGGAAATGCTTGAAATTGATTGAAGAAACAGGACCACTGAAAACAGCACATGACCCTGGACTAAAGGGGACATTTTGCAACAAAGGACATGGGATAGCTGATGAAATAGAAACGTGGACTACAGATCAGATAATACTCTTGTTCTTGGGAAACACATACTGAAAATATCAAAGAGTAAAGAGGCATGATGTATGCAACTTACCCTCAAATGATTCATGATTCAGGAAAAAAATCACATATACGGGGGAGCAGGGTGGGGGGGCAGAGAGAGAGAAAGAATGAATGAGAAAGGAAAAGTAGCAGAATGTTAAAAATTAGGGAATCTGGGTAGAGCTAGAGCTAGACTGGAGTCCTTTATACTAGTCTACCAACTTTTTCTCTATGTCTGAATTTATTTCAAAAATTTAAAAAGGAGCCAAGAACAGAAAAGATACTCTTAAAGAAGAATAGCATAGATGAATAGCCCTTTCAGGCATTAAGAAATATAGTAGAGTTAATATAACAAATACAAGTGGTATTGATGCAGAGATTACACCAACTGACCACAGGAACACAACATCAAGCCCTGAAACACACCCATATAAATACAGAATTTTTCAACAGCTGATCTGGCCCTGCAAATCAGCAGGGAACTTTGAGCTTCTCAATACACTGTCCTATGAGAATGTCATGTCCATTGGGGGAAAAATTAAATTAGACATATATTGATACTATACACAAAAATCAATCCCGGGGGCCGGCCTGTGGCGCAAGCGGTTAAGTGTGCCCTCTCCGCTGTGGCGCCCGGGGTTCGCCGGTTGGGATCCCGGGTGCGCACCCATGTACCGCTTGTCAAGCCATGCTGTGGCAGCGTCGCATATAAAGTGGAGGAAGATGGGCACAGCTGTTAGCCCAGGGCCAGTCTTCCTCAGCAAAAAGAGGAGGATTGGCAGATGTTAGCTCAGGACCGATCTTCCTCACACACACACAAAAAATCAATCTCAGATGGATTAAGGACATACAATTGCAACAAAAGCTATGAAAAATTTGAAAGGCAAGGTAGTAGAACATATAACATCAGAGTAAAAGAAAATTTCTTTTTTTTTTTTTTTGTGAGGGAGATCAGCCCTGAGCTAACATCCGTGCTAAATCTCTTTTTTTTTTTTTTTTTAATCCTCCTCTTTTTGCTGAAGAAGACCGGCCCTGAGCTAACATCTATTGCCAATCCTCCTTCTTTTTTTCTTCCCCAAAGCCCCAGTAGATAGTTGTATGTCACAGTTGCACATCCTTCTAGTTGCTGTATGTGGGAAGCGGCCTCAGCATGGCCAGAGAAGCGGTGCGTGCCCGGAATGCGAACCCCGGGCCGCCAGTAGCGGAGCGCACGCACTTAACCGCTAAGCCACAGGGCCGGCCCTAAGAAAATTTCTAAGACAAGATAAAGGAAACGTTGAATACATTTGGCTATGCCCAAATTAAGAAATCATTTTCCTTAAGAAAACATAAAACTGAAAACACAAAAAGTGGAAGCTACTGCAGTCATGTAATTCACAAATGGTGAGTCCCACATTGTCTAAAAAAAGCCTTAAAAATTATTTTTAAAAAGACTGATTATTAGGAATCAGCAGAAGACATGACCAGATATTTATCCAGGTAGCCAAAGTTACTTATAAACATGTTTATGCTGTCAGTAATCAGGGAAAGGCAAGTTAAAACCATGATGAGATGCACAGCCACTTTGAACAAAACATTATAAATAACTAATAAAGGTGAACACATACAAAGGGAATGAATCAAATTACAAAGGCATGAATCAATAATGACAGCTTTCATAAATAGTTCAAAAATCACCTAATGTAAGTAACGCATTGTTATGGAGTATGTACATCAGTAGCAAAACCTAGGAAGAAAAATGAAGAAATGGTTTTGTACCCGGATCTCAATATGTGAAGGTGACAGAGTGAAGACATGGATAGATTAACGGCATTGAAGAACAGTTTATTACTTACAATCCCAAGAGAAGGGTCATGGGAAGCCACGCAGGATTAAATGTGGGAGCACCAGAGTCGGTCAGGAGGCAGAAGTAGGAGAGAAGAGAAAGCATATGTCACAGACTTTATTGGGGTGTCCACAGGAAAGGTAAGGTAGGGCACAGTAAACAGCTTAGGATTGGCTTGTTTGAATAATTTTGGCAGTCTCTGGGGCATAAGTGAGGTCCAGGGTTGCCTGATTCCTGGCCCTGGGTTGAATTAGGGCAGAGGAAATACTGGCTTTGTGTGTAATAGATAAAGGAGGTGGTTGGGTATGTAGGCTTTGGATTGCTTGGTTTGCACATGAATGATAGATGCCGAAGCACATTGCTTACTACCTTTAGGAATTATATAGCCCTGGGAGGGGGAGTCTGTCACCAGCCAACCTGATCACCAAAATGTGAAAGCATCATACTATACAGCAAATTAAAATCATGATTAATAAAATTGCTCCTCTGATTGACACCATACTGAGAAAAGTGTGGGGTGGAGATGGTGGATGATAGTGGAGATTTTTAGAGGAGGGCATATGTTGCCCTAAAGACTATGGAAAATATTTTATTATGAGAGTAAGAAGAAGGAACATAGGTAGAAGAGTAAGGAGTCACTCTAAGCCAGCCCATGTTCATCTTTCTCATTATGTATGGCATTAGTCAAGAAAAACGATCTGAAATCTTTTTGGAGTACGTAACAATATCTTGGTGGAGTCATAATGTGTGTTAAAAGAATTAGTCTGACAATAAAGTGACAAGTCTGGCAGTGATGTTGTTGGAGGGTATGAACTAAGTTAATAAAGCATATGAAAAGATCAGTGGTTTTTGTGTAACTGAGGGGAAGGAGTATTTGTGGTTGGAGACACAGGGTAGAATGTCATGGTGAAACACTGGAGGGGGGTAGTAGGAGAAGGTACTGGAAAGAGAGTGGTCCTCCTCCCAAGAGGTGAAGTGGATGACTGATATGAGTCAGGTATCTCCTGAGAAAAGCAGTAATTTTCATTAATTGTTAGATTTGCACAGACAGGAGTAACCTCTATCAGATTTCCCCAGAGGCATGGCAATGTAGAGATGTATGTTTTGATAGAAAGCAGCGAGCATACCAGGATCATGGGCTAAGCAATAGAATCTCTAGTAACAATAATAAAAACAAAAATGTCCTGTGTCCAATCTTGCCTTAGGTGAGGGAGTCCAAAGCATCATGAACTGGGTGAAGTCTTCAATGGCAAGTTCTTGGGCTGGAATAATGTCATCTCAAGTAATTTCATCACCAACAATGTGTTCTCTGCCAGGGCGATGACATCTGCAAAGTGAGACCAAAAGACTTTCTTGGTGAAAGACTGGACTGACAAGGCCTAGATTGTGGCCTCAGTATATGTGGAGACGTGTAATTTTGATTTAAACTTTGGGTGTGTGTGAGGCAAGAGATTCCCAGAGTTCTTGACTCTGAATGGACAATTTTTAGGCAATGGCCCAACAGTTCATAATAACTGTGAAGATGGGCCATATTTTTTGGCCAGGACATCAAGAGCCAAAATGACTGCCTGAAGTTTGGCCAAGTGTATTGTTTTTAGCATTTTATCAGGGACATCCTGGTTAAGAGATGGAAAGCAGTAAAATTCCACTGTGCTCCATTACATGTGATGGTCAGCAGTGCCATCTGCATAGTCCACAACTCTCATTGCTGTTTATTCAGTTAATCCCAAGGGGTTCCTCAGGTAGCCAAGAGATGGATTATTTATTATTATTATTTTTCAGTTGTAAGAACATGAAAAATTGAGTGACTCAGTGGACGAGTGGAGATAATTACTTCTTTATTAATTAGGTTTGTATAATGATTTTTAAACCTTGAAGGCCCTGTTTCAACTCACATTGGGCCACAATAATTATTTTAATGAAGGGTCCTTGAGGGTCCTGTCTAACCAGGACAATTAGTAAGTGTCAAAGACAACTTAAATTTATTATTGTGTCATGGCATCTACGTCCAAGATGAGATATTTTGGGGACGTGGGTACGATGACTATGGGAAATTTAAGCAAGACTACAATTAAAGTGAGACACACCTATTTTTTCTCTACTTTTAGTTACTTTTTAAAAATTATAGGGGAGTGTAATGTTTAAATGTATTGGTATCCCCAGGTATAAGTGTAATTTCAGCGGCAATATTGGTTAAGTCTATGAAGGTTTGTCAGTTAGTGCATTTTAGCAAACATTGAAGTTAATTTAGAAGTTATGTTGTAGAGGCACAAAAGCCAATCAGTGCACTTTTTATCTCTTTGTTACATACATTTTTAGTATATAAATTTTGTTACATATTTCTTACATAGATCATAATTATATATAACTTATTATATAAGTTATAGTCTATACATTTTAATATACAAATGTTGGATTTCCCATTGGGTCAAATCATGGATCTCTTTTAATTTACAATTAATATACAATATAATAACTTATTTATTATGCATCTGTTAAAATATACATATACATAAATTACAAACACACACATATATATTTATAATTTATGTAGTCAACCTTTATTTTCTTCTCTGGTATCTAGGGCTTTATTTGTCATTGTTGTTTTTAAATCAGTAAGTAATATAAGACAAGCATTATGGTTTGCCAGAGCTGACATTTCCTCAATACATAACATTTCAAGTTTCCTTTTAGGGAGGGAGGGAGGGCTTGTAGTCCCCTAAAATCTGCAGCCTTTTTACTTTTTTCTTTCCTTTCGTCTCCTGAGATGCCTTTTTTCCTTTTTTTGTGTGAGGAAGAGTGGCTCTGAGCTAATATCCACTGCCAATCCTCCTCCTTTTGCTGAGGAAGATTAGCCCTGATCTAACATCTGTGCCCATCTTCCTCTATTTTGTATATGGGACACCACCACAGCATGGCTTGACAAGCAGTGCATCGGTGTGTGCCTGGGATCTGAACCTGCCAACCCTGGGCCGCCAAAGTGGAGCACATGCACTTAACCACTGTGCCACCAGGCCGGCCCCCAATGTATAGGTTTTTGGAACTGTGAGCCCACAAATGCATACTCAGGCATGAGGAATACATAAATGCTTTTCCATACATCTTACACTCAAATGGCTTCTCTCCAGTGTGTGATAGCATGGAAATATTAAGATATGAAGAATACCTAAAGCCTTTTTCACATGCTTTGCTTTCATAGGAACATTTTATGTTGTGAGTTTGTATATAGACAGTGAGACTTGTGGAGTGACTACAAGATCTCCCCATATTCCTTCCATTCATCAAGTTTTTCTCCATTGTGAGTTCTCAAGTGTGCCTAAAGGTATGAATGATTAACAAAGGCTTTCCCACAGTCAATGCATCAAAAGGTTTCTTTTGTGTGCAGATTCTCTGGTACACAGTATTTGGAGTCAGGCTGATGGCTTTTCCAGACTGATTAAGTTCAGAATCTTTCTCTCCAGTATAGGTTTTATTGGGTTGAGTTAGAAAACCTTTTCCATAATAATTATCCTCATAAGTGTTCTGTCTATTTTAAATAATCCTGTGTGTCTTAAGACATGAGTGTTCACTGAAGACTTTCCCACATTGTTTACAGTCATAGACTTCCCCTCCATTTTGTGTTCTTTCCTGTTGATGAAGGATACAATAATGATTAAAAGATTTTTCAGACTCATTAATAGATTACATCCATCTCAAACAGAAGCATTATCATGATGATTATGATTCTTACCATTTTCATTACAAGCATACAATTCTGCCCTGTTGATTTCTTTCAAATTGAAAGATGGAACTCTTCTGCCAGAATGTTGTGCCATCAGCTGTAATTTTAAAATTAGTCCTGTCATGTTTCAGGAAATTCTTTTTGAACCTCAGTATCTTTAAATATGTGTGATTTTATACTTGTGGGAACCCTGAAGCAACAAGATTCAAGCTAGGTTTAGGATATCCCCAAATGCATCCTAGTCAGAGTATCTCCCTAGAGGCATCTCTGTCTTGAGGTATACCACTTGTTTCAAATATCTTCCATTTGTGTTGATTTTTTTATCTAATCTAATTCTCAATCTTTTCTGAATGTAGGAAATAAGAAATATCACTTATCCATCTTACCATTTGTATTCTATTTGAGGGGCTGTTTCCTCCCAAAAAATATTCTGCTGAAGTCTTGATTCTTTAGTTTTCAGTCCCATATCTTATTCTGTGGTAAAACAGATAAACAAATTTGAAAGTTTAGAAAGAAATGTCAATTTAAAGAAGTTCAGAATGATCAGGCTCATTTGTATAACTTTTCAAATTAAATATAATAAAAAAATGAGGGAAAGATAGATTTGAGGAGTATGGTTATATCAAAACTTTAGCAATGAGAAGAATGTGGGGTCAAAATTTTAAGGAGTTTGTTACAAAATGATTCTATAAAAATTAAAAATGATGGTGAATAGAAAGAGAAGATATCAGAGAAGTAAATATGAAAGATCTGGACAATGAGCTGACATCAAAATGATGAATTTAAAGAAAAAAAACCAAGACATTTTGTGATCAGTGGAAAGCTTTGGTAAACATAAAACAGAATAAGGGAAGCTAAAGATACCCCTGAATTTCAGACATTAATGGCCTCAGCCTTTTTTTTTTTTTTTGAGGAAGATTGGCTCTGAGCTAACATCTGTTTCCAATCCTCCTCTTTTTTTGCTTGAGGAAGATGGTCCCTGAGCTAACATCTGTGCCAATCTGCCTCTACTTTGTATATGGGATGCTGCCCTAGCATGGCTTGAAGAGTGGTGTATAGGTCTACGCACAGGATCCAAACTCATGAACCCTAGGCCTCCGAAGTGGAGTGCACAAACTTAACCACTATGCCACCAAGCAGGCCCTTGCCTTTTAAGAAAAGAGTGCATCTTAAAAACTTTCCTCATTATACTTCTAAACATACTGAACTTCTCATTGACCAGAGTTGTATGTTGCAAACACTCACTTTGGAGAAACGCCTGTCTCTACTGTCCTCAATTCTTCTTTTCCAACCAAGACATCAGATTCCGTTTGAACAGCTGACACCCTGTCCACATGGAAAGATACCTTAATGGAAAAGGCTCATGCAAGAGATGACAAATCTTCCCACAAAGCAGGAACTAACTTCCAATGAAGAATTAAAATTATTTCAAAAGGGGTACAAAGGCAAACATCCCCTTATTCTGCCTCCTCCTAAACTGGTTCTTTTTGACTCTTGAAACACACATTCAGGATTATATACACATTTACAAAGCCCTAAGGCTTTGATTCAAAGAAATAAAGAAGTGCAACAGAGATCTTCATTCTGATGGGGAAACCACTAGAGTAGTGGTTCTCAAACTTTAGAGTGCATCACTATCATCTGGAGGGCTTCATCAAAAACAGAAAATGGGGCAACAACCACAGCTTTCTGATTTGCTATGTCAAAGAAGGAGTCTACAAATGTACATTTCTAACAGATTGATGGTGATGCTGTTGGCTCTCTGGCCACATTTTGAGGACCACAACAGTAGATTCAAACCCATGAGTGCAGGGAGAAGGTGTCTGTTCTTTCTCATTGTATTCAGATTTGAATCACCAATTCTGGAATATAGTAAGTACATAATATATATCTGATCCAAAATATGGTAGAAGGAATGATTCCAGATTTACCCATTGTGACCAGGTTCTGGTAGTTCTCCAGCATCACATTCTCTGTACAGGTTTCTCTGAGTGAGGTCCAATAAAGTCCTCTCCTCCTGGATGAAGTCCACAGCAACATCATCAAAGGTCACTGAATCCTAAACCATCACAAACAGGTTGACGTGAGCAAGTAACATCTTCACCAATGTTCCCTGGAGAATGAGGATGGGAGAGTCAAAGCCAACACAGGGTTCTCAGACCTCCCATTATCTCCCCCAGGTTTCAGTGGTCCTAGGTACTCTTCACCGTATCTACACTTGCTCACTGTTTATCTCCTCTAGTCACAAGGATTTAATTGCATCTCTTACACGTGAACTCATCTCACTACAACCAGACTAGGAGATCATCTCATTTTATATCCCTCTATCCCAGCATACTCTGGTGCACATTGCACACTACTGATAAATGTTGATGAATAAACAAATTCTTTGAGAAAAAGACACTTTCATCTTCCTTTCCTGCTGTCAGTGCACTCAGCAAAATAAGAAGCATGCAGTCGACACCATGAGGGTCAAGATTAGTTAGTAATAACTGAAATACTTGACTATGTGGAGAAATTCAACTGAGCACTTAGTTGAATGTGGCCTAATTTGCTTTGAGGACCTCTAAAGACAGGTCTACCTAGAAGAAAATGTGTCTACCTGGTAGATGCAAGTGTGTCCTTTTTTAGAAGGACAAGCCTTGTTTTTACCTATAACAATTTGTCAGCCACCATTCTTTCATCATTGGTCTTTTCCTCAGGAAAGCTCAACGGGTACCTAGTAAGAACTTGGGGAAAAGAAAGAAGACATGAGGCCAGAGCTGACTGTTATTCCCACATTGATCTCCCTGGACATAACTTCATCCCTGTTTGAAATTATTGTATAAGCCTGCACAGTCAAGAAAACTCACACAAATACACACTACTGCCATAAAATGTCAGAGTAGTTGTCTCTCACCTAGAGTCAAAGGGGATTGTGAGCCATGCTGCCCAAGAGAAAAAGGTATCGTGATAGTCTTATTTTACAGGTAAGGAAACTTCAGCCTTGAGAAATGTGACTCATTATCTGCCCTTGAAGAGAAGATTCATGAAGGAGATTATGCCCCATCTTTTCCCAAAGGATGTATAGGAACAGCTGATTTATAAAATCATAATAACATTGCTGTTCAGTTCTAGACCATTTGATGCCATATTGTGCAGGGGTGACCTAAAGGAGCGTCTGAAACACAGCATCACCTAGCGCTTACCATACAACAAATCAATAGTCGATATCCTGTGAGGCTGATGGTAAAATCTGCCTCAATACTCCTTTCCTTGATGTCAAGATCACTTCACGGCACTCACTGAAGGCACCCAGAGATTGTGGACTGATGGGCAACAAACATTGTTCTCAAGACTGTTAAAATATACTTAGATTATAACTAAATAACTCTTCATAACACAATATAAACCTGAGTTTTCAGGAAATGGATTCATTTAGTCTAAGAATACAGGGCTGGGATGATTTGGGGGAGGATGGAGGGAAAACAAGTGCTTTGCAGTTAAAACAAAAATGTTGATTATTTTTCTGCACAATTACTTTTAACTTTGCTTTAAAAAAAATGCACTCTGAAATTGCAAAAATGATACAAACCAAGTAGAGGGTATTTGGCAAGATTCCCAAAAACTAAAAATAGGAAAAAAACTCAATACTATCCATAGGTGACTCATTAAATATGGTACCTATTAATGGGAAACTAATGGAAAAAGAAGAAAGATCTCTATGATGTGAAGTGAGTGATTTCCAGCACATATATTTAAATGAAAATATGAAGTGCAGAACATTGTATGTTTGTATAAGACTGTAAGGAAATAAAAATACACACAATGTGCAGGAGAACACACATACACACATATATTATTTGTTTCTGAAAGGAAAAACAGCCACTGAGAAGATGTTAATGAAATGCAAGAGACATGGATGGAAAACTTCTGAATATACTTTCTCATATTGTTTTGACTTTTGAACCATGTAATAGTTTTATATGCTCAAGAAGTAAAATGACTTCAAAAATGGAAACGAGAATAAAAATATATACTAACTAGAAAAAGAAC
Organism: Diceros bicornis minor; assembly: GCF_020826845.1. NCBI lineage: Eukaryota > Metazoa > Chordata > Mammalia > Perissodactyla > Rhinocerotidae > Diceros > Diceros bicornis. Next base: position 9,767,096 of record NC_080769.1, read on the forward strand.
TACTAAGAAACATGAAACTTTGGTAACATTAGTATTGTAATATTGCATTTTTGGGGTGTGTCATATTGGATAAGGCAAATAAGAAATAAACTAATGTTACTAGGAACCAAGATTTAGAAAAAAACACAAATTTAAAAGCTGAGTAGGTAAGAGAAAAATACACAGTATATTTTTCCTTTTTATTATTATTTATTTATTGTGAGGAAGATCAGCCCCAAGCTAACATCCATGCCAATCCTCCTCTATTTGCTGAGGAAGACTGGCCCTGGGCTAACATCCGTGTCCATCCCCCTCCACTTTATAGGGGACTCCACCACAGCATGTCTTGACAAGCGGTGCATCAATGCGCGCCCGGGATTTGAACCGGGGCAACCACAGCAGAGCACGTGCACTTAACCGCTACGCCACCGGGCCAGCCAGAAAATACACAGTATTAACTTTGCATTGGTAACCTGAATAGAAACTTATGATTTTAAAAAATCTTCTCTAGATTTGTAAGGCCCTTGAAGCAATGATATTGAAGTAGAATTTACCACAGGGAGCAAACCGATGTTCATTTCTACAAAGAACCAAGCTCTTTGGGAGAAATATCTGACTCCAGATGTGGGGCAGGAATGTACAAAATGAACCCGCAACACCTTGTTGGGTCAGAAAATATAGACCTCAAACATCCATGGGGTTGCGTCAAATGGAGGGAGCTGAAAAGAGCTACCCCTAGATAAACTTGAACTATCAAAAAGAATGGTAATATATTGTCTGTAGTGCACTGAGAGAGAACCCAGGAGTACACAATAATAATCAAAAGGTAGGAAAAAAAGATAAAAGAGAAGAAACTGGCAGCTAAGAATCAATGCACCAGAAAAACAACATTCGGTAACCCTCAGTACAATACGTGATCCAGGAAAATATCAAAAGCGTCAGGAGACAGGATATCCCTACAGTGCCGACCCCAGGCCCTCTGCTTACTAATTACTCTTCCTAAATTATAGTAAATTCAATTCCAAGTGCTGCTACTAACAGAAAGAACCTTACATCGTCTTTTTTCTAAACACTCATATTTTGAAGTTCTGGGAGACTGACAGGGCTCTGGAGGTCAGGCGAGCTCAGGTGGAGCTGAGTAGCCCGGCTTTTCCGTGGTAGCAAATTTCGTATTTTCAGGCGTTCATTCAACTCATGCACTTAATGATATCAGATACGTGTCCTCCCTAATACTCCAAGAACGCTTCTTGTCTTCCCACGTGAATATAATGAACCAAACAAATAACTGACGCCCACACTCCAACAAATTCACCCAGAGCTCACCCAAACTGCCGGAATCCCCAGGTCGGTGGACTGAGATGCTTTTCCTTCCGGATGGGACAACAAAGGTTGTTTAGGATGCTATTTGCAAAGGGGAGCACAGCGGATGAACAGGCCCCGCGGAGGCTCCCTGACCGCAGTTCCCGATCCGCCTCCTCCCCGGGACAGACGCTCCTGGCGGCCCCCCGGCCCCTGTCGCCTCGGGGAGAGGCCGTGGCCCCAGAGCAGAGAGCAGGCGGGGGATCGCAGAGCAAAGGCGGCAGAGGGAGGAGGTCCCGGGCGGGGAGCCGTCAGAATAGACCCCGCGGCAGCAGGTGCGGAGCCCGGCCCCGCGGGAAGACTAGCGGCTCCTCTGGAGTTGACTGGCTAGCACGCCGAACTCGGGTAGCCGCCCTTTGACCCCGACCGTTCTCCTAGTCTTGCGAGGGTCACCTAGACCCAGGTTCTCCAAAACAGAGGAGCAGGCAAGAGAAGGGAACCAGCCAGGGTCGAGCACTTCCGTTTCCGGTCTCCGGGTGGCGAGGGGAGGAGCTACAGCAACAGAGGGCACGGAAAGGCGGCTGGGGTAGGGAGGAAACCCAGTGACCTTCCTAGGCCAGAAGAAAACTCGAAGTCTGCGTATTGTACTAGATGTTCAAATTTTCTTAGGTTTGAGATCTTTCAAAAGAAGAATGTGGAAAAAATACACTTAGTCCAAACTTCCTGTGAATGGTAAATTCAATTATTCTAGAACTAGTGTAATGAAGTCTCCAAGGACCCTGTTTTGAAGCCCTATGGCCATGTACAGGCCTAGAAAGTTCAGATAAAGATAGGCGAGTATTGTTGTTTTTCTTTAGTGAACTCTTGTTGTCTACATAGGATTATATTTATATACATAAGTATGCACACCATAGATATCTAACAAAATATTTTTCTACCTGAATGTGTCAGAAATAAATGAAGGATGTGCAAAGACTAAACAAAATTCCCAGATGAAACACTCTTCTGCACATAAAATGATACAGAGACCCTCTGGAACCAACATTCACCCTGTGCTCCCCAGAATCAGCCAGAACTGCCAGATCATGAGGACAGGATGATGTGGGGGCTGAGTCAATGTCACTCCAGCAGCAGAAGTTCTTTTCTTTCTCAAGACAAGTCACAAAGGTTGTTTTGGAGGCTTTTGAAGAGGGAAGCATAGTGGATGAAGAGACCCTGCCCACAGGCCCTTGCAGCATTTCCCAATACAAATCTTAGCTGGGAACGAGGGCCCAAAAGGGACCAGACCAGGACCTTGTGGTGCTAGGAGGCCTTGGGGTCATGGTGGAAGCGAGGGACACAGGCCAGGACTCTTTAAGTGGGCCTCTCAGCAGCCGAGACCAAACACGCCATTTGACTCCTCTTTCAATCTCCCTCTCCTTCGAGCTGGCCTCACCAAGGCCGGGCTGGGCTGGACCACCACCAAGGTGAAAGTCGCCAAGACACCAGAAGCAGGCAGAGAAAACCACGGGTGAACAAGTCAGCCACTTTCTCTTCCTACCTGGGGTCAGAGGGGCTGAGCTCTGAGGGTCAGGCTGTCAGCCAAGATAGACCACTTAAGACTGAGAAATTCTAGGGGCCGGCCCCATGGCTTAGCAGTCAAGTGCATGCACTTCACTACTGGTGGCCTGGGTTCGGATCCCGGGTGCGCACTGATGCACCGCTTGTCCTGCCATGCTGAGGCAGCATCCCACTTACAGCAACTAGAAGGATGTGCAACTATGACATACAGCTATCTACTGGGGCTTTGGGGAGAAAAAGGGGGAAAAAAGGAGGATTGGCAATAGATGTTAGCTCAGGGCCGGTCTTCCTCATCAAAAAGAGGATTGGCATGGATGTTAGCTCAGAGCTGATCTTCCTCACAGAAAAAAAAAAAAAAAAGAGAAATTCTTGTTAACTGCTTGGGTGCAGATGGGCCCTGAGCTTTCTCAGCGTGTAGGCTGAAGGCAGAAAACAGCTGGCGACAAGGTTGAGGCTAGAACCAAGGTTGTAGGCGGAGCTACAGGCAGAGGGCAGGGCACATACACAACGTGGTGGCTGAAGGTGAGAATTTTCATCAAAAGCTTTTCTACCCTTTTAACCTCAAGTTCCTACAGCCCATACAAGGATTCTCCAGTAATGATATGCCTGCCAATCCATGAAATAGATTTCCTTCATTTTATCAATCACATCCTTTGATCTTTATTTCCCCTTATTTATTTTCTTTACATTGGACACTGTGGTAAACTCTAATTGTTTCCTTTACCTTTAAAATGACTTTGGAATAATCTTATTTTTTTCTTCTTCTTCAAGTAATTATTCCTAATCTTACATATCATCCAGGGCTTCCCATACTCTGCTGTGAAATACCAACACCACCAGGAATTCTTCACTTACAAATGGGTCTAAAGTTTCTCTGCCAATCAAGTTTGCTATGATTCAGTTTCACCCACTGAAATTGTGGGTGGCCATGGTGGAGTTCATGAAAATCTTTTTAAATCCTGATTTACTAATACATTTTACCAAGAATTGTTTATGGACATTAACAAGTGTATGTTTTGCATCTATTGAATTCATAACTATTTTGCTATGTTAATGTTTGTTTGCTTTACAAAATATTAAATGTTTATGTAGCCAAAGGAGGCTGTTCTATAAAATAATTTCTGGGTTTCCTGCCTTGCCTTAAAATGACTCTTCACTAAATTAGACAGAGTTCATAATTGTCTTCTTAAATTTACTACTTCTAAAGACATTTACATCTTTAATCTTCATCTAATGTATTTTTACATGTGGTGTGGGGTAGTGGATCCAATTTTGTTTCCTGCAAAGGGTGGCCAATTGTTGTACTAGTACTTATGGATAATTTGTCCTTGATCTATTGATTTGAAATTCCACATTTATTAAACAATATATTGCTATATATACACCTGTATTCATACCTAGATTCTTCTGTCCAGTAATATACTTATTTATGCCCATAGCGTACCCTTTGATTATAATAGTTTTATATTGTTTTAATATTAGTGGCAAAAACATAATGCTAACTAAAGTTTGCTGCATCTTACCATGCTAGATGCTTCACAGACAGTATGTTATGTTCATAACTACGCCATGGTGTAGGAACTGTCATAATTTTCTCGTTTGTTGGAAGAACTTTATTGAGATACAATTCATGTGCCATGCAATTCATCCATTTAGATCTATACACTTAATGTTGTTTAGCAAAAGCACAGATTTGGGTAACCATCATAATTTTGGAGCTTTTTCATCATTTCAAAAGCACCCTTTAGCTGTCAAATCCCCCATTTCCCTTCTCTCTTAATAGCTGGTGAACACAATCTTTGTCTCTATAGATTTGATTTTCGAGACTTCATATAAATGAAATCATACAATCTTTTATGAATGGCTTCTTTTCACTTAGAACATTTTCAAAGGCTCATCTGTGTTGGAGCATATACAGCTCACATCATCTTGCCTTTTAGAGTTTGTCCACATGAAAATACACTTTGTCAGCGACTGACCAACAAAAGCTGGGACCAAATCTGCTTTATTTACTTCTACAGCAATTATTGAGAATGTTGTCACTAGCAGTGCAAGGAGCAGAATGTGGCCCATCTGCAGGAGTGACCTCAAACACCACCAACAAAGTCCTACACTCAGGCAACTGTAGCAAAATCTCATATGTCCCGTAGGTCTTCTTTCAATTAGGAAATTATCTAAGGACAATCTATGACCCTTACACTGCATACAAGAGGTTAAGACTAATCTGCTGATCTTTGGTGTTGTTGCCAGTAATTAATGAGGCAACAGATGGGGTAAATAACAACATACATACCCAAAGTGAACCACAACATGACATACTCTGCCACACACACAAACATGTAACACAAAGGTGCACAGAGAATTCTTCCTCTGGATTTATTGTTAAGCTTGATTTAGGTATTCATACAGTGCTTTGAATAAGCCTCAAGAAAGTGTCATTAAGCAGCTGCACACCAAATGGCCATACTTGATATAACCCAAGGCTTCTTGAGCATCCAAACTATGTAAATATGTATCATTGAAGCTGAAACCATATTGTGCTGCTCTGTATCTACACCCAAGGTTCACATTCAGGATCGCCCAGTGAGGGCATGAAGCACAGCAGATTCTCTGGACCAGCTACATTCACATGAGTTCTTTTTTTTTTTTCCACAGCCCATGGACAGAATGACAAACACAGAAGAAGGTGATTCACCAGCAACAGCTGTTGCTTGATTCAGACAAATATTGTTTTCCCAGGCTGTGGTGCTGGGTATTCTGTGAAAGAGCATTCATTATTCTCACCATCATCCTGTATGGGCTTGAGGTTGAAGGTCCTCCCCAGGTGGTAGGGTACTTGTTCAACCAGAAAGGTCATGAAAACAGGGTGTCACACATTGTAGGTGTAATCTCACTTTTCCCCCTACTCATCCCATGTTTGAAACTGATTTATCTGAAAGGATCAGGTGTGAGAGGGACAAGATAATTTTACAAAATTTATGAAGATGTATTTTCCCCACCACATTGGCTGGTGTGACTCACTGTAAATGAGTTTGGTGAGCACTGTACACAGTCAAGCAGCTGCTGTCTTCACAATGTAAGTCTATCTCAATCCATTAACAGAATCCAGGTGGTTACAAGAGGATTAAGTGTGAATTCTGCAGACCCACTTTTAACCAGGCTGTAACATGCAAGGAGTAGCAACTAGACTGCCCTATCACTAGAAAGAAAAACACGTCATGCACAGGGATGCTCAAGGCCTAATCACAAAGTCTTAGAATAGATTTATAGAACCAACTAGAATGCTATGCACCTCAGAAGACCCTGAGATTCACACTCAGGATAGCGCTTCCCACACTTCCCATATTCAGTTTCTCTTGCCTTTGAATCACCCTAATTTTATTACAGATGAGACAAAATCCAATGGAAAATTATGACGACTTTACAACATCTTTTACATTTATAAAGTTTTTCTCCACAGTGAGATCACAGGTGAACATTAGCAGAACAATTTTCCTACACATCTTCTATCAGTTGGATTTCTCCCCACTGCGAAATCTCTTATATATAAGAAATACGTATTTCACTGAAGAAATAGAGGGCTTTCCATGTTTCATAATAGCATGACTTCACTGTCACTCCTTACATGCTCCTCTGTGAGCAGATGCTGATGGCTTTACCTCATTCCTTACATTTGGAGAACATCTCTGCAGTGTGGTCCCTTCATATCTTTGAAGTGAACTGAGACTATTGAGGGCTTCACCACATTCCTTACACTGAAAGGACTTCTCTTCAGATGAGTTCTGTAACCATACTTAAAGGAAGTGGGAAAATTGAAAGCTTTTCCAAATTCCTTCCATTTATAAGTTTCTCTCCAGTGTGAGCCTGTGAATGATAATGTATGAAGAACTGGTCACTGTTTTCTAACATAAACATACGTTACACTCAATAGGCTTCCACGTAGTGAGAGATGTTAAAATGTTTAAGGTCTGAGGAAGCACTAAAGGATTCCCAACATGTGTCACATTTAAAAGGCTTCTTTCCAGTGTGAGTTTTTATGTGGTCAATAAAACCTGAGGATTGAGTGAAGGCTTTCTCACAATCCTTACATTCATAGGGTTTCTCTCTAGTATGACTATGCTTGTGAATGATTAAATATGAAAAAGTGGTAAATCTTTTCTGAAATACATCACACTCAAAAAGCTTCTCTCCAGTGTGAGTCCTCAGATGGCTAGTCAGTTTTGAGGAAGAAGCAAAGGCTTTCCCACGTGTCACATTTAAAAAACTTCTCTTTGGTGAGTTCTCCTGTGGTGAACAAGGCTTGAGGATTGAGTGAAGCCCTTCCCACATTCCTTACATTCATAAGGTTTCTCTCCAGTGTGAGTTCGCTTGTGACATTTAAGGTACCTAAAACAAATAAAGCCTTTCCCACATTCTTTGCATTTATAAGGTTTCTCTCCAGTGTGAGTACGCTTGTGAATGATTAAGTATGAAGAACTTGTAAATCTTTTCCTACACATATTACATTCCAAATGCTTCTCTCCACTGTGAGTTCTAAAATGGTTAGTCAGGTTTGAGGAAGTGGCAAAGGCTTTCCCACATTTATCACATTTAAAAGGCTTCACTCCATTGTGAGTTGTTATATGGACAATAAGGCCTGAGGATTGAGGGAAAGCTTTCCCACATTCCTTGCATTCATAGGGTTTCTCTCCACTGTGAACTCGCTCATGACAGTTAAGGCCTGCGAAAGAATTAAAGCCTTTCCCACATTCCTTGCATTTATAGGGTTTTTCTCCAGTGTGAGTACGCTCATGAATGATTAACTGTGAAGATCTTGCAAATCTTTTGTCACATGTATTACACTCAAAAGGCTTCTCCCTACTGTGAGTTCTCAAATGGTTACTCAGATTTGAGGAAGCAGCAAAGGCTTTTCCACACGTATCACATTTAAAAGGCTTCTCTCCAGTGTGAATATTTACGTGGTTAATAAGGCCTGAAGATTGAGCAAAGCCTTTCCCACATTCCTTACATTCATAGGGTTTCTCCCCGGTGTGAGTTCGCTTGTGACGGTTAAGGTCCACCAAACACCTAAAGCCTTTCCCACATTCTTTGCATTCACAAGGTTTCTCTTCAGTGTGAGTACACCTATGAACGATTAAGTACGAATAACTTGCAAATCTTTTTTCACATATATTACACTCAAAAGGCTTCTCTCCACTGTGAATTTTTATGTGCTTATTGAGGCCTGAGGATTGAATGAAGGCTTTCCCACATTCCTTACATTTATAGGGTTTCTCTCCGCTGTGAGTTCGCTTGTGACATTTAAGGTACACAAGACACTTAAAGCCTTTCCCACATTCCTTGCATTTATAAGGTTTCTCTCCAGTGTGAGTACGCTTGTGAATGATTAAGTATGAAGAACTGGTAAATCTTTTCCCACATACATTACACTCAAAAGGTTTCTCTCCAGTATGAGTTCTAAAATGGGTAGTCACTTTCGAAGAAGTAGCAAAGGCTTTCCCACATATGTCACATTTAAAAGGCTTCTCTCCAGTATGAGTTTTTATGTGGCGAACAAGGCCTGAGGATTCAGTGAAGGCTTTCCCACATTCCTTACATTCATAGAATTTTTCTCCATTGTGAGGTCTTGTTTGGGCCTGAAGAGAAAACTGATTGACAAATGCTTCTTTTTGCATGCTAGCATGCCAGTACACAGCATCTGAAGTAGGGCTGATGGCCTTTCCCCACTGATTAAACATGGAAACTTTCTCTCCAGTAGAGGTTTTCTTGTACAGAGCAAGGAAGCGTTTTCCATGCTGATTATCCTCATGGGTATTGGCTCCCTTCTGCGTTCTCCTGTGTGTCTTCAGGCATGAATGTTCACTGACGACTTTCCCACATTGCTCAGAATCATTGAGTTCCCACCCATTGTGTATTTTTTCCTGTTGATGAAAAAATGAATGATAATTCAAAGATTTCTCAAATTCATTAATTTATCCTACCCATCTCAAAGCAGAAAACTTCATTATGATGATCATGATTTTTATCATTTCCATTACATTCATACACTTCCTACCCTGTTCATTTCTTTGAACTTGAATGATGGAATGCCATCTACTCCAATCTTACAAGATTCCTGTACAATTTCATGCAATTGTTTAAAAACTCAATAGCAAGTTATATAAGTGGGAATGAGTCCTTGCGGGAGTTCTGAAGCAACAACTTTGAAGCTAGGTTTAAAATATTCCCAAATTCAACACATTCAGAGTACCTCTACAAAACCATTGCTCTCTCTTGGGCAAATACCACTCATCTCAAATATCTAGAACTTGCGCACATGTTCTATCTGATGAAAATCCCAATCTTCTCTAAATGTGTAAAATAAAAAATATCTCTTTTCAAACTTACCATTTCAATCCTATTGCATGCTTTTCCCCAAAAAATATCCTGTGGAATTGCTAAGTTTTTGGTTTTAAGTGGAGTTTCCCATTCTAAAATTAAAAAAGATAAAATACGTAGGAATTTACAGAAAGACATGTACATCAAAAGGGTTAAAACTAGTAAGGCTCATTTGTATTATTTCTAAGTTAAACATACTAAATAAAAGGCAAGACAGATGAGAGAAGTTTCGCAATTTCAAAAATCTTCCAACGGTAAGGATGTATACTCAAAAATTCAGTAGTTGATTAAAATGCTTCTATGAAAATTAAATACGATGGGGAAAAGAGACAGAATATTATCAGAGAAAGAATGTAGGAAAGTTCTAGACAAACAACATATGCCAAATGATCAACATAACACAGACACAAGATTTTTCTGAGTTCACAGGAAATTTTAAGTAAAGGTAAAGTAAGAACGTATCATAAGCTGATGATACCCCAAAGCATCAGAGACGAATGACCTCAGCTTTTTAAGAGAAACAATGTCTTAAAGTTTCCTCATTGTCATTCCAAACATACTGAAATTTTCACTGACCAGGGAAGTTCTTCACACTCACTCACCTTGGAAGACTCCTCTCTCTACTGTACTCAACTCTTCTTGTTCCAACCAAGAAATGAGATTGGGTTTGAACAATTGATACTCTGTTCAGAGGAAAAGACATATTAATGGAAAAGTCCTCTGTAAAAGATGACAAATATTCCCATGAATCAACTCATAAATTTCTAATGAATGGAAAACATTATTTCAAAAGAGTTAATGCAAATACGCTCTCCTTCTGTCTATCAAAGAGCTGGTTGTCTCTGGTCCCTGAAACCCATACATTAAAAAGTATTAAGACTTTTATTGAAAGAGCAAATAAAGTAAATGCAAAAAAGAAATGTTCATTCTCATGGTGAAAGCACTACATTAGTAGTTGTCAAACCTTGTTGTCCATCAGAATCTTGTCTACTGTTTTCATTAAAATACAGATGTCTGGGGATAATGCCAGAGTTTCATTCACTACGTCAAAAGTGGAGTTTGAGAATACACATTTCTAAGAGTGATGGGGATGATGTTATTCCTAGGACCACAATTTTACAGAAACCACACTAGATTAAAACCCATTAGGGTAGAGATTATGTCTCTTAGTTTCCATTACGTGCAGATTTCACATTACCAATACTGGAACACAGTAAATATATCACATATATCTGTTGCATAAGGGGCTACAAGAATCAGTGCAGCCTTACCTACTGTGGTCAGGTTCTTGTAGTTCTCCAGCATCACATCTCTGTATAGATTTTTCTGAGTTGGGTCCAGTAAAGTCCACTCTTTTCGGGTGAAGTGCACAGCCACATCAGTGAAGGTAACCAAGTCCTAAACCATCACATACAAGCTGGCTTCAGTTGATCTTCTATCTAAACTCACTCACGGTTGATATCCTCCAGTTATGGCGTTAATGGAACCTCTAATGCATGAACTCACCTCACCACAACTAGACTAAACGCTCTTCTCCTCTTAATTCCCTCTGGCAGCACAGTACTAAGCAAATCAGAGAAACTTGAAAAAGCCAATTAATGAATAAATTATTTGAAAAATGCACACTTTCATCTTCATTACCCTGAGAGAGCAGGCAGCAAAACACAAAAAATATGCAGTTGCTATCATGAAACAACAGTAGAAGGTAATTATCAAAATACTGCGATTACTTATATGAACCAATATGAGAGGCTCCACTTTGGGTGGGAATTCAACAGAGACTCAGTCCTTGAGTGGCTTGACTTCCCTTAAGAAGCCCTGGAGACAGGTGTACCTAGAAAGAAAGGTGTCTATCTAGTGGATGTGGTGTGTCATTTTGTAGAAAGATATACTTTCTAATTACCTGAGAACAATTTGTCAAACACTCAGTCACCATCCTTTCTGCCTCTATCTTTTCCTCAATAAGGCAGAAAGAGTCCTCAGACAGAAGACCTAGGAGAAAAGAAAGAAGGCATGAGGACTCAGAGACGACTATAATTCCCACATTCGCAGGCCCGGAAGTCGTTCCATTCTAGCTGGAAATTCTCAAATATCCCTGCACACTCAAGAAATCTCATACAAATACACACTACTGCCATCAAATGTCAGAGTAGTCCTATCTCACCTGAAGGCACAAAGGGGATTGTGAGTCGTGCTGTCCGTCAGGAAAAACAAAACTCTTTCATTTTACAGGGATGGAAACTTAAGCTTTCACTAATATGCCTCTTCATTTGTCAAGGCAATAAAATTGATGAATGAGATTATGCAGCCACTCTACCTAACGAATATATACCAGGAAGCTGACAGAGAGAACAGCATTCTCTGGCCCACTTAGGCTTCTCCTAGACAGACAAGTAGCACAACTGCTACTTGTAACTGCTACTGCCAGTAACATCAAATGCCATTTACCAACGATCATCTGCACCAGAAGATTCACTGGAATCTTATAGCTCACTTATATATTTGGAACAACGTGAGTATTGGAATCTAGTCTTTCATCTTTAAAGTTTCTGATTTCTGAACACAAATCAAGTATGCCTGATAAAAATTTAGTATGCAGTGAATTTAGAATCCTTTGAATGTACAAAATAATGTACACTATCACCGTATTTTTATATGACTTACATGCTTAAGTAAGTATTTTCACTATATGCATGATGTACAATTCCACCGGACAGCACTGGTCAAGACTGCTACTGGGCATATAAAAGAAAGAAAAATGTATTTTATTTGGTCTACGTTCTTGAGCTTCCTTTGATGGATACTGGAGAAGTTTGAAGCTCTGGGCTTCCTTTTAAGTTTTTATTGCTGCCTTATTCAATTTTTATTCTCACAATAAATAATGAAGAATTTATGTCCCTGTTCTAGGCACTTAGTTGAGAGCAGTAACTTATACAGAAAAGGTCCTAGGCATTAAAGATCCAACACTCTTACTGAAGAACAGACAATAATGTAATAACTGACACACCAATTCATAAGTGATATGGGAAAAAAAATCAAGCAGATGAGAAAATAAAGGTTGTCTCACACCTACAAACACACACACACACACACACACACACACACACACACAGAAAGCACATATTCTTTTGGTTCCTGAATAAGAAAATGGAAGAAAAGAGAAATAATCATTAGGTTTTCCACATCTGACACTAAAAAATTAGAAAAAGTACATCAATGTTTTTACAAAAGAACTCAGAATATGTTAAAGTACTAGGAAGGCCCCACAGGTCTGGGCTGGAAACATTCTAATCAACAAGTCTGTGCTCTCGCCTTGCCTTGGGAAAGGGGCAGTGCCATATCATACTTTGCTCCACATTTGTCTATTTTACGCATCTTTTCAAACCACCTTTTCATTTTACTTATCAGTTCTATTTCCTAGCCACATGGCTTTTATATTTATTCCTTTCTTCATGTTTAATTGCCTTTTAACAATCTGTATTTGAAGGTTAACTTCTTTTCTTAAGAATCAACAACCTTTGGAGAAATGTCAGTGTCATGGCAGAGTGAGTTGTTCCCTTCGTCTCTTCCCTCAAAATAACCACCAGTAGGAAATCCATAGACCAACAAAGGACTCTCTGCACAGTACACTAGAATGCCTGAGAAATCCATACATCTATACATCTGAAAGTGGGTTGACTGGATTTCTTAGATGTGGTGGAACCAGGGAAGCAGTGGTGGCAGGTCCCAAGACCGGAAGTGCCAGGAACCATGGCCACACTGGCAACTAGAGGCCCCAGGAACGGATATAACACTTATGAATAGAAGCCCCAGGAATTCAGGCAGCCCATGCTCCAGAGGCACTGCAGGCCCACCACCAGAGGCTCCAAGAATTTCAATGATACCTGAAAATGAGCCCCCTCCACCGACCCTGGTGGCAGCACCTTCCGACACTGGTCCTGCCAGCAGCAGTGGTGTAGCCCATAACCTGAGATTCCAGGATTCTCACCAGCACCTGAGACCAGAGGCTGCAAGAGCTGCAGTGGTGCCTGTGATTCAGACCCCAACAGCAGAACCCCCAACAACAGCCCTGTCAGCAATGAGTGTTGCATACAATACCCTAGGCCCCAGGCAGCAGTGGCCGTGCCAGTGACCTGAGCTTCCACGAACTGCATAGGCACTAGAAACCAGAGGTTTAGGAAGCCACAACAATGCTCATGACCTAGGTAACCCTCCCCTTGTGGCTGTGACAGAGGCAGTGCCACCTATAACCCGGGCCCACTCAGCAGCAGCAGCAAAACCCACAAACCAAGCATCCCTAGAAGCACATTGCCAGCACCCTCAGATAACCCAGGAGCAACAGTGCAGAAGGCACACAGCAGCAGCGCATGAGCCCAGGGAGAGCCTGTGGAGAGCCAGGCAATAGCAACAACAGGATGCGTGAGCCCGATGCCTTCCAGCTTTAGAAATGCCTGCAACTTCAGCCCCCTCATCCATAGCCTGGTGCCTGCAGGCACCTGTATGTCACAGAGATTCCCATGACTCTGGCCCCCACCCCACTCTACCACACCACAGTGGTGGAACCCACAACCTAGGCAACTCCAGAAGCAGCAGACAGAGGTACTTGCAGCTCGGTGACCCCGGGGTGACACCCACAACTGCTGCAGGGTCATAAGCCACAAGGTACCAGCAACCTCAGAGGCACAAAGAGCACAAGGAGGGCAGTGACAACTCCTCTGACAGACGGTGGAGGGTGGAAAACTAAGGCTCTCAAACACAACCAGGAGTAGCTCAGAATCCAAATAAGCAAAGCCTTATCCAAGTAAGAAAGGTGTTTGCTACCCAAATGCAACAGTAGAGAAACAACTCATCAAGCATCGTGAAAAACTACAGAAACTTGGTACCATAAAAAGAAAATAACATTTCTCCAGGAACCAAACTTGTAGTCACAGAAGACTGTGAACTAACAGAGAATTCAAAACAGCTATCATGAAGACACTCAATAGGTTACAAGGAAACTCAGAAAGACAGCTCACTGAGCACACGAATAAAATTAATCAACAAAATTAACTTCAAAGAGACTGAAACTCTTAAAAAACAAAACCAAACCAAACTCAGAAATTTTGCAGCTGAAGAACACAATAAATGAGATTAATAAAGTAGAAAGCATTGGAAATAGAGCAGACCATATGGAAGAGATAATTACTGAGCTCAAAGATAGAAATCTAGAAGAGTTTCAGGTAGAAGAGGACAGAAAACTAAGATTTTTTAAAATATGGAGTGACTGTATGAGAAATATTTGACTCAATTGGGAAAAGCAAAATAAGGATAATGGGTATCCCAAAAGGAGAAGAGAGGGAGAAAGGAGTAGAGAGTTTATTTAAAGAAATAAGAGCTGAGAACTTTGCAAACCTGGGGAAGGAACTGGATATACAAGGACACGAAGCTAAGGGAACACTAAATTGTCTTAATGCTAAAAGACCTTCTCCAAGACACATTATACTAAAAGGATCAAAAGTCAATGACAAAGAAAGAATATTAAAGGTGGCCATAGAAAAGAAAATAACTCAGAAAGGAAGCCCCATAAGGTCACCAGTGGATTTCTCAGCAGAAACTCTACAGGGTAATAAAAAAGAGTGCAATGATATATTCAAAATATTCAAAGATGAACACTGTCAGCCAAGAAGACTCTCTCCAGCAAGGTTATTCTTCACATATGAAGGAGAAATAATGGCTATCCCAGACATACATTAGCTGAAAGAGTTTGCCACTAGACTTGCCCTAAAAAAAATGTTGCAAGATGCCCTCCTTTCTGAAGAAAATGACAAGATATCCAAACCTTTGAGCAAAGTGATAAACATACAAAATAAAAACACAGAAAATTAACATAGCTAAAAAGTCCGTATTACATAAACCAATCTAAAGATTCAATGCAATCTCAATCAGAGTCCCAATGACATTCTTCACGGAAATAGAACAAAGAATGCTAAAATCTACACAGAACCAATGAAGACTGCTAATAGCCAAAGCGATCCTGAGAAAAAAGAACAAAGTTGGAGGTATCACACACCCTGAATTCAAAATATACTACAAAGCTACAGTAATCAAAACAGCATGGTACTGGCAGAAAACCAGATACACAGATCAATGGCACAGAACTGACAGCCCCCAAATAAAACCACACATCTATCGACAGCTAATCTTCAATGAAGGAATGAAGAACATACAATAGAGAAAGGAAAGTCTCTTCAATAAATGATGTTGGAGAGCCGGCCCCGTGGCTTGGTGGTTAAGTGCGCGCGCTCCGCTGCTGGCAGCCCGGGTTCGGATTCCGGGCGAGCACCGACGCGCTGCTTCTCCGGCCATGCTGAGGCCATGTCCCACATACAGCAACTAGAATGGATGTGCAACTATGACATACAACTGTCTACCGGGGCTTTGGGGGAAAAATAAATAAATAAAATTAAAAATAAATAAATAAATAAATGATGTTGGGAAAACTGGACAGCCACACACAAAAGAATGAAAGTAGATCATTATCTTACACCATATACAAAAATTAACACAAAATAGATTAAAAAATTGGATGTAAGACCCAAAACCATAAAACTTCTAGGAGAAAACATAGGCAGTATGCTCTTTGACATACATCTTACGGAAATTACTTTGAATATCATGTCTCCTCAGGCATGGGAATCAAAAGAGAAAATAAACAAGGAAGACAACATCAGACTAAAAGGCTCTGCATGGCAAAAGAAACCATCCACAAAATGAAAAGACAACCTACCACTTAGGAGAAGATATCTGCAAATCATATATCCAATAAAGGGTTAATATTCAAAATACCTGAAGAACTCATACAAGTAAACAAGAAAAAAACAAACACCCAATAGAAAAATGGGAAGAGAATATGAACAGATATTTTTCCAAAGAAGATATCCTGACGGCCAACAGGCACATGAAAAGATGTTCAACATCACTAATTATTAGGGAAATGCAAATCAAAACTACAATAACATATCACCTTATGCCCATCAAAACAGTTATAATTAACAAGACAAGAAATAAGTGTTGGAGAGGATGCAGAGAAAAGGAAACCCTTACACACTGCTGGAGGGATTGCAAACTGGTGCAGTCACTATGGAAAACAGGATGGAGCTTTCTCAAAAAATTAAAAATAGAAATACGATATGATGCAGCTACGCCACTACTGGGTATTCATCCAAAGAACATGAAATCACTAATTCAAAAAGGTACACGCACACCTATGTTCATCGCAGCATTATTCCAACAGCCAAGACTTGGAAGCAACCCAACTGCTCATCAATGGATGAATGGATAAAGATATGGTATATATACAATGGAATACTTCTCAGCCATAAATAAGACAAAATCTTGCCATTTGTGATTAGGTGGATGGACCTTGAGGGTATCATGCTAAGTGAAATGAGACAGATGGAAAGACAATCACCATATGACTTAACTTACACGTGAAAGATAAAAAAACAAATACACTTGTAGAATAGACTGGTGGCTACCACAGGGAAAGGGGGTGTAGGGAGAGCAAAAGGAGTAAGGGGCACATGTGTAACGTGGTGGATGGCAACTAGATTTTTCATGGTGAACACCATGTGGTCTGTACAAAATTCAAGATATAATGATGTAAACCTGATATGGAGACATTATAAACCAATGAGACCTCAATTAAAAAAAAAACAAAAACAAAGGGCTGGCCCAGTGGCATAGCGGTTAAGTTCAAGCATTCTGCTTCAGTGGCCTGGGATTCGCCGGTTTGCATCCTGGGCACAGACCTACATACTGCTCATCAAGCCACGCTGAGGTGGCGTTCCACATAGAGCAACTAGAAGGACAACCATGACATACAACTATCTACTGGAGCTTTGGGAAGGAAAAAAGGAAAAAAAGGAGGAAGACTGGTAACAGATGTTAGCTGAGAGCCAATCTTTCTCAAAAAAAAAACCCAAAACCAAACCAAACAAAAAAACCACAGTAACTTTAATAAATCAAACAAAGAGCAACAGGCCGAGTGCTGATCTACAAAATGGTTTTTGAATGGTGTCAACCACTGAAAGTTCCACGGTTCATTATCTTTGAATCAATATCACTCTCACAATCCCACAGTCCTTATTCTACAGTTCAGAAGACTAAAACTCAGAAACACATATGGTCACAAAATCCATGTGTCTAGCCTCACAGTATAACTGTCCTTACAACCAGGGGTCTCAAACTGGGGGTCCACCAACGTGTTTAGTTACTAAGTGCCTATATAGGGCCGGCCCCGTGGCTTAGCGGTTAAGTGCGCATGCTCTGCTGCTGGTGGCCCGGGTTCAGATCCCAGGCGCGCACCGACGCACCGCTTCTCCGGCCATGCTGAGGCCGCGTCCCACATACAGCAACTAGAAGAATGTGCAGCTATGACATACAACTATCTACTGGGGCTTTGGGGGTAAAAACAAACAAACAAACAAAACAAAACAAAAAACAACTAAGTGCCTATACAGAATGTTTCATCTTTCATTATCTAATTGAGGTATAATTAACGTACACTTAAATACACACATTTTAAGCATTTGCTGGATGAGTGTTGACAATTGCATACACTTGTAGTAAAAACCACCTGAGACAAGATACAGAACATAGTTATCTCCCTACAAAGCCTTCTTGCTCTTTCCAGTCAATTCCTTTCCCCTTGCTCCCAGACAAGCAATTTCTGAGTTGAAAGTTACTAGACACACTATTCTGTATATGCACATTAGGCAGTTCACATAGCATTTTCACAGGATACCCCAATTGATTTTTCTTCTATTCTTTAGTTAACAATATGGGCAAAATACACATATATTTTTTGTGAGGAAGATCAGCCCTGAGCTAACATTCAATGCCAATCCTCCTCTTTTTGCCAAGGAAGACTGGCTGTGGGCTAACATCTGTGCCCATCTTTCTCCACTTCATATGGGATGCCGCCACAGCATGGCTTGACAAGCCGTGAGTCAGTGCGTGCCCAGGATCCGAATCGGTGAACCACGGGCCACTGAACCGGAGCGTGCACACTTAACTGCTATGCCACCGGGCTGGCCTCTGGGCAAAATATATTAAAATCTCCCACTAGACTTGTGGATTTGTCTATTTCTTCTGATTCCGTCAAGAGAGTTTTATATATTTGCAACAATTATTATTGAGTGGAAATACACTTAATTTTTTTTAATCTTTGGAGAAACACAACCTTTTTTCTTCTTTTTTGCTGGGGAAGATTTGCCCTGAGCAAACATCCATCGCCAGTCTTCCTCTATTTTATATGTGGGCTGCCGCCACAGCATGACTGACAAGTGGTGCAGGTCCGTGCCTGGGATCCGGGCCCACAAACCCAGGCCACCGAAGCAGAGCATACTGAACTTAACCACTACGCCGTGGAGCCGGGCCCGAAACACAACCTTTTACCATAATGACCTCTGTAGCTGTATTACTGCTTTTAACACTGTTGTCTGACATGAGGACCAGCTTGTTTTGAAGAGGTTGTTTTGCATCTGATGGGTCGCATTATGTCAGTTTGGATGCCAATGTTTGCCGGTACAAAGAGCAGCACAGAGCCTCGACTGCTGAAGGCACTACCGGTTGGTGATCAACAGACAACACAGATCCTTCACACCACTCTTCAAGTGTTCCTAGATTATAGCTAAATAGCTCTTCATAACACAACATATCCCAGTTTTCAGAAATATATTTAGTTACTCTAAAAATGTGAGGGTGGGAGGAACACTGTCTTCCGTGCACTCCTCCACCAGCCTCAGCTTCTCTGCACACCAGTCAGTTGTTTCCCATGGCCTCCTTATATGGATACTTAGTGTTCTAGGTCATGCACCAACAGTGGCACCTGATTCCCTTTCCCAATCTACCCATCACTCATGGCTTGTCTGCATCCAGAGGGTTGCTTACTGCCTGCCCAGTGACTGTTGACTACCTCTGGTCCTGGCAACCTAGTCAACTGCTTCACCATCCAGTGGGCTTCCATGATACTTTCTCCAACAAGGTCTGAAGTCCAGCCTTGAGGAGAGGGCACCCCTACAAGTTTGCTTTTCCTTAGGGACTCTACATCAAATCTAGGATGTTTTTTACAATTCTCCTTACATCTTTACGTTACAGTTCTCTTGTTTAAATCAAAGTGTGATTTCTGTCTCCTGATTTCATGCAGACTCACACACAATTGAGAAGAACAATGACCCCTGTGGACGAACGAGGGAAGGAGAAGATTTAGGGATATGTTTAGTCGAGCTTTTATACCTGAGCAATGAGCTAAGCTCCTTGCCAATAGGAAAGACATTCACAGAATTCACGGGTCCTCACCAACTTTATCTTCAGAACCTTCATCAATTGTTTCACCATGGCACAGCTAGCTCATTGGGACACCAAGTGGCAAATAGAGAGGGTGACGTGGATATTACCAAGCGATATGGAGCCTTCAGTGCTTTCTGGCAACCTGCATTGTTGGGGGAGTCTTCTGGTCCTTTACCTGTAGAGCGATTCTAGCCCCCTAGATATGTCAGTGTCTATAAAATATCAAACAGGAGGGGTCACTCTGGATGATCAGTCAGAATCAAAGGCCTCATCCAGGTAGGAGATGGAATCTTCAGGTGGACTAGAAAACCACTATGTTTATTAACATAAACATTTGCTAAGATTGATGATAACATAAGTGAATTACTGATTAATTCCTTGAATGAATTTGCTATTCATAAAATTAGAACACATTCATCCTTTCTATTTTCTTTTTTTTAATAATTTTATTTACTTTTATTTTTGTTTCCCCAAAGCCCCAGTAGATAGTTGTATGTCATAGTTGCACATCCTTCTAGTTGCTGTATGTGGGACGCAGCCTCAGCACAGCCAGAGAGGTGGTGCATTGGTGTGCGCCCGGGATCCGAACCTGGGCCGCCAGCAGCGGAGCGCGCGCACTTAACCGCTAAGCCACGGGGCCGGCCCTCTCCTATTTTCTCTTGATTCACATCCTTTGAACAGACATCACTTCTTTTTCCTGTTAGGTATGCATGGAAGATTAGAATCCTCCTGGAGCATTTTCCCCAAATAAAACGTCTCTACTGTCAAATCTGGGAGTAACCCTTGATGCACTCCCCTCTCACCCCAGAAATGAGATCAACCAAATATAGAACCCTTTCCCCATCTCCTACTCCCGTCCCTTCCAATATTGGTAACTCCTATGACTTTTCCATTCATGACTTAAATATTTATCAACTCCCCTACCTTCACCTACTAAAACATAGAGAGAGAGAAACTGATACTGTCTCTCCTTAGCTCCAGAACCCTCATCAATTTGTAATAATATATTTATGTTCTTGAAGAGATGTTTGCCTCCTCCAATAGTTTACAAGATTCCTAAGAACAGCCTTGAATCAAATTTTTTCAGAGCACTAATTAAAGGTTCAGACGTTCATTAAGGGTATAACCTCCAGTAAACGAAGACATGAAGTTTCAAAATGCCTGGATTCTTTCACTTTTACCTTCTATAAAACTCTCAAGTCATTTCCTTTATTTTGTTTTCCATAACAAGCATCCACATCTAGGTTCCATGATCATGTTTTAAAACTCACTATCATAAGATTCTATCCTGATTCCACGTCTTCATGACCATGTTTCCTGAAGGCCATTCCCAAAGCAGGAGTTAGTGGGCTCTATTTAAGTTGTAAATGGATTCAAGTCTCTCTCCTGCAAAAACATTTCAGAAGTTTCTACGGCCTTAGAATATTGTCCAGAGCACCTCACTCCCCTGGTCCTGTCCCTGCTTTCCACTCTATTTCCCACCACTCTGTCTGTTCTGCTTCTGCCAACCCTCTTTCCTGAGGTTAAGAAATACACCAAGGTCTCAACTACGCTGGATTTTGCTCATCAAGTTCCCTTCACATGAAATGTTCTCACCCACTCCACAATTCCTCACAATAGCTCAATGACTTGACTAGGTCAATCCTACTCAGGCTTTGCTTCACAACTTAAAACTCAATCCCTCCCAATACATATTACCACCTCATGTTAAGCCAGTCTGGTGTCCATATCACAAACTTGCCACTATTCATTTAAGATCTGTATTCTCAAACAGACGGGGAAGCCCCATGGTGGCTGTACTATGTCCATTTTGATGGCCTCTATTTCCCTGTCCCTGCACCGTTCCTAGCTCATTAAATGAATTCAATAATCACTTGTGGATTCTCAGGCAACTGCCATTCCTCACAAAGACGTTACAGTATACTATGCACAAATAAAAGAAACAAAAAAATAGAATCACAACCTAAAAATCAAAGACGACTCAAACAAAATGCACACAATATAATACAAACCAAAACAGTATTTTTGCAAGATTTTTGTATTTTTACGCAGAATGACAGTGGATAGGATATTCTTTTTGAAAACAACAGCTTGAAAATTAAAATTTCTTCCTTATGTTTCTCCATAGTTTTTACACGTTTTTAAAAAGTTGATTCAGAAA
The DNA here is from genome assembly GCF_020826845.1 of Diceros bicornis minor. Lineage (NCBI taxonomy): Eukaryota > Metazoa > Chordata > Mammalia > Perissodactyla > Rhinocerotidae > Diceros > Diceros bicornis. The sequence continues at coordinate 9,788,805 of NC_080769.1, forward strand.
CTACAAATGGCACAAGACCTAGAGAAGGAAATTTACAATATCCAGCCAAAGTAGATGCACATTTCCCTTTCACTAGAAAACCAACATGAGAAACTTACACTGAAAATACACCCCCACAAATGTAAAACAACACATACAGAAGTTTATTCACTGTAGGTGATTAACAGATGTTAAGACAATTGTTAGAAAGCTGGCTGGGAACAACATATTCTGAGTATCAAAATATCACCCCACATGTGACCTGTTATTCACCAGGAAAAGTCTACCTTTAAAACAGAGCGCTTTGGTCATCACTACCTTAAGCAAGTAATCAAAGGTGGCATGAGTAACTGAGAGATGGCATAAATTTCTGTCTTTCCCTATGTAATGCAATTTCATGTACACATCACCTACATCATCTTTGGAAGTCTCCACACCAGGAGTTGGTACACTTTGGTCACAGGCCTGTTTGTGTAAATAAAGCTTTGTTGGGACACGGCTATGCCCATTTATTTACTTAGGTCTATGGCTGCTTGCCCACCACAAAGGCAGAGCTGAGTAATTCTGCCACCTTATGGCCTGCAAAGCATCAAGTACTCACTATCTGGTCCCTTGCAGACCAAAAGTTTGCCAACGTCTGCTCTGGACCCAATTACCAGTTGGCAGGAAACACAAAATATGCAGGAAACATTTAAGCACACTGTGAAAAAAAAATCAGAAACGTCAAAATACATGACTTTTCAAAAGAACACTTGTGCCTTTTCTAAAAGTCAATATAATGCGACAAACAATATCAACTGATCTATCATAAAAAAGAATAAAAGAGATAAAAAATTGCCATATATAAATCTTGATAGTGTCCTAGATACAAAAACATTTTTTGGAACAAAGTGGAGTAGTTTAGTTTTTACAGAGAGTAGATACGAGATGACATCATTATCTCTAATTTTTTGGTGTGGAATAATAGTATTGTGCTTTTAGTAGGATCATGTCTTTGTCTCTAGGAGAAGTATTTAAAGGCAAGTATCATGAATGTAACTTATTGTTAACTTACTCTCAAATAGTTCACCATAAAATGTATTTATCTATGGAGAGAGTAAACATGCAAAATGCTACAAATGGGTGAATCTACTATAAAAAACAGTCATTCTACTGGATATTCACATTTTCTGTAGGTTTTAAGATTTTATGAAAGAAAAATATAGGGAAAAAAACAGTGCAAATTCCTGTTAACGGAAAACTGAATTATTCTAGAACCAGTGTCGCCAAGTCTCCACCTGTTTCTCCTGGAGGCCCGTTTTGAAGTCCTGTGGGGATATACGGGCCTAGAAGTTCAGATGATGAGACAGCTGAGTCTCGCTGCTTTTTTTTTTTTTTAGAAGACTTCCGGTCTACATACGTTTATATTTATAAACAAAAATACGCACACCCCTGACAGCTGTGAAATGTGAAACAACGGAGTCCCTTACGTCTAAGGGCTTTAAAATGGCGCTGGGGAGCCATTAAGGAAACGGGGGTCACGCGAGTCCTCGTGGAGCAGAACAGGAACTCTGAACTGAGGACCCTGGAGAAACCTGCAGCCCCTCCCAGTGACGGACTTCTGCCTCCCACCAGCTGCCTCAGCGATCAACTACGTTTAGCCAAGAGTAGGTTCCTGCCACCAACGCCAATTAACATTCTGTGTAACGCAAACCCCCTTCTTTAAAAGCCCCTTTTCCTCCCTAGCGGCCACTATGGGGGTTTCTACCTGAATCTGTGCTCCCGGAATTGTAGTTCTATGAGCCCCAAACAAACGCCTCTCTGCCTCTCATACTGGCCCTTTACTTTTCTCCACTTTATTTCACACCTGACAAACTACCTTCCCTTTCACCTTTATGTAACGTTCAAAAATAAAGAACAAGCAAAGACAAAGGCAGATTCTCAGACGACACATTCGTTCGCACAGGAAAAGCAGAAGAGGCCCCTGAGCCAACTTTCCCCCGGACTCACGGGAACACGACGGGGTCGCCAGGTCCGTGAGAACCGGAGCGCGCGGGGCCTCAGCAACGGGACTCGAGCAGCGGAAATTCTTCTCCTTCCGGAGAAAAGTCCCGAGGTTACTTCGGAGGCTTCTGAACAGGGGAGCCCAGGGGATGAAAACCCCCCGCACACGCGCCCTTCCCGCCCCGGCTCCGCGCGGGGACAGCGGCCGGGCGGACGCGAGCGGAGGGGCCCGGCCCCTCTAAGGAGGCCCCTCGGGGTCACACCTGTCCTTTACCGCCCTCCGTGCCTCCCAGGGCGCTCCCTGCACGCGGGCCTCACCAGGGACGGGGAAACCTCCAGAAGACCGACGCAACCGCCGCACGAAGCACGGAGCCACCGGACAAAAAGACCGCGAGAACTGGTGACGCCACTTCCGCTTCCTGGTTCGAGCCTTAAAGGCGGGGCTCCAGGACCCCGGCTGCCAATCACGTCCATCCATTTGAGAGAGAGAAATTGCAGTTCTCCCCGCGTAGAGGCGGGTGGCCCTGGGGCCGGCTAGTTGTGGGTGCTGACGGCCGAAATAGGCCCCGCGGGTCAGGTAGAGGATGGAAGCCGGCCTGTGGGATGAGGGCGGCGCCCAACCGCGGGTGTGGGGTTGGGGGCAAGACCTGGCCCAGCCCAGAGTTTAGAGGTCCGAAGGGAGAGGGGCGGGGGCTTAGGCCACTGGGTGCTCGTCAAAAGCTTCTCGGCCCGCCTGTCCTCGCCTTCCTAGAGCCCTTTCCATGCTTCTTCTGTAATATGCCAGCCACGCCATGAGATGGCCTATCTGCTCCTTTCGATCAATGCCGTATTTAACCTTTATTTCCCCTTATTTGCTTTTATTTATATTGGACACCATGCTAAACGCTGATCATTGATACCTTTGCGTTTTCAGCGTAACCACATTTTCTGTAACTTTTAAGTTTTTTAAATTAAATATGTATTTCTTTTTTCATTTTCCGATCTTACCATAACGTCCAGAGCTACCCAAACTGAATTTTGAAATACCACTGATACCAGGCATTCTAAACTCAGGAATGGTTCTAATTGTTCTCCAGGAATCAAGTTAGCAGTGGGTTTCAGTGGGTGGCCTTTGTGGAGTTAATAAAGGTCATTTAAATCCTGATTTATAAGCACATTTTACCAAGAATTGTTCAGGTGCATTATTAAATGTGTTTTATGTACCTATTGAATCGATGACTATTTTGCTACAGCAATGTTTCATCTGTTGTTTATGTTGGGGAAGAAGGAGAATCCCCCTCCGCCCTTTTCCTTAAGGTTCTTCTGGCTGGCCAAATAATTAAGAAGACAGGTTAGCAGGAGAAAATAATACCAAGTTTAATAACATGTATACATAGGAGAAACCAGGGAAACTGAGTTTCTCAACATAATCCAGAGATTCTCCTCTTAAATACCATCTTCAGCTAAAGACAAAGGAGGATGTTGGGGGTGGGTGGTGTTTTGGGATTTCAGAGGGGAAGAAGACAATTTACATGAAGAGGGAAATGTAAATGTTTGTCTGACAGTGCTTTGCAGGGCCACCTATAGAAAATGTGGCTGGAGAGACAGGAATTATAGTAATCAAGAGTGTGTAGATTTAAATCTTCTTCTTCCGTCCTGATAAGAGTTTTCACAGATAAGGTCATCCCCACCTCTTCCCACTACACAGAGGGAGATACATTTACAAATGTAAATATTTGGTAAACAGAACTTTGTTAAGAATGTGCTTAGTGAGGACCCTGCCAGCCTGTCTACACCCAGAGTTAAATTCCTTTAGGCAGTTTGGGGGAGGTCAAATCTGTCAGAGAAAATAATCAAGGTAAAGAGATATATTTCAGGGTGGCCAATTTTGATCTCCCACACTTACAAAGTATTTAACATTTATGTAGCCAAGAAAGCATTTTTTTAAAAATAATTTCTCGGTTTCTGGCCTGGCCTTAAAAATTCACTTTGAACTCTAGATTACAGACAGATTTCCTAATTTTCTTCTAAAATTGTTTATCTATCTATCTATCTATCTATCTATCTATCTATCTATCTAGTGAGGAAGATCAGCCCTGAACTAACATCTGTCAATCCTCCTCTTTTTGCTGAGGAAGACTGGCCCTGAGCTAACATCCATGCCCATCTTCCTCCAGTTTATGTGGGACACCGCCACAGCATGGGTTGACAAGTGGCGCATTGGTACGTGCCTGGGATCGGAACCCGGGCCGCCAGCAGCGGAGCGCGCGCACTTAACCACTACGCCACTGGGCTGGCCCCTAAAATTTTTTATTTTTAATCACATTTTAATCTTGGATCCTCACACAGTGTATTTTGGCATGTAGTGTGGGGTACTGGATGCAATTAATTTTCCTCCAGTAAGATGATCGGTTATTGTAGTATCATTTATTGATGAACTATCCTAACCTACTGATTTCAAATTCCACCTTAATTAAACAGTATATTCCTATATATACCGGTATCAGTTTCTAGACTCTTCTGTGCCAGTAATATTTACTTATGCCTATAGCACACTCTTTCAGTTATGATAGTTTTATATTAACTTTTCATATTTAGTGGTAAAAATATCATTGTAACTAATGTTTGTTGCATCTTAACGCTCTAGGTGCTTCAAAGATATTAAATGTTCTATGCTGCTAATGATTTTGCTACTCTCATTATTTTCTCTTTGGTTCATGTTTTGGAACAGCTATATTGCAAAATAATTCACCATGCCATACACTTTCTCCATTTAAAAAGATACCACTCAGGGGCTGGCCCCATGGCATACTGGTTAAATGCTCACGCTCCGTTGTTGGCGGCTCGGGTTCGGATCCCGGGCGCACACCGATGCACCTCTTGTCAGGCCATGCTGTGGTGGCATCCCACATAAAGTGGAGGAAGACAGGCACAGATGTTAGCCCAGGGCCAGTCTTCCTCAGCAAAAAGATGAGGATTGACATGGATGTCAGCTCAGGGCTGATTTTCCTCACCAAAAAAAAAAAAAAAAAAAAGGATACCACTCAATGTTTTTTAGTATGTTCAAAGAGTTATGCAACCATCACAATTTTATAACCTTTTCATTACTCCAAAAGCACGCTTTGGTTGTCATAACACCATTTTCTTATTCCCTTAAGATCTAAGCTGCCATGAGTCTAATTTCTGTCTGTATATATTTGCATTTTCTAGACATTTCATGTAAATGAAACCATACACACTTTTGTCAATGGTTTCTTTTCGCTTACTATGCTTTTCAAGGTTCATATGTTGTAGCATATATCATTCCTTTTTATTGCTGAATGATATTCCCATGTATGGATATAATGCATTTTATTTATCTCTTCATCAGTTGATGGACATTTGGGTTGTTTCCACTTTGGGGATACCATGAGCAATGCTGCTATGAAAATTCATGTGTATCTTTTTCTGCAGACATATTTTCATTTCTCTTGGGTCTCCTATCAGAGTTCTCCAGAGAAAAAGAACATATGGCCCTGGACCATACTGTAACATCACGAAGATCATTTATACATATAAAAATGTTATATAATGAAATTTATAAAAATCTATATATCTAATGAAATTTACTATGGAAATGACTCATGACGTGACTATGGAGGCAAGTCCCATGATCTGTTTGCAGTTGCAGACAGGATGCAAGAAAAAACTTGCCCAGTGATTGTCTCATCTACAGCTCATTACTCAAAGGTTGCACCTGCTATCATATAGGCTTTAAGGATTAAAGAAATCCTTCATCAAGTCCCCTTTATTTACTGTTTCATAGCATAAACTCCGCCACATGAGAGAGACAGAGAGAGAACAAGACAGCAAGAGAATATGGAGTGCCAGGTCTCTGCAGCTGATGTGAAAGTCCTAAAGAGTCATGTGGAAAAACTAATAAAAAATGAAATCTTATAAAAGTTTTCTGAGTAAAAGATTTTTTTTTGCTGATAAGCATGCAATTAAAAAAATCACAAAAGGTGACCAAAAAAACCTGGAGAGCAGGAAACCCTGTGGTGCAGTTCAAAGACCTGAAACCCAGAGACACTGCATAGATTCAGGTCTCAAGGCCTGAGAGCCAGGAGCACAAAAAGCAAGGGAACATTATCCCAGCTCAAGAGTGAGGCAGAGAGAGAATTCAACTTTGCTCCACCTTTTTCTCCTACTCAAACCCTAAATCAGATTGGATGATGCCCACCCATACTGGAGAAGACAATCTGCTTTACTCAGTCTACTGCTTCAAATGCTAATCTCCTTCTAAAACACCCTCATGGTCATACACAGAAATAATATATTACCAGATATCAAGACTTCCTGTGATGCAGTCAAGCTGACACATAAAACTAATTATCACAGGTATATACCTATAAGTAGAATTGCTGGGACATATAGCAACTATATGTTTAACATTTAGAACTACCAGACTATTTCCCCAAGTGGCTGGATCAATTACAATCCTACCACCAATGCATGAGGGTTCCAATTTCTCCACATCCTTGCTAACGCTTGTTATTGTCCGTCTTTTACATTTTAACCCTCCAGTGATGTGAACTGATAGCTCATTGTGAATATGATTTGCTTTTCTCTAACGATTAGTGATGTTAAGCATCTTTTCATGTGCTTGTGACCATTTCTATGTTTTCTATGGAGAAATGTCTGTTTAAATCCTTTGTTCATTTTAAAATTACATCCTCATTTTATTGTTGAGTTGTAAGTTCTTTATATAATCTGTAAATATTCCTTCTCACATACATGATCACATATATGAGTTGCAAATATTTTCTTCCATTCCACGACTCCATCCACTTTACTGAGAGTGTCTTTTGTATTACAAAAGTATTTAATGTTAATAAGTGTCCTTTGAAGTACAAAAGTTCTTAATTTTGATAAAGTACAATTTACCTATTGTTTCTTTGGTTGCAAGGTACTTTAGATATCAGATCTAAGAAGCCATTGCCAAACTCAATGTCATGAAGATTTTCACCTATTTTTTATTTGGCACTTTTACAGTTTTTGGTCTTACATTTAGGTCTTTGATCTATTTTGAATTAATTTTTGTAAACAGTGTAAGGTTAAGGGCCCAACAATATTCTTCTGAAGGTGGATATCCAGTTGTCTCAGTACCATATGAGGACAAGATTATTTTCTTTCTCCATTGAATTCTCCCAGCACCCTTCTCAGAAATCAATTGTGAATATATGTCAGAACTTATTTCTGGACTCTCAATTCATTCCATTAATCTATATGTCTGTCCATAAGCCAGTAAACACTGTTTTGATTACTGTAAATTTCTGGTAAGTTTAAATCAGCTGACAAGTTCAAGTCAAAGAAAGAAAAAAACTGAGGCAAATGGGAAACATAAAATGACTAAATGAAATCCAAACTTAATACAGTTACATCACTTATAAATGGACTAAATGCTTTTATAAATGGTAAGGATTATTAGTGTGGATGCCATAAATATCAAGATTAATGCAAAGTAAGAATTTGAGTTGAATCCTAGACTACATGAAGGACAAGCATGAGAAAAGGTGAAATTTGAGTGATTAGTTAATAGTATTTTATCAATGTTAATTTCTTGGCTTCAATAATTGTACTATGGTCACCTAAGATGTTAACCCTACAGGTAGCTCAGTGAAGGATATACATGAACACACTGTCCTATTTTCATGACCTCTCTGGATGCCCAATTTTATTTCAACATGCAACATTTACTAAAATCCAGATTTTAAAAGTTTCACCTCTGTGATGTTTATAAAGAGACATCTAAAAACTGTTACAGTAAGATTGAGAAATAAAGGAAAACAATATGATATAGCTACATAAAAATCTGACAAAATAGATTTTACTGGAATGCACATTCTTACACATAAAAAGTTACAGATAATTTTTGAAAGGTTCAAATCACCAAAGAAGTACAACAATTTTAAAATGGTATACACCTAATAACACAGCCTTCAAAATACAGCAAACAAAAATGGACCAAATGATAGGAGAATTACCAAAGCCACCATTAGAGCGGAATATTTTAATACACCACTCTCTGGACTAGATAGTGCAGAGGAACAAACATTCAATAGCCACCAAAGACTTGAACAAAACAATGAACAAGCTGGACCCACAGACACGTATAACACTGCTGACTGCAAGGATACAATACATGTTCTTTTCTAGCTTAGATGGGACACTTATGAAAATTGAGCACAAACAGGCGCAGGAAGCATATCTCAAGCATTTCCAAAGATTAATAAAATTCCCTAAACACAATGCAATTCAGTTAGCAATCAATAACAAAAACACAATAAAAACACCATATGCTGGAAATTTAGAAACAAATTTTGTAAAACGCCACCTGTCAAAGCACAAACTGTGGTAGAAATTAGATATTTCTAACTGAAAATTTAAAGAAAAAACTACTTAACCAAACTTTGTGAGAGATTCAGCTAAAGCAATATAAAGATAATCAAAGCCTAAAATGATTGCATAATAGGAAAGAAGAAAGTCTGAAAAATAATGAGCTGTGCATTTTATTTTAGAGGTAGAAAAATAACAACAAAGTACAGTCATGCATTTCTTAACGATGGGGATACATTCTGAGACATGCATCATTAGGTGATTTTTGTATTTGTGTGAACATTACAGAGTCTACTTACACAAACCTAGATGGTATCACCTACTACACAGCTAGGCTATATGGTACTAATCCTATGGGACCACCTGCATATATGTGTGGCCACATATGTCATATATGTGCTTTGCCATCAACCAAAATGCCATTATGTGGTGCATGACAGGAAACACAACTAAACTAGAATGAAAGTAAAAATAAAGATAAGAATAGAAATTAACAAAATAGAACATTCAATTGGATTGCAGTGTGTGCCCCCAAGATTCATCTCATCTCTGGAAGCCCTAATCCCCAAGCTGATGGTTTCTGGAGATGGAGCCTTGAGAGGTAATAAGGTTTAGAGGAGGTCATGATGGTGAGACCTCCAAGAGGGTATTAGTGCCCTGATAAGAAGAGACACTATAGTCGAATTCACTGGGTTCATCTCTTGGTGTGTGCAGAGCAGGAAAGCACAACCAAGGCAGAAGTAGGTGAAGAAAAGTTTTATTGCTGGTCCAAGCAATGAAGAACAGCGGGGATAGCTCCCAAAGCAGTGTCTCTCTGGGCCAGCGCCATGGCTTAGCGGTTAAGTGCGCACGCTCTGCTGCTGGCAGCCCGGGTTCGGATCCCGGCGCACACCGACGCACCGCTTCTCCGGCCATGCTGAGGCTGCATACAGAACTAGACGGATGTGTAGCTATGACATACAACTATCTACTGGGGCTTTGGGGGAAAAATAAATAAATAAATAAAATTATTTAAAAAAAAAAAAGCAGTGTCTCTCCGAGCACACTGCTGCTGGAGAGCTGAGACACAAGGGAGCAGAAGATACCAGGTTTATTGGTAACAACTGCGTTAACAACCGTTTTCATTTAAGGTACGTGTGCATAGCATGCATACACGTTATTACATACATTGCATGATCTAAAAAATGGCTATTTGGACCCTCCCAGAGGAGGAGAATTTAGGATGCAAATGAGTTAAGGTAACTTCAGGATGATGTGCTGCACCCATTCATGGGGGTCTTGCTGCAAATGAGTGAGTTTCTCTGCAAGATAGCAACATCTGCAAAATGGGGACAGCAACTTCTGCAAAACAGAACACTTCTTGTCAGAAAAACATTTCAGAGACCATGTTAGTTGTTCATCAGATTTTCGGTAACCCTTTCTTTGCCTGGTTCCCTGGTCCCAACACCAGAGAGCTTGATGGCTTTCTGTCTGTCATGTGAAGACAGAGAGAAGGCAGTCATCTACAAGCCAGAAGAGAGCTCTCTCTAGGAACCTACCTTGCTGGCATCAGCTATTGGAACTCACCCTCCAGAAAATGAATTTCTATTGTTTAAGCCATTTGGTCTATGATATTTTGTTATGCCACCTGAGCCTAGCAACATAGAACACAAACCAGATATACAGTAGGTTAACCAAACCAATTTTCTTTGGAATGAATTAACAAAACTGAATAAATCTGAGCAAGATTAAAATAAGAAAAATGAAGAGTCACAAGGAAATGATAGTAGGAATGAAAAGGGGGATACAAAGGTATATAATTACAAAAGCCACAAATACTAAAAACATAAGAAACTATAAATTGGAAAATAGAAAATTTCCTGTAAAACATAACTTGCCCAACTGACTTGTGATAAATTGGAAAACTTAGCAGTCCAACAAGCATAAAAGTAATGTAATCCTTGCTTTTAAATTATTTCAAAATATGGGCCGGCGCCGTGGCTTAGCGGTTAAGTGCGCGCGCTCCGCTACTGGCGGCCCGGGTTCGGATCCAGGGCGTGCACTGACGCACCGCTTGTCTGGCCATGCTGAGGCCACGTCCCACATACAGCAACTAGAAGGATGTGCACCTATGACATACAACTATCTACTGGGGCTTTGGGGGAAAAATAAATAAATAAAATTATAATAAATAAATAAATAAATAAATAATTTCAAAATATGAAAACAAAACTAGTAACAATGGCAACAACTAATCCACATTCAGATGATTTTGCTAGTGAATTTTGACTTATATAAGAGCAACAATTCTCATATAGAAATTGTTTAGGAGTTTAGAAAAGGAGGAGATACTCCAATCTTTATACAAAAACCAGGCAAGAATAGAGTAAGAAAAGAATGTGACAGGCCAACATTCTTCAGAAATACTTGTAAAAATCTTCTGTAACATATCAGCACACAGAATATATTCAGGTATAAAAGATAATCTATTATGTCTAAGTTCAGTTTTCCTGGCATTACAAGGTTGCTATAACGTTGGATTTCTAGTTAACTCGCCATATTTATATTTTTAATCCATTTAATCTATATTTTCACTCACATATTAGGTATCTATCATAGGGAGACAGTTCTAGAAACTTGAGTGAGAACAGCAAACAAATATGATCATCTCAGAGGAATCAGGGGAAAGCATTTAATAAATTAAGAAGGCATTTATGAGAAAGCAAATTCTCAAACTATGAAAAGTAGGATAAAGCATTAACCTTGTAAAATCTACAACCAATACAGTGAATGGTAAAGATGGAAAGCATAGCCCACTAGCGTTTGGAAGAAGATAAGGACACTCTGTTTACTAACTCTAGTCATGACTGTATGGGAGGTCTTGTTTGGTCAGTAAAGCAAGAAAACACATGAATAATTTAAGGAATGAAATGGAAAAATAAAATTACCATTAATTACAGAAGATATGATTGCCTATGCAGAAAATTCAAAAAAACATTTTAAAAGTTAATATTTAAGAAAGTTGAACAAGGCTGCTAGATAAAATTCAATATACAAAGATCAACTGCATTTTATATATCAACAATCAGAGAAATTAAATTTAAAAATATACATTTTAACAAGAAAATTACAAAATGCTTAACAATAATCTAATCAAAATACGCAGAGTCTTTTTCGGAGAAAATGGTAAGATCTTGATCTCCTTCGAGGAAAACTTAAATAAAGGGGGAGAAACACTGTTCGTGGATTGGAGGGTTCAATACAGAAAACACACCATTCCCCTTAAAATGCTTTATTTAGAGTTTCAGCAAATGTCTAATAAAAAGTAGACTTACTATTATTAGAGGAGCCTCACAAGCTGATACAAAATATATACAGATCTCCCCACAACTTACTGATCACAAAAGAAAAATGGGAACTGCACAGTGCAAACACCGGACATTTGCACCACTTTACACCAGGTGATCAAAATTAACATCACCCATGATGGGAAAAATGAAATCACAGGCCTTTCTGTAGTGACACCCTGAAGTGTACATCTCTCTTTTGGTATTCAACCCAAAATTCAAAACCTGAATCTACTTGTGAGGAAACTTCAAAGAAATCCTAAGTGGCAAATGCTCTTGGAAATAGCTGTATTCTTAAAAATTATCCACAACATAAAAGACAAACACAGGTAAAGGAAATGCCTGAAACTGATTAAAGAAACAGGACCACTAAAAACAGTACATGACCCTGGACTAAAGGGGACACTTTACAACAAAGGACATGGGACGGCTGATGAAATAGGAACGTAGACCTCAGATCTGATAATACTCCTGTTCTTGGGAAACACACACTGAAAATATTAAGTGGTAAAAAGGCATGATGTATGTAACTTTCCCTTAAATGATTCAGGAAAAAAAATCACAGACACTGAGAGAGGGAGAGAGAGAATGAATCACAAATAAAATGCAGAAAAATGTTAAAAGTTAGGGAACCTGGGTCGAGCTATACTGGAGTTCTTTATACTAGTCTACCAACTTTTTCTCTATGTCTGAATAAATGTCAAAATTTTAAAAAGAAGCCGAGAATAGAAAAGACACACCTAAAGAAGAACAATGGCATAGGAAGTAGCTTTATCAGGCATTAAGAAATATGGTAGAGTTAATATAATACAAGTGGCATTGGGGCACAGATTAGACCAACTGACCAAAGGCACAGAATATCAAGCCCTGAAACATTCAAAACAATGTGAAATTTTTCAGTGGCTGATCCGACACTGCAGATCAGCAGGGAAAGTTGAGCTTTTCAATGTATGATCTTGTGAAAATTTTATGTCCATTGGAAGATAATTTAAATTAGACATATATTGATACCATATACAAGAAACAACCCTGATGGATTAATGACATACATTTGTGACCAAAGCTATAAAAATTTGGTAAGGCAAAGCAGTAGAACATATTTATAATGTCAGAGTAAAAAAAATTTTCTAAAACAACATAAAGGAAAGGTTGAATAAATATGCCTATGCTCAAATTAAGAAATCCTTTTCCTTAAGAAAATATAAAACAGAAAACAGAAAGTAGAAACTACTGCAGTCGTGTAACTCAGAAATGATGAGTTTCACACTGTCTAAAAAAAAAAGCCTTAAAAGTTATTTTTAGGGGCTGGCCCCATGGCTTAGCGGTTAATTGCGTGTGCTCCGCTGCTGGTGGCCCGGGTTCGGATTCCGGGCGAGCACTGATGCAAAGCTTGTCAGGCCATGCTGTGGTGGCATCCCACATCAAGTGGAGGAAGATTGGCACAGATGATAGCTCAGGGCTGATCTTCCTCACAAAAGTTTTTTTTAAAAAGACCTATTAGAAAAATCAGCAAAATATATGACCAGGTATTTCTCCAAATAGCCAAAGTAACTGTAAACATGTTCATGCCATCAGTAATTATGGTAAGGCAAATTAAAACTACAATGAGATATCATTTCACAACCACTTTTGGAAAATATTATAATTAACTAATAAGGGTGAACACGTACAAAGGGAATGAATCAAATAAACACAGAAATCAATAATGACAGCTTTCATAAACAGTTCGAAAATCACATAAGATAGCTATTTCCTTGTTATGGGCTATGTATATAAGTAGCAAAACTAGGAAGAGAACTGAAGAAACGGTGTATTTGTGCCCAGATCTTAATTTATAAAGGTGACTGAGTGAAGACATGAATAGGTTAATGCCATTAGAAGAAAAGTTTATTACTAAAAATCCCAAGAGAAAGGTCATGGGAAGGTGCAGGGCTAAATGGGGGAGCACCAGAGTCAGTCAGGAGGCGGAAGTGAGGGGAGAGCACGGGTCAGAGACTTTACTGGGGTGTCCACGGGAAAGGGCAAGTTAAGGCAGAGTAAACAGTTTAGAATTGGCTAGTTTGAATAATTCTGGCAGTCTTTGGAGAAAAGGGAGGTCCACAGTTGTCTGGTACCTAGTCCTGGGTTGATTTACAGCAGGGGAAATATTGGCTTTGTGTGTAAGAGCTAGATAATGGAGGTAGCTTTCTATGCCAGCTTTGGACTGCTCAGTTAACACGTGAAAGATGGACACAAAAGCATATTATCTTTAGGAATTAGCTAGCCTAGGGAGGGGCAGTCTCTCATCAGCCAACCTGACCCCCAAAATGTGAAAACATCATACTATACAGCAAGTTAAAATCATGATTAATAAAATTAGTCCCCTATCATTTGACATTATACTAAGGAAACTGTGGGGTGATGATAGTGGAGATTTTTAGAGGGGGCCATAAATTGCCCTAAGCAGCATGGAAAACATTTGATATGAGAGTAAGAAGGAGGAACACTGGTAGAAGAATAAGCAGTCATTGTAAGCCCACCCATGTTCACCTTTTTCATTATGTATGGCATTAATCAAGAAAAAAGATCTGAAAATTTTTTGGAGCACCTAATAATATCTTGGTGGAGCCATCACATGTGTTAGAAGTGTGAGTCTGACAATAATCAAAGTGGCAAGTCTGGTAGTGATGTTGTTGGAGGGTATGAACTAAGTCAATGAAGTATATGAAAAGATTAGTGGTTTTGTGTGTAACCAAGGGGAAGGCATATTCATAGTTGGAGATGCAGGACAGGAGGTGATGGTACAAAACTGAAAAGGTGTAGTAGGAGAAGGCCCCGGGAAGAGAGTGGTCCTCTCCCCAGGGGGTCAAGGGGTTGACTGATATGTCAGGTATCTCTGCAGGAAAGCAGGCATTTTCATTCATTGTTGGACTGGCACAGACACGAGCAACCTCTATCAGATTTCCCCATAGGTGTGGCAGTGCAGGGATGTAGGTTTTGGCGGAGAGCAGGGAGCATACCAGGATCATGGGCTACGCAGCAAGCTCAGAAACACAACAGAATCCCTAATATCAATAGTAAAATAGCAAAAATGGCATGTCCAGTTGTGCCTTAATTGACGGAAGCCAAGAGTGTCATGAACTGGGTGAAGTCTTCTCCAATGGCAAAGTCTTGGGCTGGGGTAATGTCATCTGAAGTGATGTCATTGCCCACAGTGAGCTTCTGGGGCAGGGTGATGTCATCTAGGAGGTGGGACTGGTCTCATCATTTGCCATGTTCCCTTATAAAAAGTTCAAGCAGTTTTGAAAGAGCCTATATGATCAACTACTACTATTGCTGTACTTATGCAAATAACTGGGGCAAGTTTATTGAAACTACACTTATTTTGTAAACTAATGAGTCTCAATTTGGCTACTGTTGGTAAAAATGAGGGTGATTTCAGAGAGAAAAATTATTTTTCAGTAGGAAGTATAATATACATTTGTGGATTTTGGATTCTAGTTCTGTTAATTATCTTTGAGGTATTTGTTGTCTATCTGTAAACTGGACTGGATCTTGAATTCCTCTAGTTTCCTCAAATATTTGGTACAGATCTCCAAACTAAGGTTTTTAATTTTTTCCATCCATTTCACTAGGAATCACTGAAAACTGAAACCACACTTTTCCCAGAAGCCCTGGAAGCTGAAGCTGGACAACTTGATGTAAACTTAAGAGAGAACACCATGACAGCCCATATTTAGAGAATCTTCATGCCTGTTGCTGTGTAAGCCACTCAAAATGTTTACCTGGACACCTGATGACATCATCAGAGACATTTCAAATTGCAAAAGATGCTTCAACCCTGACATCTAGAAATCTTCTTGATTGGCCACCCTCTGGGCTCAGGAATTGGATTATAATTTGCTCCAATAATTAACCTTGTTTTTCTTTTTGTTTCTCTAGAAATAATTCTTATTAAATACCTGGTTACTTACTTACACAGTATAGGCCTAACTTTGGGAGACCCTTCCTATGTTCTAGAGATGATCCAAAAGACCTGGATGGAACTCAAACTAAGCAACAAGACACTGTCAAATGTTCCTCTGTACCATCTTTCTCTTGGAGACTGGGTCCTACTGAAATCCTGGACTTCATCTCCGCTGGATGGGAGCATATGAGAAATGCCACAGGGAACAGGAACCATACTGTAGAGAAACATCATAACTAGGATCACCTAAACCTTGGCTGGCTTCATACTCTAGACACTGACTTCTCTGAATGGACAAATGAACCCCTGATAGACCACAAGTTACTGTTCAGAAGATGGTCTCCTAAGGATAAGTCATGAATGACTCCCAGGTTCTTACCTTACTTGTTGGACTATTAGGCAACAGGTTACTTGGCTACATCATATTTCACCTGAGGTTCCAGGCCCTAAACTTGATTGGTTTACAGGCCTCTTCTTGTGGATTCCCCAAAGATTGAGGCCCATTAGGGAGGGGATATTAAAATTTGGGCTATTTTGCTAATATGGGTGGTCATCTATGTAATTATAAAATGTGGACTTAAGTGTTGTTCCAAAGCCACTGATCAGAGTACTAAAATATTAGTCATGCAAAGCATACCTTGTCCTTCCCACCTGGTACCCAAAAATATTTTAAAATAAAGGTAGAACAGTTTCATACCTCTGACTCTGATCTTTGCCCTTTCACAGCAGGAAGTAGCTAGAGTGGTCTTCACCCCCATTCCCCAAGATTGAGGAATGATCATAAGACAGTGGGGACTGAAATCAAGCGTGAAGGAGTTAAAATCTTGCCTGGGCTAAAAGAAGAGAAAAAAAATTGAGATAAGCTTTGCTAACTCCAGTTGTGCATACTCAGCATAATCAACTGTTGTTTAAAACCAACCAGGTCTTTCTGTCCCTCCTTAGTACATGAGTGAGCTGTTTTTCCCAGGAAGTCAGGGTCCAAATAGTCAAGAAGAAAGGAGATTCACCCTCACAAGGCCAAATGCAGGCTGAGGATTAAAACTAACCAGAAAAATCCAGACAGTCAAGGAAAGAGAGATTCAGTCTTCAAGGCCAAACAGAAGCTGGTGGGAAGGCACCAATCAACAAGACCACACGTTCCCCCTCCCCTATGTAAAACCCCAAATAAAAACCCTTCCCTTTTTCCCTTTGAGGAGGTAAATTTGAGTTCTAAATCCCATCTCCCAGTCTGGCTGCCTTTTGATAATAATCCTCTTTCCCTGCCACAAGCCTGATGTTTTGGTGATTTGGCCTTCCTTCCCTTCAAATGACAAACTTGTATTTGCGTTCAATAACAGGTGTCCACTGACATATGAATGTGGTATATATGTACAATGGAGTATTATTCAGCCTTAAAAAGGTAGGGATTTCTGATACATGCTGCAATATGGACGAACTCTGAAGACACGATGCTGACTGAAATAAGCCAGACACCAAAAGATTAATACTGTGTGCTCTGCTTACATGAGGAACCTAGACAAGTGAGATTAGTAAATTCCCTTGGATTTAGAGAAGAGAGAAATGGGGAATTAGAGTTTAATGGGTGGTGAAATAGTGAACATGAAATAGTTCTGGAGCTGGATGGTGGTGATGGTTGCACAACAGAGTGAGTGCACATACCACTGAACAGTACACTTAAAACAGCTAATTTTAAGTTATGTCTATTTTACCACAATAAAAAAGTAAATGAGTGGTTATTATTAGTTTTAATTAACAGAGCCTTTCAGACCAGAGATCTGGGGTAAAAGAAGTTTTCACATCTAGTTTGGCTGCCAGTGCCTATGGCAGAGACCCTATCAGAAATACCTGCCCATAAACAGAAGTACCTCAAAGTGCTTAGGGTTTTATTGCTGATATTAAATTTATACATCGCCCAGTATCTTCTATTAGATGTTCAAATATCCTTAGGTTAAGATTTTCCAAAAGAAAAATGTAGAAAAAATACACCTAGTCCATACATCCTGTGAATGGGAAATTCAATTATTCTAGAACTAGTGTAATAAACTCTGCATCCTTTTCTCCTGGAGGCCCCTGTTTTGAAGCTCTATGGAGATGTAGAGGCCTAGGAAGTTCAGATAAGGAGATAGGTGAGTATTCTTGTTTGCTTTTAGAAGAAAGACCTGTTGTCTACATACAATTATATTTATATGCAGAAATATGCACATCAAAGACATCTAAGGGCCGGCCCCGTGGCTTAGCAGTTAAGTGCGTGTGCTCCGCTGCTGGCGGCCTGGGTTCGGATCCCGGGTGCGCACCGATGCACCGCTTCTCCGGCCATGCTGAGGCCACATCCCACGTACAGCAACTAGAAGGATGTGCATCTATGACATACAACTATCTACTGGGGCTTTGGGGGGAAAAAAAAGACATCTAAGAAAGTATCCTTCTATCTGTAATGTGTCAAAAATAAATGAAGGTTGTGCCAAACACAAAAACAAATTCCCAGATGAAACATTCTTTTGCATATAAAAGTAAATAGAGGCCCTCTTGAACCAACATTCACACAGTGCTCAGCAGATAGCTCAGAACTGCCACATCTGTGAGGACCCAAGTATGCGTGGGCTGAGTTAACATCACCCCAATGGCAGAAATTGTTTTCTTTCTGCAGAAAAGTCACAAAGGTTGTCTGGAGGTTTTTGCAGATTAAAAGACCCTGTGCACACACCCGTATAGGATTTCCCAAGACAAATCTTCACAGGGAATGACATCTTAACAGACACTGGGCTCTAGCAGTGATGGGAGGCCCCGCAGCCCCTAGTGGATGTGAGCAGCACACACCAGGACTCTTTAAGTGGGCCCCTCAGCAGCTCAGACCAAGCAAGCCCTTGACTCCTCCTTCAACTCCCATAATGTCCCCTTTGAGCTGGCCTCACCAAAGCTGGGCTGGGCTGGACCACTACCAACATGAAAGTCTCCAACACAATGGGAGGAGGCAGGACAAAAGCCCAGATGAACAAGTCACACCACTTCCACTTCCTGCCTGGGTTTTGAAGGGGGAGAGCTCTGAGGCTCAGGTTGTCAGTCAAGATAGACTACTTCAGACTGAAAAATTCTAGTTAACAACCACATGGATGGGCCAAGGTTGGCTCAGTGCAGGGGCTGGAGGCAGAAACAGTCTGAGACAAGGTTGAGTCTAGATGCAGGGCTTAGGCTGAGCTACAGGTGGAGGGCAAGGCCCTTACCTGGGGTTGTGGTTGGAGATGAGAATGTTCATCAAAAGCTTTTCTACCTGCTTCACCTCTGGTTTCTACAGCCTTTACAATGGTTCTCTCATAATGATATGCCAGCTAATCCATGAAATAGTCTATTTCCTCCATTCAATCAATCCCACCCTTAGATCTTTATTTCCCCTTTTTATTTACGTTGGACACCATACTAAACTCTATTGATTCCTTTGAATTGTTAATGTAAGGGCATTTTCTATAAACCTTTTAGTTTTTTTTTTCCAAGTAAGTTTTTGATTTTTCTGATTTTACCATATGGTCCAGGGCCTCCCATACTATGCTGTGAAATAGCAACAATACCAGAAATTCTTCACTTAGGGATGGTTCTCGAGTTTCTCTGGTAACCATGTTTCCTGTGTATTTCAGTAGGTGGCCATGATGGAGTTAATAAAGATCTTTTAAAATCCTGATTTCCCAACATTTTATCAAGAATTATTTATGGGGAGCCAGCTGGTGGCACAGCAGTTAACTGCGCACACTCCGCTGCGGCGGCCCAGGGTTCGGATCCCAGGTGCACACCAACGTACCGCTTGTCAAGCCATGTTGTGGTGGCATAAAGTAGAGGAAGATGGGCACAAATATTAGCCCAGGGCCAGCCTTCCTCAGCAAAAAGAGGAGGATTGCGACAGATGTTAGCTCACGGCTGATCTTCCTCACAAACACAAAAAAAATTGTGTATGGATGTTATCAAATGTATTTTATGCATCTATTGAGTTCATAACTATTTTTCTATGTTAATGTTTCACCTGTTGCTATACAAAATATTAAATGTTTATGTAGCCAAAGAAGTCTGTTTTTTAAAACAATTCATGGATTTCCTGCCTTGCCTTAAAACGTCTCTTTAAACTCTAGATATACATAGATTTCATATTTCCATCTTAAATCTACTTCTAAAGACATTTAAATCTTTAATCATCATTCAATGTTTTTGGCCTGTGGTGTGGAGTAGTGGATCCATTTTTTTTTCCTCCAAATGAAGGTCATAATTTTTGTAGTAGTACTTAGTGATAAAATATCCTTGACCTACTGACTTGAAATTCCATCTTTCTTAAACACTAAACTCCCATATTGTATTAGTATCTAATATGGGAGTATCTAATTGTATTAGACGCTTCTGTATAGTGTTATATGTACTTATGCCCATATCATAACCTTTGATTATAATAGTTTAAGTTTTAATATTTAATGATAAAAATATAAGGGTAGCTAATGTTTGTTACATCTTACCATGCTACATGTCTCAGAGACATTAAATTAATTATGTGCAGAACTTCCCAACGGTGTAGGTACTCTCATAATCTTCTTTTGGTTCTTGAAACAGCTTTATTCAGATATAATTCACATATCAAACAATTTATGCATTTAAATCTATACAACTCAATGCTGTTTACTAAACACAGGCTTGTGTAAAATTATGTTTAGAACCTTTTCATCACTTCAAAAGTAGCCTTTGGCTGTCAAACACCCCATTTCTCTTCTCTCTTATATATAGGTGAACAATCTTCTTTCTGTCTCTGTAGATTCATATGTTCTAGACACTCCTTACAAATGAAATCATATAATCTCTTATCAATCACTTATTTTCAGTTACAATATTTTTAAAGGCTCACTGTGTTGTAGCATATATGGTTCACATCATTTTGGCTTTTGGAGTTTTTTCACATGAATATGCCACTTTGTCAGCCACTGACCAACAAAAGCTGAGACCAAGTCTGCTTGATTTCTCTTGTATAGTGTGTAATGAGGCTGCTGTCACTAGGAGTGCAGGCAGCAGAGTGAGGCCAATCTGCAGGAGTGACTTCAAACACTATCCACAAGGTCTTAGACTCAGGCAACTGTGACAAATTCTGGTAGGACCAACAGGTCTTCTTTCAGATAATTACGCTCTCATCTAAGGCCAATCTATGACACAGGGCACAAAAAAGGTTAAGACTAATCTGATCTTTGGTATTGTTGCCAATAACTAAAGGGGGCAACAGAAGGGCTAAAGAATAACATACATACCCAATAATAAAACATAACATGACATACTCCTCCACATAAAAAAGATGTTACAAAAACGTGCACAGAATTCTTGTTTGGGATTTATTTTTAAGCTTGATTTAGATAACCATACAGTGATTTGAAAGTCTCAAGAAAGTGTCATCAAGCAGCTGAACGCCTGATGGCCATACCTGATGTAACCCAAGGCTGCTTGAGCAACCATACTATGTGAATTTGTACCACTGGAGCTGAAATAAGGTTGTGCTGTTCTCTCTACACCCAAGGTTCACATTCAGCAACTGCCAGGAAGGACGTCAAGGAAAGCACATTATTAGGATCAGCTATATTCACATGAATTTTTCTATTTCCACAGCCCATGGATGGAATGACCAACAAAGAAGCAGGTCATATCACTAGTGACAGCTGTTGCTTGACACAGACAAATGATATCACTGTTTTGCCAGGCTATGGTGTTGGGTAAGGTGTGAAAGAAACATTCACTATTACTCACCATCACCCTGTACGGCTTCAAGTTAAAGGCCCTCCCCAGGTGGTAAGGTGGTTGTTCATCTAAAAAGGTCATGAAATCAGACTGTTTCATATCAGTAGGTGTAATCTCTTTTTTCCCACTCATCCCATGCTTGACACTGACTTTTTATCTGAAAGGATCAGGTGTGAGAAGGACAAGGTAGTTTTATAAAATTTACACAGATGTATTTTAACCACTGCCTTGGCCAGTGTGGCTTGTTGTAAATGAGTCCAGTGAGCACTGTACATAGTCAAGCATTCACTGTCTTCAAAAAGTAAGATCATGTCAATCCAACAAGAGAATCCAGGTGGTTAGAAGAGGATTAAGTATAAATCCCGTGGACATACTTTTGACCAGGTTGCAACCTGGAAGGTGTAGCAACTAGACTGGCCTATCAAAAGCAAAAAAAGACATTATACGTAGGAACGGTCAGGGCCTACTCAAAAATGCTAAGAATAGATCTACAGAACCACCTAGAATGCTATGTACCTAAGAAGACTCTAAGATTCACACTCAGGGTAGCATTTCCCATATTTCCTATATTCAGTTTCTCTTCACCGAGAACTATCCCATGTTTATTAAGGATAAAAAAGAATCTTATGGAAAATGATGACGACTCTACAACATTTCTGACATTCATAAAGTTTTTCTCCATAGCGAGATCACAAGTGAACATTTGCAGAACAATTTCCCAAAATATATTACATCAGTTGAATTTCTCTCCACTACAAGCTCTCTCCTATGTAAGAAATATCATTTCAACAAGGAAACAGGAAAGGACCTCCCACGACTCTTAAAAGAATGGCTTCACTGTGAGTCCTTACATGGTGGGTTGTGATGAGATTCTGATGGCTTTCCCTCATTCCTTACATTTGTAGAGCAACTCTGCAGTATGGTCCTATCATGTCTCTGAAGCAAATTGAGGCTACTGAGGGCTTTACCATATTCCTTATATTGATAGGATTTCTCTCCAGGTGAGTTCTTTCATGATGCCGAAAGGAACTGTGAAAACTGAAAGATTTCCCACATTCCTTACATCTGTAAGGTTTCTCTCCAGTATGAGTACGCTTGTGAATGAAAATATACGAAGAACTGGAAAATGTTTTCCCACAGATATTACACTCAAAAGACTTCTGTCCAGTATGAGTTCTAAGATGTCTGTTACGGTGTGAGGAAAGAGCAAAGGCTTTTCCACATGTGTCACATTTAAAAGGCTTCTCTCTAGTGTCAGTTTTTATACGTTCAGTAAGGCCCGAGGATTGAGTGAAGGCTTTCCCACATTCCTTACATTCATAGGGTTTCTCTCCACTGTGGGTTCGCATGTGAATGTTAAGGTGTACAGATCGTTTAAAGCCTTTTCCACATTCTTTACATTCATATGGTTCCTCTCCAGTATGAGTACACTTGTGATTGATAAAGGATGAAGAGATGGTAAATGTTTTCCCACATATATTACATTTAAGAGGCTTCTCACCAGTGTGAGTTCTAAAATGGGTAGTAAGATGTGAGGAAGTAGGAAAGGCTTTCCCACATGTGTCACACTTAAAAGGCTTCTCTCCAGTGTGAGTTTTTATATGTACAGTAAGGCCTAAGGATTGAGTGAAGGTTTTCCCACATTTTTCACATTTATAAAGTTTCTCTCCAGTGTGAATACACTTGTGAATGATAATGTACAAAGAAGAGGCAAATGTTTTCCCATATATATCACGCTCAAAAGGCTTCTGTCCAGTGTGAGTTCTAAAATGTCTGTTATGATGTGATGAAAATGCAAAGGCTTTCCCACACATGGCACATTTAAAAGGCTTCTCTCCAGTATGAGTTTTTATATGGTAAAAAAGGCCTGAGGAATCAGTAAAGGCTTTTCCGTATTCCTTACATTCATAGGGTTTCTCTCCAGTGTGGGTTCGCATGTGAACTTTAAGGTGGAAAGAATGGTTAAAGCTTTTTCCACATTCCTTACATTTATAGGGTTTCTCTCCAGTGTGAGTACACTTGTGAATGATTAAGTACGAAGAACTGACAAATTGTTTCCCACATATATTACACTCAAATGGTTTTTCTACAGTGTGAGATCCCGAATGTTTAGTAAGATTTGAGGAAGTAGCAAAACCTTTCCCACATTTGTCACATTTAAAAGGCTTCTCTCCAGTGTGAGTTTTTATATGTTCAGTAAGGCTTGAGAATTGAGCAAAGGCTTTCCTACATTCTTCACATTCGTAAGGTTTTTCTTCAGTGTGACTCTGCATGTGAACACTAAGATGCAAAGAATGTTTAAAGACTTTCCTACACTTCTTATATTTATACAGTTCTAGTCCAGCATAAATTTGATTGCAAATACGAAGATATGAGGAACTTCCAAATGAATTTCCACGTACCTCACCAAGACAAGGCTTCACTACAGTGTGTGTTTTTACATGTTCAGTGAGATGAAAAGACTTCAAGTCTTTCCCACACTCCTTACATTTAAAGGGTTTTATTCTGGTGTGAATTTTATCATTAGTGTTAAGGTATGCAGACTATATAGAGGATTTTCTGCATTCCTTATATTTGTAACGATTGTTAGCAGTATGAGTTTGTACATGCACACCAAGGCTTGTGGACTGAATAAAAGATCTCTCACCTTCTTTCCATTCAGAGAGTTTTTCTCCATTGTGGGTTCTCATTGGTGCCTGAAAATAATACTTATTAACAAAGGCTTTCCCATTGTCACTGCATTCAAAGGCTTTCTCTTGCATGCTAGTTTTCCAGCACCCAATATCTGGAGTCAGGCTGATGGCTTTACCTCACTGATAAAACATACAAATTTCTTCTCCAGGTAAAGTTTTCTTGTGCAGAATATGGAAGCTATTTCCATACTGATTATCCTCACAAGTGTTTCCTCCATTTTAAGTTCTCCTGTGTGTCTTAAGGTATGAATGTTCACTGAAGACTTTCCCACATTGCTCACAATCACAGAGTTCCCACCCATTGTGGATCCTTTCCTGTTGGTGAATGGAAGAATGCTAATTCAAAGATTTCTCAGCCTTGATAACTAATACTACCTATCACATAATAGAAACATCATTACAATGATGATGATGATTTTTGTCATTTCCATTTACATGCATATATTTCCTTTCCTGTCGATTTCTTTCAGGCTGAATCATGGAACCTTTCAACAAGAATGATATGCCATCTACTCTAATTTTAAAAGTTTCCTGTACAATTTCATTGAATTGCATTAAAAACTCAATGTTTAGTTAGATAAGTTGGAAAGAGCCCTTCTAGGAATTTCGAGGTGACAACTTTCAGGCTAGATTTAAAATATTCTGAAATTCATCATATTCAGAATATCTCTACAAAGACATTGCTCTCTCAGGAGAATGGCACTTATCTCAAGTATCTATCACTTGTGCTCATTTTCTATCTAACGAAAATCCCAATCTTTTCAGAATGTAGAAAATAAGAAATATCTCCTTTCAAACTTACCATTACTGATCTTATTGTTTCTATCCTATTGGATGTATTCTCTCCAAAAATATCCTGCTGAGTTGCTGAGTCTTTGGTTTTAAGTTGTATTTCCCATTCTAAAATAAAAAAGAGTAAGAAATGTAGGAATCTGCAGAAAGAAATGTAGGTTAAAGAGCTAAAAACAATAAAGCTCATTTGTATTATTGTCAAATTAAACATACTAGAAAAACAAAAGGGCAAATTAGATTTGAGGAGTTTAGCTATATCAAAAATTTAGCAATGATGATGTGTAGTCAAAATTCAGTAGTTGATTAAAATGACTTAATGAAAATTAAACATAATGGGAAAAAGAAACAGAATACTACCAGGGAAACAAAGTAGGAAAGTTCTAGACAAAGAGCATGTATAAAAATGATAAAGTTAAAAAGAAACAGAACTGAGATCATAAGAAATTTTGCATAAATGTAAAGCAAGAACATATGACAAGCTGATGATATCCCAAACCTTCAGAGACCAATGCCAGCTTTCTAGAGAAAGTACATCTTAAAGTTTCCTCATTGTCATTCCAAACATACTGCAATTTTCATTGACTAGGGAAGTTCTTCACACTCACTCACCTTGGAAGACTCCTCCCTTCACTGTCCTCAACTTTTCTTCTTCCAACCAGGAGATGAGACTGGGTTTGAACAGCTGGTACTCTGTTCACAGGGAAAGATGTATTAATGGAAAAGTTCCCTGCAAAAGACGATAAACTTTCCCGTGAATCAACTCCTATATTTCTAATGAAAGCAGTAAAATTATTTCAAAAGACCTAAAAATGCAAATATCCCGTCTTTCTGTGCATCAAGATATTGGTTATCTCGGCCCCTGAAACCCATGTTCAGATGTATATATACATGTTACAAAGCATTAATACTTTAACTGAAATAGCAAAAAAAAGTAAGTGAAAAAAGTGATGTTCATTCTCATGGAGAAACCACTACACCAGCGGCTGTCAAACTTTGCTGTCCGTTAGAATCATGTGAAGTGTTATTACTAAAATGCATGTCTCACCCAAGAGTTTCCTTCACTATTTTATTATTTTTTAAATTTTTTATTTATTTATTTGTTCCCCAAAAGCCCCGGTAGATAGTTGTATGTCATAGCTGCACATCCTTCTAGTTGCTGTATGTGGGACGCGGCCTCAGCATGGCCAGAGAAGTGGTGTGTCGGTGCGCGCCCAGGATCCGAACCCGGGCCACCAGCAGCAGAGCATGCGCACTCAACCGCTAAGCCACGGGGCTGGCCCTCCTTCACTATTTTAAAGGTGGAGTCTGAGAATGCACATTTCCAAGAGAGTGATGTGGATGGTGTTAGTCCTAGAACCACACTCTTGCAGAAAGCAGACTAGATTAAAACCATTAGTGTAGAAACTAGTGTGTTAGTTTCCATTGTGTGCAGCTTTCACATCACCAATACTACAACATACTAAATACACGAAAAATATCTGTTCCATAAGAGGATACAGGAATGATGGCAGCCTTACCCACTGTGGTCAGGTTCTTGTAGTTCTCCAGCATCACATCTCTGTACAGATTTTTCTGAGTTGAGTCTAATAAAGTCCACTCCTTTCGGGTAAAGTCCACAGCCGCATCAGTGAAGGTAACTGAGTCCTAAACCATCACACACAAGCTCATTTCAGTAAAGAAACATTTCCACCAGTGTTCATCGGGGAATGAAGATGGGAGACGCAATGGCAACAAAAGGTTTCAAGGTCTCTCATCATGTCCCCCCCAAGGAGCAATTCTCCTAGGTACTCTTCTCTCTATCTAAACTCAATTATGGTTGATATCCTCCAGGTGTGGCTTTAATGGAATGTCTAACACATGAACTTATCTCACAACTGGACTAAAAGCTCTTCTAGTCTTATTTCCCTTTTGTAGCACAGCATTAAGCAAATTATAGACTCTTAACAGTTGAAGAGTAAATAAATTCTCTGAGAAATACACACATCATCTTCATTACCTGTCAGAGAACATAGCAAAACAAAAAAATATGTAGTTGCCATCATAAGAGACAATATTAGAAGGTAATTATCGAAATACTGAGGTTATTCACAAGAACTAATATGAGAGGTTCCATTTTGGGAGGGAATTCAACAGGGACTCAGTCCTTGAGTAGCTTGATTTCTTTAAGAAACTCTGGAGACAGATCTACCTAGAAGGAAATGTGTTTAATTGGTAGATGAAATGTGTCATTTTGCAGAAGGATATACTTTCTAATTACCTGAGAAATATTTGTCAAACTGTCAGTCACCATCCTTCCTGCCTCTATCTTTTCCTCAGGAAGGCAGAAGAGGTCCCTAGAAAGAAGACCTAAGAGAAAAGAAAGAAGGCATGAGGACTCAGAGATGACCATAATTCCCACATGCACAGGCCTGGAAGTCATTCCATTCTAGCTTGAAATTCCCAAATATCCCTGCACTCTCAAGAAAGCTCCCACAAATACACACCACTGCCATCAGATGTCAGAGTAGTCCTGTCTTACCTAGAGCCACAAAAGGGGACTGTGAGCCATGCTGCTCATCAGGAAAAGCACAGTGGGTTCATTTTAAAGAGAAGGAAACTTAATTCCTGAGGAATGTGACTGTTCATTTCTCAAGGCAATCAAATTCATGAATGAGAGTACGCAGCAACTATACCTAATGCACATATACCAGGAGCTGATTTAGAGAATAGCATTCTCTGGCCCACTTAACCTCATCCTAGGTAAACCAGCAACATGACTGCTCAAGCCCAGACCAAAGGATTCTATATTGCGCAGAGAGAACCAAAAAGCTACTAAAACAGTATGCTCTATACCAAGAGTCTCAGTAACATCAGTTGTCATTTACGGAGGACCATCTGTACCAGATGTCTCACTAGGAGCTTACAGCTCACTGATACATTTGGAACAACTTGAATATTTTAATCCACTCTTTCAACTCTAAATTCTATATGATCTAAACATAAATCAAGTACATCTGACAAATATTTAGTGTCCAGGGAACTTAGAAAACTTCAAATGTGAAAAATAATGTAAAATATCATAACTTTTTTATATTGCTTACATGCTTAAGAAAATATTTTCATTACATACTTATCTACACATTCTACTGGACAGCACTATTTAAGACTGTTCCTGGGCATATGAAAGGAAGAAAAATGAAATATTTAATTCAGTCAACACTCTTGAGGTTCCCTTGATGGATGTTGGAGAAGTTTGAAGCTCGAGGCCTCCTTTTAAGTTCTTAATGTGGAATTATTCCTTTATTCTTTCAGTAAACAATGAAGAAATTATGTCCCTGTGCTAGACGCTTAGTTGAGAGTAGTAATGTATATAAAAAATGTCCTAGGCATTAAAGATCCAACATCCCTATTGGAGAATAGAGACAATAAAGTAATAATTGACGTATCAATTCAAAACTGATGTGAGAAAACAATCAAGCAGGTGAGAAAATAACAAGTGTCCTACACACACACATAAAGCACGCGTATTCTACTGATTCCTGAACAAGAAAATGCAAGAAAAGGGAAATAATCATTAGGTCTTCTACATCTGACCCTAAAAGATTAGAAAAAGTATGTCAATGTTTATACAAAAGAACCAAGAAAACATTGAAATACTGGGAAGCCCCACAGGTCTTGGTTAGAAACACTCAAATCAAACAAGTTTGTGTTCTACCCTGACCTTGGGAAAGAGGCAATGCCATATCGAACTCTCCCCAACACTTGTCTGTTTTATGAGTTTTTTCAGACAACCACCTTTTCATTTCACTTATCACTTCCATTTTTCTACCCAATTGGCTTTTACATTTATTAATTTCTTCCACACACTTCCTTCATGTTTCTTAAATTGTCTTAACATTCTGTATTTGAAGGTTAACTTTTTGTTAAAAATCAATAATCTTTGCAGGGATATCAGCATGAGTGTGGAATGAGTTGTTCCCTTTGTCTCTCCCCTCTAAGTTACAACCAGTAGGACATCCACAGGCAAAGAAAGGACTCTCTGCACACACACTAGAGCATCTGAGAGATCCATACATTTATACATCTGAAGGCGGGTTGACTGGAGTTCCTGGATGTTGTAGAACCAGGGGAGCAGCAACGGCAGCTCCTGAGACCAGAAGTTCCAGGAACTGTGGCTGCACCTGCAACCAGAGGCTCCAAGAGCTGAGGTACCGAACAAGAATGGAAGCCCCAGAAATCCAGCTAGGCCCAGCTGCTGGAGGCACCAGGAATCACTGCAGGCCCATGACCGGAGGCTCCAGGAACTGAGATGATAACTGTACCCCAGTTCCCTCCGCCTACCTTGGCGGCAGTGCCCCCGATACTGGCTCTTCCAGCAGCAGGGGCTGCATCCAAGACCCAGAAACCCCAGGCAGCAGTGGTGGTGTCAGTCGCCTGAGAATCCAGGAATTGTGCTTGTGCCCAAGACCAGAGGCTGCAAGAGCCACAATGGCACTCATGGCTCAGCCCCTTTCCCTCACCAAACAGTGGCAGATGGCACCCGAAACCTGAGGTTTCAGAGACACAGTGGTGCCCATAACTCAGCCCCTGGTAGCATTGCCCCCGACACCGGCCCTGCCAGAAGCAGATGCTACATACAATACCCCAAGTCCCTGGTAGCAGTGGGAGTGCCTGTGACCTGAAGTTCCACAAACCACACAGCCACCGGAAACCAGAACTTAGGGAACCTCAGTGGCACTTGTGACCCAAATACTCCTCCCCTTGTGGTGGTGACTGTCTTCCATGAACCTGGGCAATCCAGCAGCAGTGACAACATTTGCAAACCCAGCATCCCCAGCTGCCGAACTGCTAACACCCTCAGATAACCCAGGAGCAGCAGTAAAGAGGGTACATTGGGCAGTAGCACCCAAGGACGTGGAGAGCCCACGTAGAGCCAGACAACAGCGACAATGGGGCCACTGACCCCAGTCCTCCCCAGCTGCAGAGGCGCCTGAAATTTCTACCCCCCCCGAACAGCAGTGGCACATACAGATCCAAAAAACCAGACATGGCAAAAATGCCCATGATCCCAGCTCCTGCCTCACTCTCCCTGTTCCTCTGCTGCACTAGGGGAACCTGCGACTCAGGTGACTCCAGAGGCAGCAGAGGTGCTCACACCCTGGTGAACCTGGGGACAACAACCACAACTGCAGCGAAATCATAGGCACCAAGGTACCTTGGGGGCAACCTTGGAGGCAGAATCAGCACAATGAGGGCACTGATAACTCCTCTGGGAGAGACAGTGGAGGATGAAAAGGTCAGGGTCTCAAATACAACCCGAAGCAGCCTAGAAGGAAAATAAACAAAGCTTACCTAATTAAGAAAAATGTTTCCTACCACAAATGCACGGGCAGAGGAATAACTCATTAAGCACCATGAAGAATAACAGTAACCAGGTAGCATAAAGAGAAAATGACATTTCTCCAGAAACCAATGCTAAAGTCATGGGTGACTGCAATCTAATTGACAGAATTCAAACAGCTGCCATGAAGAAACATGACAGCATACAAGAACACTCGGAAAAGCAGTTCACTGAAGTCAGGAAGAAAATTACTTAATAGAAGGAACACTTCACTAAAAAGAGACATGAACTGAAAAAAAGAATTCTAGAGTTGAAGAGCCCAATAAATGAGATTAAGAAGAAAACAGACAACACTGGAAACAGAGGAAACCACGTGGAAGAAAGAATTAGCAAGTTCAAAGACAGAAATCTAGAAATGATTCAGGTGGAAGAGGAGAGAGAACTAAGATTTTCAAAAAACAGAGCAATTCTATGAGAAATATCCAACTCTATTAAGAAAATCAACACAAGGATAATGGATATCCCAAAAGGAGAAGAGAAGGAGAAAGAAGCAGAGAGCTTACTTAAAGAAATAACAGCTGAGAGCCAGCCCAGTAGCATAGTGGTTAAGTTCGCATGCTCTGCTTTGGTGGTCCGGGGTTCTCAGGTTTGGATCCCGGGCACAGACCTATGCGCCACTTATCAAGCCATGCTGTGGCAGCATGCCATATATAAAGCAGAGGAAGATGGGCACGGATGTTAGCCCAGGGCCAATCTTCCTCAGCAAAAAGAGGAGGATTGGCAGCAGATGTTAGCTCACGGCGAGTCTTCCTCACTAAAAAAGAAAAAAAAAAAGATAACAAGAGACAAAGATATACATTATATAATCAGAGGGAACATTCTACCAAGAAGACAGAACTGTTATAAATATATATACACCTAACATAGAACACCTAACATAGAGGGAACCAAAGTATATAAAGCAACCATTAACAGACTAAAGAGAGAAAATAACTGCAACAACACAATAATAGCAGGGACTTGTTATGCCACTAAAATTGATGAAAAGATTATCCAGGCAGTCAAAAAGGAAACACTAACCTTACATGAAACTCTACACTAAATGGATTTGATAGAAAGATATAGAACATTTAATCCAAAAACAGCAGAATACACGTTCTTCTTGAGTACATATGGAACATTCTCAAAGATAGCCCATATGCTGGGAAACAAAACAAGTCTCAATAAATTCAAGAAGACTGAAATCATATCAAGCATCTTTTCCAAGTGCAATGGTATGAAACTAGAAATTACCTACAAGAAGAAAGCTGGGAAAGTCACAAATATGTGGAAACTAAGCAAAAGGCTACAGAACAACTTTTGGATCAATGAAAAAAATCAAATGAGAAACCAAAAACATCTAGAGACAAAAGAAAAAGAAAACACAAAATACCAAAACCTATGAAATACAGCAAAACTGGTACTCATAGGGAAGTTTACAGCAACACAAACCTACATCAAGAAAGATAACAAATGTCAAATAAACAATCTAACACTGCACCTAAAAGAACTAGAAAATAAAGAACAAACAAAACCCAAAGTCAATAGAAGAAAGGAAACAAGGAAAATGACAGCAGTAATGAATGAAATAAACTAAAAAGACAACAGAAAGGATCAATGAAATTTAGAACTGGTTCTTTAAAAAGATAAACAAAATTGACAAAGCTATCTGATAAACTATGAAAAAAAAAGGAAGGCTAAAAACGTAAAATCAGAAATGAAAGAAGAGAAATTACAACAGCACAGAAATATAAGAGAATACTACGAAAAGCCATACACCAACAAATTGCATAAACTAGAAGAAATAGATAAATTCTTAGAATCATACAACCTTCCAAAATTGAATCAAGAAAAAATAGAGGATCTGAATAGACCTATCACAAGAGATTGAAACAGTAATCAAAAACTTCTCCAAAAACAAAAGTGCAGGACCAGATGGCTTTTCTGATGAACTTTAGCAAACATTCTAAGATTTAATACCTGTCCTTCTCAAACCCTTCCAAAAAATTGAAGAACATGTGATGCTTCCTAACTCATTCTATGAGGCCAACATTATCCTGATACCAAACCAGACAAGGACAACATAAAAAAGGAAAATCAGGCCAATATTGCTGATGAACGTTCACATAAAAATCCTCAACAAAATAGAAGCCAATTGAAAAGAACAACACATTAAAAGGATCATACAGCACAACCAAGTGGGATTTGTGTCAGGGATGCAGGGATGGTTCAACACCCGCAAATCAACGTGATACACCACATTAACAAAGTGAAGAATAAAAATCAAACGATCATCTCAACAGATGCAAAGAAATCATCTGACAAGATTCAACATCGATTTATGATGAAAACTCTCAATAAAATGGGTATAGAAGGAAAGTACCTCAAGATAATAAAGGCTACATACCACAAACCGACAGCCATCGTCATACTTATTGCAGAAAAACAAACCTACTCTTTGATGAACAGGAAAAAGAGAAGAACGCCCTCTCTCACCACTCTTATTCAAGATAGTATTCAAAGTCCTAGCCACAGCCATCAGGCAATAAAAATAAAAAGACAGGATCCAAACACGAAATGAAACAGTAAAACTGACATTATTTGCAGATGATACGATTCCACATACATATAAACCTTACAGAATCCACCAAAAAAAAACTATTAGAAATAAGAAACAAATACAGTAAATTTACAGGGTACAAAATCAACATAGGGCCGACCCCGTGGCTTAGCGGTTAAGTGCATGCGCTCCGCTACTGGCAGCCCGGGTTCAGATCCCGGGCGCGCACTGACACACCGCTTCTCTGGCCATGCTGAGGCCGCGTCCCACATACAGCAACTAGAAGGATGTGCAGCTATGACATACAACTATCTACTGGGGCTTTGGGGGGGGGAGGAAAGGAGGAAGATTAGCAATAGATGTTAGCTCAGGGCTGATCTTCCTCACACACACAAAAAAACAAAACAAAAAAACAACATAAAAAATCAGTTGCATTAGGGCCAGCCCAGTGGCGCAAGCGGTTAAATGCATGCGCTCCGCTGCGGTGGCCCGGAGTTCACCAGTTCAGATCCTGGGCGCGCACCGACGCACTGCTTGGCGAGTCATGCTGTGGCGGCGTCCCATATAAAGTGGAGGAATATGGGCATGGATGTTAACCCAGGGCCAGTCTTCCTCAGCAAAAAAAGAGGAGGATTGGCAGATGTTAGCACAGGGCTGATCTCCTCACACACACACACAAAAATCAGTTGCACTGGTATATAATAACAACCAACCAGCAGAAAGAGAATGAAGACTACAATCCAATCTACAATCACAACAAAGAAATTACCTAGGAATAAATTTAACCAATGACATGAAAAACCTGTACAATGAAAACTGTAAGACATTCTTGAAAGAAACTGAATAAGACATAAAGAAATGGAAAGATATTCCGTGCTTGTGGAGTGGAAAAATTAACATAGTTAAAATGTCCATATCACCTAAGGAATCCCAATACATTCCCAATGACATTCTTCACAGAAACAGAACAAAAAGTCCTAAAACGTATATGGAAAAACAAAAGAACGCGAATAGCCAAAGCAATCCTGAGAAAAAAGCACAAAGCTGGAGGTATTACACTCCCTAATTTCAAAATATACTACGAACTTATAGCAATCAAAACAGCGTGCTACTGGCAGAAAAAGAGACACACAGATCAACAGAACAGAAACGAGAGCCCAGCAATAAAACCACACATCTATGGACAGCTTATCTTCAACAAAGGAGCTAAGAATACACAATGGAGAAAGGGAAGTCTCTTCAATAAATGATGTTGGAAAAACTGGAAAGCCACATGCAAACCATTATCTTACACCATACACAATAATTAACTGAAAATGGATTAAAGACTTAAATGTTAAGACCTGAAACCACAAAATACCCAGAAGAAAACATAGACAGTACACTCTTTGACATCGGTCTTAGCAGTATCATTTCGAATACCATGTCTACCCACGGAAGGGAAACATAATAAAAAATAAACCAATGAGACTATATCGAACTAAAAAGCTTCTGCAAGGCAAAAGAAACCATCAACAAAATGAAAAGACAACCCACCAACGCAGAGAAAATATTTGCAAATCATATATTCAAGAAGGGGTTATATATATAAAGAACTAAAATATATAAAGAACCCATACAACCCAATGACAAAAAAATGAAGAACTCAATCAAAAAGTGGGCAGAGGGTATGAACAGACATTTTTCTAAAGAAGATACACAGATGGCCAACAGGTACACGAAAAGATGTTTAACAGCACTAATCATTAGGGAAATGCAAACCAAAACTACAATGACACAATGGAATACTACTCAGCCATAAGAAACTACAACATTCTGCCATTTGTGACAACATGGATGGACCTTGCAGGTATTGTGCTATGCAAAATAAGCCAGACAGAGAAAGACAAACACCATATGATTTCACTCATATGTGGAAGATAAACAAACGTGAATAAGGAGAACAGATCAGTGGTTACCAGAGGGGAAAAGGGTGGGGAGAAGGCAAAAGGGGTAAAGGGGCACAAATGTACAGTAACCGATGATAACTAGACTGTTGGTGGTGAATACAATGCAATCTATACAGAAGCTGAAATATAATAATGTACACTTGAAATTTAGTTATAAATGAATATGACTTTAATAAAATAATTTTTAAAAAATTGGCAGAGGATATGAACATTTTCCAAAGAAGATATACCGATGGCCAAGGGGCACATGAAAAGATGTTTAACATTACTAATTACTGGGGAAACGGAAGTCAAAACTACAATGACATACCACCTCACGCCCGTCAGAATGGCTATTAATAAAAAGAGAAGATATAATAAGTTTTGGAGCGGATGTGGAGAAAAAGGAATCCTTGTAGACTGCTGATGGGAATGTGAATTGGAGCAGCCACTATAGAAAATTGTATGGAGATTCCTCAAAAATTAAAAATAGAAATATCATATGATCCAGCTATTCCACTTACGGTTATTTATCCAAACACAAAACAGTAATTTGAAAAGATACATGCATTTCTATGTTCACTGCAGCATCATACACAATAGCCAACATTTGGAAGCAACCTAAGTGCCCATCAACAGATGACTGGATAAAGAAGAAGTGGTGCATACATAGACAATGGAATACTACTCAGACATAAAAAAGACGAAATCTTGCCACTTGCAACTAGGCAAATGAACCTTAAGGGGATTATGCTAAGTGAAATAAGTCAGAGGGAGAAAGATGATTACCCTATGACTTCACTTATGTGTGGAAGATAAACAAACATAACGCATACAGAGAACAGATTGGTCATTACCAGAGGGGAAAAGGGGTGAGGGGAGGGTGAAAGGAATAAAGGAGCACATGTGTATGGTGATGGATAGCAACTAGACTTTTGGTGGTGAACACAATGCAGTCTATACAATACTTGAAATACAATGATGTACACCTGAAATTTGTGTTATAAACTAATGTGACCTCGATTAAAAAAAATAACCTTTAATAAATCAAACACAAACCAACAGGCCAAATGGTATTTGAATCTACAAAATAGTATTTGAAGGATGCCAACCACTGAAAATTCCGAACTTCTTTATCTGAACCAATAATATCACCCTCACAGCCCTACAGCCCTTATTCTACAGTTCAGAAGACTAAAACCCAGAAATACACATGGTCACAAAAATCTTGTGTCTAGACTCACACTATAATTGTACTTACTACCAGGGGTCTCAAACTAGGGGTCCTTGGGCTGAAGATGCCCACCAATGTATTCAGTCAGGTGGTGCCTACATAGAATGTTTTCCTTTTCTTTTTATTTTGTAACTGAGATATAACTAATTTACAATTAAATACATATCTTAAGTATGTAGTGGACAAGTTTTGACAGTTGCATATTCTCATGTAATCACCAGCCTAAACAAGATACAGAACATATTTATCTCCCTACAAAGCCTTCTTGTTCCTTCCAGTGCATTCCTTCCTCCTTGCTCTCAGATGAGCAATTTCTGAGTTCCATCAGTCAGTAGACACACTATTCTATATGCGTACACTAGGCAGTTTACGTAGCATTTCCAAAGGATATCCTACTTGATTTTTCCTCTACTGTTTAGTTTAACACTATGAGCAAAATATATTAAAATCTCCCACTAGAACTGTGGACTTATCTATTTCTTCTTCTAATTCTGTCAAGCAAAGCTTTATATATTTACAACAATATATTGAGTGGATACACATTTAAATTTTTATATTTCTGGAGAAACAGAATCTTTTACCATAATGACCTCTGTAGCTTTACTAACGCTTTTTGACATCAGCTGTATTAATGTTGTCTGACATCAGGATGAGCTTCTTTTGGAGAGGTTTTTTTGCATCTCATGGGCAGCATTATGTCTGTTTTGGATGCCAATGTTTGCCAGTACAGAGTGGGAGAGATCCTGGCTCATTGAAGGCACCTACTGGTTGATGATAAACAGACAACAGAGATCCTTCACACCACTCTTCAAGTATACCTACATTATAGCTAACTAAATGTTCATAACAGAATATATCTCAGTTTTCAGAAATATATTTAATTACGCTAAGAATGTGAGGGTGGGAGGAACACTGTCTTCTTCCGTGCACTCATCCACCAGCCTCGGCTTCTCTGCACACCAGTCAGTTGCTTCCCATGGCCTCCTTATATGGATACTTAGTGCTCTAGGTCTTGCACAAATACTGGCACCCAATTCCCTCCCTCCACCTACCCATCACTCAGGACTTGTCTGCATCTAGGGAGTTGCTTACTGCTTGCCCACTGACTGTTGACTACCTCTGGTTCTGGCAACCTTGTGAACTTCACCATCCAGTGGGCTACCATGATATCTTCTCCAACAAGGTCCGAAGTCAAGCCTTGGGGAGAGGGCCCTCCTACTAGTTTGGCTTTCCTTAGGGACTCTCCATCAACTCTAGGATATATGTTGGAATTCTGTTTATATCCTTATGTTACACTTCTCTTTTTCTAATTACAGTGTGATTTCTGTCTCCTGATTTCAAGCAGACTCACACAATCGAGAACAACAGTGGTCCCTGCAGACAAGTGAATAAAAAGGAGATTTGGGGATATGTTCAGTCTAGTCTTTGGACTTGAGGAAAAAGCTGAGTTCCTTGCCAATTGAGGAAAGACATTCACGGAATCACAGTACCTCATCCTCATCAACATTATCTTCAGAATCCTCACCAATTGTTTCACTATGGTGCAGCTAGCTCATCGGGACACTCAAGTGGCAAACAGAGACGGTAACACGGATATTACCAACACACATGGAGCTTTCAGTGCTTTCTAGTCACCCTCATTGTCTGGGGAGTCCGCTCGTTCTTTACCTGTGGAGTGATTCTAGCCCCCAGATGCACCAGTATCTATAAAAAGTCAAACAGGAGGGGTTACTCTGGATGTTCAGTCAGAGAATCAGAGGCCTAATCTAAGTAGGAGAAGGAATCTCAAGTGGACTACAAATCCACTATATGTGTATTAATGTAAACATTAGCTATGATTAATAATAACATAGGTGAATTACTTAGATCCTGATTAATTCCCTGAATGAATTTATTCCTCATAAAATTAAAACACATTCATACTTTTCTCCTGATTCACAGCATTTGAACAGATTACCACTTATTTTTCCTGTCAGATATACACTAAAGACTAGGATGCTCCCTCAGCATTTATCCCAAGCAAATAAAAGGTCTCTACTGTCAAATTTGGGAGGAACTCCTGATGTTCTCCCCTCTCCCACCCCAGAAATGTAATCAACCAAATACAGAACGCTTTCCCGATCTCCCACTCCCCATCCCTTCCAACATGGCTAACCCCTCTATCTTGTCTTTTTACGACAAATATTTATCAACTCTCTTTCTTATCTTCACCTACTCCCAAATAAAGAGAGAGAAGATAATATTGTCCTCTATTTTAGCTCCAGTACCTTAATCAATTTGTAACAATACATTCACTTTCTTGGAAAGATGTTTGCCTCCAGTAGTTTACAACTTTCCTAAGAATAGCCCTGGGTTGAATTTTTTCACTAGGCACTAATCCAGCACTCAAACATTCATTAAGTGGGGATATAACTTCTAGTAAATGAACAGATACAAGAAATGCCTCGATTCTTTCACTTTTACCTTCTAGAAAACTCTCAAATCATTTCATTTATTTTCTTTTCCATAACAATCATCAATATCTAGGTTCCATGATGGCATTTAAAAACTTATTAATCATAAGATTCTATCTTGATTTCATGCTTTCACTTTCATGTTTCCTGAAGTCCATTCCCAAAGCAGGCGTTAGTGGGTTCTATTTAAGTTGCAATGGATTCAAATTAGTCTCCTGCTAAAACATCTCACAAGTTTCTAGGGCCTTAGAATATTGTCCAGAGCACCTCATTCCCCTGGTCCTGGCCCTGCTCTCCACTCTATCTCCCACCACTCTGTCTGTTCTGCTTCTGCCAACCTTCTTTCCTCTGTTTCAGAAATATACCAAGGTCTCAACTATGCTGGATTTTACTCATCAAGTTCCCTTCACCTGAAATGTTCTCACCCACTCTACAAATCCTCACAATAGCTTGACAACATGACTAGGTCAATCCTACTCAGGCTTTGCTTCACAACTTAAGTATCAATCCCTTCCAATAAATATTACCATCTCATATCAAGCCATTATGATGTCCGTATCACAAACTTGCCAGTATTCATTTAATCTCTGTATTCCCAGATAGACTGAAAGCCCCATGGTGGCAGCACTATGTCCTTTTGGATGGCTTTTCTCCACTGTCCCTGGCACAGTTCCTAGCTCATTAAAGGAATTCAATGACCATTTGTGGACCGTCAGACAAATGCCATTACCCACAAACATATTACAATATAATATAAACAAATAAAACGAACACAAAATAGAATTACAAACAAAACTTAAATAAGACTCACATAAAATGTCTGTGAAAAATATAAACAAAAAGATAGGACTTTTGAAAATGCATTTGAGTATTTTTACTCAGCATGACAGTGGACAGGATATTCTTTTTGAAAACAAGTTCTTGAAGTTAGAACTAAAATTTGTTCCTTACGTTTCGCCACAATTCTTAGACATGTTTTTAAAATGTTGATTCAGAAACTACAAATGGCACAAAACCTATGGAAGGAAACTTATAATATCCAGCAAAAGCAAATGTATATTTGCCCTTTGACCTAGAAAACCAACCTGAGCAGCTTACCCTGAAAATACACCCCCACAAATGTGAGACAACATATCCAGATATCCAGATGATTATTCACTGCAGGTGATTAACAGATGTTAAGATAATGGCTAGAAAGGTTGTTGGGGAACAAGATATTCTGAGTTGCAGAATATCACCCCACATGGGACTTTTTTATTCACAAGGAAAAGTCTACCTTTATAACAGAGCACTCTGCTGATCACTACCTTACGCCAGTAATTAAAGTTGGCATCACTAACTGAGGGATGGCATACATTTCTGTCCTCCCTATGGAATGCAATTTCACGTACACATCACCTACAAAATATTCTGAAATGATCTTTTGAAGCCTCTACACCAAGAGTTGGCACACTTTGGTCAGACGCTTGTGTGTAAATAAAGCTTGTGTAAATAAAGCTTTGTGGGAACACAGCTATGCCCTATTGTTTACTTAGGTCTATGGCTGCCTGCCCACCACAAAGGCAGAGCTGAGTGATGCTGACACCTTACTGCCTGCAGAGTATCAAGTACTTACTATCTGGACCTTTTCAGACAAAAAGTTTGCCAACCTCTGCTCTAGATCCAACTACCAGTTAACAGAAAATACAAGAAATGGAGGAAACATTTAAACACACCATGAAAATAAAGTCAGAAATATCAAAATGTGTGACTTGCTAAAAGAACTCTTCAAAAAGTCAATATATTGGACAAACACCATCAACCGATCTAATACAAAGACTAAAAGACATAAACAATTGTCATATATAAACCTTGATAGGATCTTAGATCCAAAAATAACCAAAAACATAATTTGGAACAAAGTGGAGAAGTTTAGTTTTTACACAGAGTAGGTAGGAGATGACATCATGATCTTTAACTTTCTCGGGTGGAACAACAGTATTGTGCTTTTAGTAGGATAACGTCCTTATCTTTAGAATATGCATTACCACGTGACTAAAGGTTAAATATCATAAACACTATTTTTATAGTATCCTTATCTTATTACTCACAGAGAGTTCAGCATAAAATGCATTTATTCACCTATGGAAAAAGCAAACACACAAAATTCAAAAAATAGATGAATGTACTACAGTGAACATTCACTGTATTGGATGTTCAAATTTTCCGTAGGTTTAAGACTTTACGAAAGAAAAACATGGGGAAAAAACACAGTCTAAATTCCTGTTAATGGTAAACTCAATTATTCTACAACTAGTGTCATACAGTCTCCATCTTTTTCTCCAGGAGGCCCCCCTTCTGAACTTTCGTGGCGATGTACGGGCCTAGGAAGTTCAGACGACGAGATAGCTGAGTAGTCTTGATTCTCTTCAGAAGAAAGACTTGTGGTCCACATACGTTTATATTTATATACAGAAATACGCACACCCTTGACATCTAAAAAAGCATCTTATATTTCTACCTTTATGTAACGTTCAAAAGACAAGAATAAGCAAAGGTATAGACAAATTCTCAGACGACACATTCGTTCGCACAGGAAAAGCAGAAGAGGCCCCTGAGCCAACTTTCCCCCGGACTCACGGGAACACGACGGGGTCGCCAGGTCCGTGAGAACCGGAGCGCGCGGGGCCTCAGCAACGGGACTCGAGCAGCGGAAATTCTCCTTCTGGAGAAAAGTCCCGAGGTTACTTCGGAGGCTTCTGAACAGGGGAGCCCAGGGGATGAAAACCCCCCGCACACGCGCCCTTCCCGCCCCGGCTCCGCGCGGGGACAGCGGCCGGGCGGACGCGAGCGGAGGGGCCCGGCCTCTCTAAGGAGGCCCCTCGGGGTCCCGGCCACACCTGTCCTTTACCGCCCTCCTGCCTCCCAGGGCGCTCCCTGCACGCGGGCCTCACCAGGGACGGGGTCACCACACGTGGACCAAGGAGAATCTCTCCAAGATGTGCGGCCTCACCGGACAAAAACACCACGCGAACCAATGACGCCACTTCCGCTTCCTCGCTCGGGTCGTGAAGGGCGGGGCTCCAGGGCTCGGGCTGCCAATCACGTGCGACCATTTCAGGTCCAGAAATTGCAGTTCTCCCCGCGTGGGTGCGGATAGGTGGGGTCGGCTCCGCGCGGGGGCTGGGGGCCGGAAACAAGCCCAGCCGCTGGGTTGAGGATAGAAGCAGGTCAGTGGGCGGGGCTACGGGGCGGCGGGGAGGTGGCCATACGGGGGTGGGGCGGGGCGAGAGCACGCGGAGCGCGGAGTTTAGACGTCACTAAGGAAAGGCTGGTGGTGGGGACTAAAGGTACCAGGTGCTCGTCAAAAACTTTTCTACCTGCCTCTCCAGGCTGTTAGAACCTTTACAATGATTCTCCAGTAATGATACGCCTGCCAGTCCATGAGATGGTCTGTCTCCTCCATTCAGTGAATCCGGTCTTTAACCTTTATTTCTCCTACTTTCCTTTCCTTTATGTTGGACGACATGCTAAACTCTAATCATTAATTCCTTTGCGTTTTCAGTGTAATGACCTTTTTCTGTAATTTTCCTTTTTCTTCTTCAAATATATATTTCTCTTTTTTATTTTTACGATCTACCGTATGGTCCAGGGCCTCCCATAGTAAATTTTTAACTAACACTGATACCAGGCATTCTTAACCTAGGAATGGTTCTAAAGTTTCTCTGTTAATCAAGTTTGCTGTGGGTTTCAGTGAGTGGCCTTTGTGGAGTTAATAAAGTCTTTTAAAATCCTGATTTACTAGCACGTTTTACCAATAATTGTTCATATGCCTTATTAAATGTTTCATTCGTCTATTGAATTAATAACTCTTTGGCTATGGCAATGTTTCATCTGTTGCTGTAGAAAATATGTTTTATGTAGCCAAGAAAGTCTGTTTTAAAAAATAATTTCTGGGTTTCCTGCCTTGGCTTAAAATTTTTCTTCAAACTCCAGATTACAGACAGATTTCCTAATTTTCTTCTAAAAGTTTTTATGTTTAATGACTTTTTAATCTTTAATCCTCAAAGATGTATTTTGGCATGTGGTGTGGGGTAGTGGATGCAATTATTTTTTTCCTCCAGTAAGATGGTCAGTTGTTGTAGTATCATTTATTGATAAACTATCCTTGAAGTACTGATTTGAAATTCCACCTTTATTTATTTATTTTTCTTTTGTGAGGAAGATCAGCCCTGAGCTAACATCCATGCCAATCCTCCTCTTTTTGCTGAGGAAGACTGGCCCTGGGCTAACATCTGTGCCCATCTTCCTCTACTTTATATGGGACGCCACCCCAGCATGGCTTGACAAGCCGTGCATCGGTGCATGCCGGATCCGAACCCGGGCCGCTAGCAGCGGAGCATGTGTACTTAACCACTACGCCACGAGGCCGGCCCCTTGAAATTCCACCTTTATTAAAGAATAAATTCCTATATGTACCTGTACCAGTTTCTAGACTCTTCTGTGCCAGTAATATTTACTTATGCCTGTAGCACACTCTTTTGGTTATAATAGTTTTATATTAAGTTTTAAGATTTAGTGGTAAAAATATAATGGTACGTAATGTTTGTTGCATCTTACTGCTCTAGGTGCTTCAGAGACATTAAATTTTTATGCTCCTAATGATGTAGCTACTCTCATGATTTTCCCTTTTGTTTGTGTTTTGGAACAGCAATAGTGAAAAGTAATTCACATGCCATACAATTTCCCCATTTAAACCTATACCATGCAATGTTTTTTAGTATGTTTACAGAGCTATGCAACCATCACAGTCTTACAATCTTTTCATTACTCCAAAAGCACCCTTTGGCTGTCATACCCCCATTTTCTGCTCCCTTAACATCTAAGCAGCCATGAATCTATTTTTCTCTATAGATTTCCATTTTCTAGACATTTTATGTAAATTAAATCATACAATGTTTTGTCACTAGTTTGTTTTCACTTACTATGATTTTCAAGATTCATGTGTATTGTAGCATATATCATTCCTTTTTACTGCTGAATGATATTCCATTGTATGGATATACTGCATTTTATTTATTCAACAGTTGATGGACATTTGGGTTGTTACCACTTTGTGGATACTATGAGTAATGCTGCTTTGAAAATTCACGTGTACCTTTTTGTGCAGACATATTTTCATTTCTCTTGGGTAGTGTATTAGTCAGCGTCCTCCAGAGGACCATATTGTAAGATCAGAGAGATCATTTATGCGTATGAAAATAATATAATGAAATATATAAAAATATATGTATAATGAAATTTATTATAGGGAACTGACTCTTGCAACTGTAGAGGCTGAAAAGTCACACAACCTGCTGTCCCCAAGCTGGAGACTGAGGAAGCCAATGGTGTAGTTCAAAGGCCTGAAAGCCAGACAGCCAATGACACAGATTACAATCCATGTCTCAGTGCTTGAGAGCCAGGAGCACCAAGGATAGGGGAACATTATCCCAGCTCAACAGTGAGGCAGAGAAAGAGAATTCAACTTTCCTCCACCTTTTTGTCCTATTCAGGCCCTAAATCGGATTGGATAATGCCCACCCACATTGAAGAGGGCAACCTGCTTTACTCAGTCTACTGATTCAAATACTAATCTCATGGTCGAACCCAGAAATAATATTTTACCAGATACCTAGTCTTTCTGTGACACAATCAAATTGACATGTAAAATTAACTATCACAGGTATATACCTAGGAGTAGAATTGCTGGGACATATAGCAACTATATGTTTTTTTTTTTGCTTCTCTTCGTGAGGAAGATCAGTTCTGAGCTAACATCCGATGCCAATCCTCTTTTTTTTTTTTCTTTGCTGAGGAAGATTGGCCCTGGGCTAACATCTGTGCCCATCTTCCTCCACTTTATATGGGACACGACCACAGCATGGCTTGACAAGCGGTGCATTGGTGCATGCCCGGGATCCGAACCTGCGAACCATGGGCCGCCGAAGCAGAGTGCGCACGTTCAACTGCTGCACCACCGAGCTGACCCCAGCAACTATATGGTTAACATTTAGAAGAGCTATCAGACTCTTGTCCAAAGTGGCTACCTCGTTTACAATCCCACCTTCAATGTATGAGGGTTCCAATTTCTCCACATCCTTGCTAACACTTGTTATTGTCTTTTATTTTTTAACCATCCAGTGATGTGAAATGGTATCTCATGAATGATTTGTGTTTCCCCAGTGACTAGTGATGTCAAGCATCTTTTCATGTGCTTGTGACCATTTCTATATTTTCTATGGAGAAATGTCTGTTCAAATCCTTTGTTCACTTTAAAATTAGATTATTTGGTTTTTTATTGTTGAGTTGTAAGAGTTCTTTATTCTGTAGATAAGTTCCTTATCACATATATGAATTGCAAATATTTTCTCCCATTCCATGGTTGTCTTCCTCTTTCTTGAATGTATCCTTTGGATTACAAAAGTATTTAATGTTGATGAGTGTCCTTTGAAATACAAATGTTCTTAATTTTGATGAATTCCAATTTATCTATTTTATTTGGCTGCAAGATGCTTTATATATCACATCTAAGA
Source organism: Diceros bicornis minor (assembly GCF_020826845.1). Classification (NCBI taxonomy): domain Eukaryota; kingdom Metazoa; phylum Chordata; class Mammalia; order Perissodactyla; family Rhinocerotidae; genus Diceros; species Diceros bicornis. The sequence goes on from NC_080769.1 coordinate 9,833,714, forward strand.
AGCCATTGGCAAACACAATACCATGAAACTTTTCCCTTATTTTTTATTTAGCAATTTTATACTTTTTGGTCTTACATTTTGGTCTTTGGTCCATTTTGAATTAATTTTTGTACATGGTGTAAGGTAACGGCCCAACTGTATTCTATTGTATGTAGACATCTAGTTGTCCCAGGACCATTTGAGGAAAAGATTATTTCCCTTCCCCATTGAATTCCCCTGGCACCCTTCTCCGAAATCAATTGAGTATATATGTGAGGGCTTATTTCTGGACTCTCAATTCTATTCCATTAATCTATATGTCTGTCCATAAGCCAGTAACACATTGTTTAGATTACTGTAAATTTATAGTTCAATTCTATTCCATTAATCTATATGTCTGTCCATAAGCCAGTAACACATTATTTAGATTACTGTAAATTTATAGTAAGTTTAAGTCAGTTGATAAGTTCAAGTCAAGGAAAGAAAACAAATGAGACCAATGGAAAACATAAAATAAGATGACTAAATTAAATTCAAACTTATTATAAGTTACGTTACATATAAATGAACTAAATGATCCATAAATAGTAAGGATTATTTGTATGGATTTTATAAAGATTAATGCAATGTAAGAATCTGAATTGACTCTAGACCATATAAAGGACAAGAGTGGGAAATTGTGAAATTTGAATGATGTCTGTTGATTAGTTAATAGTATTTTATCAGTGTCAATTTTGGGGCTTCAATAATTATACAGTGGTTACCTAAGATGTGAACCCTAGGGGTAGCCCAGTGAAGGATATACAGGAACACACTGTCCTATTTTTATAACCTCTCTGGATACCTAATTTTATTTCATCACGCAAAGTTTATTAAAAATCCTGATTTTAAAAGTTTCACCTCTGTGATGTTTTTAAAAAAGAAATCTAAAAACTAATGGCACAGTAAGAATGATAAATAAAAGGAAAACACTATTATATCACTACATAAAAATCCGATGAAACAGATTTTAGTGGAATGCACATTCTTACACTTAAAAAGTTTACAGATAATGTTTTAAAGATTCAATTCAGCAAAAAACTACAGCAATTCTAAAATGGTATGCACCTAATAACGCAGCTGTCAAAATATAGCAAACAGAAATGGACCAAATGAAATTAGAATTACAAAAGCCATCATTAGAGTGGAATATTTTAATATGCTGCTATCTGGAATAGTATGGAGGAACAAACATTCAATAGCCATCAAAGACTTGAACAAAACAATAAACAAGTTGGACCCATAGACAGAGATAGTCCTGCTGACTGCAAGGATAAAATATACATCTTTTCAAGTTCACACGGAACACTTATGAAAATTGAGCACAAACAGGCCCAGAAAGCATATGCCAAGCATTTCCAAAGATTAATATAATTTCCTAAACACAATGCAAATAAGTTAGAATCAATAACAAAAACATAATAAAAACACCATATGTTGGAAATTTAGAAACACGTTTTGAAACAACCCACCTGTCAAAGCACAAACTATAGTAGAAATTAGATATTTTATAATTGAAAAGTAAAAAAAAAAACTACTTAACCAAACTTTGGTGGAGAGTCACCTATAGCAATATAAAGATAGTGAAAGCCTGAAATGATTACATATTAGGAACAAAGAAAGTGTGAAAAATAATGAGCTATGCATTTCATTTTAGAGGTAGAAAAATAATAACAAAGTATAGTCATACATCGCTTTACGGCAGTTTTGAGAAATACATCATTAGGCAATTTCATCGTTATGTGAACATCGTAGAGTGTACTTACACAAACCTAGATGGTATAGCCTACTACACACCTAGGCTACCTAGTACTAATTTTATTAGACCACCATCATATACGTGGTTCATGGGTGAGCAAAATGTTGTCCTGTAGTGCAAACACGACAAAACTAGAATGAAAGTAAAAATTCAGAAATTAACAAAATAAAACATTCAATGGACTGAAGTGTGTCCCCCCTAAAATTCATCTCTTGAAGCCCTAATTCCCAGAGGAATGGCATTTGGAGCTGGGGCCTTCAGAGGTAATTAGGTTTAGATGAGGTTGTGAGAATGGGATCCCATGATGTTATTAGTGCCCTGAGAAGAGACTCCAGAGAGGTTGCTAGCTTTCTCTCTGCCATGTGAGGACAGAGAGAAGGCAGTCATCTATAAGCCAGGAAGAGAGCTCTCACTAGGAACCTACCTTGCTGGCATCAGATCTTGGAATTCAGCCTCCAGAAAATGAATTTCTATTGTTTAAGCCATTTAGTCCATGATATTTTGTTATGGGACCAAAGCCTACTAATGTAGAACACAAACCAGATATACAGTAGATTAATCAAAACTAATGTTCTTTGAAATTAATTCACAAAACTGAATAAATACTGGCAAGATTAATATAGGAAAAATAAGAAGTCACAAGGCAATGATTGTAGAGATGAAAAAGGGGATACAAAAGTATATAATTACAAAAGCCACAAATACTAAAAATATAAGAAACCAGAAATTTGAAAATAGAAAATTTCCTGTAAAACAACTTGCTCAACTGACTTATGATGAAACTGGAAAACTGAGCAGTCCTACAAATATATAAACAATTTAATTCTTGCTTTTAAATTATTCCTAAATATGAAAACAAAACTAGTAACAATGGCAATAACTAAGGCAGATTCAGATTATTTTGCCAGTGAATTTTGACCTATGAAATAGAAACAATTCTTCTCGTATAGAAATTGTTTAAGAGTTTAGAAAAAGAGGAGATACTGTTATATTTATACAAAAACCAGGCTATAATAGAGTAAGAAAAGAATATTACCTGCCAAAGTTACTCAAACATACTTGTAAAAACCTTCTCTAATATATCAGTACATATAATACATTCAGGTATAAAAAAAAAAAAGATAATCCGGGGCCGGCCCGGTGGCGCAGGCGGTTAAGTGCGCGCGCTCCGCTGCGGCGGCCCGGGGTTCGCTGGTTCGGATCCCGGGCGCGCACCGAAGTACTGCTTGGTAAGCCATGCTGTGGCGGCGTCCCATATAAAGTGGAGGAAGATAGGCACCGATGTTAGCCCAGGGCCGTCTTCCTCAGCAAAAAAAAAAAAAAAAAAAAAAGAGGAGGATTGGCGGATGTTAGCTCAGGGCTGATCTCCTCACAAAAAAAAAAAAAAAAAAAAAAAAAAAAAAAAGATAATCCATTATGTCTAAGTTCAGTTTTTCTAGAATTACAAGGTTGCTATAACATTGGATATCAATTAACTCACCACATTTATTTTTTTAAATTTATTTATTGATTCACTCAAATATTAGGTATCTATCATAAGCAGATACAGTTCTAGGTACTTGAATAAGATCAGTGAACAAATATGATCATCTCAGAGGAATCAGGGGAAAGGATTTAATAAACTCAGTAGGCATTTATCACAAAGCAAATTCTCAAACTATGAAAAGGAGGATAAAGCCTTAACCTTGTAAAATCTACAACAACCAATGCACTGAATGGTAAAGATGGAAAGCATATCCTGTTAGCTTTAGGAAGACAAGGATGCTGCTTTTACTCCTTCTAGTCATTATTATACAGGAGGTTTTGTTTGGTCAGTAAAGGAAGAAAAAGATATAAATGACCTAAGGATTGAAATGGAAAAAAAACCCTGCCATTAATTACTGACAATGCGATTGCCTATGAAGAAAATACAAAAGATTCTTAAAAAAATAATAAAGAAAATTTAACAAGGCTACTAGATAAAATTCAGTATACAAAAATCAACTGCATTTTACATATCAACAATCAGAAAAATCAAACTTAACAAGTTTAACATTTACAATTAAGAAAATTATAAAATGCTTAAGAATAATCAAAATATGCAGTCTTTTTGAGAGAAAATTGTAAGACACTGAACTCCTTTGAGGAAGACTTAAATAAATGAGGAGGAATATTCTGTTCATGGATTAGAAAGTCCAATACAGAAAACCCTCCAATTCTCCTTAAAATGATTTATTTAGAGTTTCAGAAAATGTTTAAGAAAGAGTACACCTACTATATTTGGAGTAACCTTACAAGCTGATGCAAAATATATACAGATCTCCCCACAACTTACTGATCACAAAAAGAAAAACAGGAACTGCACAGTGCAAACACGGGACATTTGCACCACTTTACACCAAGTGATCAAAATTAACGTTACCAACAATGGGAAAAATGAAATCACAGGCCTCTCTCTATGTGACACCCTGAAGTGTACATCTCTTTTTTGGTATTCAACCCCAAATTCAAAACCTGAATCTAACTGTGAAGAAACTTCAAAGAAACCCTAATTGACAAATGCTCTCTAAAGGAAATGGCTGTATTCTTAAAAATTGTCCAAAACATAAAAGACAAAGAAAGAGTAAGGAAATGCTTGAAATTGATTAAAGAAAAATGACCGCTAAAAACAATACATGACCCTGGACTAAAGGGGACATTTTGCAATAAAGGACATGGGACGGCTGATGAAATAGGGATATGGACTACAGATCAGATAATATTTTTGTTCTTGGGAAACACATACTGAAAATATTAAGGGGTAAAAAGGCATGATGTATGCAACTTACCCTTAAATGCTTCAGGAGAAAAAAATCAGACACTGAGAAAGAGAGAGAATGAATGAGAAATAAAAAGTAGCAAAATGTTAAAAATTAGAGCTATACTGGAGTCCTTTGCAGTAGTCTACCAACTTTTTTTCTCTGTCTGAATAAATTTCAAAATTTTAAAAAGACGCCGAGAACAGAAAAGACACTCCTAAAGGAGAACAATGGCATAGGTAGTAGCTCTATCAGGCATTAAGAAACATGGCAGAGTTAATATAACAATTGGTAATCATACAAAGATTAGACCAACTGACCAAAGGAAAACATCAAGCCCTGAAACACACCCAAATAAATATGGAATTTTTTCAATGGCTGTTTTGACACTGCAGATCAGCAGGGAAATTTTAGCTTCTAAATACATGATCTTGTGAAAATTTTTTGTGCATCGCAGGAAAAATTAAATTTGACATATATTGATAGCATACACAAAAATCAATCCCAGATGGATTAAGAACATACGTTTGCAACAAAAGCTATAAAAATTTTGTAAGGGAAGGTAGTAGAAAATATTTATAATGTCAAAGTTAAAAAAATTTCTAAAACAAGATAAAGGTAAGGTTGAATAAATCTGGCTATGCCCAAATTAAGAAATCCTTTTCCTTAATAAAACATAAAACTGAAAACACATAAAGTGGAAACTACTGCAGTCATGTAACTCACAAATGATGAGTTTCACATTGTATAACAAAAGCCTTAAAATTATTTTTAAAAAGACCAATTATTATAAAAATCAGCAAAATACATGAGCAGGAATTTCTCCAAATATACAACATAATTGTATACTGTTCATGCCATCAGTAATCATGGTAAGGCAAATTAAAACTACAATGCGATATCATTTCACAACCACTTTTGGAAAATATTGTAATTAACTAATAAGGTTGAACACGCACAAAGGGAATGAATCAAGTCACAAAGGCATAAATCAATAATGACAGCTTTCATAAACAGTTCAAAAATCACATTAAGGTAGGTATTTCCTCCTTATGGGCTATGTATATAAGTAGTAAAACCTAGGAAGAAAACTGAAGAAATGGTGGATTTGTGTCTGGATCTTAATTTATAAAGATAACTGAGTGAAGACAAAAATAGATTAATGCCATTGAAAGAAAACTTTATTACTTACAATCCCAAGAGAAGGGTCATGGGAAGCCATGCAGGGCTAAAAGTGGGAACACAAGAGTCGGTCAGGAGGCAGGAGTGAGGTGAAAGCCTGGGTCACAGACTTTATTGGGGTGTCCAGAAAAAGGCAAGGCAAGGCAGAATAAACACTTTAGGATTGGCAATTTTTAATAATTCTGGCAGTTCTTGGGGCAAAGGGAGGTCCAAAGTTGCCTGGTACCTGGTCTTGGGTTGATCTAGGGCTGGGGAAATATTGGCTTGGTGTCCAAGAGTTAAAAGAGGTGGTTGTGTATGCAGGCTTTGGATTGCTCAGTTTACACATAAAAGACAGATGCCCAAGCATATTGCTTACTTCTTTAGGAATTAGCTAGTCCTGGGAAAGGCCATCACCAGCCAATTTGACCCCCAAAAGGTCGAAATATCATAACATACAGCAAATTAAAATCATGATTAATAAAATTGATCCTCTGATCATATGACATTATACTAAGGAAACTGTAGAGTGATAATAGTAGAGATTTTTAGAGGAGGGCACAGGTTTCCCTAAACACCATAGAAAACATTTTATTATGAAAGTAAGAAGGAGGAACACTGGTAGAAGAATAAGGAGTCACTGTAAGCCAGCCCATGTTCATCTTTTTCATGATGTATGGCATTAATCAAGAAAAAATCTGAAAAATTTTTGGAGCACCTTACAATATCTTGGTGGAGCCATAAAGTGTGTTAAAAGTATGAGTCTGACAATAGTCAAACTGGCAAGTCTGGTAGTGATGTTGTTGGAGGGTATGAACTAAGTTAATGAAGTATAGGAAATGATTAGTGGTTTTGTGTATAACCAAGGGGAAGGTGTATTTATGGCTGGAGATGCAGGACAGGAGGTCATGGTGGAAAGCTGGAGGAGTGTAGTAGGAAAAGGCACCCGGAGGAGAGTGATCCTCTCTGCAGTGAGTCAAGGTATTGACTAATATGAGTCAGGTATCTCCTGAGGAAAGCAGGAATTTTTGTTAGTTTTTAGAATCGCACAAACAGAAATAACCTCTGTCAGATTTCCCCATAGGTGTGGCAGTGCAGGGATGTAGGTTTTGGCGGAGAGCAGGGAGCATACTAGGATCATGGGCTACGCAGCAAGCTCAGAAACACAATAGAATCCCTAATATCAATAGTAAAATAGCAAAAATGTCCTGTGTCCAACTGTGCCTTAATTGACGGAGGCCAAGAGCATCATGAACTGTGTGAAGTCTTCTCCAATGGCAAAGACTTGGGCTGGGGTAATGTCATCTGAAGCGATATCATGGCCCACAGTGGGCTTGTGGGCCAGGGTGATGCTGTCTAGGATATGGGACTTAGGTTGTTGTGAGAGTCATCATTTGCCACGTTTGATTGAAACAGTGACATATTTGAAGGGTTTGGGCCTCTAGATTGTAAATTAATGAAAGCACCCAGACCAGAAGTCGTAAGACCAACAGGCAACACAATCCTGTGCAGCTGTGCTTGACAGCTTTTTTGTTTTACATTTTTGTGGAAGTTTAGCCTTAAATGGGTCGCATATTGGATGAGCAGCTGCCTGGCTCATGGGATAATTTTTGTTGATGGGTACCAGGAGAGTATGCACCCTCGATCTGCCTCCAGCTCTTATGGGATTGAACATTTAACAGGCTCACAGCAAGATAGAGACCCATTTAGGGGTCCATTGGTTGAACTGAATTTTAGAAGGATTGTTTGAGGATATCATTATGTCTCCCAGTTAAACTGGCTGTCTGGGATCTATCAGGCACAAAAAAGTTTTATTGAATGCTTTTTCCAAGACTACTATTATGTATTTTGAGGAGTCAAATATTTGCCTTGGTTACTATTGCTAACATCTGTCTTACTGAAGAGACTAAGGAGTGTCCTGACAAGGCCTTGTATTGTGGCCTCAGTATATGTAGAGACGTGTAATTTTGATTTATAATATGAGTATCTGTGAGTCAAGAGATTCCAAGAGTTCTTGACCCTGAATGGACACTTTTTAGGCAATGGCCCAACAGTTCATAACAAATGTGAAGATGGGGCCATTTGCTGGCCAGGGCATCGAAAGCCAAGATGACTGCCTGAAGTTTGTCCAAGGGTATTGTTTTTGGAGTCTTGTTTTTTATCTGGGACATCCTGGTTAAGAGATGGAAAGCAGTAACATTCCACTGTGCTCCATCATGTGTGATGGTCGGTAGTGCCATCCACAGAGTCCACAACTCTCACTGCTGTTTATTCAGTTAAACCCAAGGGGTTCCTCAGGCAGTCAAGAGATGGATTATTTATTTACTTATTATGGCATCTATGTCCAAGATGGCATATTTTAGGGAAATGGGAACTATGACTATGGGAAATTTAAGCATGGCTACAATTAAAGTAAGGTACAACTTTTTCCTCTATTTTTAGCTACTTATTAAAAATTATAGGGGAGTATAATGTTTAAATGCAGTGCCATCCCCAGGTATAATTGTAATTTGAGTGGTAATATTGATTAAGTTTATAAAGATTTGTCAATTAGTGCATTTTAGCAAATGTTAATTTAGAAGTTATGTTGTAGAGGCACAAAAGCCAATCAGTGCACTTTTTATATATTTGTTACATGCATTATTTAGTATAGAAACTTTGTTACATATGTATTACATAGATCATAATTATATATAACATACAAATTATTAGTATATACATTTTAATATATAAATTTTGGATTTTTATTTTGGTCAATCATGGATCTCTTTTAATTTACACTTTATATACAATTTAATAATTTATTTACTATGCATCTATATTAAATATTATACATATACATATATAAATTATATAAAAACACACACACATATATATAATTTATGTAGTTAACCTTTATTTTTTTCCCGATTATCTAGAGGTTTGTTTGTCATTGTTTTTAAATCAGTAAGTAATATAAGACTAGCATTATATTTGCTAGACTTGGCATTTTCTCAATACATAAGATTTCAAGTTTCCTTTTGGGGAAGGAGGGATGCTTGTAGTCACCTACATCCACAGCCTTTTTTAGTGTTTTTTTCATTCCTTTGTTTTCCTGTCTTATCCCGAGATGACTGGTTTTTTCCTGTTTTTTTTTTTTTGGTATTTTCCTGATAAGCTCCTGACTGTCCTGAGTGGCCCCCGCTTTGAGCAGTGGCCTCCTTTTCTAGGCTGTCTCTATCAACCTCAGAGGGGCTGGGGGTTACATCCAAGGGAATAATGGTGGTGGAATCCTGATTCTGGGATAATTTGGTTTTCAGAAGGATGCTCTTAGCATGTTGATAGACAGTGGCACTCAAGAGCGTCCAAGTACACTAACCAGGAGATTTACAACCTCGCATGAGCTAAGAACCCTCTCATGTGTTTTGGGGGAAGCAAGAACAAAATGTTCTCTCACTTTTCCTTTTTCATTAAACATTGAGCCATGGTCTCCATGGATGGGATCTCCTCTATCCTACTACCTCTAGGAGTGAATTGTAACGGTACAAAGCAGTAGAGAGATGTGCCTCTAAAACAGCATTTAAACTTTTTGGAACCCATGGTTTTCAGAGGGGGGTACATCTAGCTACTGAGCACTGGGAAGGGCCTATCCAAATTTGGAATCAAGTGGGTGAGTATCTGCCCAGCGTCGCAATGCTCAGGGGACAGGGAGTCAATGACATTTCTGATGGCCTATCAATGAGAGAGTTTATTTACCTTGGATTTGTTTGTCCACCACAGTAAGAGAAGAATTGTCCATTTCAGAAGCACTGCCTGGGGCTCAATGCCCAGCTCCTAAGCCCTCTATAGTGGCTCCTGAAGGTGGTCTAATAGGATTGCCAGGCCAGTGGATCAGTCTCAGTGCCCTCAATGAACTCTGAGAGTAACACTCCTTGCTTCTCTTTCCAAGAAACCTTCACTGTGCCTCTTTCAGCCTATGCCACGTAGCCCTAGGTGCACCCATGACCACTCATCTGACAGGACATTCTGTCACCAATAAGGTGTCATTGGGGGACATCTCATAACCCCAGTCTTCCTATGTATACTAAGGAAGAATCTGCATCACTCTCTTGTCACAATTTAAGTTGGAAAATCATGACAGGACAAGGCTGACACTGTACTAGGCAGTGAAGGCCAAAGCACAAGGGCTCCAATAGCCAGCCGTACCCTCACAGGCAGAGCTTGCTGTTTGGTACAGGCAGTTAGTCAGCCAAGAGCAGTCTAGAGCCATGCCCCTCTGTAGATCAGCGATTCACCCTGCTTTCTGCATAAAATGATTAGTGCCTGGTCTTAGTTTATAAAGGTGACTGAGTGATGACACAGAGAGGTTAATACCATGAAAAGTTTATTAGTTACACAATCCCAAGAAAATGGGGCAACACACAACACAGGGCCACAAGGGCAAGAACCTAGTCATTAGGAGGGAAAAGCAGGAATGAGAGGAGACCTTTATTGGGGTTTCTGCAAGGGAAGGCAAGGCAGATCAGGGTACAGCTTAAAATTTTTATTTATTTATTTATTTTTTCCCCCAAAGCCCCAGTAGATAGTTGTATGTCATAGTTGCACATCCTTCTAGTTGCTGTATGTGGGTCACGGCCTCAGCATGGCCGGAGAAGTGGTGCATCGGTGTGCGCCCAGGATCTGAACCCGGGCCACCAGCAGCGGAGCGCGCGCACTTAACCACTAAGCTACGGGGCCGGCCCAGGGTACAGCTTAGTATTGGCCTGTATGAATAATTCCAGTGGGCTCTGGGGTGTAATGGCTGTGTCCCTAGTTGTCTGCTACCTGGCTCTGGCTTAATTTAGGGCAGGGGAAATATTGGTGTGTGAGAGTTAGATGAAGGAGGTGTTTGGAGTATGGGCTCTGGATTGGTTGGTCTGCATCTGACAGGCATGCTCCGAAGCAAGTGGTTTACCCTCTGTAAGAAGTAGTTTGCCCTGGGTGGGGCGGTCTCTTTCCAGCTCAAAGACTCCAAAGGTGTCAAAGAATCATAATATACAGAGAATTTCAAACATGATCAATACAACGGTAAACACAATGTTCAAACACCATGGTTTCTTCTTGGATGGAAGAATGTGATTCACTATAAAGGAGGCACTCAGGGGCTGGCCTGGTGGCATTGTAGTTAAGTTTGCATGCTCTGCTTTGGGGGCCCGGGGTTCAAAGGTTCAGATCCTGGGCGTGGACCTACACACCGCTTACCAAGCCATGCTGTGGTGGTGTCCCACATGTAAAGTAGAGGAAGATGGGCACAGATGTTAGCTCAGGGCCAATCTTCCTCAGCAAAAAGCAGGATTTGCAACAGATATTAGCTCAGGGCTAACTTCTCTCAGCAATAATAATAATAATAATAATAATAATAATAATAATAATAATAAAAGAAATAAAGGAGACACTCAGGGGTAAGGTAATTTTCTATTTCTTGGTCTGGAAGGTGTGTACCCGGGGGCTCAGCATTCTGTTGTTTATCAGTACATATACACTCACACCATTTTCTGTATGTATACTATAATTATAAAATTGAAGAATGGGAAAAATCACACGACAGCAGCATAAAAATAAAGTTGTAGAAATAAAAACACTGCATTACTCACAGGAAGAAATATAAAACAATTTAACCTGTAGCTGCTGTTTCACATTGGACTTTAAATCCTGTTAAAATATTGTTCACAATAATACTAACTAAAAACAGAAAAGTAGAAAATAAAATATTAAAAAATAATATAACAAATATGAATGATGTGTGGTAGGCAGGATAATCATCTTCAAAGGTATCCATGTTCTGATTCCTGGAACCTGTGAATTGTGTGTATTAACCACATTTTTAGTTTTCTATAGTGTGATGGTTTGACATCTTGGAGGCCGTCCTGACCCTGTAGAGTCTGCCCCTCCCAGGGTTAACCAACTCCTAGAGATTGTTAAAGAAAACTCACACAAGAAAACCCCTCTCATACGCAAACCAAACAGTCCAGAGCCTACACCCCCAACCCCCTCCTTTATTGGGCTCTCAAACTCTGGGCAACTATCAACCTGCATTAATCAACCCAGCGCCAGGTACATCCAGGGACAGCCCCTGTGCCCAAGAGCCTGCTGCAATTATTCAAACTAGCAAATCTTAAACCGGCTTACCCTGCCACACCTATTCCCTCTCTGTGGAAACCACAAAAAAGGCTCTTTGCTGCATTTTCCCCTTTGCTCACACTGCCTCCTGACCAGCCCCAGTGCTTCCCTGGGTGGACCCCACTGCATGGCTTGCTGTGACTCCTGTTTCTAGACAACTATTGAGTATGATAAACTGCTTCCTCTTGACACTCAGTTTCATATCTGTGTGTCTTACCATACCCAGTTAGGACAATCCCAGGGACCCTTAAAACAATATGTGAGGTCAGAAGGCAAAGGGAAATTAAGGTTGTGCAACAGCTGACCTTAAAATAGGGAGATTATCCTGGACTATGCAGCTGGGCCCAATGGAATCTCAAGGGTCCTTAAAAGCAGAAGGAAGCCAACCAGAAGAAGCAAAGATATGGCAGCATGAGAAGGAGTTCCACTTGGATGTTGCTGGATTTGAAGATGGAAGAATGAGACAAAACCCATCCAGAAGCTGGAGAAAGCAAATAAACACAATTACCTCTGCCTGTACACAGTCCTACCAACAATTTGATTTTAGCTCAGTGAAATCCTTTTATGAGTCCCGATCTCCAAAACCATAAGATAGCAAATTATTGTTGTTTTATGTCATTAACACTGAGGTAATTTGTTACAGCAATACTTGAAAACTAATACACGATGAAAAGCTGGAATATTAAAAGTATAGACTGTCACGTCAAAGAGGACCACCTCCCTTTACTGTCTGCAAGGCCTATCCATCCCTTTTCTCAGGAATCTATTCTAAGGAGAACTTGGCACACCCTGCTCCACAAAATCAGGTTTTGAAAAGGTCCCCGATGAGCGTCATGGTCAAATCCCATCCTCATCTCTCGCTCAATCAGCATTTGGTACAGTCAGTAAGTCACTGCTCCTTGCCTTGGATTCATGGACACCAATCTTAAATCTATTCCTATTTCATGGGCCACTACTTCTCAATATATTTGCTACTTCCTCCCATGGCCCCAACTGCTAAAGATAGAGATTTCCCAGGCTTGTCAATCCTCCAGTGAAATCATCCAGTGTAATAGCAATAAGTGCCATCTATACCCTGATGACTCAAATGTAAGTATTCAGCCTGATAAGGAACTGATTTTTCTCATGGACCAAGAAGTCTTCACACAAGCACTTCCATGGCTGGTACAATGATACCGTGGGGAGAAAGTGTCCCTATGTTTTTTACCCAAAGCATATTTGTCTCTGGCTTTTCTCATAGTATGAAATCTATCATCCAAATTCCAGGAATGTATCTGATTTCCAGGAAAGAAAGGGGAAGGATGAAAGGCAATAATTAAAGAGAAAAACTCAGATGACATTGTCCTGCAATTTTTTTTTGATGAGGGGGATGGGCCATGAGCTAACATCCATTGCCAACTTCGTCTTTTTGCTGAGGAAGATTAGCCCTGAGCTAACATCTGTGCCCATTTTCCTCTATGTTGTATATGGGATGCTGCCACAGCATGGTCTGATAAGCAGTGTAGGTCTGCGCCCCGGATCCAAAGCCACGAACACCAGACCGCCGTAGCAGAGTGAGCGAACTTACTTAACCACTACGCCACTGGGCCAGCCCTTGTCCTGCCGTTTCTTTTAAAGATTTTATTTTTATTTTTATATTGAGGTATAATTGATATATAACATTATATTAGTTTCAGGCCTACAACATGATTTGATATTGGTATACATTGCAAAATTATCACAATAAGTCTAGTTAACATCCATAGACTGTTCCCTTTTAAATAGCTCTCTCTTCTGCCTCAGGCCTTGATCCTATTAAATTCTGGAGTGGTACTCACTGCTGGAGATGACAGCATCTCAGATGTTATCTCCAATGCCACTCCTCCATTCCCTGGGATCACCACAGAGGATCCCATGCCATCCACATGAAACTACAACACTACACCCTCTCAGTGACCAACTTTTCCATGGAGCACTGCCTCAAAGAATGGGAACCAACTGTAATGACTGACTTTCCAGATATTGTGGCTTACTTACCTTCTGATCCTGCCTTGCTCAACACCTGCAAAATCATGAGTTTTGCCCCTCTCACCTATGACTCCATCATAACGCATGCCCTACCTCTTTGGTTTCAAGTTCAATGCCTTTGTAATTCTCTTAAAACAAAGATGTCCACCACCATTACTACAGCATCTTACATCCAGGGCTCCCTAGAGGAAGTCTTCTCCCTCTGTGCACCCCTAAAAATTAGAGGAGATTCTGTTGGCCCCCACCACATACTACCATGAGGCCTCCATTAACACCCACTCTCTCTCTAGGACTAGAGAATATGCATCCCAGCACTTCTGTGCCACATCACACCACAAAACCCCTAACTTATGCTCTCCAGTTCCTGCTCTTCCCTACTGCCACAGCAAGGCCACCAATGTCCATATCCAGTTTGCTGAGATTATGGCTAGTGCTTTAAACCCAGGAGAGGGTTGGGCTTGCTAGGATCATTCTCTTTACCAAACCAGCCATACGCATCCACCCAGCTGATGTCTATACTGGCAATGACAAATAATGGACTATCAACGTCACAGCCAATGCCTATGTTTCCTTCATGATGTATTTCCCTCACCCCCTTCAGGCTATCACTAACTGGGGAAATATTTCTCCATAATTGTGGACATCATGTCCACACTCAGGGATGGTACCAGGTACACACAGTCCCCTGTGTGCCACACCATCTACAAATATTCTACCCTCAATTCTTGAATCATATCACATAGTCCATTTACAGTCACCCTCTCTTAACCCTCACTCCAGAGACAGGGCTATCAGGTTATTCTGTAGAACTGATGCCTCCACGTGAACCCCCCAGTACTCCATCTATTTTGCAATCCCCTTTCCCGTAGGCCAGCTCTCAATCACTGGCTTCCTCATTGCTGTAGATTGTCTATTCTCATTGAAGATATGCCTGGGTTTCCGAGACCATCTCTCTGTCATCACCAGCAAGGCCTATTCATTATAGTCAAGGTATAATTATCATTATACCTATTCGAGGTATAATCCTTGGTATGTGAGAGACTGCCTATTCCAAAGTGGGACTGGCACAGCAGACCAAGTTACAGAGGCCAACCAGCAAATACTCCAAGCCTTCACCTCTCAAATGACACAAACACAACCAGCCCTTGACCTCTTAAATTAAGGTCAAAGCTCACTACCTAAAATGATTCTTAACAACTGTTTAGCCCTTGAATGACTGCTGGCTGATCATGGAGTTGTTTGCAAATTTCTAGTAATTTCCTGGTATATGCCCATTAATAACGTGCCACGTGGCCTAGCTAATCAAAAATATGAATACTCCGAAGGAGAGAAGTCAAGATGGTGGCGTAGGCGGACTCTGAACTCACCTCCTCCCACGGACACAGCCAATTTACAACTACGCGTGGAAAAATTGCCCCTGAGAGAGAGCTGAAAACTGGATAACTCCTGCAAGAAATGACAATCCTAATTGAGGTGGAAGATGCAGAAATTCCCTTCTGCAGAGAAAAAACGCCATCTTCACAAGCCGCAGTGCTTCCCGGGTGCCTGGGAGCAGCCCAGAGGTACGCAGCCCTCCCTGGAGGAGTGGGACTCTGAGCTGGGGAGCGCTCCCGCTGTAGGCATTTTTTGGACCCAGCACAATTGAGACGAGTGGCATAACATCTGACTTTGCTTGCTACTAAAACATTGGGGAGTACCCCTAGAAAAGCTGATTCACAAAGAAACTAAAACCGGCTCTTAAAGGGCCCATGCACAAATTCACCCATTTCAGAAAGCAACCTAAAATCACCAGAAAGAAAAGTGCACAATGCTTTGGTGAAAAGAGACTCACCTGATAGGATCTGAGTGCATCTTGGTGAGAAGTGAGACCTCTCCAGGGACTGGAGAGGCCATTGTTGTGGCCTGGTGTGGGCGTGCTGACACAGACACTAGCAGATGCCATTGGAGTTCTCCCTGGGCCCTGCTAGCCCAGGGTCTGCCCCACCCACTAGAGCACCGATTTAATCCAGCTCAGCCAGGGCAGGCAGCCCACCCAAGGGACTGGCCCCACCCAGGAACAAGCCCTCAGGCAACTTGTGGGCCTGCTAAGTGAGCTGCCTGGATTCTCTGCAGCTGGGTGAGTGGGTCCACCTCTGTGGGGCAGGGCGTGCACAAGAAGTGGGTGTGGACCTGTGGGCGGCAGGGCTTGTCAGCTGCAGAAGACTTGTGCTTCTCAAAGACCCACATAGGGGGTTTGCCCTACCTTTTGAAGCCTGAAACAATTGGGTGCTCCCGTGCCTGAGGCCAGCCCCACCCAGCTGCAATCCTCAGAGGTCTGGAGGCTTATAGCAATTGTAAGCACCTGAGCCTAAAAAGCTGCCACGCTGGGGGCCTACTTAAAAGAAATACTGCAACACAAATGTGCTATTAGAACTTGCAGCCAACTGTCCTGGGGCTCCCCACACCCAATAAAGAGACTGAAGGGCCCACAACAACTACAAGCAGCTGAGCATTACAACAGCTGGCCAGGGGCATAGCTAAGCCTCTCTGGGCACCTACAGGGAGAGAAACCATGCCACAACAGAAGGACACACGTAGCCCACATAGGGGTCACTCCTGGAACATTCACAACTGAGGGAAGCACACTGCTGGGCCTCATAAGGCATAGCTTATATAAGGTCACCTCTCCAAGAGCAGGAGATGAAACAGACTTACCTAATACATAAACACAAGCACAGGGAAAGAGGCAAAATGAGGAGGCAAAGGAATACGTTCCAAGTAAGGAAGAGGACAAAACCCCAGAAAAGGAACTAAGTGAAACAGAAATGAGCAACCTACCTGACAGAGAGTTCAAACAAATACTGTTAAGGATGCTCTCTGTTCTTGGGAGAAGAATGGATGAATTCAGTGAGAATGTCAACAAAGAAATGGAAGATATAAAAAAGAACCAATCAGAAATGAAGAATACAATACTGGAAATGAAAAATTCACTAGAGGGACTCAAAAGCAGAGTAGAAGATACAGAAGAACAGATCTACAAGCTGGATGAAAGACTAGAAGAAATCACCCAAGCTGAACAGGTAAAAGAAAAAAGAATTAAAAAGAGTGAGGACAGTCTAAGGGACCTCTGGGCCAACATCAAGCACACAAACATCTGTGTTATAGGTGTCCCAGGAGGAGAAGAGTGAGACAAAGTGGCAGAGAATATATTTGAAGAAATAATAGATGAAAACTTCCCTAACCTAAGGAAGGAAACAGACATCCAGGTACAGGAAGCACAGAGAGCAACAAACAAGATAAACCTAAAGAGGCCCCCACCAAGACACATCATAATTAAAATGTCCAGAATTAAAGATAAAGAGAGAATCCTAAAAGCTGCAAGAGAAAGTGCATACAAGTTACATACAAAGGAAACCGCATAAGGCTATCAGCTGACTTCTCAGCAGAAACCTTATAGGCTAGAAGAGAGCGGCATGATATATTTAAAGTGCTAAAAGGAAAAAACTTACAGCCAAGAATAGTCTACCCGGCAAGGTTATCATTCAAAATGGCAGGAGAGATAAGAAGTTTCCCAGACAAGCAAAAATTAAAGGAATTTTTCACCAAGAAACCAGTACTACAAGAAATGCTTAAGGGACTTATTTAAGGGGAAAAGAGAAGACCACAAATAGGAAAAATTATCTATTTCCATGATAAGAGCATAATGGATACAAATGCACAAAAAAGAGGTTAGATATGATATCAAAAACATAAAATGTGGGAGGAGGGGACTTAAAGAGTAGAGCTTTCAGATAGAGGTCAAACTAAGGGGCCCTCAACTTCATATAGATAACTATATACGTAGGTTATTCTATATGCACCCCATGGTAATCACATAGCAGAAACCTATAATAAATACACAAAAAACTAAGAGAAAGGAACCGAAACATAATACTAAAGAAAGCCATCAAATCACAAAAGAAGAGAGCAAGAGAAGAAGGGAACAGAGATGGAATACTAAAACACCGAGAAAAAAAAGTTAAAAAATGGCAGTAAGTACATACTTATCAATAGCTACATTAAAGGTCAATGGACTAAACGCGCCAATTAAAAGGCATAGGGTGGCTGATTTGATAAAAAAACAAGACCTATATATATGCTGCATACAACAGACACACTGCAGACCTAAAGACACTCACAAACTGAAAGTGAAGGGATGGAAAAAGATACTCCATGCAAATGACAATGAAAAGAAAGCTGGGGCAGCAATACTCATATCAGACAAAATAGACTTTAAAACAAAAACTGTAAAAAGGGACAAAGAAGGGCATTACATAATGATCAAGGGAACAATCCAACAAGAGGATATAACACTTGTAAATATCTATACAACCAATGTAGGAGCACCTAAATATATAAAGCAATTATTAACAGACATAAAAAGAGAAATAGACCGTAACACAATATTAGTAGGGGACTTTAACACTGCACTTACACCAATGGATAGATCATCCAAACAGAGGATCAACAAGGAAACATTGGCCTTAAATGACACACTAGAACAGATGGGCCTAGTAGATATATACAGAACATTCCATCCAAAAACTGAAGAATACATGTTCTTTTCAAATGCACATGTAACATTCACCAGGATTGATCACATATTAGGCCACAAAACAAGTTTACATAAATTTAAGAACATTGAAATACTACCAACCATCTTTTCTGACCATAACAGTATGAAACTAGAGATTAACTATAGGAAGAAAATCAGAAAATACGTAGAGATTAACTAAAATGCTACTGAACAACCATGGGGTCAATGAAGAAATCAAAGGAGAAATAAAAAAATACCTGGAGACAAATGAAAATGAAAATACGACGTGCCGGAATTTATGGGGTACAGCAAAAGAGGTTCTAAGAGGGAAGTTTATAGCAATACAGGCCTATCTCAACAAACAAGAAAAATCTCAAATAAACAATCTAATAATGCACCTAAAGGAACTGGAAAAAGAAGAACAAACAAAGACCAAAATCATTAGAAGAATAATAAAAATCAGATCAGACATAAATGAAATAGAAACTGAAAAAACAATAGAAAAAATTAATAAAACCCAGAGCTGGTTCTTTGAAAAGATAAACAAAATTGACAAACCTTTAGCTAGACTCACCAAGAAAAAAAGAGAGAAGGCTCAAATAAGTAAAATCAGAAAGGAAAGGAGAAATTACAACAGACACCTCAGAAATACAAAAGATTATAAGAGAATACTATGAAAAGCTATAAGCCAACTAATTGGACATCCGGCAGAAAAGGATAAATTCTTAGAATCATACAACCTTCCAAAACTGGATCAAGAAGAAATAGAGAACTTGAATAGACCAATCACCAGTAAGGAGGTAGAAACAGTAATCAAAAACCTTCCCAAAAATAAAAGTCCAGGACCAGATGGCTTTCATGGTGAATTCTACCAAACATTCAAAGAAGACAATACCTATCCTTCTCAAAATCTGCCAAAAAATTGAGAAGCTCCCTAACTCATTCTACGAAGCTGACATTACCTTGATACCAAAACCAGACAAGGACAACACACACACACAAAATTACAGGCCAATGTCACTGATGAACATTGATACAAAAATCCTCAACAAAATACTAGCAAATCACATACGACAATATATTAAAAAGATTATACACCATGATCAGGTGGGATTTATTCCAGGGATGCAGGGATGGTTCAACATTTGGAAATGAATCAATGTAATACACCACATTAATAAAATGAAGAATAAAAATCACATGATCATCTCAATAAATGCAGAGAAAGCATTTGACAAGATACAGCATCCATTTATGATAAAAACTGAATAAAATGGGTATAGAAGGAAAGTACTTCAACACAATAAAGGCCACGTATGACAAACCCACAGCTAATATCATCCTCAATGGTGAAAAACTGAAAGCTATCCCTCTAAGAACAGGAACCAGACAAGGATGCCCACTCTCACCACTCCTATTTAACATAGTATTGGAAGTCCTAGCCAGAGCAATCAGGCAAGAAAAAGAAATAAAAAGGATCCAAATCGGAAAAGAAGAAGTGAAACTGTCACTATTTGCAGATGACATGATTTTTATATATAGAAAACCCTAAAAAACCCACCAAAAAACTTTTAGAAGTAGTAAACAAATACGGTCAAGTTGCAGGACACAAAATCAACATACAAAAATCAGTTGCATTTCTATACACTAACAACGAAGTAGCAGAAAGAGAAATTAAGAATACAATCTCATTTACAATTGCAAGAAAAAGAATACCTAATACTAAACTTAACCAAAAAGGTGAAAGATCTGTACACTGAAAACTATAAAACATTGCTGAAAGAAATTGAAGACGACACAAAGAAATGGAAACATATTCCGTGCTCTTGGATTGGAAGAATTAACATAATTAAGATATCCATACTTCCTAAAGCAATCTATAGATTCAATGCAATCCCTATCAAAGTTCCAAGAACATTTTTCATAGAAATAGAACAAACAATCCTAAAATTTATATGGAACAACAAAAGACCCGGAATGGCTAAAGGAATCCTGAGAAAAAAGAACAAAGCTGCAGCTATCACACTCTGATTTCAAAATATACTACAAACCTATAGTAACCAAAACAGCATGGTACTGGCACAAAAACAGACACACAGATCAATGGAATAGAATTGAAAGCCCAGAAATAAATCCACACATCTACAGACAGCTAATCTTCGACAAAGGAGCCAAGAACATACAATGGAGAAAGGAAAGTCTCTTCAACAAATGGTCTTGGGAAAACTTGACAGCCACATGCAAAAAAAAAAATGAAAGTAGACCATTACCTTACGCCATACACAAAAATTAACTCAAAATGGATTAAAGATTTGAATGTAAGACCTGAAACTATGAAACTTCTAGAAGGAAACATAGGCAGTGCGCTCTTCGAAATCAGTCTTAGCAACATAGTTTCAAGCACCATGTCTGACTGGGCAAGAGAAACAACAGAAAAAAATGGGACTAAAAAATAAATCAAACTAAAAAGCTTCTGCACAGCAAAGGAAACCATCAACAAAACGAAAAGACAACCTAACAAGTGGGAGAAGATATTTGCAAACCATACATCTGATAAGGGGTTAATCTCCAAAATATATAAAGAACTCATGCATCTCTATAACAAAAAAACTAACAACCCAATTAAAAAATGGGCAAAAGACCTGAACAGACATTTCTTCAAAGATATACAGATGGCCAACAAGCACATGAAAAGATGTTCAACGTCATTAAATATCAGCAAAATGCAAATCAAAACTACAATGAGATATCACCTCACGCCCGTCAGAATGGCTATAATTAACAAGACATGAAACAACAAGTGTTGGAGAGGATGTGGAGAGAAGGGAACTCTCATACACTGCTGGTGGGAGTGCAAACTGGTGCAGCCACTATGGAAAACAGTATGGAGATTCCTCAAAAAATTAAGGATAGAACTACCATATGATCCAGCTATTCCACTGCTGGGTATTTATCCAAAGAACTTGAAAACACCAATGCATAAAGATACATGCACTCCTGTGTTCATTGCAGCGTTATTCACAATAGCCAAGACTTGGAAGCAACCTAAGTGCCCACCAACGGACGAATGGATAAAGAAGATGTGGTATATATACACAATGGAATATTACTCAGCCATAAGAAACGATGAAATCCAGCCATTTGTGTCAACATGGATGGACATTGAGGGTATTTTGTAACGTGAAATAAGTCAGAGGGAGATCATCTGGTCAAATACCAGATGATCTCACTCATTAAGTAGTAGATAATAACAACAACAAACACCTAGAGACAGAGATTGGATTGGTGGTTACCAGAGGGGAAGAGGGGAGGGAAGATGGTGAAAGGGATAATTAGGCACATGTGTGTGGTGATGGATTGTAATTAGTATTTGGGTGGTGAACATGAGAACATGATGTAATCCATGCACAAATAGAAGCATAATGATGTACACCTGGGACTAGCCCCATGGCTTAGCGGTTTAATGCGTGCGCTCCGCTACTGGCGGCCCGGGTTCAGATCCTGGGTGCGCACTGACGCACTGCTTGTCAGCCATGCTGAGGCCGTGTCCCACATATAGCAACTAGAAGGATGTGCAACTATGACATACAACTATCTACAGGGGCTTTGAGGAGAAAATGGAGGAGGATTGGCAATAGATGTTAGCTCAGGGCAGGTCTTCCTCAGCAAAAAGAGGAGGATTAGCATGGATGTTAGCTCCGGGCTGATCTTCCTCACACACACACACACACACAAATAATAATGATGTACAACTGAAATTTATACAATGTTATAAACCAATGTTAGTGCAATAAACAAAAAATAAAAATAAAATTTAAGACGAAAAAAATATGAATCCTCCTATGACTATTATTAAAGAAGTTTCACATAATTACATTCTACAATTGTATTATCCCAGAATTCTTCCATGCCCCAGACATCTCCCCATTTGCCATGGATTATTTCCCTGGTTCCTACCGGTCAAATGGGGAGGTTGGCTATGTGATCTGCTTCAAGGGGTCATTATTACTGAATCAAATAGCCTATACTCCACTTTAATGTTGTGGCTGCATATTTACCGGGATCTCACCCTATACAAGTGTCTTCTATGACAAAGTTCTCAACCATCCAAGTCTGCAATGTAATCTTAACCAGCACCCCAAATACACATAATGCTAATAGTGATGTTAAAGCACCACAGACCAGATGTATTAACTATACTTTTAAAATCTGTAAATTGATGCTTTAACATCTTCACAATGGCCACTAGCTGCTTCAAGTGAATTCTGGATTGTACATTAAAATCTGAGGACTTTAGATAGCACCAAACCATAGAGTCTAAAAGTCAAATTGAACATGAATTTCTCAGGGGGAACACTTTCAAACACAGGTAGTCAATCCTAAGCCAGTTTACCCTGCCTAGCCCATTTTTCTGGTGGAAACCACAATGAAAGTGCATTTCCATAGTTCTGCTCCCTCTCCCTGTCTCATGGGCCCTTGTTGCTTCTGAGTGGTCCTCTGGGGAATGTACTGTGTTCTCTCCAGGAAACTGTGAGGATAACAAAACCATAAAACTCTTGCTAGTTTCTCTCTCTCGGTGTGCATCTGGCCTCACCATACCTCATGCAAGGAAATATGATTAACAGGGAGTAACACAATTCAGATGATCAGTTTTGAATTTGGAAATTGTGAGTCCTCCAAACTTTTTATTCTATTTTCAAGATTGTTTTGTCTATTCAGGGTCCCTTGTGACACTCTATGAATTTGAGGTTTTGCTTTTCCATTTCTGCAAAAAATGGCCATTGCAATATTGATGGCACTGAATCTATAGATCACTTAGATTAGTAGTGACATGATGATGATATTCTCTTCCTATTCTTGAGCATAGGATAACTTTCCATTTATTTATGTCTCCTTCAAATCCTTTCAGCAATGTTTTGTAATTTTCAGTGTACAAATCCAGGTGGTTAGAAGAGAATCAAGTGTGAATCCTATTGACCCTCTTTGACCAGGTTGCAAACCAGGTGTAGCAACTAGACTGGCCTATTGGTGGAAAGTCACATCATGTGTAGGAACCAACAGGGCCTAATCACAAATGCTATACCTATAGAACCACTGAGAATGCCCCATATCTCAGAAGACCCCATGATTCACACTCAGGGTAGCATTCTCTATATTCAGTTTCTCTTGAATTTGAATTATCCAATGTTCATTAAGGAACAGAAACAATCTTATTAAAAATGATAATACAACATTTTTTACATTCACAAAGTTTTTCTCTACAACAAAATCACAAGTGAACATTAGCACAATTTTCCCACATTACATCACTTGGATTTCTCTCCATTACAAGGTCTCTTATATATAAAAAACATATATATTTCACTGAGAAAATAGCGAAGTGCTTCCATGTTTCTTAATGGTATGGTTTCACTGTTAGTCCATACATGCTGGGTTGTGATGAGATTCTGATGCCTTTCCCTCATTCCTTACATTTGTAGAGTATCTCTCTAGTGTGGTCCTTTCATGTCTTCAATGTGAATTGGGACTACTGAGGACTACAACACATTCCTTATATTGATACAATTTCTCTCCAGGTGAGTTCTTTCACGATACCAAAAAGAAATGGGAAAACTGAACGCTTTCCCACATTCTTTACATTTCTAACATTTCTCTCCAGTGTGAGTACGCTTGTGAATGACAAAGTACAAATAATTGCTAAATGTTTTCCCACATATGTTACACTCAATAGGTTTTTCTCCCGTATGAGTTCTAAAATGTCTGTTAAGATGTGAGGAAAGAGCAAAGGCCTTCCCACATGTGTCACATTTAAAAGGCTTCTCTCCAGTGTGTGTTTTTCTATGGTCACTAAGGCTTGAGGATTGAGTGAAGGCTTTCCCACATTCCTTACATTCATAGGGTTTCTCTCCAGTGTGGGTTCGCATGTGAACTTTAAGGGACACAGAACGTTCAAAGCCTTTTCCACATTCCTGACATTTATAGGGTTTCTCTCCAGTATGAGTACGGTTGTGAATGACTAAGTATGAAGAACTGCTAAATCTTTTCCCACATATATTACACTCAAAACGCTTTTCTCCAGTGTGAGTTCTAAAATGGGCAGTAAGATTTGAAAAACTACCAAAGGCTTTCCCACATGTATCACATTTAAAAGGCTTCTCTCCAGTGTGAATTTTATTGTGGTAAATGAGACCTGAGGATTGAGTGAAGGCTTTCCCACATTCCTTACATTCATAGGGTTTCTCTCCAGTGTGGGTTCGCATGTGAACATTAAGATGCACAGAACGTTTAAAGCCTTTCCCACATTTCTTACATTTATAGAGTTTTATTCCCGTATGAATTCTACTGTGAACGTGAAGGTATGAGGAAATTCTAAAGGATTTTCCACATACCTCACAAAGAAAGGGCTTCTCTCCTGTGTGTGTTTTCACATGTTCAATAAGTTCAAAAGACTTAATAAAGGCCTTCGCACATTCCTCACACTTAAAGGGTTTTCTTCCAGTGTGAATTTGAAAGTGAGCATTAAGGTATACAGATTGTTTGAAGGATTTTCTGCATTCTTTATATTTGTAATGATTATTAGCAGTGTCAGTTTGTACCTGCACACCACGGCTTATTGAGTAAATAAAAGATCTCAAACATTCCTTCCCTTCATAGAGTTTTTCTCCATTGTGAGTTCTCATTGGTGCCTGAAGGTAAGACTGATTAACAAAGGCTTTCCCACCATCACTGCATTCCAAGGCTTTCTCTTGCATGCTAGTTTTACAGTGCACAATATCTGGAGTCAGGCTGATGGCTTTTCCCCGCTGATTAAACATGGAATGTTTCTCTCCAGGTGAGGTTTTCTTGTGCGGCGTAAGGAAGCTTTTTTCATACTGATTATCCTCATCACTGTTCCCTCCATGTTGAGTTCTCCTCTGGGTCTTAAGACATGAATGTTCACTGAAGACTTTCCCACACTGCTCACAATCAGAGAGTTCCCACTCATTGTGGATTTTCTCCTGTTAAAGAATAAAGAATGAAGATTCAAAGATTTTTCAGACTCACTAATTGATCCCACCCATCTGAAAATAGAAACAGTACTACAATGATGATGATGATGATGACCATTTCCAGTACACTCATACACTTCCTACCCCGTTCATTTCTTTCAAGTTGAATGATGGAATCCTTCTGCTGGAATGATATGCCATCTACTGTAATTTTAAAAGATTTCTGTACAGTTTCATAGAATTGTTTTAAAAAGTCAATGTCTAGTTATATAAGTGGAAATGAGTCCTTGTGGGAATTCTGAAGCAACAACTTTCAAGCGAGGTTTAGGATATCCCCCAGTTTAGCATATTCAGAATATCTTCCCAAAGACATTGCTCTCTCTTGGACAAATGCTACTTACCTCAAATATTTACCAGTTATGTTCATGTTCCATCTAATGAAAATCTCAATCTTCGTTGAATGCAGAAAATAAGAAATATCTCTTTTTAAACTTACTGTTCTTACCATTTTTAGCCTATTGGGTGTTTTCTCCCCCAACATATCCTGCTGAATTGCTGAGTCTTTGGTTTTAAGTTGCATTTCCCGTTCTAAAATAAAAAAGAATAACAAATGTAGGAATTTGCAGAGAGAAATGTAGGCTTAAGGAGTTAAAAACAATAAGGCTCACTGTATTATTTCCTAATTAAAACATTAAACAAAAAAAGGGTAAAATAGATTTGAAGACTATACCTATGTCAAAAATTTTCAACGCTAAGGACATGTGGTCAAAATTCAGTAGTTGATTAAAATGATTCTATGAAAATTAAATACGACGGAGAAAAAAAACAGAACACTATCAGGGAAAGAAAGTAGAAAGTTATAGACAAAAAGCATATATCCAAATGATAAAGTTAAAAACGAAGCAGAACAAGTCATTTTGTGAGATCACAAGAAATTTTGATTAAACGTAAATTAAGAATGTATGAGAAGTTGACAATAGCCCAAAGCTTCAGAGACTAGTGACTTCAGCCTTCTAGAGAAAGCACATCTTAAAGTTTCCTCACTTTTTTCTTTTTTTGTGAGGAAGATCAGCCCTGAGCTAACATCCATGCTAATCCTCCTCTTTTTGCTGAGGAAGACTGGCTCTAACACCTATTGCCAATCCTCCTTCTTTTTTTTTCCCCCAAAGCCCCAGTAGATAGTTGTATGTCATAGTGGCACATCCTTCTAGTTGCTGTACGTGGGATGCAGCCTCAGCACGGCTGGAGAAGCGGTGTGTCAGTGCGCGCCCAGGATCCGATCCTGGGCTGCCAGTAGTGGAGCGCGCGCACTTAACTGCTAAGCCACAGGGCCGGCCCAAGTTTCCTCATTATAATTCCAAACATACTGAAATTTTCACTATCAGGGAAGTTCTTCACAATCACTCACCTTGGAAGACTCCTCTCTGCACTGTACTCAACTCTTCTTCTTCCAACCAAGAGATCAGACTGGGTTTGAATAACAGATGTTCTGTTAACAGGGAAAGATGTATTAATAGAAAGGGCCCCTGCAAAAGATGACAAACTTTCCCATGAATCAGATCCTATACTTCTAATGAACACACTAAAATTATTTCAAAGGAGATAAAAATGCAAATATCTCCTCTTTCTGTGCATGAAAGAGACTGGTTATCTCTCGCTCCTGAAACCTACGTTGAGACATATACATACACATTACAGAGCATTAAGACTTTTACTGAAATAGAAAATAAAGTAAGTGTAAAAGAGATATTCATTCTCATGGAGAAACTACTACATCAGTGGTTGTCACACTTTGTTGTCCACTGGAACCATGTCCACTGTTTTCATTAAAACAGAGATGTCTGGGTGCCAACCCAGTGGCGTAGTGGTTAAGTTTGCATGCTCCACTTTGGCAGCCCAGGGTTCGCAGGTTCAGATCCTGGGCATGGACCTACACACTGCATATCAAGCCATGCTGGGGCAGCCATCCCACAGATAAAGTAGAGGAAGATGGGCACTGATGTTAGCCCAGGGCCAATATTCCCGAGCAAAAAGAGGAGGATTGGCAACAGATGTTCGCCCAAGGCTAATCTTCCTCACTAAAAAAAACCCCCAAAAAACAACAGATGTCTGGGCCCAATGCCAGAGTTTCATTCACTGTATCAAAAGTGGAGTCTGAGAACGCACATTTCTGAGAGAGTCATGGGGATGGTGTTAGTCCTCAAAATACATTTTTACAGAAACCACACTAGATTAAAACCCATTAGTGTAGAGACTAGTGTCTGCTGGTTTCCATTATGTGCGGATTTCACATCACCAATACTACAACACAGTAAATACATCATATATATCTGTTCCATAAGAGGCTACAGGAAAGATGGCAGCCTTACCTACTGTGGTCAGGTTCTTGTAGGTCTCCAGCATCACATCTCTGTATAGATTTTTCTGAGCTGGGTCCAGTAGAGTCCACTCCTCTCGGGTAAAGTGCACAGCCACATCAGCAAAGGTAACTGAGTCCTAAATCATCACACACAAGCTGGTTTCAGTAAAGTAACATCTCTGCCAGCATTCACTGGGGCATGAAGAAGGGAGATCTCATGGCAAAAGAGCGTTTCAAGGTCTCTCATCATCTCCCCCAGGGTGCAATGCTCCTGTGTACTCTTCTCTCTGTCTACACTCACTCACAATTGATATCCTCCAGTTATGGCTTTAATGGAACCTCTGACACATGAACTTATCTCGCAAGAACTAGACTAAAAGCTCTTCTCATCTTACTTCCCTCAGGCAGCATAGCTCTAAGCAAATTGTAAACACTTGGAAAAGATGATGAATGAATAGATTCTTTGAGAAATGGACACTTTCATTTTCATTACCTTAGAGCATGTAGCTAAATAAAAAATATGCAATCACCATCATAAAAGACAATATTAGATAGAAAGTAATTATTGAAACACTGAGATTATTCACAGGAACCAATATGAGGCTCCACTTTAGGAGGGAATTCAAAAGGGACTCAGTCCTTGAGAGGCTTGATTTCTTCAAGAAACTCTAGATACAGTTCTGCCTAGAAGGAAATGTGTCTAACTGGTGGAAGCAATATATCACTTTGTAGAAGGATACACTTTCTAATTACCTGAGAAATACTGGTCAAACACTCAGTTGCCATCCTTTCTGATTCTATCTTTTCCTCAGGAAGGCAGAAGGAGTCCTTAGAAAGACGACCTAGGAGGAAAGAAAGAAGGCTTGAGGGTCTAGAGGTGACCATAATTCCCACATTCACCTGCCTGGAAGTCATTCCATTCTAGCTTGAAATTCCCAAATATCCCTGCACACTCAAGAATTCTCACACAAATAGATGGTACTGCCATCCAATGCCAGAGTAGTCCTGTCTCATGTGGAGCCACAAAAGGGGACTGCAAGCCATGCTGCCCATCAGGAAAAGCGTAATGGTTTCACTTTACAGGGAAGGAAACTTAAACCTTTAGAAATATGTCTGTTCATTTGTCAAGACAACCAAGTTGATGAATGCGATCATGCAGCCACTCTCCCTAATTGACATATACCAGGAAGCTGACTTATAGAACAGCATTCTCTGACCCACTTAAGCTCCTCCTAGATAAACCAGCAGCATGACTGCTCAGGTCCACACCAAAGGTATCTATATTGTGCAGGGAGGACCTAAAATCTTCTAAAACAGTATGCTCTATACCAAGAGTATCAATAAAATCAATTGCCACTTTCTGAAGACCATCTGTACCAGATGTCTCACTAGGAGCTTACAGCTCACTTTTATATTTGCAACAACTTGCATATTTGAATCTACTCTTTCAACTCTAAATTCTGTATGATCTAAACACAAATCAAACACAGTTGATCAAAAATTAGTGTCCGGTGAATTTAGAACAGTTCAAATATAGATAGTAATGTAAAATATATTAATTCTTTTATGTTGCTTTCATGCTTAAGTACATATTTTCAATACATATGGGATCTACACATGCTACTGGATGGGACTGGTCAAGAATGCTCCTGGGCATATGAAGAGAAACAAAAAGAAATATTTTATTCAGTCAACACTCTTGAGCGTCCCTTGAAGGATGCTGGCGAAGTCTGAAGCTCTGTATGGGCTTCCTTTTTAAGTTCTTGTCACTGCCTTATTCCTTGATTCTTTCAGTAAATAACGAAGAAGTTATGTCCCTGTACTAGGTACTCCGTTGAGGGCACTAACGCATACAGAAAATGTCCTAAGCATTAAAGATCCAACAATGCTACTGGAGAATATATACAATAGAGTAATAATTGATATAACAATTCATCACTGATAAGGGAAAACAATCAACCAGGTGAGAAAATAACAAGTGTCCTGCACACACACACACAAAGCACATATATTCTATTGGTTCCTGAATAACAAAATAAAAGAAAAGGGAAATAACCATTAGCTCTTCCACACCTGATCCTAAAGGATTAGAAAAAGTATGTCAATGTCTTTACAAAAGAACTCAAAACATGAAAGTCCTGGGAAGCCCCCACAAGTCTTGGTTGGAAGCATTCAAATCATAGAGAGTTCTGCACTCTTCTCTTTCCCTGGCAAAACGGCAGTGCCGTATCACACGTCCCCAACATTTGTCTATTTTATGCGTGTTTTTCAGATGAGCACGTTTTCGTTTTACTTATCAGTTTCATTTTGCACACAATTGGCTTTTGTACTTATTGTTTCTTCCATAGACTTCCTTCATGTTTCTTAAATTGTCTTTTAACACTTTGTATTAAAGGTCACCTTTTTATTAAAAATCAATAACCTTCGGTGTGAGGTCAACATCATGGCAGACCAAATTGTCCAGTTAGTCTCTCCCTTCTAAGTTACAACCAGTAGGACATCCAAAGAACAACAAAGGACCCTTTGCAGAGCACACCTGAACACCTGAGAAATCCATACATCTATACATCTGAAGGTGGGTTGACTACACTTCCTGTACCTGGTGGAACTAGGGGAGCAGCAGCTCCTGCGACTGGAAGTCCCAGGAACTGTGGCTGCACCTCTAACCAGAGACTCCAAGAACTGAGGTCACACGCATGAACGGAAGCCCCAGGAATTCACGCAGCCCACGCTGCAGGAGGCACTGGGAAGCACTGCAGGCCCATGACCAAAGGCTCCAAGAAATGTGATGATACCTGTAACCCAGGCCGCTCCACCTACCCTGGGGGCAGTGCCTCTGACCCTGACCTTGACCCTGCCAGCAGCAGGGGCTGCATCCAAGACTCTGACACCTCCTGGAGTGGCAGTGGTGCCTCTGACCTGAGGTTCCAGGAATCATGCCAGTGGCTGCATGAGTCACAGTGGCACTCACGGCTCAGTCCCTCCCTCTCCCCAAGCAGTGGCAGGTAGCACTGTTAACCTGAGGTTTCGGTGCCACAGCAGTGACCATGACAGCTCCAGCGGTGTCACACCAACACAGGCCTTGCAGCCGCAAGTGCTGCATACAACACCTCAGGTCCCTGGCAGCAGTGCTGGTGCCTGTGACCTGAAGTTCCAGGACCCACACAGGCACTGGAGACCAGAACTTAGGGAGCCCCAGTGGTACTTGTGACGCAGGTACTCCTTCCCTTGTGGTGGTAGCAGTGTCATCTGCAAACCTGGGCAAGCTGACAGCAGCAGCAACACTCGCAAACCCAGCATCCCTGGCAGCAGCGTTGCCAGCACCCCCAGATAATCGAAGAGCAGCTGTAAAGGGGGCACATGCAGCAGCAGTGTCTGAGCCCATGGAGAACCCACAGAGACCCAGAAAACAGTGACAACAGAGCCAATGACTCCAGTCATCCCCAGATGCAGAGACACATGCAAACTTCTTTCTCCTCACCTGTAGCAGCAGTGCCTGCAAACCAACAAACCAAGACTGGCAGAGGTGCCCATGACCCTAGATCCTGCCCCACTCTCCCTGTGCTCCTGGTGCAATGGGGGAATCCCCAACCCAGGCAACCCCAGAATCAGCAGAGGCGCTCTCACCCCGGTGAAACCCACAACTGTAGCAACATTGTAGGCAGCAAGGAACCAGTAATCTCAGAAACACAGGCAGCACAATGAGGTTACTGATGACTCATCTGGCAAACACAGTGGAGAACAGAGAAAAGAGGCTCTCAAATACAAGAGAAGCAGCTCAAAATCAAAATAAACAAAGCTCACCCAAATAAGAAAACTTTCCTACCCCAAATGCACTGGCAGAGGAACTCATTAGCCACCATAAAGAACAAAAGTAACCCAGCAGCATTAAAAGAAAATGACATTTACCTAGAAGCCAAACTTCAAGTCACGGAAGACTGCAATCTAACTGATAGAAAATTCAAGATAGCTGTCATGAAGAAAGACAAAGGCTTACAACAATACTCAGAAAGAGTATTTTACTGAACTCAGGAATAAAATTAACGAACAGAAGAAATACTTCACCAAAGAGATGGAAACTCTCAAAAAAAAAAAAATTGGGAGCTGAAAAGCACACAAATGAGTTTAAGAACAAAGTAGAATGCATTGGAAATACAGCAGAACACACAGAAAAGAGAATCAGCAAGTTGAAAGATAGTAATCTAGAAATGATTCAGGTGGAAGAGGAGAGAGAAGATTCTGAACAAATGGAGAAATTCTATGAAAAATATCCAACTTTATTAAGAAAACCAACACAAGGATAATGGGTATCCCAAAAGGAGAGGGGGAGAGAGAGAAAGGTGCAGAGCTTACTTAAAAAAAATAATAGCTGAGAACTTCCCAAACCTGGTGAAGCAACTGGATATACAAGGACATGAAGCTAACAGAACACCTAATTACCTCAATGCAGAAAGACCTTCTCCATTGCACATTATATTAGAAGTGTCACAAGTCAATGACAAAGGAAAAATATTAAGGGCAGCCTAGGAGAAGAACATAACTTGCAAAGGAAGCCTTATTAGGCTATCAATGGATTTCTTAGAAAAAAATCTACAGACTAGGAGAAAGTGAAATAATATATTCAAAATTAAACACTGCCAGCCAAAAATACTCTATCCAGCAAAGTTATCCTTCACATATGAATCAGAAATAAAGCCTATCCCCAACACAGAAAAGGTGAGGAAGTTCGTCACCACTAGATCTGCCTTATAAGAAACATTGAAAACAGGCCTCCTACTTGAAACAAAAAGGCAAAGGTACATAAAGCTTTGAACAAGATGATAGAATCAGAAAATTACAGCTCGATATCAGAATACGTTAGTAAACAATTATAACATAAATGCTAAAGAGAAAAAAGACATTAAAAACAACTATAAACACTTCAATTTGGTCATACACTTGCAATACAAAAAAGGATAACTTACGACAACAAAAACAAAGACGGGGGAGAGGAAAAGGATGGAACCTACACAGGCAAATGGAGAGAAGATGCTATCAGAAGAAAAATGACTATCTCATCTAAGAGGTCTTTTATACAAACCTCATGGTAACCACAAAACAATAATTCAGAGCAAAGTCAAAAAACAACAAAAAAAGAGGAAACTGAGACACACATCAGAGAAAACCACCAAACTGAAATGGCAGACAGAAACCCAAGGAAAAAGAAACAATGCAAATATACAAAAACCAAAGAATAAATGATAAAATGGCAGTATTATGCCCTCATAATCAATAAGCACTCTAAATGTAAACGGGTTAAATTCACCAATCAAAATACACACAGTGGCTGAATGGATTACAAAGCAAAACCCAACAATATGCTGCCTCCAGGAGACTCATCCCAGCTCTAAATACAAACATAGGCTGAGAGTGACAGAATGGAAGATGATACTCCAAGCAAATGGCAACCAAAAGACAGCAAGTGTAGCCATACTTATACCAGATAAAAAAGACTTCAAGCCAAAAAAGATAACAAGAGACAAAGATGGACATTATATAATGATAAAGAGACTACTTCACCAAGAAAACAGAACTTCTATTAATATATATGCACCCAACATAGGGGTATCAAAGGATATAAAGCAACCATTAACAGACATGAATGGAGAAAATGACACAAACCTAACAATAGTAGAAATTTTAATATTGCACTAACATCAACGGATAGATTACCCAGACGGAGAGTCAAGAAGTAAACATTGGCCTTGCAGGAAACTAGACCAGATGGACTTGATAGATAAATATAGAACATTCCATCCAAAATAAGCAGACTACACATTCTTCTTGAGTACACATGGAACATTCTCAAAGATAGACCATATGCTGGGAAACAAAACAAACCTCAATAAACTTAGGGAAAGACTGAAATAATATCAAGCATCTTTTCAGACCACAACGGTATGAAACTACAAATCAACTACAAGAAGCAAGCTGGAAAAGTCACAGATACGTGGAGACTAAACAACATGCTACTGAACAACTATTGGGTCAATGAAGAAATCAAGAGAGAAGTCAAAAAATACCTGGAGTAAAAGAAAATGAAAATACAACATACAAAAACGTTTCTATGACATGCAGCAAAAGCAGTACTCATAGGGAAGTTTATAGCAATACAGACCTACAGCAAAGAACGAGACAAATTTCAAATAAACAATCTAACACTGCACCTAAAAGAACTAGAAAAAGAACAGATGAGGCCCAAAATCCGTGGAAGGAAAGAAAATATAACTCAGAATAGAAATGAATGAAAGACAGACTAAAAAGACAACAGAAAAGATCAATGAAACTTAGATCTTGTTCTTTAAAAAAAAAAAAACGAAATTGACACATCATTAGCTAGACTCACTAGGAAAAAAAGAGAAGGATCAGATAAAATCAGAAATGAAAGAGGAGAAATTACAACAGATACCACAGAAATATGAAGGATTATAAGAGAATACTATGAAAAACTATACACCAACAAATTAGATAACCTAGAAGAAACGATAATTTCTTAGAATCATACAATCTCTCAAAACTGAATCAAGAAGAAACAGAGAATTGAATGGACCTATCACAAAGAGAGTGAAACAGTAATCAAAAACCTCCACAAAAGCAAAAGTCCAGGATGGGATGGCTTCCTGGTGAATTCTCCCAAATATGCAAAGATTTAATACCTATCCTTCTCAAACCCTTCCAAAAAACAGAAGAAGATGGGATGTTTCCTAACTCATTTTACAAGGCCTACATTACCCTGATACCAAATCCAGACAAAAACAATACAAAAGGAAAATTACAAACCAATATTATTGATGAACATTGATGCAAAAATCCTCACCAAAATATTAGCAAATTGAATACAAGAATACATTAAAAAGATCATACACCACAATCAAGTGGTATTTATGCCATGGACACAGGGATGGTTCAACACCCACAAATCAATCAATGCAATACACCACATTAGCAAAATAAAGAATAAAAATCACATGATCCTCTCAATAGATGCAGAGAAAGCATTTGACAAGATTCACCTTCTGTTTATGACAAAAAGTTTCAATAAAATGGATATAGAAGAAAAGTATGTCAACATAATGAAGCCCATATACCACAAACCCACAGCCATCGTCATACTTAATGCTGAAAAACAAAGCTATTCCTCTATGAACAGGAGTAAGAGAAGGATGCCCACTCTCACCACTCTTAGTCAACATAGCATTGAAAGTCCTAGCCAGAGAAATTAGGCAAGAAAAACAAAAAGAAGGGGTCCAAATTAGAACGGAAAAAGTAAAACTATAAGTATTTGGAGATGATATGATTCTACACAAAGAATGCCCTACAGAATCCACCAAGAAACTATTAGAAATAATGAACAAATAAAGTAATGTTACAAGGCACAAAATCAGCATACAGAAGTCAGCTGCATTTGTATACACTTAATAACCAACTAGCAGAAAGAGAAATCAAGAATACAATCCCAGCTACAATCACAACAAAACAAATACCTAGGAATAAATTCAACCAAGAATGTGAAAAACTGTACATTCAAAACTGTAAGACATTTTTGAAAGAATCTGAAGAAGACATAGAGAAATAGAAAGAGATTCCATGCTCATGGTTTGGAAAAATTAACACAATTAAAATGTCCATATTACCTAAAGCAATCTACAGAGTCAATGCAATCTCAATCAGAATCCCAATGACATTCTTCACAGAAATAGAACAAAGAATCCTAAAATTTATGTGGAAAAACAAAGGACCCTGAACAGCCAAAGCAATTCTGAGAAAAAAAGAACAAAGCTGGAGATATCACTCTCTCTAATTTCAAAATATACTACAAAGTATATAATCCAAACAGCATGGTACTTGCAGAAAGACGGACACACAGTTCAATGGAACAGAACTGAGAGCCCAGAAATGAAACCACACATCTATGGACAGCTAGTCTTTGTGGACAGTCATGTGCAAAAGAATGAAATTAGGTCATTAGCTTACAAGTAACTCAAAATGGATTAAAGATTTGAATGTAAGACCTAAAAGCATAACACTCCTGGAAGAAAACTTAGGCAATACACTCTTTCATACCTGTCTTAGCACTCCTTTTTGAATACAATGTCTACTCAGTCAAGGGAAACAAAAGAAAAAATAAACAAATGAGACTATATCAGACTAAGAAGCTTCTGCACGGCCAAGGAAATCATCAACAAAATGAAAAGACAACCCACCAACTGGGAGAAAATAGTTACAAATCATATATGTGACAAGAGGTTAATTTCCAAAACATATAAAGAGCGCAGACAACTCGACAACAAAAAAATGAACAACTCCATCAGAAAATGGGCAGAGGATATGAACAGAC
Organism: Diceros bicornis minor; assembly: GCF_020826845.1. Classification (NCBI taxonomy): domain Eukaryota; kingdom Metazoa; phylum Chordata; class Mammalia; order Perissodactyla; family Rhinocerotidae; genus Diceros; species Diceros bicornis. Next base: position 9,869,854 of record NC_080769.1, read on the forward strand.
ATAATTCCAAAGACATACAAATGGCCTAGAGGCACATGAAAAGATGTTCAACATCACTAATCATTAGGGAAGTCCAAATTAAAATTACAATGAGATATCACCTTACACGCCTCAGAATGGCTACAATTAACAAGACGAGAAATAAGTGTTGGAGAGGATGTAGAGAAAAGGGAACCCTCATACACTGCCGGTGGGACTGCCAACTGGTGCAGCTACTATGGAAAACACTATGGAGATTTCTCAAACAATTAAAAATAGAAATACCATAAGACCCAACTAACCCACAACTGGGTATTTATCCAAAGAACATGAAATCACTAATTCAAAAAGATATATGCACCTCATCTTCATGGCAACATTACTGACTATAGCCAAAACTTGGAAGCAACCCAAGTGCCTATCAACAGATGAATGGAAGGCCAGCCCCGTGGCTTAGCAGTTAAGTGCGTGCGCTCTGCTACTGGCGGCCTGGGTTCGGATCCCGGGCACGCAGCGAGGCACTGCTTCTCCGGTCATGCTGAGGCTGCATCCCACAATACAGCCAACTAGAAAGATGTGCAACTATGACATACAACTATCTACTGGGACTTTGGGGGAAAAAAAGGAGGATTGGCAATAGATGTTAGCTCAGAGCCGGTCTTCCTCAGCAAAAAGAGGAGGATTAGCATGAATGTTAGCTCAGGGCTGATCTTCCTCACAAAAAAAAAAAAAGAAAGAAAAACAGATGAATGGAGAAAAAAGATGTGGTATATATAGACAGTGGAATACTACTTGGTCATCAAAAAATATAAAAGCGTTCCATTTGCAACAACATGGATGGACCTTGAGGGTATTATGCTAAGTGAAATAAATCAGACTCAGAAAGACAAATACCACAGGATTTCAGTCATACGTGGAAAATAAACAAACATATCTAAAAGGAGAACAAATTGTTGGTTACCCGAGGGGAAAGCGTGAGGGGATGGTGAAACGGGTAAAGGGGCACATGTGTATGGTGATGGACAAAAACTAGACTATTGGTGGTGAATACAATGCAGTCTATAGAGAAGCTGAAATGCAATAATGCACTCTCAAAATTTACACAATGTTATAAGCCAATAAGACCTTAATAAAATAGTTTTTAAAAAACTGGGCAGAGGATATGAACAGACATTTTCCAAAGAGGATATACAGAGGGCCAACAGGCACATGAAAAGATGTTCAACATCACTAACTATTAGGGAAATGCAAATCAAAATTACAATGAGATGTTACCTGACACCCATCAAAATGTCTACTATTTTATTTTTTTTGTTGAGGAAGATTTGCCCTGAGTGGGTCACCGCCACAGCACGGCTGCTGCCGAGTGGTGTAGGTCCGTGCCCAGAAACCGAACCCGGGCCACCAAAGCAGAGTGTGCTGAACTTAAACACTACGCCATGGGGCCAGCCCCCAGAATGTCTACTATTAAAAAGACAAGATATAACAGTGTTGGAGAGGATGTGGAGAAAAAGGAACCTTCCTACACTGCTGGTGGGGACGTAAATTGGAGCAGCCACTATGGAAAAGAGCATGGAGATTGCTCAAAAAATTAAAAACAGAAATACCATATGATCCAGCTATTACACTTCTGAGTATTTCTCCAAAGAATATGAACACAGTAATTTGAAAAGATATATGCACCCCTATGTTCTTGCAGCACCATACACAATAGCCAAGACTTAGAAACAACCTAAGTACCCATCAAGGGATGAATGGATAAAGAAGTGGTGTATATATGTACACAACAGAATAGTACTCACCCATAGAAAAAGACAAAATCTTCCATTTGCAAATAGGTAGATGAACCGTGACGGCAGTATGCTAAGTGAAATTAGTCAGATGGAGAAAGATAATTACTGTATGACCTCACTTATATGTGGAAGATAAACAAACACACATACATAGAACAGATCGGTGGTTACTGAGGGGAAGGGCAAAAGGAATAGATGGGCATACATGTATGGTGATGGATGGCAACTAAACTTTTGGTGGTAAACACAATGCAGTCTACACGAAAGTCAAAATATAGTGATGTACTCCTGAAACTTACACTTATAAACCAATGTGACCTCTATTAAAAACAAAACAAAACAAAACACCTTTACTAAATCAGACACAGACCAACAGGCCAAATGCTAATCTACAAAATGGCATTTGAATGGTGACAACCACTGAAAGTTCCACACTTTATTATCTATGAACCAATATCACCCTCATAACCTTGCAGTCCTTATTCTACAGTTCAGAAGACTAAAACCCAGAAACATGTATGTTACAAAAACCGTGTGTCCAGAATCACAGTATAACTGTCCTTACTACCAAGGGTCTCAAACCCCTTGGGCTCAATAGGCCCAAGAATCTGTTGAGTCAGGTGGTGCCTGCATAGAATGCTTTACTTTTCTTTTTATTTTGTAATTGAGATTTTAAAAATATATAATACACACATCTTAAGCATTTACTGGATGAATTTTGATAATCTCATATTCTCATGCAATCACCAGCCTAAACAAGATACACAACATAGTTATTAGGCCCAAGAATCTGTTGAGTCAGGTGGTGCCTGCATAGAATGCTTTACTTTTCTTTTTATTTTGTAATTGAGATTTTAAAAATATATAATACACACATCTTAAGCATTTACTGGATGAATTTTGATAATCTCATATTCTCATGCAATCACCAGCCTAAACAAGATACACAACATAGTTATCTCCCTACAAAGCCTTCTTGCTCCTTCCAGTCCACTCCTTCCCCCTTGCTCCCAGACAAGCAATTTCTGAGTTCAACCAATTACCAGATACACATTCTGCATATGTATATTAGGCAGTTTACATAGAATTTCGAAAGTATATCCGAATTGATTTTTCTCTATTGCTTAGTTTAACAACATGGGAAAAATATATTAAAATCTCCCACTAGAATTATGGAGTTGTCTATTTCTTCTTCTACTTCTGTCAAACAAAGCCTCATATGTATGAAAAAAATCACTGAGTGGATATACATTTAAATTTTTATATTTTTGGAGAAACAGAATCTTTTATCACAGTGACCCCTGTAGCCGTACTACTGATTTTTGACACTGTCGTGTGACATCAGGATCAGCTTGTTTTGGAGAGGTTTTTTGCATTGCGTGTGTTTTGGATGCCAAGGTTTGCCAGTACAGAGAGCAGCACAGAGCCTGACTCAGTGAAGGCACCGGGTGATTGGTGATCAACAGGCAACAGAGATCCTTCACACCACTTCCTGCCAAGAGGAAAGACATTCACAGAATCACAGTATCTGCACATCCGCAACAACTTTATCTTCAGAGCCCTCATCAGTTGTTTCACAATGGCACAGCTAGCTCCTTGGGACACTCAGGTGGCAAACAGAGTTAACATGGATATTACCAAGCCACATGGACCCTTCAGTGCTTTCTGCCAACCCACATTCTCACGGGAGTCTTCTGATCCTTTACCTGTGGAGTGATTCTAGCCCCTTAAATGCATCACTGTCTATAAAAAGTAAAACAGATGGAGTCACTCTGGATGTTCAGTCAGGGAATCAAAGGCCTAATCTGGGTAGGAGGAGGAATCTCCAGTTGGACTACAAAACCACTATACGTTTATTAACACAAACATTCGCTAAGATTGATAATAACACAAGTGAATTACTGATTCTGATTAATTCCTTGAATATATTTGCTATTCATAAAATTAAAACACATCCACATTTTCTCTTGATTCACATCATTTGAACAGATGTGACTTATTTTCTCCTGTCAGGTATACACTGAACATTAGAATTCTCCTTCAGCATTTTCCCCAACCAAATAAAAGGTCTCTACTGTCAAATTTGGGAGTAACCCTTGATGCTCTCCCCTCTCTCACCCTAGAAATGTAATCAACCAAATACAGAACTCTTTCCCCATCTCCCACTAGCATCCCTTCTCACATCGCTAACTCCAGTGCTTTGTCTTTTTATGACTTAAATATTTATCACCTGTCTTACTGTTCATCTACTCCCATATAAAGAGAAAAAATAATAACGTTCTCTAATTTAGCTCCAGAACCCTAACCAATTTGTGACAATACATTTATTTTCTTGGACAGATGTTTGCCTCCTCTGATAGTTTACAAGTTTCCTAAGAACAGCCATGGGTTGAATTTTTTCATTCAGCACTAACCAAACATTCAAACATTCATTAAGCAGGAGTAAATGAACAGATGAAGGAAATGCCTGGATTCTTTCACGTTTACCTTCTACAAAACTCACAAATCATTTCATTTTCTTTTTCATAACAATCATCCACATTTAGGTTCCACGATCATGTTTTAAAACTTATTCATCATGAGATTCTATCTTGACTCCATGCCTTCACTCTCATCTCTCCTGGAGTCCATTCCGAAAGCAGGAGTTAGTGGGTTCTATTTAGGTTGTAATGGATTCAAATCACGCTCCTGCTAAAGCATCTCAGAAGTTTCCAGGGCCTTAGAATATTGTCCAGGGGCCGGCCCGGTGGCGCAAGCAGTTAAGTGCACGCGCTCTGCTGCAGCGGCCTGGGGCTCACGGGTTCGGACCCCGGGCGCGCACCGATGCACCGCTTGTTGAGCCATGCTGTGGCGGCGTCCCATATAAAGTAGAAGAAGATGGGCACAGATGTTAGCCCAGGGCCAGTCTTCCTCAGCAAAAAAGAGGAGGATTGGCATTGGATGTTAGCTCAGGGCTGGTTCTCCTCACACACACACAAAAAAGAATATTGTCCAGAGCACCTCATTCCACTGGTCCTGTCCCTGCTCTCCACTCTATCTCCCATCAATCTGTCTGTTCTGCTTCTACCAACTCTCTTTTCTCAGTTTAAGAAATCACCAAGGTCTTCACTATGCTGAATTTTGGTCACCAAGTTCCCTTCACCTGAAATGTGTTCACCCACTCTACAAATCCACACAATAGTTACTCAGGCTTTGGTTCACAATTTAAGTATCAATCTCTCCCAATCCATATGACCAGCTCATATTAAATCATTCTGATGTCCAAATCACAAACTTGCCAGTATTCACTTATTATCTGTATTCCCAAACAGACTGGAAGCCCCATGGTGGCAATACTGTTTCCATTATGATGGCCATTATTTCTCTGTCCCTGGCACAGTTCTTGCTTATTAAAGGAATTCAATGAACTTTTGTGGATTGAACTGCCATTCCCCAAAAGAATGTTACAGTACAGTATGCACAAATAAAAGGAACACAAAAATAGAATTACAACCTAAGGATCAAGTAAAATTCATATAAAATGTCTGCGCAGAATATAACATAAACCAAAACACTGCACTTCTGAAAAAATATTTGAATATTTTTACTCAAGATGAAAGTGGACAGGATGTTTATTTGAAAACAAGTGCCTTGAAGTTAAAACTAAAATATCTTCCTTATGTTTCTCCATATTTTTAGACATGTTTTTAAAAAGTTCATTCAGAAACTACCAAATGGCACAAGATCTGTAGAAGGAAATTTATAATATCCAGCAAAAGGTAAAAGTATATTTACCTTTTGACCTAGAAAAACAACCTGAGAAGCTTACTCTGAAAATACACCCCCACAAATGTGAGACAACATATACAGAAGTTTATTCACTGCAGGTCATTAACAGATGCTAAGATAATTTTTAGAAAGGTTGTTGGGGAACAAGATATTCTGAGTATCAAAATATGACCCCACATAGTACTTTTTTACTCACAAGGAAAAGTCTACCTCTAAAACACAGTGCTCTGGGCATCACTACCTTAAGCAAGTAATCAAAGTTAGCATCACTAACTGAGGGATGGCATAAATTTCCGTCTTCCCTGTGGAATGCAATTTCATGTACACATCATCTACAAAATATTTTGAAATGATATTTTGAAGGCTCTACACTAGGAGTTGGCACACTTTGGTCACAGGCCTTTTTGTGTCAACAAAGCTTTGTTGGAACACAGCTATGACCATTTGTTTACTTAGGTCTATGGCTGTCCACTAAGAAGGCAGAACTGAGTAATTTGGACACCTTACAGCCTGCAACATATCAAGTACTATCTGGATCTTTTCAGATAAAAAGTTTGTCAACCTCTGCTCTGGACCCAGTTACCAGTCGATAGAAAATACAAGAAATGGAGAAAACATTTAAACACACCATGAAAATAAAACCAGAAATATCAAAATGTGTGACTTTCTAAAAGAATGTGTATGATTCTTCAAAGAGTCAATACAAGGGACAAACAACAGCAACTGACCTAGGTTAAAGATTAAAAGACATAAACAATAGCCATATATAAACCTTAATTGAGTCCTAGATCCAAAAACATATTTTGGAACAATGTGGAGAATTTTAGTTTTTACATAAAGTGGATATTTGATGACATTATTTTTTGATTTTCTTGGGTGAAATTATAGCATTGGTTTTAATAGGATAATATCCTTATCTTTGGGAGATGGATTCCAAATATTTAAAAGTCAAGTATCATGTCTGTAATTTATTTTCATGTTACTTACTTTAAAATAGTTTCCATAAAACGTATTTATCTATGGGGAGAGCAAACATACAAAATGTTAAAAATGGGTAAATCTAGTAAAATGAACATTCATTGTACAGGATATTCAAATTTTCTGTAGGTTTAAGATTTTACAAAGGAAAAATGTGGGTAGAAAAACCACACTTAATCCAAATATCCTGTTAATTCTAAACTGAATTATTCTAGAACTGGTGTCGTAAAGTCCACATCTTTTTCTCCTGGAGGCCCCTGTTTAAAAGCTCTATGGGGATGCGCAGGCCTAGGAAGTTCAAATGAAGAGACACCTGAATATCTTCCTTTTCTTTAGATGAAACACTTGTGGTCAACACATGCTTATAATTATATACACAAATATGCTCACCCTTGACACGTAAGAAACTATCTTACCTTTTTACCTTTATGTAATGTTCAAAAAAACCGCGCAGAGACAAGGCCCAATTCTCAGACGACACGTTCGTTCGCAAAGGAAAAGCAGAAGAGGCCCCTGAGCCAACTTTCCCCCGGACTCACGGGAACACGACGGGGTCGCCAGGTCCGTGAGAACCGGAGCGCGCGGGGCCTGAGCAACGGGACTCGAGCAGCGGAAATTCTTCTCCTTCTGGAGAAAAGTCCCGAGGTTACTTCGGAGGCTTCTGAACAGCCCCGGCTCCGCGCGGGGACAGCGGCCGGGCGGACGTGAGCGGAGGGGCCCGGCCTCTCTAAGGAGGCCCCTCGGGGTCCCGGCCACACCTGTCCTTTACCGCCCTCCGTGCCTCCCAGGGCGCCCCCTGCACGCGGGCCTCACCAGGGACGGGGACACCGCAACAGGACCAACTTAAATAGCTCCAGGATGCGCGGAGCCTCGGGGCAAAAGCACGGCGCTAACCGATGACGCAACTTCCGCTTCCTGACTCAAGCCGTAAAGGGCGGGACTCCGGGGCTCCGGCTGCCAATCACGTCAGACCATTTCAGGCGGAGAAACTGCAGTTCTCCCCGCGTGGGTGCGGATGGGCCTGGGGTCGGCTTCGCGCGGGGACTGGGGGGGAAAACCCGCGGCGGAGGAGATTGAGGCTAGAAGCAGGCCTGTGGGCGGGGCTACGGGATGAGGGCGGGGCTCACAACCAGGAGCGGGGTTGGGGCGGGACGGGGCCCAGCGCCGGGATTAGACGTCTGAAGACAGGGTCTGGGGTTGGGGACTCACGGTGCCGGGTGCTCTATAAAGGCTTCTCTGCCTGCTTGCCTGCCCTCCCCTTCCCAGAGCTCTTACCGTGATTCTCCCGTAATAATATGCCTGCCAGTCCATGAGATGGTCTATCTCCTCCGTTCAATTAATCACGGATTTAAGCTTTATTTCCCCTTATTTCTTTTTGTTTACCGTGGACACCATGCTAAACTCTAATTATTGATTCGTTTGCGTTTTCAGTGTATTAACATTTTTTACGTAGCTTTAATTTTTTTCTTCTTCAAATATGTATTTCTGGTTTTTATTTTTCCTATCTTACAATATGGTCCAGGGCCTTCCATACCAAACTGTGTAATAGCACTGATTCCAGGGTTTTTAACTCAGGAATAGTTCTGTAGTTTCTCTGATCTAACATTTATTTATTTACTTTTTATTTTTCTTTTGGTGAGGGAGATCAGCGCTGAGCTAACATCCATGCTAATCCTCCTCTTTTTGCTGAGGAAGACCGGCTCTGAGCTAACATCTATTGCCAATCCTCCTTTTTTTCCTTCCCCAAAGCCCCAGTAAATAGTTATATGTCATAGTTGCACATCCTTCTAGTTGCTGTATGTGGGACACGGCCTCAGCATGGAGAAGCGCTGCATCCGTGCGCGCTGGGGATCCAAACCAGGCGGCCAGTAGCGGAGCATGCACACTTAACTGCTAAGCCGCGAGGCCGGCCCTACAGTTTCTCTGATAATCATGTTTGCTGTGTGTTTCATTGGGTGGCCTTTGTGGAGTTAACAAAGTTCTTGTTAAATCCTGATTTACTAGCATATTTTACCAAGAATTGTTCGTGTGCATTATTAAGTGTGTTTTATGAATGTATTGAATTGATAACTATTTTGCTACATTAATGTTTCTTGTGTTTATATACAAAATATTTAATTTTTATGTAGTCGAGAAATTCTTCATGGAAAACAATTTCTGGGTTTCCTGTGTTGCCTTAAAAATTCTCTTCAAACTCTAGATTACATTCAAATTTCCTAGTTTTGTTCTAAAATTTATTATTTTTAACGACATTTTAGTTTTTAATCCTCAAAGAATGTTTTTGGCATGTGGTGTGTGGTAGTGGATCCAATTTCTTTTTCCTCCAGAAAGATCCTTGACCTACTGATTGGAAATTCCATCTTTATTAAACAATAAATTCCTATATATACCTGTATCAATTTGTAGACTTTCCCATGCCAGTAATATTTACTTATGCCCATATCATACTCTTAATTACAATAGTTTTATATTAAGGTTTAACATTTAGGATTAAAAATATAATGGTTGCTAAAGTTTGTTGCATCATACTACTCTGGGTGCTTCAGAGACATTACATTTTTTATGCTAATGATGTAGCTTCTCATGATTTTTTGTTTTCTGCAACAGCTATAGTGATATATAATTTGAATTCCATACAATTTACCCATTTAAAACTATACCATCCAATCTCTTTTAGTATGTTCACAGTGGGGCAACCATCACAATTTTAGAACCTTTACATCACTACTGTGTAGGAAAGGGAGTAGCAAAATGGGGGGCTGTCATACCCCCCATTTTGCTACTCCCTTAACATCTAAGCTGCCAAGAACCTTTCTGTTTCTATAGATTTGTGTTTTCTAGACATTTCATGTAAATGAAATCATAATACTTTCTTTCTAATCGATGTGCGGTGGTATATAAGCATTGTTTTATATAGGTCCTCAGTAATTTTTTCAGAAAAGTTTTGTAGATTTCAGTATACAAGTCTTTTACCTCCTTGGTTAAATATATCCCTAGGTATTTTACTCTTTTTGATGCAATTGTAAGCAGAGTTTTTAAAATTTCCTGTTCAGATTGTTGATTTTTGTGTATAGAAAAACACTGATTTTTCTGTGTTGATATTGATGGTGCTCAGGGCAAGCTGCCCCAGGAAGCACCACTCTGGTATGTGGATTATTTCGAGCTGAAGACAATAAGGACTCAGAGAGCTCAGGAAAAATATTTGAGTTTCCCCTCCCAAACTGCCTAAAGAATTTAAAACCAAAAAATCTGTTTTAGGAAGGGGTTATTATCATGACTGCTATAAAAGATAATTTAGGATAGAGGTTACAATAGAAAAGGCACCAACAAGCCCATCTTATCGGGAGTCCTGTCTCTCTGGCTACATTCTTTGGATGGCCCTGCGAGGAGTTGTCAGACAATCATTTACAAGGGAAGTCTCCATTTGTAAAAGTATCTCCCTCTCTGTATTGAGAAAAAGGGGGGGGTGAGCTCATTTCTAGTAACTTATCAATGTGGAAGATGAGGCCTTGGGGCTGTATAATAAACCTTACTCTTGTTTACTGTGCTTTAGTGGTAATCTCCTGTAACTGACTCCCCCACCCCCAAAATCCTCCTTTGTCATTGGCTGAAAATGATATTTAAGACGAGAATTTCTGCTATTGTGTTGAGAAACGCAGTGTCCCTGCTTTCTCCCATGTATACATGTTATTAAACTTGGTATTATTTTCTCCTGCTAACCTGTCTTGTTGATTATTTGGCCAGCCAGAAGAACCTTAAGGGAAAGGGCAGAGGGAGATTCTCCCTCTTCCCCCGACAGTTTTGGCGAGCCAGGCAGGAGAAGCACTGGCTGGCAGGTTGCCTTCTCTGGCTGGAAGACCTGCCTTCTCCCTGGACTACTGCAGATGATGAGATACGGGAACGCCTGACGAAAGCCGGCAAAAGGTAAGACTTCTTCCCACGTCAGCCTCCCGGAATCTCTATCTGCGGAGTCCGGCGGAAGGAAATGGTGAGAATTTTTTCTCTTTCTAAATTTAGATTGGCAGGAGAAAATATTTGGGAAACTAGTTTCTTGGGCTTTTAGTGACTCTTGGTTTAAATTTGGTAGAGTACTCTTGGTTTTTGATCTTGATCCCTTTTCCTCCCAGAGGTAGTCTCTGTTTTTCTCTTTTGTCTGTGTCTTTTGTCATAAGAAGGAAATACCATAGGGTAGGACGCAGGCATAGGCCCTACAAGCCTGCTGTCCGGGCCGGCCCCACAGACTGCTGAGTTTGCGGGTCTCACCAGACCGGCGTCTACAAACTTTGCTGTGGGTTATTATGCACAGGAAGTGAAGGCCATTGCCAAGGGCATCTTGGAAGCCAAAAAGGCCGCAAATTTAAGTGGGCGCGGGTCGAGCAGTTAAGAGCCATTAGGGCGCTCGCCACTTTCAGAAGACTCCGGTGACAGGATAAGTTGGGTCACGGAACGGGGTAGATGACACAGGTCCCCCGCCAACTGCAAGAAAATGTCCGTGCAACGACGAGGTACTCTGTAAAAGCACACAGTCCCCAACCCCGCGGCACCTCCCCCCCAGGTATTATTCTGGCTCCAAGAGACCTAAGGCGTGACTAAGCTGTCATTGTGCACAGAAAAAAAAAAACAAAAAAAAAACCGGATGAGGTTTTTCCTTCTGTCTTGTTCTGTGTCCTGAGAAAACTTGGCTTTGTGACCAGTGAGAATCTTCTCCTTGGTCTCCACCATACGGAAGGTGCATTTACCGGGGTGCACCTTGGTGGCCAGTCGAGTAGACTGGGGTTCCGAACTGTCTCTTTGTCCGGCTGTGCCAAGCTCTCAGGGGAGTTTGTCATAAAGGGCCCAGTCCATAAGGGCTTTTGTCGTCTTTACCTTCGTTGCTTGTTAGTGCTGGAAAAATCCCATTCCAGTATCGCCCGCCCGGTGTCACAGATTAGCGGGTCTGTGACTGAAGGCGTCCCACACTATTGTGGGAGACCGGAGACACCCTTTTATCCTTACCGCCTGTGCAACGAAGGTCTTCACTTTCTCTGAATATCTTTGGGAGTGAATTCTGTGGATCATGGGGGCTACATCATCTGCGCCCTCACCAGGGACGCCTCTTGCGTCCATGGTGAAGATTTATTCTAAGCGTGGAAAGTTACCTCCGGGTCTTTCCTTAAAAAGGCTTATTGGTTCGAGTCACTATTGGAATAAATATACAAATAAAGATCCTACTCGTCAATGGCCAGACGACAGATCCTTTGAATTGGGAAAACTTCTAAATTGGGGGAAAAAAAAATTTTTTTTGAGAGCTCTCACATAATTGTTTAATTGGTACTTAAGAAAAAAAGGCCAAAAAAAAGGAAGGAAAAAATTTGACTAGCCTTAAGACCTTGACTCAGGTTACAATTGAATTGAGAACATGTAAAAGTGTGAGTGTTAATAAGATTCTAAAGGTTGGCATGTTTGAGCTAGTTTTATATAGAGGTTACATCAACTTTGCCTGAGTATGTTTTGAAATGTCTGACTGGGAATGCTTCCCTTGTCCAAAATTATAAGACCAAGACCTATTGATAAAAATCTTAATGATAATTATGTTTAAAGGTATAAGAGGTGACGAAATTTACATGAAATTTTGTAAGAAAAAAACTGATGTTATTTCTGTTACAGAACTGATTAACAAAAATAGTAATTTAAATGATGGCTAATTTTATCTAATGTCTTATGAAGTCTTATAGGTAATCTAAATAGTTATTGAGAATAAGTAACTAAATAGTTGTGAAAAAGATGAATGTTGGATGAACTTTAAACAATAATTATGTGTTATGGTGGTTACAGCTTCCAAACTCTTTTTGGTGACTTAAAACTTGAGAGTTTTGCTAAGTTTTATGATAAAAATTCTCTGAGTATCATCATTTCCAAATAAGATAAGATATTAGACATTGATTGCTAAATGTACATTTGTCTACTTTTGGCTTTTCATTACAGGAAAACTAAAAGGTGTTTTGGCTCTATTGGTAAACATGTGTTTTATTAAAAGATTGTACTATAAAGTAACATGTTTCTAGAAGTTATGAAGTGTTTATAAATTTTCCAAGCCACAAGATACTAATGTAAAAGAAAGTTTATAATTGTTTAGTTTTTACTTACAAATTAAGGTTTCTAAGGGTTAAAATTTCTAATTAATATATGTGATTGAAGCTACTAAATATTAAGAAAAATATGTCTGTGTACAAGGAAAGTAAGATGTATAAAGAAGGTGCAAAAAATGGAAATATTTTGTTTGGTTAAGAAAGATAAATTTGTCCTCAAGTAATAGAAGGAAAAAGAAAGACACGGGACAAATTCTGAATGTAAAAAGAAAGTTATAGAAGGTTTGTAGAAGAGGAATTCTGAAAAAAGAGTTTTTGTATGGTCAAGTTGGCTAAGATTAAAATAAATTTAATTAAGTAAATGAGTTTTAATAGCAAAAGTAAGCTGGTGCAAAATTAAAATTTCTCGTAAAAGGATAATTTGCTTAAACTTGATAAAGAGGTTATAAAAGATTTTTCTTTACCTTTGAGTAAGTCTACCTAAAAAAAAAAACTGTTAAAATAATTTCCTATGTTCAAAAGACTGAGGTCTCTCTATTAAGGCTTTTTGGACTATTAATGCTCTGTTTGCTTTGACTTTTTATATTTTTGACAAGCTCCCCAAAATTCGTATCTAAATAAAGTCTTTATTTTTACTTTTTTTCTTTAAAAATTTTCAAAGGGCCCTGGAACTTCTCAAAGAAATTTGCTCTCTTCCTATAAGGGGAAAGATACTAAACTTATTAGGCTTATTCAATATGTTCAATTACATGGAAAGCATTGTCAGAACAGTGATGATAAGCCTGCTTAGGTGCTATTATGTGGGCAAATGTTATTGACATAGGTGTTTTAAAATTGTATAACATTACTGAAATTCTGATCTGTCCTGGTTATCAGTCATAATTCTGGTTATTATTATTTTAAAGTGTTGTATGTCACAAAATTAACCAAATTTCCTTGTCAATTGCCATTTTGAGGTCTTGTTGTTTACAGACTTATTTCTTTGCTCTAATGCTTTTGCAAAATGTTTCGACTTCAGAAAAATTCATGGAAAGGACTCTGACATTTACACTGGAGTACAGGTTTCTGACAAACTTTCTGATCATAAAACTGAACTTGGTAAAAAAATTACAGAAATCCGATGGAGAAACTGATGACTTCATAAAGCCACTAACAAAAAGAGTGAGATCAAAAATGGATTACACAGGACTGAATAAACTGATAAAGATGCTTATAATTTTTATGATTTTTCATTTGAAGTATTGCTGAATTTTTAATGTTTTGTTTTTTCAGATTTAAGGAAAACTTTTTCTCTTTTCTCCCGAGATAGCTATGACTTATAGCAATTTGGTAAATGATACTTTTGACACAATTGAAAACACTGGTTATATTACCAAGGTTGTGACTGGAACATCATATTTGCCATATAACCATACAGCTTTTAAAAAATGAAGATTAGACTTTATGGAATAAAGCCACGTGGAAATATTGGCCTGGTACCTTATGTTCCAAGCAGCACTTACCAGGATAAGTAAAAAATGTCACTTATCTGGCAGGTACAAGGAACCTCGAAATATTTGGGGGGAACCTCGGAAGAGAGGGATTCACCCAAATCTGTAGGTATTACAGGCAAAGTCTGATGACAAAATCCTTGGCTTGGCTTTCCTGGCCTCGAGAGACCTTTAAAGCTCAATCTGAGATTCCTTATAAAAAGTTCCAGCAAAGCAGATTTAAAAGAGCCTATGTGATCAACTGCTATTCTTGCTGTACCTGTGTAAATAATTGGGCCAACTCTATTGGAACTAGACTTATTTTACAAACTAGTTAGTTTTAATTTGGCTATCTTTGATAAAAATGAGGGTGATTTTAGAAAAAAAAATTATATTTCAGTAAAAACTATTTCAGTATAACTTTGCGGATATTAGATCCTAGTTTTGTTGTCTTTTGAGGTTTTTGTTTTATATCTGTTGACTGAACTGGATCCTGATTTCTTCTAATCTCCTGAAATATCTGGCTACAGATGTCCAAACTAACGTTTTTGATTTTTTTCCATCATTTTCATTTAAAATCACTGAGAACTGAACCTGCCCTTTTTCCTGAAGCCTTACAAACTGAAGCTGATGAACTTGATATAAACTTAAGAGATGACCTGACGACACCATCAGAGACATTTTAAACTGCAAAAGATACTTTGACGCTGACATCTAAAATTCTTCTTCACTGGCTGTCCTCTGAACTCAAAAACTGGTTTACAATTTGCTCTAACCATTAACCTTGTTTTTCTTTCGTTTACACAAATATGCTTTTGGAATCTGCCATGCTGTTGGCACAATTTGGAAATCCTGTGGATTCTTAACTTCTGCAGGAACTCCTATTGCTAATGGACACTTAATTACAGCCTTATTACAAGCTATTCACCTTCCTTCAAAAATTGCCATTGTTCATTGTTCAGCCCATACTAAGGAGACTGATGTCATATCTTTAGGGAATGACAGGGCTGACAGAGCTGCTAAACATGCAGCTCACTATGGACCCCCTTATCCGTTTTCCACCCAACTTTTAAACCTGCCTTTATCCCTGACTGATGTTATTAACTATCAGGCAAATGCCCCACAATCTGAAAAAGACAATTGGATACAAAAGGGTGCCAAACAATTATCAGATGGATTATACATTGGACCAAATAGACTTCCAGTAGCTCCTTTTCTTTTGACTTTTTGGCTTGCACTTATCTCCCACCAAATGGGACATATGTGCAAACGGGGGATAGTTAAGGAACTGAAAGACAATTGGTTTTGCCCTGGCATCTATAAAATTTCTGACCAAATCACCTCCCAGTGCACAACTTGCAAATCTTACCAAGTCTCTGGGAGAAATCAGTGTGATCCAAGAAGTCCTCCCAGGCCCACGTTGCCTTTTGCGGCACTCCAAATGGATTTTATAGACTTGCCTTCAGCTTTAGGTTACTCTCACTGTTTGGTTATTGTCTGCATGTTTAGTGGATGGACTGAATGCTATCCGACCAGACATGCAGATGCCACAACAGTGGTAAAAAAATTAATAACTGAAGTTATTCCTCGTTTTGGCATTCCTTTATGGATTGAATCAGACCAAGGAACTCATTTTACAGCAGAGATAAACCACTTGCTTGCAAAAACTCTGGGGTATTCATTAAAATTTCATACCCCATATCACCCTCAGTCATCAGGGCAAGTGGAACGTAAAAATCTAGATATAAAAAGAACTCTAGGAAAAATCTGTCAAGAAACTGGACTTAAATGGCCAGAAGCTCTGCCCTTGGCCCTTATGAAGATTCAAAATACTCCAAATAGAAGGCATGGATTGACTCCTTTTAAAATAGTTTTTGGACGTCCAATGCCTACTGGTGTCTCTAAACCTTCAATTCCTGGATTAAATGAATATTATGGGAACTTAAGTGAACAATTTGATGCTATGACTAGTTATATACAAAAATTAACTAGTATACTTGAAGCATATCGTCAACAGGTAAAAGAGGCATGGCCACAACCTTCTGACAAGCCTTGCCATCCCTTTCGACCAGGAGACCGGGTGTACATCAGGGTCTTTAGAAGAAAACACGCACTGTCACCTCGCTGGGAAGGACCTTATGAAGTCTTACTGACGACCTGCACTGCCATCAAAATAAAGGAAAAATCTTCCTGGATCCATGCGAGCCACGCCAAAATAGACCCAGAACATCGCTCTCAAGACAACTGGGAGATAATCCCCACAGGTGACCTTAAATTAAGGATTTCGAGGGCCAAAACACAGGCCCCAGAAGCAGCCGACATCACGAAGTAGACAGCTTTTCCCAAGATCACGGATCAAGAAAACCTACTTTGACCCATTTCCCCCACTTGCTTTAAAATTCCCTATATGTATACACACTCACACACACAAACTATTAGTGGATATATATATATTTTAATCATTTATTAGAAAGCTGACTGGAGAGTGCTGGTCTCTATCTGTCCCTCTTCCCTCTCTAAGTCTCCGCTATGGGCTCTTTTCCGATCTGTGTCTTGCTTTTACTAACCCTCTCCTTTTCAACAGGTCGGGCACAGACCAAACACCCCCTCGTGCCAGTTTACCAAGCCTTAGCCACATTAACTAATCAATCTGACTGTTGGTTATGTCAACAGCTAGATAGTGCAAAAGAACCTGAACTCGTCTTTGTTCCTGCTGATGTGAACACCTGGTGGACTAAGTACGGAAAATGGACGAGTAACAGAGTATGGTATCCGCAACAAGGGAAACTTCACTCTGCTTCTTCTCCTGGTGAGTCACTTGGGCCCCAGAAAGATTACTTAGAAGGTCAAGGACTGTCCCTTGCCCAAGCACAAACAATAAGTGAAAATTTTTCCCTCTGCATTGAAAGTAAACATGGCACTAGACCTTTCCTGGGTGATATACCGAGACAATATTGCCGTCAAACTCTGTGGTTTGATTCCGCAGGTGGCATCTTCAGAACTCTCAAGGGAATTGTAAGTGACTCTATCACTACTCCCTCTGGCACAAACATTTGCCAAATCACCAAGTGCTCTGGATGGCTTACGAGCCACCCGTGTGCAACTTGGGGTATAGCAGCTATCCGCATGGTTAGGCTGCCCAATGCCACAGACTATATATGGGTGGATCAAAAATCTGGACTCACCTGGTCAGGTGACAAGACCAGGCTTTATAGCTGTCAGAATCAGACTGCAGGCCTCCTGTACCAGCTATTCCGCAATCTGTTCTGTTCTCGCAGACTGACAGGAGCTCATGGGAAATGGAGATGTTTAGGTAGTAACAGTGCAAGTGGCACAGATCATGAAATAGTCCAGATCCTGGGAACTACAGACTCAATTCTAACCTTGTCTTTAAACTACACTGGTCTTTTCATTTTATGCGGCAACAAAGTGTATAAAGGATTCCCACCTAATTGGTCAGGAAGATGCGGACTTGGATACCTGGCTCCTTCTGTCACCAAACACTCCACCTTAAATGCTAGCCAAATTACAAACTTGGGTTCGTTTGTTCATAAGATTGTGCCACATAAACGTGCCAGTCGAGAAATCGTGGAGAATCCACTTGTGTATCACAACTCCAAGTTCTTTTCAGCCTTGAGAGTCCTATTCCCCGGCTTTGGAGATTATGAGTTGGAAAAGGCAATATTAAATCTCTCTATGGTAATGGAGCAAGAGTTCAACACCACCATGCAAACCTTGAACATACTCCAGTCAGAGATTAACAGCCTAGCATCTGTGGTGCTCCAAAATCGACATGCTCTGGATGTGCTCACTGCCCAGCAAGGAGGAACATGTGCAATCATTGCAGAAAAATGTTGCTTTTATGTGAATCAAACAGGTCAAGTAATATCTAACTTAAATCTATTAAAAGAGAAGATTGACATTTTTCATCAGATAAACGAAGCTCACACATTTTATTGGACTGACTTGTTTCCAGGATTGGGGGACTGGTTTAATGGAGTGTGGGGAAATGTGCTCCGATTTGTTCTTTTCTGCCTGTTCATCCTCATTCTAATCTACGTTCTTTTCTCTCTTTGCAGACTTCTCATCACTCGGATACTAACACGATTTCTCTCTCCACAGTCACCAGCTCGGCTTTTAATATGTGAAACTTCTAGGGAAGTTTCAGAGGAGGGAACTGATGGTGCTCAGGGCAAGCTGCCCTAGGAAGCACCACTCTGATATGCGGATTATTTCGAGCTGAAGACAATAAGGACTCAGAGAGCTCAGGAAAAATATTTGAGTTTCCCCTCCCAAACTGCCTAAAGAATTTAAAACCAAAAAATCTGTTTTAGGAAGGGGTTATTATCATGACTGCTATAAAAGATAATTTAGGATAGAGGTTACAATAGAAAAGGCACCAACAAGCCCATCTTATCGGGAGTCCTGTCTCTCTGGCTACATTCTTTGGATGGCCCTGCGAGGAGTTGTCAGACAATCATTTACAAGGGAAGTCTCCATTTGTAAAAGTATCTCCCTCTCTGTATTGAGAAAAAGGGGGGGTGAGCTCATTTCTAGTAACTTATCAATGTGGAAGATGAGGCCTTGGGGCTGTATAATAAACCTTACTCTTGTTTACTGTGCTTTAGTGGTAATCTCCTGTAACTGACTCCCCCCACCCCCAAAATCCTCCTTTGTCATTGGCTGAAAATGATATTTAAGACGAGAATTTCTGCTATTGTGTTGAGAAACGCAGTGTCCCTGCTTTCTCCCATGTATACGTTATTAAACTTGGTATTATTTTCTCCTGCTAACCTGTCTTGTTGATTATTTGGCCAGCCAGAAGAACCTTAAGGGAAAGGGCAGAGGGAGATTCTCCCTCTTCCCCCGACAATATTGCACCCTGAGAGCTTGCTGAATTTGTTTATTATCTAGAGTAGTTTGTGTATGTGTGTGTATTAACCATAAATCTTGCTTTTTTTTTGGCTGCACAGTATTACATTGTACAACTCTACCCTCATTTATTATTGTAGTTCCCTAATGACTGACGAGTGGGTTGTTCCCAGTATTTTTATTTAACAAACAATGCTGCAATGAATAACCTTGTACATAGAATATTTTGCATAATATAATGTACCTGAATGATAAATTCTTATTGAAATTGCTGAGTCAACTCGAAAATCAGAAACAGCATACATGAGGACATTGAGGTATAACAACAAGGCATGTTAATAGAGCTGCAAATAGTTTATCATTATTTCATTATCAGTAACAATTTTATTATTATTTCATGAGCCAAAGCATTATTTTACTGCCATTCTCACATCTTATGATGTGTTTCCTTGAAAATAGGCCTTCAACACAAAGGCTGTGTGCAGATGGTTTTTTTGGGGGGAGGGGGAATTTGATCCCAGGGAGCAGGAGTACCAGTAAAGGGAGTAAAACAGAGAAAGAAGGAAAGCCAATGAAGGAATCATTATCATTTTGATGCCTTTATGGGTGACTAGTGCTCAATGCCACCAAACCCTTCTGAGGTGCATTATGAAATGTGTCTCAGAACCTTCCCCTGGGTAGATGAAAAGACATCAGATCATGTCTTCTATTGGCCAGGGGTGATCCTAGAGGGATTAACATCCCCACATTTCTGAGTTGCATATTTATAAATACAGAGCAGATTCCCTTGAAACCGGCAAAAAGTTGGCCATTGATGATTAAGTAGCTAGGGACTAAAGACTAAAGTTTTTTTCCTTTTAGCAATTACTGGCTACAGCTTTTAGTTGTTTACCTGCCCGTTGTTAACTGTGCTGTTTAGGCAATATGCTATCTGACTCCAACTAGATTCCTATAGATAACATCTCCTTAAAGCCTGAGTCATCATGGTAATGGATGTTTGAGCTGTTTTGCAGGAATTAGAACCCCTTGTTCACTTCAGACCAGTTGAGATCACTCGCTCATCAACTGGGCCCACACAGATGTCCGATAAATGACCTTTTGAAGGCAAGAGGCTAAAAACTCCACCCCTGGGTCATGCCAACACCGCCGTTTTGTGAACATGCGTCCTATGAAGAGGCATGAAGTCTCACTACACTTGTGCAGATCATCAATTACCTCACCTCTCCTCACCTCCAATCATCTATCTCTACATTTCAGACCACTTTGCCCCCTTCCAGATAAATATCACTGAGTCCCTGTTTTCGGGGAAGCGGATTTGAGACTCATTCTCCCGTTTCCTCAAGTGGCTGCCCTGTGATTAAACCCTCTCTCTCTGCAATCTCGTCATCTCGGTGATTGGCTTTCTGGGCGGCGGGCAAAACGAACCTGGTTCGGTAACACCCTCAGGTGTCCTATGTTGTGATATCAGAGAAGCTTCAGGGCTGGAAGCGGGAGGAATGTGGCATGGGCCTGAGACAGGTGCTGTCCAATTTCAGCCGTGGAAAGCTTTTCACAGCCTCCGTTGAAATGATTAAAGAAGACATGGCTGGAGTAAAACGATGGGGCAAGAGGATTTTGAGTTGATGCCTCTCTTAGTCAGCTAGGGCTGCCATAGCAAATACCAAAGACTAGGTGACTTAAACCACACTTATTTCCTCACCATCCTGGAGGCGGGAAGCCCAAGATCAAGGTACCAGCAGGTTTGGTTTCCTCTGAGGCCTCTCTCCTTGGCTAGCAGATGGCCGCCCTCTTGCTGCCTCTTCATATGGTCATCTGTCTGTGCGCAAATGCCTCTGGTGTCTCTCTGTGTGTTCTTATCTCTTCTTCTTATGAGGACATCAGTCAGATTGGATTAGGGCCCACCCTAATGATCGCATTTTAGCTTACTTACCTCTTTTTTTTTTTTTTTTTTGGTGAGGAAGATCAGCCCTGAGCTAACGTCCATGCCAATCCTCCTCTTTTTGCTGAGGAAGACTGGCCCTGGGCTAACATCCATGCCGATCTTCCTCCACTTTATGTGGGACGCTGCCACAGCACGGCCTGACAAGTGGTGCGTTGGTGCGCGCCTGGGATCTGAACCTGGGCCGCCAGCAGCAGAGCGCGTGCACTTAACCGCTAAACCACGGGGCCGGCCCCGCTTACTTACCTCTTTAAAGGCCCTTTCTCCAATTATAGTCGCATTCTGAGGGACTGAGGGATTAGGGTTTCAACACATGAATTTTTGGGGCACACAACTCAGTCCATAACAATGCCCAAGATGTGTGTAACACACTCTTCTGTAACAATTCCCTTTTGTTAATCACTGGGGAAACATGCTATCTAAAGCCTACTCCTTGTTTCCTTTTCTATTTCATTATGTACGCAACTATTAGATCTAAATTTTTGCTTTAAAAAGGCAAATTACCTAAATTTTACGTGACAGTAAAATGTATATGAAAAATGAGACATTCTGGATATTAACAGATGGA
Source organism: Diceros bicornis minor (assembly GCF_020826845.1). Lineage (NCBI taxonomy): Eukaryota > Metazoa > Chordata > Mammalia > Perissodactyla > Rhinocerotidae > Diceros > Diceros bicornis. The sequence goes on from NC_080769.1 coordinate 9,891,288, forward strand.
TTAATGGAAGAAAGAAGGGGAAATCCACTCTACAAATTTCTGACAGTTACAAATGTTCAGTTGGTGTAGATGATGTTTACTATCAGGCAAAGACTTGGAGAGAGAGCAAATTGGAAACACGTCTGCACTCCCAAGCTCATTTCTAATTCTAGTGTTAGCATTGCTGTGATTGTTTCATGCCTTTAAATATTTATAACCTGATATCTAATAAATATTGGTATGAAGTTTAAAAAAAAATAAGGGCTCATTTTCATAGAGCTTACCTTCTATTAGGAGAAAGAAAGTAAACTAGTACATAAATAAAAAGGAGAAATAGAGACTGTGAGAAGTGCTAATAAAAATTAAAGACTAATTAGGAAACCTATTTTAACGTAATGTTATTGTTACTTTACTATCTAGGACAATTCCATGTGTGGATATGTCGATGCTGTAGATTGTGTTATTCTCTCTGAGATAACATGTTTGGAAGGAAAAAAGGAATGAAGGAAAAAACATTGAGTGCGTTATTGGAAAGCTTAATTAGATGTGCCTATGAAATACCCTACTAATAATAATACCCCACTAACAATACCCCAGTGGCATGTGTTGGTCTGGTGTTCTGTCTTAACGGCAGTAGTGGAAGAGAGAATTGAGTTTAAGAAAAGCAGATCAGAAAGACAAGATTAGGCTTGGCTGAGCCTTACTCATGATCCTTCATTCTGTTTAAGTCTCACTTCCTAAGGAAAGTCATTCCCAGTTCCTGATCCTCATGCACCACAATTAAGCTCTCATGGGACACTGTACATGTTGTTGCAGGTCACGATTCAAATGGCTGATGGGGTGGACTGTAGTGAATCCTGTGCTGTGTGGCCCACTTCTTTCAGAATCAAGGGCTTTTTCTTCCAGGTGGAGGGAGTGAAGCCATCTGACAGCCCTCAGCCTTCAGTCCTCATTGAGAATTGCTCTAAGCTGAAGGAACCTGCCCCACTCAAGGTCACTCCACTCAGATCTCTTCCAGGGGGAGCATAACTGACCGACAGCCGTATGTATAGACCACTGTATTTGCACTGACGTTGCACCTGGGCTGCTCCCAGCCACTGACTGACGACAGCGGCATACCAGTGCATGCCCTTTGCCATGGTCACATAATGACATTGATGACGAGGATCAGTTACCCCTGCCAGGACAGTAATGACTCTTCTTGGCATGAGGGACATAAAATGCTAGGCAGTAGAAGTTCAATGGGATTTTGCCATGTCTCTGAATGTGTTACCCCTTTAGGAGTAAATACCTCTAAACCTGCAGAGGCCAGAGGTTGGAGACCTGAAGCAGAAACTCCCCAAGAGACTCACTGGGAGTGATGTTAGCTGAGGCCACTTCTACTTTCAACTTTTGATTTCTGGACCGATGAATGCTATAAACTGGAGATATAACACATTATAATTGTCATTGTTTTGGAGTGTACACTGCATCCTGTGAATTATGTAGCCATAATGTCCTGTGTATTCAAATGCCTGCACTAAATATCCTTCTCTTTGAAATTAATTGTTTCCAAACCTTCTATTAATTTTTTTAAACTAACTATACTCCTTTAAGGCTACGTTTTAACTCTGTCCTCCCTTTCTCTTACAAATTTTATAAGTGATTTATATTTGCCATCTATGTTTCCTCGATACTCACTCTTCAACCCACTCTACCTGGATTATTTCTAACCCGACCCTCTATTTAGACATCATAAATGGAGTCCTCCCTAGTATCAACAAAGGGCTCCGTCATGCCAGCAAATGTCAAGGGATATTTTCCATCCTCCTTTGGTTAGTCCTTTCAACAAACCCAAAACTGTTAACCACTTTACTTTTCTTCAGAAAGGACCTCTTTGCCTCCACGATGTTGTGGACACCAAGTGATCTATGGAATCACGGTAGATTCTTCAAGGGAAGAACATCACGGACAGTTGGTTCCTGGGTTTGGTTCTTGTAGAAATTAAACTTTCCTTAGGGGACACCTTGTCACTTTTAAGTCAAACCCAAGAAAGAAGAATTTCTTCTTGGAAAAAATACCTTCTCCTTCCACCACTGTTGCCTACCCAGACACAACACTGGCTGAAAATTTTCCATTTTCTTATCTTTGTACCCCAAAGGAGCTGAATTGTTTGAAAAGAAGAAAGTCAATAGAGCAATTTATTTAATGAGAAGCTCTGAGAATTCAACCTTGGAGATGATAACATGTTCCTGTTGCCCTTTTCCTATAATTCTCTGATTCCTGCCTCAGTGAAAACCCAAATGGGCTTCCCAGGGGCAGACCTCAGAGAACAGAAAGCCTCAGTGATAACCATCAGAGAGAGTCATAGTGTCCCACTGAAGGCTGGTGGAGTAAGAAGGAAAAGAGGAGAGAAAGTGGGCACTACGCTTTCCCTCAGGAGTAATGAGGCTGGGACAGTCCCATGTTTATTTAGTCTACCATGGTAAAGTGTCTGTACTTTGAAGGTACTTTAGTTTATACTGAAACCAGTCTTTTCCAACTCTTGTTCTGTTTCCTTTTCTCTCTTTTTGGAATCTAGAGCCTCTCTCCAATTAGAGTTATTTTCTGGAGAGTCTCCATGTCTTCTCTCCTCTTTCCCAGAATTGTAGGCTCCTGTTGGATTTCCTGTGTCCAATCATTTATTCACTAAGTAATCCCTGGAGATCTATTATGCACAAGGTATTGTCATTTATTTTTTTGCTCATGTGATTGGATTTTCCTATTATATTCTCTAACTATTTTTGCAGCAGATTTGACTCACTGATAGCACTTAATAATTCTGTATTGTTATTGTTATTTAACTTTAGTGTTCACAATATCATCTACAAATGATTTAATTATTTCTGACGTTCAGTACTCAGGCTAATTTCCTTTTCTCATCTTACCAATCTCTTTAAATGTTCAGGAAAACATTGAATGGTGGAAGTTGGAGTAGACTGCTTTGGTCTGTTCATGAATTTAACACAAATATTTTAGTCTTTTTATGTAGAATATTCTGTTGGCTACAGTTTTTTTTTTAATGATTTTTTTTTGGTGAGGAAGATCAGCCCTGTGCTAACATCTGCCAATACTCCTCTTTTTTTTTTTTTTTTTTTTGCTGAGGAAGACTAGCCCTGGGCTAACATCCATGCCCATCTTCCTCCACTTTATACGGGACACTGCCACAGCATGGCTTGCCAAGAAGTGTGTGGGTGCACGCCCGGGATCCGACCCGACGGACCCCGGGCCACTGCAGCGGAGCACGTGCACTTAACTGCTTGCGCCACCGGGCCGGCCCCTACAGTTTTAAAACAACTATTCCTCATTGGGTAAGAAATTGTCCTTAGTTTCCTCACGTAGCAAGAGGCTCTATTCTGGCTAAACACAGTAACTACTGTTACATTTTCTCAAATGTATTTGCTATTGTGATTATGGTTACGATTGCTCTTCATTAACCTATTTTTGTGCTGAATATGTTGGCAAAAATCCCGGTATTAAATTAGCTTCCCGTTCCTAGAATAGGTATTACTTATTCATGATGTATTGTTCTCTTAAAATTGATATGAATGCAATTGATTTAACTTTATCATTACATTTTGTGCCTATATTCAAGCATATGTGAGTTTGAAGATTTCTTTTTTGTGTCATAGTGGAGGTGTTGCCTCTCAATCTTTATTACACATGTAACATTTGTATGTGTTGAGTACCTACTATGGGCCAGACACCGTTTATGTTGGAAAGGCAGCAAAAACAGTCACATCTTCTGACTCAAAAATAAACATAAAATTATCAATGTGAGATGCACATCAAGGAATAGTGCAGGATGCTAGACTTGTGGGCCTCACCCACTCTGTCCTCCTGACCCTCACTCTCTGTTCTCTATCTCACTGGACTCTCAAATCCCTTCCATTTCCAAGCTCACTGACCCACAGGGCAACTGTGAATTCTCTTCTCTCAGCCCCAAATGCGTGCCCTTTCCTTATTTCCCCTGGTTAACAATTACCTATCCTCCCTCTCATAGCTCAAATATTCAAATTTCAGGGAAAACTTTTCCACCCACCTCCCCAGACTAAATTGGTCTTCAATGATTTTTTCTCCCTTTGATTAATTGGAATTCTCTAAGCATTAATAACACTGACTTATTTGCTATCGTGGAGAATGTAAACTTTTATTATCAAATTTTAAATATGCTTTTCATTTTTACGATAATTTGATTTAAGAAGCTTTGAATATTTTTTATCAACTCAATCATATTTTTTTGCAATTAATTCCACTGATTTTTAATAAAACACATTCCCACTCTGAGCATGTACATGTGAGCACACACTCTCACACATGCTTTGTATTTTATTTTAATTGTTTTGTGATTTTGTTTCTCTTTTTTTTTTTATTTTTGGTGAGGAAGGTCAGCCCTGCGCTAATGTCCATGCCAATCATCTTTTTTTTTTTTTTGCTGAGGAAGACTGGCCCTGAGCTAACACCTATGCCCATCTTCTTCCACTTTATGTGGGACGCCGCCGTGGCATGGCCTGGCAAGCTGTGTGTTGGTGTGCGCCCGGGATCCGAACCCGGGCTGCCAGCAGTGGAGCGCATGCACTTAACCGCTACACCATGGGGCCAGCCTATTTCTCTTCTCATCTATGAAGTCTACATGCTTTTCCTTCTTCTTGGAAGAATCCATTGGGAAGATGGTGTCTGAAAGAGGGAGTCATAGAGACCTTCATTAATTAGAAGTGCTGCTGGTGGTGAAAAGAGATAGGAGGACTGTTGTGTTTCTAATGATCAGAATTCCACCTTTGATGACTGCCCAAATTTAAGGGAAATATTAGCCATGCAAGAAAGATTTATTGAGACATTAAGAACAGCAGCTCACATTTATCAAGTGTCCACTGTATGTCACAGGAATTACACTAGTTACATGCATCACCTCGTTTAGTTCTCTCATCAGTCTCACAATGTAGGGCATATTTACTACTCCCATTATAGAGGTGAGGTATCTGCAGCTAAGAGAGATTAAAGAACTTTCTCAAGGTCACACGGATGTAAGTTGGTAGATCAAAATTCAATTATAGGAAGTATGACTCAAGATTCCATTTTCCAAATCACATCTCCATACTGTACTTTGGGAGAGTTACATGTCAAAAATAATTGTCATAAAAGGAACATATTAATAATGATCATAACAGCTATCAGTTATTGAGATCCTACTGTGAAGAAAGAGATTTCCAAACCTCACAAAGAAGTTAATAGCAGTAACCACATTTTTAGAAGGAAAAAAATAAGACACATGAATGTTGACTGTGAAATCGATAAGAAGTATCAGACCACAGAATTAACATTGTATGAGTCAAAACCTCATGTCTTAATCACTATTATAAAGTTACTACAGGGCCGCCCCCGTGGCTTAGCAGTTAAGTGCGCGCGCTCCGCTGCTGGCGGCCCGGGTTCGGATCCCCAGCGCGCACCGATGCACCACGTCTCCGGCCATGCTGAGGCCACATCCCACATACAGCAACTAGAAGGATGTGCAACTATAACATACAACTATCTACTAGGGCTTTGGGGAAAAAAAAAAAGGAGGAGGATTGGCAATAGATGTTAGCTCAGAGCCAGTCTTCCTCAGCAAAAAGAGGAGGATTAGCATGGATGTTTGCTCAGGGCTGATCTTCCTCACACACACACACACAAAATTTACTACAATGAAAGAAGTATGGAGATTATCAAAGAAAATGCTTTACCTTTCTCAATAGTTTGGAAGAGTCATATCGAGGAAGAAAGTGGTTCCTGTCCATAGATTTGAATAGGAGATTTTGAACCAGTGAGTAGGAGAAAACCGAGTAAGCAAGAGAGAGAGAGAGAGAGAGAGATTTCTGCTAAATTATAGAAAGTTTAAATGATTACACACATTTAAAATGAAAATGGGCTACCACATGGCTGAGTAAATCATTGGAATTGGAATTGTCATTGGAAGGTCTATTAATGGCAGAAGGATGTCCATGCAGAGGTGGAATCGAGGGGCTGAATAGCTCAGTGTCACGTGGATGTTCATTGAACATTGCTTTTGCCTCCTTCTCCAGTATACACGCCAGCTACATGGAATCAGGTAACCACACAGGAGTATCACAATTCCTCCTGCTGAGTTCCTCAGAGGATCCTGAACTGCAGCCCCTGCTCTTTGGAGTGTTCCTGTCCATGTACCTGGTCACTGTGCTTGGGAACCTGCTCATCATTCTGGCTGTCAGCTCTGACTCCACCTCCACACTCCCATGTATGTCTTCCTCTCCAACCTGTCATTCATAGACATCTGTTTCATCTCCACCACCATCCCGAAGATGCTAGTGAACATCCAGACACGCAGCAAAGACATCTCCTACATAGGCTGTCTCACTCAGGTGTGTTTCTTTATGATTTTTTCTGGAATAGACAATTGCCTCCCAACTGTGAAGCCCTATGACCAGTTTGTGGCCATCTGCCACTCCCTGCACTACAATGTCATCATGAAGCCATGGCTCTGTGGTCTCCTGATTCTGATGTCTTGGGTCATTATTTTCTGTATCTCCCTGTTTCATATTCTGCTGATGATGAGGCTGACCTTCTGTATAGGCACTGAAATCCCACATTTCTTCTGTGAACTGGCTCAGGTTCCCAAATTGGCCCACTCTGACATTCACATCAATAACTTCTCGTTGTATGTGGCCACTGCCCTGCTGGGTGTGTTTTCCCTCACTGGGATCCTCTTTTCTTACTCTCAAATTGTCTCCACCCTAATGAGGATGTCCTCTGAAGGAGGAAAATGGAAAGCATTTTCCACCTGTGGATCTCACCTCTCTGCAGTCTCCTTGTACTATGGGACAGGGCTCGGGGTCTACCTCAGTTCTACTGTGACCCATTCTTCCCAGAGAAGCTCGATCACCTCAGTGATGTACACCGTGGTCACCTCCATGCTGAACTCCTTCATCTACAGCCTGAGGAATAAGGATGTGAATGGGGCCCTGGGAAAGCTTCTGAGCCAAGCAGCCTCTTGTCTGTGATGGGTCACTGGCCTCAGAACTAAGTAAACATTGTGGACCCCGAAGGTAAATGTTGCCAATTTATTTATTTTTTGTGAGGAAAATCAGCCCTGAGCTAACATCCAATGCCAATCCTCCTCTTTTTTGCTGAGGAAGATTGGCCCTGGGCTAACGTCTGTGCCCATCTTCCTCTACTTTATATGGGATGCTGTCGCAGCATGGCTTGACAAGCGGTGCATCGGTGCACACCTGGGATCTGAAACTGCGAACCCCGGGCTGCCGCAGCGGAGTGCACACACTTAACCACTGAGCCATGAGGCCAGCCCTAATGTTGCCAATTTAAATCTCCTGGTTCTTTTTCTCCCCTAAAACACATGCTTGATTTCTTCAGTTCTCAAGACACCCATGACTTCACTTTTATTTGTTTTTGATTAGTTTCTCCTCAACAGCTCCCTCAGTAATTCCTTTTGACTTTTGCTGCTTGTGTGCTGTCCTTAAAGTTCTATGTTTAGTCAGTTTTCTTGCAGCCAATGTTAAGAATTCTGTCTTTAGATTTAAACCATTTATCAGGTTAAGTGCTGACTTGGTTTACCCCAAAATTATCCTCTCCAACTTTGATGCTCTTCACCTTCATTTGGTTGTGTACTTGTTTCCTCCTGAAGGAATGCAATGAAAATCATACAGTCATCACAATAAAGTGCTTACTGCGTCAGGACTGTGCTTGTTTCTTCACATGTATGACTTTATTTCATCTTGGAAACATTTCTTTGAGATATTTTCTCTCATTCACCTAACTTTTCAAAAGAAGTGACTGAGATTGAGTTGGACTATGACCTGGCTAGCTGACACTGACTTTGCTATCCTACTTTTCATGAGAACAGTGATGTGATTTTCAACTTCAAAGTAGGAATGTAGATTTCAAAGTTGCTTTGTTCAGATGATTCATGGTAATATACCACCTAGCATATTGTTGCTTCATTCTTTGTAATCCTTCTTTCCTCCCTTCCTCCCTTCCTTTCTTCCTTCCCTTCTTCCTTCCTTCCTTCCTTCCTGCCTTCCTGCCTTCCTCCCTTTCTTCCCTCTTTCCTTTCTTTTCTCCTTCCTTCCTTTCCTTCTTCAGTTTAACCTTTATTTCCCATCATTGCAAGTTGAGATACACTCTCTAAGATCCCAAAATATGTAGTTATGAATACAAGAGAATAAGATTTTTTTTACATGGTTTAATTTTTTTCTGAGACTCTCTGGAGGTACCATAGGAATCCCAGTTACACAGGAATACAGAGTTACATGTGGAATGTGTTTAGAACTTAGTTTACTTTTTGAGAAGAATGTTGACAGATTTGAGTCTGCAGGGAAGAGTGGAGTAGTAGATGCTGTCAACATTTCTACCACATTCTTTGGGAGCCTCTCGCCATCTCCGTTGCATGACTGCCAATGGCCAGCACCAGCTGGAACCTACTTTGCCCAATATGTGGTGGCAGAACTGACAGGGAATTATGCCCCATCAGAGATAGCCCTTGAGGGAGAGGTGGGGGGTATGCCATGTCTTTTACCCTTTAATTAGGATAATGATGAGGTTTGGATTTTGTATGATTTTCCAGAATTTCCCCACAAGATGAACATTCTGCTCAATCACAGTGGTAGCTGACCTAATGCAAGCTTTTTTGGATGTATTTTCTTCTCTGTATCCCTTCTCTTCTCTCTCATCCATGTTCCTTGTCCCTCCAATAAAGTACTTGTATGTGAATCCTTGGATCAGCATCTGCTTCTGTAGGAACCAAAACTAACACAGGTGATAAAGATTGTGATGTATCAAGACAATATCATGAAAGGATTTAGGGACTTTGAGAGAAAAAAAGAAGGTAATTATTGAAGACATAGTAAGGACTGCAAAATTGCTCAAAATTATACTTTATTAGAGATGAAAGACTTATTTGATACAGCTTCAGTTCACTTTGATTCCATTAAGTTTAATCTAATGTGCATTTATTCTCTACTGTGTACAAATTGAGGAGGGGACCAGACAGGTACAAATTATTGCAATACAGAGGGTGAGTGTAATAATATTGGTGTGTAGTAGAGCCTGTGGAAAACAAAGATAAAAGTTTACAATGCACCTTGAGTAATTCCAACAAAAATGTTTGGGTGACATTCAAGAGTGAGCCATTTCAGGAAGATATATGGAACTTACGGCTGAGATATTAGAAATAAGCTTGGATGTGTAGATGGAAGACAGATCATTGAGAGTCTAATTTGGTATACTAAAGAGTTTAAAAGCCATTAAGCACCAGTGGCATGCTGTAATCATATGTATAGCATGAAGACTTTAGGATTGTCGTGTGTGGGAGAAATTGGAGGCAGAGGGAACAGTAGGAGGCTGTGGAAATGTCCAGGGGAGAGATGATGGGGACCTGTAAGCCAGTAGCAATGAGCTGGGTAGATTTTGGAAGAAAGTTGTATTGATTACCTATTCCTGCTGTAACACATTGTCATAAGTCTAGCGGCTTAAAATGACAGAAATTTATTATTGCACATTTCTGGAGATCAGAAGTCTAAAAGGTATAAGCAGAGCTGCCTTTCTTCTTCAGGCTGTAAAGGAGAATCTGCTTCCTTGCCTTTTCCAAATTCTAGAGTCCCCCTGCGTTCATTGGCTCAAGGCCCCTTCCTCCATCTTCAAAGTCAGTAGTATAGTATCTTCAAATCTCTCCCTAGCCCTCCTGCCTCCCTCTTCTAAGGATGCTTGTGATTACATTGAGCCTATGCAGATAATTCAGGATAATTTTCCCAACTCAAGATCCTTAATTTAATCACATCTGCAAAATGTCTTTTGCTATCTATGGTAACATAGTCACAGGTTCTGGAGACTAGTACATGGATGTCTTTGGGAGGCTGTTATTCAACCTGCCACAAGAGATGTGTGTGAGTTAGATTTTGCCAACAATTGATTGATAGGGCCTTGAGCTGAGATGGTGGAAATTCTGTGATGACACTCCTTGTTGATTTTCACTTGGCGTAATCATCTCATGATTCTGGTTCATGTAAATATAAGTCTGCACTAGCAGCCAGATCAGCTTTGCTGGTGAGTGATAGAAGAGAATTTCCTGATTCATCCGATCATGACTGAGCTGAGGCTTGGATAAACACTGCCACAACTGGACACAGGGGTTCAAACACTACAAGGATTTCCTTTCAGATTATCAGTTTTATTTTCTCAACCTGCCTACTTGCAAATGGAAAGAGACACAGAAACTAGCAGCTCTAACAACTCATACCTCACAGCTTCATTATTAAAGATGAACTTGATTTATTTTAGCTCCTCATGTGCAAAAAAAAAATCTCAGAAAAGGATTGTGATTGACACAATAATGTGCTCTTCCTACTTTGGACCAATCAACAGTGGTCAGGAGACAATATCACTGGCAGCCCCTTCAGAACCACATTTCTTTATTTAATTTATCGGACCTATTTTTACTGAGTATTTATTGTGTGTCAGTCATTATTTTAAGCTCAACTCTGCGGGATAAAAGAGGATCAGGAGTGTGAGGAGGGCAGGTTGTCATGTTATAAAGGATAGTTTTAATAAACTTCATTGAGAAAGTTGCATTTGTGAAGACAGTAAATGAGTGAGGTGAGTGCATATCTGCAGAAAGAGTGCCCCAGGCAGAAGATAAGGTTAATACAAAGACTCTGAGGTGGGAGGTGGCCTGGGGGGAATGTGGCTGCAGTAGAGAGAGTGAGAAGGAGCACAGTAGAAGAAATGGACAGGTGTCAGGGGCTGATCATGTGGGGCTCCCTCTGCCATTGAAGGACTTTTGCTTTCATTTACTCTGAGTGGTGTGGGGAGTCATTGCAGGGTTTGAGCAGACACACGAAGTCATTAGGATTTTAAAAAATCATTCTCGTTGCTGGGTTGAGAATGGATTGCAGGATATGAGGAGACCTGCTCAGAGGGAACTGCAGCAATCTAGGTGAGATATAGGAGGCTAGGACCCAAAGGGATAGTAGTGTAAGGATTGAGAAGCAGTCAGCTGAGCCAAAAAGATTTGTTGCCAGGTAGGATATGGGTGTGAGAGAAAGAGAGGAGACAAGAATGACTCCAGGTGTGGGGCCTGAACAACTGAAAGAATGGAATTGTATTCATTGAGACAGGGAGGTCTGTGGGTGGAACAAATTTGAGAAGGAAAGGGGACGTCAGAAGTTCAGGTTTTGAAATGTCAAAATGAGATATTCCAAATTGGTAAATATTATATGATTCCACTTAAATGAGGTACCAAGAGTAGTCAAATTCATAGATACAGATAGTAGAATGGTGGGTGCCAGTGGCTGGGAAAGGAAGGAAATAGGGAGTTAGTGTTTAATGAATAGAGTTTTACTTTGAGAGAATGGAAAAGTTCTGGAGAGGGATGGCGGCAATGGTTGTCCAACAATGTAAATATGCTTAATGCCAAGTGTACAGAACTGTAATTAAAATTGGGTAAAATGGTACATTTTACGTTATATAAATTTAATCACAATAAAAAAGATGAAGTAGCACAAAATAATGGAGAAGGATCATGAGATCTTTCAGATGATATTTTCAATATCATTGTAAAATAATAGGAAATGGCTGTGATTTATGGATAAAAATTTTAACATTAGCGCTCAGCAGTCTTTACCAGAATTTCTAACCCATGACAATATTGACATTTTGCTCTATATAATTATTTGTCATGAGGGGATCTCCTGTGTACGGTAAGATTTTTAACAGATCCATGTCATCTACACACTGGGTGCCAGCACTGAGTTCTGATAACCAGAAGTGTCTCCAGATTGCCAATTGTCCTGTATGAGGCAAAATCAGCCTCATTGAGAATCATTGGAATAGAACAATTCCATGGGTGCCAGAGTTGATGGTGGTAGCTTTCAAAGAGAAGGGAATAAGTGGAAAACCAACATTTTAGGGAGGATAAAACATCAGCTGAATCTTGGAAGGGTTGAGGTGAGGGGTGAACAGAACACCCCATTGGTGCTATTCTCTCATAGGTCACATGTATTAATCTGATGATCGTGGGTCATGACAGCATAAATAAATTAATTGTACAGAGAAAGAGAGAAGGTTCTGCTGAGAGAGGCAGGAGTTAGAATGACAAGCTGATGCTTGGCTGAATCCTACCCATGATCCTTCAGTTCTCAGTGATAGGTCCACACTGGATATGGGCTCTCATTGGACACTATGCCATCCATTACAACATTAGTCACCATTGTAATTAAATAATTATGTGTATACTTTTTTTTTTTAAGGCCTGCCACTTAAAACCTCCACCTGACCTTTGCATTTCATCCCTTCCTAACTTTTGGGAAAACTTACACTATCGCTTATCCTTTCTTTATTCTGTATATTCCAATATCTGCATGCAATATTATAATTTCCAATGTCATGGGGATGGTCCACATTCTCATTTCTTTTGATGAAAATGAAACTCACTCATAGATCCATACTCCTCTTTGGGTATTGCTCCAAACTTTTAGAGAATTTGGTCTATACTTGCAACTTCATTTCCACTCTGCTCACTCTCTCTAAACCAACTCATCTAGACTCTTTGTACCTCTATCACAATTGCTCTGCCTGAGTTCTGCAGGGACCTCATGTGCCCAACAAATTCTCAGGGATATTTCCTTTCTTCAAAATGCTTGATTTTTCAGTAGCAATGTCACTAGTGGCTGCTTTCTCCTTCTGGAAATAGGTACCTTTCACATGCATTTCATTTTTGTGACCATGGGATTCTGAGAGTCAAGTCTACTGGGCTCCTTGTAACATTAACACATCCCTCAGGGAAAAATTCCTAACTTTGGAATTAAATCCTGTGAAGTGGAGGCAAGAAATAGGGCAGTATCTTAAAGAGCCCTGGGAGAATCTTTTGAAGGAAGATAAAGAAACATTTTTAATCTCCAGGAGAATGATCTTGTTGACTGCAAATGTTTGAATGTACCAGATAAAGAAGGAATAACTGAAAGAAAGAAATCTGTATCTCTCCACAATTATTTTCACGGAAATAAAAGTGGCAGGAAGCTTTGTTTCTATTATTTTCCTTCTACCTCAAGGGAGCTTGATTGTTTGAAGAGTAGAATGAAAATAAAAGAATTTATTGAATGAGATGCCCTGAGAATTCAGCCCCTAAGGTCCTGGAAACTTTAAATAAAGTTTCAGTGTCCCCAAGGTAAACCATCTTGGGCCTCCCAGAGATATGGGTTATGAATTCCCTGCCTTGAGCATCTCCCTATACTTTCCTATTATAAAGTCACTGTAGAGAAAAAGCAAGGGTCATCAGGGGTTTCCATGATGCCATCTGAAAGAGCCAGTGTGTCCTAGTAAAGGCTGGGGGTGGGGTAGGGGAGGGTAGATAGAAATAGTGGAGGGAAAACTTTTATTAGGCCAGAGTACAAGGGACACAAACAAGTGTTTCTCAAAGTGTCTCTAGGCCAGTAGCACCAGCATCCCCTGGGAGCTTGTTAGACACGCAAATTCTTGCCCTTCATCCCAGATCTGCTGAATCAGCAAGTCCAGGGTCAGGCCCAGCTGTTTGTGTTTATGCATCATATGAATGCATAAGGGGGACCTAGGTGGATATTATGAATGGCTAAAATTTGAAAACAACTTCCCTAGGGGATTTGTTGAAATGGATTATGAAGGATCCATACAGGGCTGAATCTTCAGAGACCTGGGTGCTCTCCACCTTATCTACTAATAACGATACATTTGTCTTTGTCTTCACATCATTTGTGTCCCCTGCCTATTTTCACCTTATGAATTTGTTTGAATTATTAGAATAATATTAAATATTTATGGTTCATAGCAGCAATTCTTACATGATCATTAAATGTCATTCTTATGCTTCCATGTTCAAAAGAATGTATCTTTCATTGAAAAATATACATTATTTATCATTTGAAAGATAAATCCTCATTGTCCCACTTTGAGAGCCGGCACCGCCCCCACACGCCAACACCCCACCATTTGCAGCAGTGGCTGATAAATGTTATCAAATACATTTTGATTCCTATTGAACTTGCCAGCTTTTAAATTGACATATTTATGCACTAATGAATATAAGTAGATTTCCTAAAGTTGAAGCATATTTAAATTCCCGGGATAAATATTATTGACCCATGGTGTATTGTTCTTTAATATACTGATCAAGACAGACTTAGAAACAAAACAAACAAAAAACAAACTTATAGATACAGAGAACAGATTGGTGATTGCCAGAAGAAGGGCAAATGGGTGAAGGTGGTCAAAAGGTACAAACTTCCAGTCATAAAATAAATGTCATGGTTTGTAATGTACAGATGAGTGACTATAGTTAATAATAGTGTATTATATATTTGAAAGTTGCTAAGAGTGTACATCTTAAAAGTTCTCATCATAAGAAAAAATTTATAACTACACATGGTGATAGATGTTAACCAGATCTAGTGTGGTGATAATTTCCCAACATACACAAATATTGCATCCTTAGGTTGTACCTCTGAAACTAATATAATGTTATATGTAAATTACATATCAATTAAAAAAATTGATCCAAATGTCCCAAGGGATGGACTCTAGTGAATACTGTACTGCGTTGATCAGATCCTCCTTCAGGATGAAGGGCTTAGTCTTCTAGGTACAGCAGGTGCAGCCATCTGACAGCCCTCAGCCCTCAGCCCTCTTTGAGAATTGCCCTCAGCTAAAGGAAGCTGCCTCACTCAAGGTCAGATCACTCAGATCTCTTGCTGTGGGAGCGTAACTGACAAATTGCCATCTGTATCCACCACTGTGTTTGTACTGATGTTACTTCTGGGCTGCTCCCAGCCACTGACTGAGCACAGCAGGTACTAGTGCATGCCCATTGCCATGGTCACACAATGACATTGATGACAAGGGTCAGTTCTCCCTGCCAGGTCTGTGACTCCTCTCCTTCATATGAGAGACCCAAAATGCCAGGCAGCAACATATCTGGAAGTTTAATGGGACTTTGCCATATCTCTGGAAGTGTTATCGCTTTAGGAGTCAAGACCTCTAACCTGCAGAGGCCAGAGGTGTGGAGACCTGAAGCGCAAACTCCCCACATGGCTCACTGGGAGAGATGGTAGATGGGGCTGCTTCTACTTCCAAACCTTGATTTCTAGACCTATGTATTCTCTAAATTGGAGATACGACACATTATGATTGTCATTGATTTAGAGTGTATACTGCATCCTGTGAATTATGTAGTCAGAGCTTCCTGTGAACTCAAAAGCCTGCACTGGATATGATCACTCTTTGAAATTAAATGTGTTCACATATCTTCCATTAAATTTTTGTTAACTTTATCATACTTGATACTCCCTTTCGGGTATTTATGATCTCTGTGCTCCACTCCTCTGACAAACTTTGCATGTGATTCATATTTGCCACCTCTATTTCCTCAATATTTACTTTTAAACCCACTCTACCTGGATTATTTCTGCCCCTGCCCCTCTATTTAGAGGTAATAAATGGATCTCTCCCTAATATCAACAAAGGCCTCAGTGTCACCAACAAATGTCAAGGGATATTTTCTATCCTCACTTGGTTAGACCTTTCCACAAAACCAAAATTATTAACCACTCTGTTTTTCTTCAGAAAGGACTTCTTTGCCTCCGTTACGTTGTGGATGCCAAGTGATCCTTGAAATCAACAAAGATTCTTCAAGGGAAGAACATCACAGACAGTTGGTTCCTGTAGAAATTAAACATTCCTAGGGGCACCTTGTCACTTTTAAGTCAAATCAAAGAAAGAAGAATTTTTACTTTGAGAAAATACCTTCTTCTTCCCCCGCTGTTGCCTACACAGACACAACATTGGCTGAAAATTTTCCATTCTCTTATATTTGTACCTCAAGGGAGCTGAATTGTTTGGAAAGAGGAAAGTCAGGAGAACAATTTGTTTAATGAGAGGCTCTGAGAATTCAACCTTGAGATAATAATAACATGTCCCTGTTGCCCTTTTCCTATAATTCTCTGACTCCTGCCTAGGTGAAAACCCAATTGGGCTTCCCAGGGGCAGACCTCAGAGAACAGAATGCTTCAGTGATAACCATCAGAGAAGGTCAGTGTATCCAGTGAGGGCTGATGGAGTAAGAAGGAAAAGAGGAGAGAAAGTGGGTCCTAGGTTTTACCTCTAGACTAATGAGACTGGGACAGTCCCATGTTTATTTAATCAACGATGATGAAGTCTGTACTGTGAAGGGACTTTAGTTTCCACTGAACCCAGTTTTTTCTAGCTCTTGTTCTGTTTCCTTCTTCCTCTTTTTGTAATCTAGGGCATTTTTCATATAAACATTATTTTCTGGAGAGTCTCCCCTTCTTCTCTACTCTTTCCCATAATTGTAGGCTCCTGCTGGAGATCCCGTGTCCAATCATTTATTCACTAACTACAGACTGGCAGTCTATTATGCACGAGGTATTATCTATTTTATTCCTCACGTGATTGGATTTTTCTATTATATTCCCTATTTTGCAGCAGATTCGACTCACAGATAGCACTTAATAGTTCTGTAATGATTGTTGTTGTTCCACTTTAGTGTCCACAATATCATTTACTAATAATATAATTACTTATTATGTTTGGTACTCAGGCTAATTATCTTTTCTTCTTTTACCAATTTCTTTTAATGTTCAGGAGAATATCAAATGATTACAGTTGGAGTACACTGCTTTGGTTTGTGTGTTCATGAATTTAATACAAATGTTTTAGTGTTTTAATGCAGGATATCCTGTGAGCTGTAGATTAAAACAACCATTCCTTATTGGGTTAAGAAATTGTCCTTAGTTTCCTCATTTAGCGAGAGGCTCTGTCTGGGTGCTAACCACAGTAATGGTTGTTATATTTTCTCAAATGCATTTTCTATTGTGATTATAGTTATGATTTCTCATCATTGACCTATTTTTGTGCTCAATTATGTTACAAACATCCTACTATTAAACCATCCTCCTAGTCCTAGAATAGGTATTACTTATTCATGGTGTATTATTATCTTAAAATAGATAAGAATGCATTTGATTTAACTTTATTCTTCATTTTTCTGTCTATATCAGGCATATGTGAGCTTGAAGTTTTCTTTTTTTTTTTGTGTCCTAGTTGATGTTTTTGGTCTCAATCTTTATTATACATCTAACATTTGTATGTGTTGAGCACATACTATGTGCCAGGCACCACGTAAATCCCTGGAAAGATATTGGAGAGTAAAAACAGTCATTTTCTGACCCACAAATAAACGTAAAATTACTAACATGAGAGAAACATCAAGAAATAGTAGAAGATGCTGGACTTCTGGGGCTCACCCACTCTGTCCTCCTGATCCTCACTCTCTGTTCTCCATCTCACTGGCCTCTCAAATCCCTTTATTCCCAAGCTTACTGACCCACAGGGCAAACATGAATTCTGTTCTCTCAGCCCCAAATGCTTGTGCTTTCCTTATTTCCTCTGATTATCAATTTTCCATCCTTCCTCTCATAGCTCAAATATTTGTATTTTAGAGAAGGCTTTTCTAGCCACCTCTCCAGTCTAAATTGGTCCTCAATGATTTTTTTTCTCTTTAATTAATTGCATTCTCTAAGAATTAATAACTATGACCTTTTTTCTATCATGGAGATTTAACATTTTCATCATAAATTTGCCCCTTAAATTTTTAAGGATATTTTGAGTATAGAAATTTTGTATATTTTTAACCAAATCTATCTTTTTTTAAATAATTAACTGCATATATTGTTAATACAATACATCCCAGCTTCTGAGCATGTACACGTCAGCACACATTCTCACACCTACCTTGTATTTTATTTTAACAGTTGTGTGATTTTTTTTCCTCCTCTTATCTATGTAGTTCACATTTTTTCCCTCTTCTTGGAAGAATCCACATGGCAGGCAGTCGCTGGAAGAGGAAGCCATAGGGATCTTCATTAATTAGTGCTACATGGCAGTCAAAAGAGATAACAGACATGTTGTGTTTATAATGATCAAAATTCCATTATTGATGACTACCCTAGTTTAAGGAAATTTTATAAGTGATAGCCATGCAAGACCAATTTATTGTGATGTTAAGAACATTTAACAAGTGTCCACTGTATGTCACAGGAATCTCAAGAAAAATTACGGGCATCAACTCACTTAATTCACTCATCAGTCTTACAATGCAGGGCATATTTACTACTCCCACTGTAGAGGTGAGGTATCTGCAGCTAAGAGAGATTAACCGGCTTTCTCAGGTCACACAGGTGGTATGTTGGTGGACCAAAATTCTTTTCTTGGAAGTCTGACTCAAGATCTCATTTTCTAAATTGTATCTCTATATTGTACTTTGGGAGAGTTATACAGCACAAATAATTGTCTTAAAAGGAATAGGTTAATAAAAATAAAACTATAGTTTATTGAGATCATACTGTATGCAAAGGCATTTCTAAACCTCACAAGAAGGTCATAGCAGTAACCACATTTTCAGAAAGTAAAAAAGTAAGGCATATGAGAGTTAACTTTGACATCAATAGGAAGAATCAGGTTATAGAATTAAGTTTGTTTTAGTTGAGGATCCACATCTATTATAACTATCATAGAGTTATTTGAATGAAGGAAGGATGGAGATTATCAAGGAAAAGACATTAAATGTCTTCAATTATTTTGAAAGTGTAATATCATAGAGGAAATTGGTTTATGCCCACAGCATCAAATAGAATTAGAACCAGTAAGTAGGAGACAAAAAGAGATTTCTGCTGAATTTGAAAAAGGCTAAATAATTACATTTAAAAGAAAATGAGCTACCATATGGCCAAGTGAATTCACTGTCACTGGAAAGACAAAGAGCAGGTGGAGGATATTCACACAGAGGTGGAATCAAAAGGTGATGACCAGCTGAGGTGCCAGCTGGCTGTTCAATGAACATTGTTTTTGCTTCCTCCTCCAGCAGACACACCAGCTACATGGCAGCAGGAAACCACACACAAGTATCAGAATTCCTCCTCCTGGGTCTCTCAGAGGATCCTGAACTGCAGCCCCTGCTCTTTGGATTGTTGCTGTCCATGTACCTGGTCACTGTGCTTGGAAACCTTCTTATCATCTTGATCATCAGCTCTGACTCTCACCTCCACACCCCCATGTATTTCTTCCTCTCCAATCTGTCCTTTGTAGACATCTGTTTCACCTCCACCACTGTCCCAAAGATGCTGGTGAACATTCAGGCAGAGAGTAAAGACATCTCCTACATAGGATGTTTCACTCAGGTGTATTTTTTTATGATTTTTGCTGGACTGGATGGTTTTCTCTTGACTGTGATGGCCTATGACCGGTTTGTGGCCATCTGTCACCCCCTGCACTACACAGTCATCATGAACGCACGCCTCTGTGTCCTCCTGGTTCTGATGTGTTGATTCATCATTTTCTGGGTCTCCCTGCTTCATATTCTACTGTTGAGGCAGCTGACCTTCTGTATAGGCACTGAAATTCCACATTTCTTCTGTGAACTGGCTCAGGTTCTCAAGTTAGCCTGCTCTGACACTCTCATCAATAACATTGTCTTGTATGTGGCCACTGCCCTTCTGGGTGCGTTTCCTCTCGTTGGAATCCTCTTCTCTTACTCTCATATAGTCTCCTCCTTAATGAGGATGTCCTCTGCAGAGGGAAAATATAAAGCATTTTCCACCTGTGGGTCTCACCTCTCTGCAGTCTCCTTGTACTACGGGACAAGTCTGGGTGTCTACTTCAGTTCTGCTGTGACCCATTCTTCTCACAGAAACTCGATCGCCTCAGTGATGTACGCCGTGGTCACCCCCATGCTGAACCCCTTCATCTACAGTCTGAGGAACAAGGATGTGAAAGGGGCCCTGGGAAGGCTCCTCCGCGAAGCATCCTCTTGTCTGTGATGGCTCACTGGCCTCAGAGCTAAGGGGACATTGTGGGCCTCGAAGGCAAATGTTGTGAATTTAATCTCCTGGTACTTTTTCTCCCCCAAAAGACATGCTTTGTTTCTTCTATTCCAAAAGCACCTATGAACTTTGCTTTTGTTGCTTTTTGTATTAGTTTCTCCTCAATAATCTCAGTAATTACTTTATGTCTTTTCTTCTGTGTTTGTAGCCCATAAAGTTCTGGTTTTGGTTCACTTTCTTACAGCCATTCCTGAGATTTCCAACTTTAGATTTGAAGCATTTATATCAAGTGCTGGCATCATTTCCCCCCCAAATTATCCTCTCAATGTTGATGTCTTCACCTTAATTTCATTATGTGTTTGTTTTTCCTGGAAGAAATGGAATGAAAATCATACAAGAGTCATAACCAAAGTGCTTGTCGTATCAAAGCTATTCTTGTTGCTTTACTTGTATAATTTTATGTAATCCTGACAACATTTCTTTGAGATTTCTTTTCTCAGTTATCCCATTTCTCAGAGAAAGAGATTGAAATTGGGATGGACTCTAATCTGGAAACCTGACACTGAGCCCACATCCTAACTTTGCTATCATACTTTTCATGAAAACAGTGATGTGATTTTCAACTGCAAAAGTAGGGATCTAGATTTGAAAGCTAGTTTGTCCGGGTGATTCATAGTAATATATTGCATAGCATAACTCTGAGATATTGTTTCACTCTTTGCCTTCTTTCCTTCATTCCTTCGTTCGTTCATTCGTTCCTTCCTTCCTTTGTTTGTTCGTTCCTTCCTTCCTATCATTTCCTGTGTTATAGGACTTTTATTTCATAAAAGTCCTTTATTTCATAAAGCTCCAATATTGAAACCCATTATTGCAGTTTTAGGATACACTGAAGGTCCCAAAACATCTAATACTGAATGTACTAGAGTAAAATTTATTCTCTCACATGCTTTATTTTTGGGAAAGGATGCTCTCAGGAGTAGCCATCAGGAATGGTAATTACACCATTACATCATATGCTTGTGGAATGCATTCAGAACTTAGTCCACTTCGAGAAGAATATTGATAGAATCAAGTCTGCAGTGAAGGATGGAGTATTACAAACTGACAGCATTTCTCCCACATTCCCTGGGATCCTCTCGCCATCTCCAATACCAAATAATCAGTAGAAATCTCCTTGATTGCCTGATTGCCAATGGTCTGCATCAGGTGGAACCTTATTTACCCAATGCTTGATGGCAGAAGTGACACGGAATTATGCTTCACCAGCAACAGCTTTTTTTTTTTTTTTTTTTTTTGTGAGGAGATCAGCCCTGTGCTAACATCCGCCAATCCTCCTCTTTTTTTGCTGAGGAAGACGGCCCTGGGCTAACATCTGTGCCCACCTTCCTCCACTTTATATGGGACGCCGCCACAGCATGGCTTGCCAAGCAGTGCGTCGGTGCGCGCCCGGGATCCGAACCAGCGAACCCTGGGCCGCCGCAGCGGAGCACGCGCACTTAACCGCTTGTGCCACCGGGCCGGCCCCCACCAGCAACAGCTTTTGATGGAGAGGTTTGGGGTACACCATCTCCTTCACTCCTTAGCTGGGATAATTCTGAAGTTTGGATTTTGTGCCATTTTTCAGAATTTCCCTACAGGATGAAAACTCTTTCACTTGCTGTGGAACTGACTTAAGGTAAGGTTTATTGGATGTATTTTCTTCCCTGCATCAGTTCTCTTCTCTCTAACCTATGTTCCAGGTTTTCTACTCCTTCCGATAAAGTGCTTGCACATGAATCCTTGGCTCAGTGTCTGCTTCTGGGTCAAAAAGTCAAAACTGGTGATACAGACTGCGAAGGGTGTGAAAACATTATCATGAATGGAACTATGGACTTTTAGGGCAAGAAAAAAAAAATGAAACCAAGTATTGTGTGTCTAGTAAGATCTTTTTATTACCGAAAAGTCATAATTTATTAGTGAGGAAAAACACATTCAGTGTGGCTTCAATCCACTTTGATTCCATTGTTTAATCCAGTGTGTATTTTTTGTCTACTGTATGCAAATTGAAGAGGGGACCGAAGAGGTAAACGTGATTGCAACACAGAGTAGTGAGCACAATAATATTGGGGTGCAATAAAGCCTGTTGAAAACAAAGGTAAATATTCTCAACTCACCTCGAGTAATTCCAGAGAAAACTTTTAAAAAATTTATTTAACAGATTTGTTGAGGTATGATTTACATACCATGAAATTCACCCATTGAAAATGTAAATTCAATAATTTTAATAAATTTATAGTCATGCAAACACCACCACAATCCAGTTTTAGAACATTTCTATCATCCCCAAAAGTTCCCTTGTGCCCATTTGCAGTTAATTCCCACTTCCACTTCAGTCCTAGGCAACCACTTATCTGCTTTCTGTCTCTATAAATTGGCCTTTTCTAGATATTTTATATAAATGGAATCATGCAATATGTGATATTTTGTATCTGGCTTCTTTCATTTAGGATAATGATATTGACAGTTATGCATGTGGAGACATGTATCAATATTTTGTTCCTTACAACTGAAGAATATTATTCAAATGTATGGATATACCACATTTATTTGCAATTACCAGTTGACAGATATTTGGTTATTTCCAGTTTCAGATATAATGAACATTTGCATACACGTCTCTGTGTTGACATGTGTGTTTATTTCTCTTGGGTAGATAATGTGGAGTGTAACTACCGGGTTATATCATAAATTTATGTTTAATTTTTATGAAACTGCCAAACTGTTTTTAGAATTGGCTTCAGTATTTTACATTCCCATCAGCAATAAATGAAGGTTCCAGGTTTTCCACATCTTTGCCAATATTTGGGATTCAGGAAAAACTTCTAATGAGAGAATGTACTTGAGCACTGAATAACAAATAATCAGGAGAAATTTAACTGGAGAATGGGTTTGGGTTGGAAGCAGAGAGGACAGGACAGTGAGATCAGGGGAAGAAGGAATCACATGCACATAAACATGGAAAAATGCAAGAATAAGGCGTTTCAGGAGGATATATGGGACTTAACGAGTGAGTTATTTGAAATAAGCCTAGATATGTAGATGGAGGACAGATCACTGAGAGTCTAATTTGACAAATTAAGGATTTTAAAAGCAATTGAGGGCCGGCCCTGTGGCTTAGCGGTTAAGTGCATGCGCTCCGCTGCTGGCGGCCGGGGTTCAGATCCCGGGCGCGCACAAATGCACCGCTTCTCCAGCCATGCTGAGGCCACGTCCCACATACAGCAACTAGAAGGATGTGCAGCTATGACATACAACTGTCTACTGGGGCTTTGGGGGAAAAAAATTATTAAAAAAAAAAAAAGCAATCGAGCACCAGGACTATGCTGTAATCATAGGCCTCATATGAGGAATTTCGGATTGCTACGAGTGGGAGAAACTGGAAGCAGAAGGAACAGTTAGGAGGCTGTGGAAGCAGTCCAGGAGAGAGATGATGGGGACAGATCTAAGCCAGTGGCAATAAGAGAGGCAGATTTTGGAGGAGAGGTGTATTAGTTTCCTATTGCTGCTGTAAAAAATTGCCATGAGTTCAGTGGCTTAAAACAAGAAAAATTTATTATCTTACAGTTATGGAGCTCAGAAGACTAAAATGTATCAACAGGGTTAACTTTCCTTCTGGAGACTCTAGAGGAAAATCTGTTTCTTTGTCATTTCCAAATTCTAGAGGCTCCTTGCATTCTTGGCTTGTGGCCACTTTCTACATCTTCAAAGTCAACAGAATAGCATCTTCAAATCTGTCTCTATCTTTCCTGGCTTCCCCTAATAAGGACCCTTGTGATGACATTGAGCCCACCCAGATAATTCAGGTTAAATTTTCCATCTCGACTGCGTTACACTTGCAAAGTACCTTTCATCATCTAAGATAACACCTTCACAGAGGTGATTAGTACATGGATATCTTTTCGAAGCTATTATTCAGCTTACCTGGGTGATGTATCTGAGGTAGAATTTGCCAAAAATTGATTGATAAGGCCTTGAGCTGAAAAGGTGGAGGGTCATGGCACTCCTTGCTGATTTTCATTGGGCATGATCATCTCATGGTCCTGACTCACGTAAAGATAAGGCTGCACTAGACAGGTCTGCTTTACTGGCAAGTGATAGAAAAGAATTTCCTGATTTAACCAACAATAGCTGAGCAGAGACTCAGAGACACTGGCACAACTGGACGCAGGGGCTCAAACACTACAAGGATTTCCTTTCAGATTACTAGCTTTATTTTCTCAGCCTGTCTACTTGCAAATAGGTTAAACACAGAAACCAGCAGCTCTCAACTCACACCTCACAGCTTCACTACTAAAGAGGAACTGCGTTTATTTTAGATCCTTGTGCAAAAAAAAAAAAAATCTCAGGAAAGGATTGTGATTGACACATTCATGTGTTCTTCCCACCTGGGACCAGTTGACTGTGGTCAGGAGACAATATCACTGGCAGCCCCTTCAGAACCACATTTGTTTATTCAATTTATCACAGCTATTTTTTACTAAGTATTTACTATGTGTCAGTCATTATTTTAGGCTCAGCTCTGCAAGATAAAGAGGATCAGGAGCATGGGGAGGGCAGATCTCCTAATGCTATAAAGGATGTCTTATAAAGGATGGTCTTAACAAACCTCATTGAGAAAGTTACATTTGTGAAGACAGTGAATGACTGAGATCAGTGCATATCCGAGGAAAGAATACTCCAGGCAGAGGGTAAGGTTAATACAAACACCCTGAGGTGGGAGGTGGCCTGGAGGAAATGTGGCTGGAGCAGAGAGAGTGACAGGGAGCACAGTAGAAGAGGAGGACAGGTATCAGGGGCTGATCATGTGAGACTTTCTGTGCCATTGAGGGACATTTGCTTTCAATTTTTCTGATTGGTGTGGGGAGTCATAGCCAGGTTTTGAGCAGACACATGACATGATCTGATTTGACATTCTAAAAGATCATTCTGGCTACTGGGTTGAGAATGGATTGTAGGGTGTGAGGAAGCCTGCTTAGAGCTGACTGCAACAAGCCAGGTGAGATATAGGATGCTAGGACTCAGGAAGGAGAGTAGTGTAAGCTTTGAGAAGTGGTCAGTTTAGCTATATTTGGAAGGTAGAATCAAGAGGTTTTGTTGTCAGTTGGGATATGGTTGTGAGGGAAAGAGAGGCAACAAGAATGACTCCAGGGTTTGAAGCCTGAATAACTGAAATAATGGAATTGCATCAATTGAGACAGGGAAGACTGTGGGTGAAGCAAATTTGGGAAGGAAACATGACATCAGAAGTTCAGATTTTGAAATGTCAAAATTGAGATATTCCAAGTGGATAAATATTATATGGTTCTGCTTGTATGAGATAACAAGAGAAGTCAAATTCATTGAGACAGAAAGTAGAATGGCGGGTGCCAGGGACTGGGGGAGGGGAATGGGAAGTTAGTGTTTGATGGATACAGAGTTTCAGTTTGGGAAAATGAAAAACTTCTGGAGATAGGTGGTGGTGATGGTTGCTCAACAATGTCAATGTACTCAATGCCAAGTGTACACTTAAAAGTGGTTAAAACAGTACATTGCATGTTATATAAATTTAACCACAATTAACAAGATCAAGTAGCAAAAAATAATGGAGAAATATTGTGAGATATTTTCTGGATAATATTGTCATTATAAATGATAATATTTATCATTTATATTATGATAAATGATAATATTTATCATTATAAAATAACAGAATGTTCGGATTTTTAAATAAAAATTTTAACATTAGTCCTCCACAGTCTTTACCAGGATTTTTAACCCACCACAATATTGACATTTTGGTCTATATAATTATTTGTTGTGAGGGGCTGTCCTGTGTATGGTAAGAGTTTTAACAGATCCCTGTCATCTATACACCAGATGCCAGCACTGAGTTGTGATAACCAGAAATGTCTTCAGACATTGCCAGTTGTCCTGTAGGAGGCAAAATCAGCCTGGTTGAGAACCACTGGAGTAGAACAGTTCTATGGGTGCCAGAGTTGATGGTGCTAGCTTTCAAAGACATGGGAGTAACAGAAAAAGCAGCATTTTAGGGAAGATAAATCATCAGTTTAACCTTGAAAAGGTTGAGGTGAGGGGCATACAAAACACTCAGTCAACTTAAAAAGCAAATTTGCCTGTTATTTTATTTCAAAACGAGTTTATTCAGGAATAGCCAAAAGAACTGCAATTTGGATTTGCATGCTATGGCAGACCATAGGCAAATATGGAACAGAAGGAGGGGAGCTGCTTTTATAGAGTGAGTAAAAGGGAGAGTAGGGAAGGGCTGTTCTAAATGAAATTTCACTGGGGGAAGGTAACAGTTTGTAGTGGCAACGGTTTCTCATTGGCTGAGCTGCAGCATTTCTCATTGTCTGGGCTGTTGCTGGGGTTGGGGGGAGAGAAGCTTCATTCAATAGTAGAGTAGTTTTACTTTCTGTCCAAGATGTGAGCATCCCTTTCTTCCTGTTTTGTGCAACTGATGTGTGATAGGGCATGAGAGCTTCCTCTACAGGCCTTCTGGATTCCAATTTAGTTAAGGTTTCTTTACTAAATTTCCACAACCCCATTCTCAGAGGTCAAATGTACTGATCTGGTGATCATCAGTCCCCCAGGTGGCAGCACAAATCAATTAATTGTACAGAGAAAGGGAGAAGTTTCTGTTGAGAGAGTCAGGAGTTAGAAAGACAATGTGATGCTGGACTGAATCCTACTCATAATCTTTTGGTTCTCAGTTATGGGGATCCACTGGATATATTCTCTCATTAGACACTACACCATCCATCACAACATTAGCCACCATTGTAATTAAATAATTATTTTAGAAATATTTTATTAATGCCAGCCTTTTAAAAACCTCCACCTGAGCTTTGAATCTCATCCCTTCCTAACTTTTGGAGGAAATTATGCAATCCCTGATCCTTTCTTTATCTTGTGTATTCCAATGTCTGCATGTGATAATTTCCAGTATCATGGGAATGTCCCCCATTCCCATTTCTTTCAATGAAAATGAAACTCACTAATAGACCCATACTCTTCTTTGGGTATTGCTCCAAACTTTTTGAAAATTTGGTCTATACTTGTAACTTCCGTTTCCATACTTCTCACTCTTTCTTTAACCGACTCACCTGGAGTCTCTCTATCTCCATCACATTTGCTCTCCCTGAGGTCTGCAGTAAACTTATGTCTCTGATAAATTCCAAGAGATATTTCCACTCTTCAAAATGCTTGATTTTTCAGTAGATGTCACTAATGGCTGCATTTTCCTTCTGGAAATAGGGACTTTGTCACACATTTCATTTTTGTGACAATGGGATTCTGAAGATCAAGTCTATTGGGATCCTTGTAACATTAACACATCCTTCAGGGAGAACTCTCACTATGAAATTACATCCTGTGAAGGGGAGACAAGAATTAGGGCAGTATCTTAAGGAGCCCTGGGAGACTTCTTTGAAGGAAGATAAAGAAACATTTTAATCTCCAGGAGAACTATCTTGTTGACTGCAAATGTTTGAATGTACCAGATAAAGAAGGAATAAATGGAAGAAAGAAATTTGCCTCTCTCAACAGCTATCTTCAGGAAAACAGAAGTGGCAGGAAGTTTCATTTCTATTATTCTCCTTCTACCCCAAGGGAGCTTGATTCTCTAAAGAGTAGAATGAAATGGAAAAATTTATTTAAAGAGGAGGTCTGAGAATTCAGCCCCCAAGGTCCTGGAAACTTTAAATAAGGTTCCAGTGTCCCCAAGGCAAACCATCTTGGGCCTCCTGGAAATATGGGTTATAAATTCCCCATCTGGAGCAGCTCCCTGTAATTTCTGGGGAAAAGTCACTGTAGGAGAAACAGCCAAGGCCACTAGGGGTTTCCATGATGCCATCTGAAAGAGCCAGTGTATCCTAGCAAAGGATGAGGTAGGGTGGTGGAGGGGAGATGAAAACAGTAGAGGGAAAACTTTTATTAGACCAGGGTACTAAGGACACAAACAAGCGTCTCTCAAAGCATTTCCAGACCAGCAGCATCAGCATCACCTGGGAGATTGATAGACATGCGAATTCTTGTCCTTCATCCCAATTCTACCAAATCAGAAACTCCAGGGTCAGGCTCAACCATTTGTGTTTAACAAGCCATCCAGGTAGGTCTTATGCATGGCTAAAATTTGAAAGCAACTGCCCTAGGGGATCTGTTGAAATGGATGATGCAGGACCCACACAGGGCTGAATCTTCAGACATCTGAGGGCTCTTCACCTCCAAAATTGTGTCTACTAATAATGACACATTTGTCTTTGACTTTACAATGCTTAATTCTGCTTTCTTTTTTCATCTAATGCATTTGTTTGAATTATTAGAATAATATTAAGTGCTTATGGTTCATACCAGCAATTCTTGTACGTTCATTAATTGTCATTTGTTAATGCTTCCATGTTGAAAAGAACATTATCTCTCATTGCGAAACGCAAAGTATTTATCATTTGAAAGCTATATCCTTATTTTCCTACTTTGAGAGCCTGCATTCCCCCCACCCAACATGTACTCCCATTTGCAACAATGGCTGTTAAAAATTATCAAATACATTTTGATTCCTATTGAATTTGCCAATTTTTATAATGATATATTTATGCGATAAAGGAATGTAAATAGATTTCCTCAAGTTGAAGCGTATTTAAATCCCTGGGATAAACATTATTGACCCATGTTGTATTGTCCTTTAACATACTAATAAAGACAGCCTTAAAAACAAACAAACAAAAAACCAACTTAGAGACAGAGAACAGATTGGTGTTGCCAGAAGGGGAGGCAAATGGGTGAAGGTGGTCAAGAGGTACAAACTTAAGTAAATAAATGTACAGAATAGTGGGGATAGTTAATAATATTGTATATTTGAAAGTTGCTAAGAGAGTTGATCTTAAAGTTCTCATCACAAGAAAAATTTATAACTACACGTAGTGATGGATGTTAACTAGACTTATTGTGGTAATAATTTCCCAACGTATACAACTATCACATCACTATGTGGTATACCTGGAACTAATGGAACGTTACATGTCAATTATATCTAAATTTTAAAAAAGTTGATCCATATGTCTGAAGGGGTGGACTCTAGTGAATGGTGTGCTACATTGCCCAGATCTTCCTTCAGGATTAAGGGCTTATTCTTCCAGGTGCAGGGGGTAGAGCCATTTGACACCCCTCAGCCATCAGCCCTCATTGAGAATTGCCCTCAGCTAAAGGGACCTGCCTCAACCAAGGTCACACCACTTAGATCTCTTGCTGTGGGAACATAAGTGGTCAATAGCCATCTACGTCCACCATTGTCTTTGTGCTGAGGTTGCTCCTAGGCTGCTCCCAGCCACTGACTGAGCACAGCAGGGTACCAGTGCATGCCCATTGCCATGGTCACACAATGACAGTGATGACCAGGTCAGTTACACCTACCAGGATGGTGACTCGTTTTCTTGGCATGAGGGACCTGAAGTGCCAGGCAGGAGCATATCTTGAAGTTCAATGGGATTTTTCCATGTCTCTGGAAGTGTTACCTCTTCAGGAGTCAAGACCTCTAAACATGTAGAGGCCAGATTTGTGAAGACCTGAAGCACAAACTCCCCAAGTGGCTCACTGAGAGTGATGTTAGGTGGGGCCACCTCTACTTCTAACTCTTGATATCTGGACCCATGGATTCTATAAACTGGAGATGTAACACATTATGATTGTCATTGATTTAGGATGTATACTGTATCCTGTGAATTATGTAGTCAGTACTTCCTGGGTATTCAAATGCCTGCATGAAATATGATCATTCTGTTAGAAATTAGATGTTTTCCCATATTTTCCATTAAAAACATTTCTGAACTCTCCCCTACTTGTTACTCCCTTTAGGCTATGTTTTACCCTTGTCCTCCTCTTCCTTGTCAGACTTTATATATGATTTATATTTGCCACCTATATTTCCTCAATACTCACTCTTCAACTCACTCTGCCTGGATTATTCCTGTCCTTCTCCATTTCGTTAGAGGTAATAAATGGTACCCTCCCTAATATCAAGAAAAGCTTCCTCATCAGCAGCAAATGTCAAAGGATATTTTTCAGTCCTCATTTGGTTAGTCCTTTCAACAAAACCAAAACTATTAACTACTCTGCTTTTCTTCAGAAAGATCTTTTGCTTCAATGACATTGTGGACCCCAAGTGATACTTGAAATCAACAAAGGTTCTTCAAGGGAAGAACATCAAAGAGAGTTGGTTCCTGGATTTGGTGCCTGTAGAAATTAAACTTTTCTTAGGGGACACCTTGTCACTTTTAATCAAACCGAAAGAAGAATTTCTCTTTGGAAAAATTACCTTCTTTATCCTCTACTGTTTCCTACACAGACACTACATTTGCTGATAATTTTCCATTCTCTTATCTTTGTTACCCCAAAGGGGCTGAATTGTTTGGAAAGAGGTAAGTCAGTAGAACTATCTATTTAATGAGTAACTCTGAAAATTCAACCAATGAGATGATAATAACGTGTCCCTGTTGCTCTTTTCCTATAATTCTCTGATTCCTGCTTAGGTAAAAACCCAGTTGGGCTTCTCAGGGGCAGATCTCAGAGAACAGAAAGCTTCAGTGATAACCATCAGAGAGTGTCGTAGTGTCCAGTGAGGGCTGGTGGAGTAAGAAGGAAAGAGAAGAGAAAGTAGGTACTGGGCTTTACCTCTAGAGTAATGAGACTGGGACTGTCCCATATTTATTTGGTCTACAGTGGTGAAGTCTCTGTACTTTGAAGGTACTTTAGTTTCTACTGAAACCAATCTATTCCAGCTCTTGTTCTGTCTCTCTCTTTTTATGAATCTAGAGCCTCTTCCAATAAGAGTTATTTCTGAAGAGTCTCCACTTCTTCTCTGCTCTTTCCCATAATTGTAGGCTCCTGGTAGATTTTCTATGTCTGATCATTTATTCACTAATTACTTGCTGGAAATCTATTATGCACCAAGTGTTGCCTATTTTTTTCCTCATGTGATTGAATTTTTCTATTATATACCCTAACTCTTTTTGCAGTAGATTTGACTCACTGATAGCCCTTAATAATTCTGTATTGATTGTTCCTGTTGTTTCACTTTACTGTTCACAATATCATCTACAAATAATATAATTATTTCTGATGTTTGGTACTCAGGCCAATTTCCTTTTCTCATCTTATCAGTCTGTTTACGTGTTCAGGAGAATATTGAGTGATGGAAGTTGGAGTAGACTGCCTTGGTCTGTTCATGAATTTAACACAAATATTTTAATGATGTCATGTAGAATGTCCTGTTGGCTATAGATTAAAACAGTCATTCATTATTGGGTTAAGAAATTGTCCTTAGTTTCCTCATTTAGCGAGAGGTTCTGTCCTGGCTGCTAACCACAGTAATGGCTGTTACATTTTTTCAAATACATTTTCTATTGTGATTATGGTTATGATTCTCTTCCTTGACCTATTTTTGTGATGAATTATGTTAGGAAACTTCCTCATATTAAACCAGCTTCCCATTCCTAGAAAGTATTACTTATTCATGATGTATTATTCTCTTAAAATACATATGAATACATTTGATTTAACTTCATCATTCAATTTTCCGTCTACAGTCAGGCGTATGGTGAGCTTGAAGATTTCTTTTTTGTGTTATAGTTGATGCTTTGCAGCTCAGTCTTCACTACACATGTAACATTTGCCCGTGTTCAGCTCCTACTATGTGCCCGACACCATATAAATCCCTTGAAAGACATTGGAGAGTAAAAACAGTCACATTCTGGGCCGGCCCCGTGGCTTAGTGGCTGAGTGCGCGTGCTCCGCTGCTGGCGGTTGGGGTTCAGATCCTGGACGCACACTGACGCACCGCTTCTCCCACCATGCTGAGGCCGCGTCCCCCGTACAGCAACTAGAAAGATGTGCAGCTATGACATACAACTATCTACTGGGGCTTTGGGGGAAAAAAAAGGAGGAGGATTGGCGATAGATGCTAGCTCAGAGCCAGTCTTCCTCAGCAAAACGAGGAGGATTAGCACGGATGTTAGCTCAGGGCTGATCTCCCTCACAAAAACAACAACAACAACAACAACAACAAAAAACAGTCACATTCTCTGACCCACAAATAAACACAAAATTACTAATGTGAGAGGCACATCAAGGAATAGTATAGGATGCTGGACTTGTGGGCCTCCCCTACTCTGTCCTCCTGACCCTCACTCTCTGTTCTCCATCTCACTGGACTCTCAAGTCCCTTCATTCCCAAGCTCACTGACCCACAGGGCAAACATGAGTTCTGTTCTCTCAGCCTAAAATGCTTGTCCTTTCTGTATTTCCTTTGGTTGACAATTACCCATTCTCCCTCTCATGGCTCAAATATTCATATTTCAGAGAAGCCTTTTCTACCCACCTCCCCAGACTAAATTGATCCTCAATAATTTATTTTCTCTATTTAATCACATTCTCTAGACATTAAAAACTCTGACTTTTTTCTATCATGGAGATGTAATCACTTTCATTGAATTTGCCTTTTAAATATTTAAGGATGATATGATATATGGAAACGTATACTCTTAACCAAATCTATCTATTATTTTTTTTACATTTAACTTCATTGATCGTTAATACAACACATCCCCACCTCTGAGCATGTACACATGGGCACACACTCACACACATGTTTGTATTTTATTTTAATGGCTATGTGATTTTGCTTCCTTCTCTTATCTATGTAGTCTGCATTTTTCACTCTTGTTAGAAGAATCCACCTGGCAGGCAGTCTCTGAAAGAGGGAGCTTTAGGGATCTTCATTAATTAGTGCTGCCTGGCAGTCAAAAGAGGTAACAGACATGCTGTGTTTATAATGATCAGAGTTCCACCCTTTCCGACTGCCTTAGTCTAAGGGAAAGCTGATAAATGATAGCCAGGCAAGACAGATTTATTGTGATGTTAAGAACAAGTGCTAAGAACATTTATCAAGTGTCCACTGTATGTCACAGGAATCTCAAAAAAAATTATATGCATCATCTCATTTAATTTACTCATAAGTCTTACAATGTAGGGAATATTTACTATTCCCATTGTAGAGGTGAGATATCTATAGCTAAGAGAGATTAACTAACTTTCTCACTGCCACACAGATGGTATGTTGGTGGACTAAAATTCTATTCTAGGAAGTCTGATTTAAGATCTCATTTTCTAAGTCACGGCTCTATACTGTAGTTTTAGGGAGTTACATATAAAATATAATTGTCATAAAATGAATAGAAAATAATAATAATAATAATAATATCTATCATTTATTGAGAGCCTACTGTGCACAAAGACATTTCTAAATGTCACAAAGAAGGTAATATCAGTAACCACATTTTTAGGAAGGAAAAAAGTAAGGCATATGAGAGTTAACTTTGACACCAATAGGAAGCATCATGTTATAGAATTAAGGTTGTTTGAGTTGAGAATCCATGTTTATTATAACTATTATAGAGCTATTTGGATGAGGGAAGTATGGAGATTATCAAGAAAAAGTCATTAAATGCTTCAATTACTTTGGAAGTGTCATGTGATAGAGGAAATTGGTTTATGCCCATGGCCTCAAATAGAATTCAAACCAGTGAGTAACAGATAAAAAGAGATTTCTGCTAAATTTTAAAAAGGCTAAATAGTTACATTTAAAATGAAAATGGGCTGCCATTCTGCTGAGTGAATTCACAGTCACTGGAAGGCCTACTAGCTGGTGAAGGATGTTCAAGCAAGGTGGAATCAAAACATAATGAGCAGGTGAGATGCCAGTTGACTGTTCACTGAACATTGCTTTTGCCTCTTCCTCCAGCGGACACACCAGCTACATGGAAGCAGGAAACCACACAGAAGTATCAGAATTCCTCCTCCTGGGTCTCTCAGAGGATCCTGAACTGCAGCCCCTGCTCTTTAGAGTGTTCTTGTCCATGTACCTGGTCACCATGCTCGGAAACCTGCTCATTATCCTGGCTGTTAGCTCTGACTCCCACCTCCACACCCCCATGTATTTCTTCCTCTCCAATCTGTCCTTTGTTGACATCTGTTTTACCTCCACCACTGTCCCAAAGATGCTGGTGAACATCCAGGCAGAGAGCAAAGACATCTCCTATATTGAATGCTTAACTCAGGTGTACTTTTTTATGATTTTTGCTTTACTGGACAATTTCCTCCTGACTGTGATGGCCTATGACCGGTTTGTGGCCATCTGTCACCCCCTGCACTACACAGTCATCATGAACCCATGGCTCTGTGTCCTCCTGGTTCTGATGTCTTGGTTCATCAGTTTCTGGGTCTCCCTGCTTCATATTCTGCTATTGAGGCACCTGACTTTCTGTATAGGCACTGAAATTCCACATTTCTTCTGTGAATTGGCTCAGATTCTCAAGATGGCCTGCTCTGACACCCTCATCAATAATATCGCCATGTATGTAGCAACTGCCCTGCTGGGTGTGTTTCCCCTCACTGGAATCCTCTTCTCTTACTCTCAAATTGTCTCCTCTTTACTGAGAATGTCCTCTTCAGGGGGAAAATATAAAGCATTTTCCACCTGTGGGTCTCACCTCTCTGCAGTCTCCTTGTACTATGGGACAAGTCTGGGTGTCTACTTCAGTTCTGCTGTGACTCATTCTTCCCAGAGAAGCTTGATCGCCTCAGTGATGTACACTGTGATCACCCCCATGCTGAACCCCTTCATCTACAGCCTGAGGAACAAGGATGTGAAGGGGGCCCTGAAAAATCTCCTTAGCCGAGCAGCACCTTGTCCATGATGGGCCACTGGCCTCAGAACTAAGTGGGCATGATGGGCCCCAAAGAAAGTTATTGTGAATTTAATCCCCTGGCTCTTTTTCTCCCCTGAAAGACTTCCTTAATTTCTTCTATTTCCAAAGCAGCAGTAATGACTTTGCTTTTATTAGATTGTGTTTTTTTTGTTTTTGTTTTTTTTTGGCTGGGGAAGATTAGCCCTTAGCTAACATCTATTGCTAATCTTCCTCAATTTTTCTTTGTGGTTTGCCACCACAGCATGGCTGATGAGTGGTGTAGGTCTACATCTGATATCTGAACCCGTGAGCCTGGGCTGCTGAAGTGGAGCACACTGAACTTTACCACTATACCACAGGGCCAGCGCCCTTTTATTAGTTTTGTATTAGTTGCTCCTCAACAACCTCCTCTGTAATTCTTTTTTGACTTTTCTTCCCTGTTTATAGTCCATGAAGTTCTGTCTTTGATCAGCTTTCTTACAGCCATTTGCTATTCCTAACATTAGACCTGAAGCACTGATATCAAGTGCTGGCATTGTATCTCCAAAAAAATTATCCTCTCATATGTTGATATCTTCACTTTAATTTGGTTGTGTGTTTGTTTTTCCTTGGAATAGATGGAATGAAAATCATACAATGGTTGTAACCATGGTGATTGCCAAATCAAGACTGTTCTTGTTGCTTTACATGTATAATTTTATGTAATCCTGACAACAGTTTGAGATTTTTTTCTCATTTACCTTGTTTTTCTGAGAAAGAGATTGAAATTGGGATGGACTCTAATCTGGAAACCTGACACTGAGCCCACATCCTAACTTTGCTGTCATACTTTTCATGAAAACAGTGATGTGATTTTCAACTTCAAGAGTAGGGATCTAGATTTGAAAGCTAGTTTGTCCAGGAGATTCATAGATAACTCCGAGATATTGCTTCACTCTTTGCCTTCCTTCCTCCTTCCTTCCTTTCTTCCTATCCTTTTCTCTGTTATTGAACCTTTATTTCCCATCATTGCAGTTTTACAATACGCCCAAACATTCAAAAACACATAATACTGAATATAATAGAGTAAAACTTACTCTCTGGCGTGACTTATTTTTGGGAGAGAATGCTCTCTGGAGCTGGCATTAGGAATGGTAGTTACACACTTGTGGGATGCACTCAGAACTTTGTTCACTTTTTGAGAATATTAATAGAATTGTATCCCATCGTGGCTTTCTTTAGTATTATGTTTGGGTTCCTTTCTCTTAATTTTTTGTGTATTTATTATAGATTTCTGATTTGTGATTACCATGAGATTCATATATAAAAACCTACATATATAGCAATCTATATTAAGTTGATGGTCTCTTAAGTTTGACCTCTTGCTAATAGTTCTACTCTTTTACTCCCCTCCTCCCATGCTTTATGTTTTTGATATCATATTTAACCTCTTTTTTGTGCATGTGTATCCATTACCCTCTTATCATGGAAATAGATAATTTTAGTACTTTTGTCTTTTGACCTTCACATTAGCTTCATAGGTGGTTGATCTGCTACCTTTACTGCATATTTTATTTATTTATTTATTTTTGAAAATTTTCTTATTCCTATGTGTGGTCTTTTCTTTTCCTCTTAAATAAGTCCCTTTAGCATTTCTTGTAAGGCTGGTTTCTTGGTGATAAACTCCATTAGTTCTGCTTGTCTGGAAAGGTCTTTATCTCTCCTTCCATTCTGAATGATAACTTTACTAGATAGAGTACTCTTGGCTATAGTTTTTTTTCCTTTTAGCACTTTAAATACATCGTGCCACTCTCTTCTAGTCTGTAAGGTTTCTGCTGAAAAGTCAGCTGATAGCCTTATGGGGTTTCCTTTACATGTAACTTGTTGTCGTTTCCTTGCAGCCTTTAGGATTCTTTCTTTATATTTAACTCTTGACATTTTAATTATGATGTGTCTTGGTGTGGGCCTCTTTGAGTTTATCTTGTTTGGTGCTCTGTGTGCCTCCTGTACTGGACGTCTGTTTCCTTCTTTAGGTTAGGAAAGTTTTCAGCTATTATTTCTTCAAATACATTCTCTGTCCCTTTGTCTCTCTCTTCTCCTTCTGGGACACCTATGACATGGATGTTAGGGTGCTTGATGTTGTCCCAGAGGTCCTTTAGACTGTCCTGTTCTTTTTAATTCTTTTTTATTTTATCTGTTCAGCTTGAGTGATTTCCTCTGGTCTTTCACCCAGCTCACTGATCCATTCTTCTGTATCATCTACTCTGCTATTGAGTCCCTCTAGTGAATTTTTATTTCCGTTATTGTATTCTTCATTTCTGATTGGTTCTTTTTTATAGTTCCCAGTTCTTCATTGAAGTTCTCACTGAATTCATCCATTCTTTCCCCAAGATCAGTGAGCATCCTTATGACTATTTGTTTGAACACTTTAACAGGTAGATTGTTTATCTCTGTTTCATTTAGTTATTTTTCTGACAATTTATCCTATTCCGTTATTTGGAACATATTCCTTTGTCTCGTCATTTTGCTTCTTTCTCTGTGCTTGTATCTATGTATTAGGTGGGTCAGCTACATCTCTTGATCTTGGAGAAGTGGCCTTATGTAAGAGATGCCTTATGAGGCCCAGCAGTGTACTTCTCTCTCGTCACCAGTTCCAAATGTTCCAGGAGTATCCCCTGTGTGGGCTACCTGTGTCCTTCTGTTGTGCAGGGTTGCTCTTGCTGCAGGTGCACAGGGAGGCTGAGCTGTCCCCCTGCCTGGCTGGTTGTAATGCTCAGCTGTGTGCAGCTGCAATGGTCCCTTCAGTCACTTTATTGGGCATGGGGAGCCCCAGCATAGTTGGCTGCAAGGTCTAATGGCACATTCTGGCTGCAGTTTTTCTGTTAAGTGAACAGTCCTCCAGCATGGCTGGGTGCTGGGCTCAGGGTCTTACAATTGCTGTGGGCCTCCAGTCTGCAAGGCTGTTGTCAGCTCTTTCAGGAGTACAGGTAGGTGGGGCCGGCCCCAGGCATGGCAGCACACAATTTTTTCAGGCATTGGAAGGTGGGGCTGATCCCTTATGCAGCTGTTTGAGAAGCACACGTCTGCTGCCACTGACAAGCCCCACCGCCTGTGGGCCCACACACCCTGTCAACACAGTCCTGCCCATGTGCATGCTCTGACCCACTGAAGTGGACTCGCCTCACTGCAGAGGCCCCACACACTCCACCAATGCAGGTCCACCCCTCGTGCATACCCTGCCCCACAGAGGTGGACCCCCTCATCCCACGGCAGAGGTCCCACACACCCCACATATGCAGGACCACAAGTTGCCCAAGGGCTTGCTGTTGGGTGGGGCCATGGCCTAGGGCGGGCTAGCTGCCCTGGCTGAGCTGGATTAAATTGGTGCTTTAGTGGGTGGGGCAGACCCTTGCACTAACATACCAGGGGAAGAACTCCAATGGCATCTGCCAGCATCTGTGTCAGCATGCCTGTACTAGGTCACGATAATGGCTTCCACCAATGTTTCAGTCCCTGGAGAGGTGGTCCCAGCCTGGGGGAGCCTCACCTCTTACTGAGGTGCACCCAGAGCCTATGAAGTGAGTCTTTTTTCACCAAAGGACTGTGCAACTTTCTTTCTGGTGATTTTAGGTTGCTTTCCGAAATGGGTGAATTTCTGTGTGGGCCCTTTAAGAGCAGGCTTTTCTTTCCCCTTATGTCCAATAGTTTTTCTGAGGGTATTCCGCGTTGTTATCAATACCAGCAAAGTCAGATATTACGACACTTATCTTGGTTGTGCAGAGTCCAAAAGCTGCTTATTGTGGCAAACCTTTCCCACTCAGATCCCCCACTCTTCCAGGAAAAGCTTTGTACCTTACGATTGCTCTCAGCTGGAGCACACGGCTAAAATGTGGCTTTTTCCTCTCCAGAAAGGAATTTCTGCCTCTTTCACCTCAGTCAACACTGTCCCTTATTGTGAGGGTTCTCTTTTATCCAGTTTTCAGTTCTCTTTTAGGGGTAATTGTTCCAAGAGTAGTTGTAAATTTGTTGTGTCCATGGGAGGAGGTGAGTTCAGACTCCTCTTATGCCTCCACCCTCCTAGAAATCCCCAACACAAAGATTCTAAAGAAAATATGTTTAGAGATAGATGAACCCTGTCTACTTGAGCAAAAATCAGACATTTGCTGAATTTAGGCACTGAATAGCTATGGCTTGCTCTGACATAGATGGACATCAATGACATCCATGGAAGATCTCTAGCAGTGTAAGAGAGACCAGAGGGATTTCTGACTGTATGGCCAGACCCAGCATTGTGGGATCTGCAGATGTACCCAAAACAGAGCAATTTCTTCCATGTGCCAGTCCTTCCTTCTCCAGGGAATTTTTTCCTGAAGCAATGATGGTGTGATGGTTTGGAGATGATGCTGGAAATCAGAGGAACATCTTCATCATTTTATTCTTAGAGCCACTGTCCTCATAGAGGGTGAGGCCTGTGTGGTGGGTAGCTTCAAAGATGCTCCCAATTCCCCCTGCCATCTGTATTCACACCTTTGTATATACTCATCTCCTTAAGTGTGGGATGGACATAGTGACTTGCTTCCACTGAATAGAATTTGGAAATACATGGGTTGTCCCTTCCAATATTAATGTGTAGAAAGACTCAGCTTTCATCTTGCCTGCTCTCTCACCAGCTGGCTCTGATGGAAGCCAGCTGTCATGTTGTCAACTGCCTGATGGAGAGGTCCATCTGGCAAGAAGCTAAAGGAATCCTCTAGCCCTCAAGGAACTGAATGCTATCAACAGCCATGTAAGTGAGCTTGGAATCAGATACTCTTCCAGTCAAGCCTTGAGATGACTGCAGCCCTAGCCTACATTTTATTTTTTATTTTACTTATTTTTATTTTTTTATTTTTTGTGAGGAAGATCAACCCTGAGCTAACATCCGTGCTAATCCTCCTCTTTTGCTGAGGAAGACCGGCTCTGAGCTAATGTCTATTGCCAATCCTCCTCCTTTTTTTTCCTGCAAAGCCCCAGTAGATAGTTGTATGTCACAGTTGCACATCCTTCTAGTTGCTGTATGTGGGACGCGGCCTCAGCATGGCGGGAGAAGCAGTGCGTGGGTGCGCGCCCGGGATCAGAACCCAGGCCACCAGTAGTGGAGCGCGCACTCTTAACTGCTAAGCCACGGGGCCAGCCCCTAGCCTACATTTTAAATGTAGACATCTCTGAGACTACTTAAAGTATTTAAGCAAACTATCAATTACAAGATAAATATGTCAAAATAAACAATTGTTTAATGTAAAATCATACATCTACTGGACAGAAAAATTAAAACCAAGACTGTCATTCAAAATAGCAAAAAACATAAATCTCCAACACATAAAACCCCAAATCTGAAACCAGCACTAGAGAAAGAAAAATAGGAAGTTCTCCTTAGAGATGCAAATCTTAACTCAGAACATAGAAATACTATCAGATTCTTGGTATAGAAGACCTACTTCTCTCTAAATTACATGACTAATTCAATGGGCTTTGCAGGTATAAAAGTCATAAATTGCTTTCTCTAATTGAAAGGAGTGTGTTCAAATTTTATAAGATAAGCAACTTGGAATTCGGAAGTGAGGAGTAGAGGTCACCCTCCTCCTGAAAAGAGGAGGGGCCTAGATCCTTCCTAGTACATTCACTTTTCTCCTTTTCCTCTTCCATTAAATTAGCAAGTTCTCAGATATTGGTATAACATGGACCAATTTGGCTAATTATGTGCTATGTGCATTGAGCTCTCAAGGCCACGCTGCTGTAAATAATCAGCCTGTTCTTTCCAGCGCCTCAGTTAGCCAACTCCAGTCCAGTGGGATCTATGTATGTGTTTCCTCTTCTCAGAGTAGTGGCCTGAACCAAGAGGCCCACACCTGTGTCTATCTTCCTGCCAATCCTGAGGACAGAGCCTCAGCCCTCATCCAACACAAGGTAGGAGAGGGGAGGCCAATATACATTCCTCTGTCCTGCCCCAGCAGAGTGCCCAATGAGTGCCAATGAGTGCCAAGTGCAGTGGGACACACTGAACACAGGGAGGACTGGGAGAGCATGGTTTCTTCATCATCAAGACCAGCAGGACAGTTGGGACAGCCAGAGGGGAGGACACCAAAATCAAAGACTTAGCTCAGAGCCCTATAAAGTTTATATTGTTGGTTCTGATGGGAATCCTAGAACTCTAATTTAGATTTCTATTTTACTTCCACACTGGTTCTATTTCCCATAGACATCTTCCCCACCAGAGCAGGAAATAGGTCCCTCTAAACTGTCCCCTATGCACTCTAAATGATCATGAAGGTGATGACGATGATAATGATGAAAATAATTCAGTAATCAGTGTCACAAACCTTTACCTAGGGATTCCAAATGCTAGGTGCTGAGCTGTGTTTTTTATGTAGCTTGGTACTTTTGATCTGAATTACCACCCCCAAAAGAGAGCAATGTGCATTTTCATCATTTTAGAGCTGAGGATAGGAGCACATTTTTGTACATTTTTTAACAGGCTTTGGAATATAAAGGGGGAAAAGTCAGGTTTGAATCCAGACAGTGAACTCCATTACAGGGCACCTAGACAGTATTCCAGCCAACTCAACCTGCGTGTCTCTTCCCTGCTACTCCAGGCAGAAACACTAGCTCACTGTGCTCCTCCCTTTGTGGTTTCTGGTGACCACAGCAGAGAGCAGGCGGTTGAACCTGCTACATCAACTACAGGAAGGATGGCTTAGATCAAGGTGGGGACCACAGAAAAAGTCAGCTCCTGGCAATTCAGGGCAGATCTCTCTCTTGGATTTTGGCAGATCTCTTGGATTTTGCTTCACTGTCCACTTCCTCCTCCATTCTTGTAATTTAACCCCTCTTGATCTCTAAGGAGACATGAAGTCAGGATATTGGGTTCCTTTCTTAGTCAGGAAACAAGAAGTGTTTAAAAGGTATACCTTGAGAAATTTAGAAGAGATCTCTGGACCTCTGCTTAAACTCTCTGAAGTGTAGAGAAACTGAGTGAACAAGTTCTGTGCATGGCCTCAGAGACCCACTATTTAATTTAAATTTAAATTTAAATCCATCTGTTCTACTTATTATCTGTGTGACACTGGGAAAGTCCTTAATAACTCTGAGCCTCTATGTTGTTATCTGAATTGATCTCCAGTTGATACAAGTATGTTCAGTATGAATTAAACAAAATGAGTACTGAACATGTGACTGAATATGTGATGGATGCATATAGTAAGGACAAAGTAAATTTTAGATATTATTATCATCATCAAGGCTAAGCACCATCTCTCCAACTAAAATATCCTCTGATCTGAAGATTTGGATTTCTTGAGATTGTGAGAGAATATTTTATTTCTGTCCTGATACAAGTAGATTTTGAATGTCTGAAGGGAAACAACTTAGTCTCATTCATTTCTGATTCCTCAGAGCCTATCATTGCTTGACACAGAGTAGGCTACAAGAACAGCAACAATCTGAGTTGTATATTGCATAGACCCTTCCTTGGTTCTCAGAAACAGAGCATAGGCAATATGGCTTCCACATACTGGGCTCTTTCTTGCCTGTACTTTCATTCCTTTCAACGATGCTGCGTAGGACTAGACAAAAGATAAAACAGTGCTTGTATCTATGTCATGGATTTTCTAAGGGATTGATCATTTTCCATTTAATAGAATATACAACATTCAATTATAAAAAAATTGTGGAGATTTTCATAAAAATGAAAAATAGAGAAAGGGAAGTAAATATTATTGTGTGGACTGAGACACATATTAGGATTTCCATTCATTCTGTGAATGAATTCCCTGGACATGATAGGCATCTAACTCTCTGCCATATAATAGAATAAATGGTCATTAAAACTTTCTTGGGATTGTGTTTCATCTATAAACCTACCATTCCAATAATGATTCTAATTCTGGTTTAAAACCATGAGTGGATATTTATGAAGTGCAACCCTCTGTTACATGCTACATATATCCTAGAAATGAATATTATTCTCCCCATTTCTGGCTAAGGGATACCAGCACAGAGAAGTGGAGAGACTGACCAAACTCTACATTTAGTGGGTGTAAGCTGTGGGATACAGACAAAGGTCTCCTGCCTGCCATCCCAGGGCTTTGTCCTCTTGAATAGAGTGTAATGATTGTTTTCTTTTGAAACCTACTTTGGTCCCAGGTGAAAAAACAGAAGCAAAACCATAGGTTCTTTCTCTTGGGATTTGGTGAGTTCATTTGTGAATTAGGGGAACGGGTCGAGTGGTTTACAGGGGACATTAGTGCATGAATATTGTAGATCACAGGGTTCTCTATAAATAGTAATGCATTTTGCAGCCCATTTTGGAAATCTGACATATGGAAATATTATTTCTAATAGAAGATGGGAATTTTCATGTGGACCTATCATGGAAAGACCATTGCATGACAGACTTGAAGGATCTTTCTGATTCCATACCTTGACAATAAGAGCATGTAGTTGATTTTGTCTAAATTTTCTTTTGGGAAAATAAATGTAGATAATTAACAGTAAAATTGCACATGTATTAATTTTAACAACTCAAACAATTATCTTTCATGC
Source organism: Diceros bicornis minor (assembly GCF_020826845.1). NCBI lineage: Eukaryota > Metazoa > Chordata > Mammalia > Perissodactyla > Rhinocerotidae > Diceros > Diceros bicornis. Next base: position 9,934,510 of record NC_080769.1, read on the forward strand.
ATATATCTTGTGGAAATTCTCACTTGTGTGATATGGAGATGGACACAAGAATTTTATTAGGAATATTGTAATAAGAAATTGAAAGATAAAATGAAGTTTATCTCTCAGGTAATACTACATCATTTAAATTGTTTGAAATAGATGTGTGTACTTCATAGAGACTTCAAGTACAATATTTTGGTCAATGAGAACTTCTCAGGAAATAACTTGTGTATTATGATAGTATTTAGGTAGGTTTTCAAGAAAACTGTTTATGAATACATAAATCAATACTGATATAGTGAAACATTGAAGATGTTAAGAGAAGAGGCTGTTCAGTGGAGGAATATTCTCAGGGCTCCCACGCAGAATTCTAAATATGTTTCTCCAAGATTCCCATCTCCTAGTGTGCACACTTTCTCCCTGTTATTCAATCAAACCCTAACATAGGTGCTTCTAGGAAGGGATTTTGTAGATGAAATTAAGGTCCCAACTCAATTGAACTTATTTATTTATTTATTTATTTATTTATTTATTTTATAATTTTATTTATTCATTTTTCCCCCAAAGCCCCAGTAGATAGCTGTATGTCATAGTTGCACATCCTTCTAGTTGCTGTATGTGGGACACGGCCTCAACATGGTCGGAGAAGCGGTGCGTTGGTGCGCGCCCGTGCTCCGAACCCGAGCAGCCAGTAGCGGAGCGCGCGCATTTAACCGCTAAGCCACGGGGCCGGCCCTCAATTGACTTTAAAATAGGAGATGATCTGGATGATCTTAATGTAATCATATGAGCCCTTAAAAAACAGAGTTTTCTCCAGCTAGTCAAAGAAGAGGAAGTAGGAGATTTGAAGCATGAAAAAGATTTGACATGTCATTGCTTGCTTGAAGAAGGAAAAGGTAATGTGTTAGAGAATGAAGAGAGCCTCTAGGAGTTAAGAGTGTCCCTTGGTTGACAGATATTAAGCAATAGGGACTGTGGCAGGCAGAATAATAGACCCCAAAGATGTCCATTTCAGAGTCCCTGGAACTTGTGAATATATACCTTACATGGCAAAAGGAACTTTGCAGATGTGACTAAAGATCTTGAGATGTGGAGATTATCTTGGATTATCCAAGTTGGCCCAATCCCAATGTAATCATGAGGATCTTTGTAAGAGGAGGATCAGACGGAGATGTGAAAATGGAAGCAGATGCGAGAGAGAGAGAGAGAGAGAGAGAGAGAGAGAGAGAGAGAGAGAGAGACTGAATACACTACTAGCTTTGAAGATGTAGTAAGGGGGCTAGGGACCAAGGAATACCAGTGGCCTCTAGAAACTGGAAAAGACAAGGAAATGGGTTCTCTCTTAGAGCCTCTAGAAGGAATACAGCACTGCTGACCCATTTTACACTTATGACATCTAGAACTGTAAGATGATAAATATGTGTTGTTTTAAGCCACTTAGTTTGGGCAAGTTTTTATAGCAGCTGTAGGAAACTAATACAGGGACCTCAGTCCTATAACCACAAAGGACTGAATTCTGTTAACAACCAAAATGAGTTTAGTAGCAATTTTTCCCTGGAGCCTCCAGATGAGAATTCATCCTGGCTGCCCCTTGATTTTGGTCTTGTGATGCCTTGACCAGAGAACCTAGGTAAGCCATGCCAGATTTCTGACCTACGGAATTGTGAGATAAAAAAAGTACATTGTTTTAAACCACTAATCTTGTGGTAATTTGTTATACAACAATAGAATACTGAGCCAAGTACATCAAGCTGTAGACAAAGGGGTTTAGCATGGACATGACCATGGTCCACTTCACTGAAGCTATTGAGCTTCTCTGTGAAGAATGAATCACAGCAGAAGTGAGGTGTACCCCCAGGCCTGTCCCATAGAACAAGGAGTACAAGAGACTTGACCCCCAGAATCCCATTGTAAGAAAAATGAAATGCATGAGAAAGATTCCTATTTTGGGAAAGAGAAGGCATCCATTAGTGATATTGCTACAGAAAAATCAAACATTTGAATACAGGAAATATCCCTTAGAATTAATTGGGATATAGGTTACTGCAGACCTCAGGGAGAGCAAATGTGATGGAGGTAGAAAGACTCCAGACAAATTGGTAGAAGAGAGAATGAGCGGAGTGGAAATGGATGTGGCAAGTGTAAATCAAAATCTCCAAAAGTTTGGAGAAATACCCAAAGGGGAGGATGGGTCTATGAATGAGCTTCACTTTCATTGAAAGAAATGGGAATGTGGAACATTCCTATGACATTTGACATTATAACATTGCATGCACACATTGGAATATACAGGATCAAGAAAAGATAAGGGAGAGCATAAGTTCCTGCAAAAGTTAGGAAGGGATGGAATTCAAATTTCAGGTGTAGCTTGTTAACAGGCAGTCATCAATAAAATAATTATAGAAATAATTATTTAATTACAATAGTGTTTAATGTTGTGATGGATGGTGTAGTGTCCAATGAGAGCATGCATCCAGTGAGGCCTATGACTGAGAACTGAAGGATCATGGGTAGTATTCAGCCCAGCATCGCTTGTCTTCCTATCTCCCAACTCTCTCAACCGGAACTTCTCCCTCTTTCTGTATAATTGCTTAATTCATACTGCTGCCCGTACAGACTGATGAACACCAGACCAATACATTTGACCTCTGAGATAATAGCACCAATGAGGTGTTCTGTAGACCCCTCAACTCAACCTTTCCAAGATTAAATGAATGTTTTATCCTTCCTAAAATATTGCTTTCCTATTATCCCATCACTTTGAAAGATAACACCATCAACACTGGCACCCATGGAATTGTTTTACTCGTGTTCTCAATCACGCTTATTTGCCCCCTCCAGAACAATAGGCAACGTCTAGAGACATTTCTCATTATCACAACTCCAGGTTTACATCTAGTGAGTAGAGGTCAGGGATGCCGTTAAACATCACGTAATACACAGGACTGACCCCTATAACAAATAATACAGAACAAAAATCTCAGTATTGCTGGGGTTGACAAACCAAAATCTAGACTGCTGAGGAATAATATTAAAAATTTTAATCTAAAAAAATCCCAACCATTCTCTATTTTTTACGATATTGAAAATATCTCAAAAAAAGTGTTCAAAATGAAACAAAGTCATACATGTGAAGAAACAAGCACAGTCTTGATGCAATAAGCACTTTGTTGTGATGATTGTATGATTTTCATTCCCTTTCTTCAAGGGAAAACAAGCAAACAACCAAATGAAAGTGAAGAACAACATTTGAGAGGACAATTTTGGGGGAAACTAAGTCAACACATGATATGATAAGTGCTTTAAAACTAAAGTTAAAACTCTTAAGAATGGCTGCAAGAAAGCTGACCAAACACAGAAATTTATGGATAGCATATAGGGAGGAAAAGTAAAAAAGGAATTACTGAGAGAGTTGTTGAGGAGAGACTAATACAAAAATAAATAAAAGTGAAGTCATGGGTGCTTTGGGAATAGAAAAAAACAAGCATGTGTTTTAGGGGAGAAAAAGAATCAGGGGATTTAAATTTTCAACCTTTGCCTTTGGGGCCCACAATGTCTACTAAATTCTGAGGTCAGTGACCCATCGTGAACAAGAGGTTGCTCAGGTGAGGCGCCTTCCCAGGGTCCCCTTCACATCCTTGTTCCTCAGGCTGTAGATGAACAGGTTCAGCATAGGGGTGACCACACGGTTTACATCACCGAGGTTATGGAGCATCCCTGAGAAGAACAGGTCAAAGGAGAGCTGAGGTAGACCCCCAAGCTTGTCCAATAGTACAAAGACATTCAGAGAGGTGAGACCCACAGGTGGAAAATGCTTTATATTTTCCCCCTGCAGAGGACATCCTCATTAAGGAGGAGACAATCTGAGAGTAAGGAAAGAGGATCCCAGTGAGAGGAAATGCATACAGCAGGGCAGTGGCCACATACAAGGAAATGTTATTGAACAGGGTGTCAGAGCAGGCTAATTTGAGAACCTGAGCCAGTTCAGAGAAGAAATGTGGAATTTCAGTGCCTACACAGAAGGTCAGTCTCATCATCAGTAGAATATGAAACAGGGAGACAGATAAAATGATCAACCAAGACCTCAGAACCAGGAGGCCACAGAAGCGTGGGTTCATGATGACCATGTAGTGCAGGGGGTGGCAGATGGCCACAAACCAGTCACAGGCTATCATAGTCAGGAAGAAACCATCCATTCCAGCATAAACCATAAAAAATATACCTGAATGAGACATCCTGTGCAGGATATGTTGTTGCTCTGTGTCTGGATGTTCACTAGCGTCTTTGTGATGGTGGCGGAGATGAAGCCGATGTTGACAAAGGACAGGTTGGAGAGGAAAAAGCACATGGGGGTGTGGAGATTTGAGTCGAGCTGATGGCCAAGATGATGAGCAGGTTCCCAAGCATGGTGACCATTTACATGGACAGGAACAGTCCAAACAGCAGGGGCTGCAGCTCAGGATCCTCTGAGAGATCCAGGAAGAGGAATTCTGATACTTCCATGTGGTTTCCTGCTTCCATGTAGCTGGTATGTCTGCCAGATAAAGAGGCAAAAGCAATGTTCAATGAACATCCAACTGGCACCTCAACTAGTCAGCACCTCTTGATTCCACCTTTGAGTGGACAAATTTTACCCTCTGTTGAGTTTTTACAATGACAGTGATTCATTCAATCAAGTGGTGTTCCATTTCAATTTTAAATGTTTCTAATCATTTAGACTTTAATTAACAGAAATTCTCTCTCTCTTTTTATCTCCTACACACTAGTTCTAATTCTGCTATTTGAATTTATGGACATAAACCAATTTCTTCTTTGATATGATTCTTCCAAAAAATTGAATACAGGTAAAGTTTATTCTTTCATAATCTCCATACTTCCTTCATTCTAATAACTCTATAATAGTGGTTAAGACATGGGTTTTCAACTCAAACGATTTTAATTCTGTGACCTGATGCTTTACATTGATGTCACAAATAACTCTCATGTGCCTTTATTTTTTCTTTATAAAGATGTGGTTACTGCTATTACCTTCTTTGAGAGATTTATAAAACCTTTGTGCACAGCAGGATCTCAATAAGTGATAGGCGTTACTATCATTGTTAATTTGTTCCTTTTATGACAATTATTACTTTTTATATGTAAAGGACCCAAAGTACAATATAGAGCTGTGATTTAGAAAATCACAGAAATTGAGTCAGACTTCCTGGGATAGAATTTTGATCCACCAACTTACTATCTGTGTGACCTTCAGAAAATTATTTAATCTCTCCTAGCTGCATTTACTTAACCTCTACAATGGGAGTAGTAAATATCCCCTACATTGTAAGACTCATGAGTGAATTAAATTAGATGATGAAAGTAATTTATTTTGTAGTTCCTGTCACATACCATGCCAGTGGACACTTGATAAATGTTAGTTTCCCATCTTAACATCACGATAAATCTGTCTCGCATGGGTATCACTTATCAAAGTTCTTTTAAACTAGGGAAGTCATCAAAGATGGAATTCCGATCATTATAAACACCTCAGGTCTGTTACCTCTTTGAAACACCGTGCAGCACTAATGGCTCCCTCTTTCAGAGACTGCCTGCCAGATGAATTCTTCCAAGAGGGAGAAGCATGTAGACTACATAGATAAGAGGAGGCAATAAAATTATAAAATTATTAAAATAATATACAAAGCATGTGTGAGAGTATGTGCTCATGTGTGCATGCTCGGAAGTGGGGATGTGATGTATTAACGATCAGTGCAGTTAATTGTAAAAAAATTATATTAATAGATTTGATTAAAATATTCAAAGCTTCTAAAAATCAAATCATCCTAAAAATTAAAAGGCAAGTTTAAGATTTGAAAATAAATGTTTACATTATCCATGACAGAAAATACTGCAGTGATATTAATGTCTAGAGAATGCTAATTAATTAAAGAGAGAAAAAAATCATTAAGGAGTAATTTAGTCTGGGAGCATGGGTAGAAAAGGCTTCTCTGAAATATGAATATTTGAGCTGTGGGAGGAAGGATGGGTAATAGTTAACCAGGGGAAATAAGGAAAGGGCAAGCATTTTGGGCTGAGAGACGAGAATTCTTGACTGCCCTGTGGGTTGGTGAGCTTGGGAATGGAAGGGATTTGAGAGGCCAGTGAGATGGATAACAGAAAGTGAGGGTCAGGAGGCCAGAATGGATGAGGCCCACAAGTCCAGCATCCTGTACTATCCCTTGATGTTGATAATTTTATTTTTATTTGTGGGTCAGAGGATGTGACTGTGTTTGCTCACTATCATCTTTCCAGTGACTTACATGGGGCCTGGCACATAATAGTTGCTCGAAACACAAATGTTAGATGTATAATAAAGATTGAGAACAAAAGCATCAAGTATGATTCATAAAAGAAATCCTCAAGCTCATATATGCCTGAATATAGACACAAAATAGAATAGTAAAGTTAAATATAACGCATTCATATCTATTTTAAGAGAATAATATATCATGAATAAGTAATATCTATTCTAGGAATGGGAAGTTGGTTTAATACTGTGACGTTTGTTAACATAATTCATCATGAAAATAGGTCAATGAAGAGAAATCATAACCATAATCACAGTACAAAATGTATTTGAGAAAATGTAAGAGCCATTATTAGGTTAGAAGCCAGGGTGGAGCCTCTCACTAAATGGGGAAACCAAGGGCAATTTCTAAACCCAATAAAGAATGGTAGTTTTAAAACTGCAGCCAACAGGATATTCCACACTAAAACACTAAAATATTTGTGTTAAATTCATGAACAGACCAAGGAAGTCTGCTCTGATTTCAATCACACAATAGTCTCCTGAACATTTAAAGAGATTGGTAAGATGAGAAAAGGAAATTGGCCTGAGTACTGAATGTCAGAAATAATTACATTATTTGAAAATGATATTGTGGACACTAAGGTGAGAAAACAAGAACAGTCAATATAGTCAGTCAATACAGAACTATTAAGAGCTATCAGTTGATTTTTTTAGAAAAATCCAATCACATGAGGACTAAAATAGACAATACCTGGTGTATCATAATAGATCTCCAGTGAGTAGTTAGTGAATAAATAATTGGACACAGGAAATCCAACAGGAGCCTAGAATTCTGGGAAAGACTAGAGAAGTGGTGGAGACTCTCTGGAAAATAACTTTCATTGGAGAGGGGCTCTAGATTCCAAAAAGAGAGTGAAGGAAACAGAACAAGAGCTGGAAAAGACTGGTTTCAGTAGAAACTACAGTACCTTCAAAGTATAGAGACTTCATCATCATAGACTCAATCAATATGGAACTGTCTCAGTTTCATTACTCTGGGGGTAAATCCCAGTACCCACTTTCTCTCCTCTTTGCCTTCCTACTCCACCAGCCCTCACTGGGACACACTAACTGTCTCTGATGGTTATCACTGAATCTTTCTATTCTCTGAGGTTTGTCTCTGGGAAGCCCAATTGGGTTTGCATTTGGCTGAGATCAGAGAAGTATAGGTAATGGGCAACACAAACAAGTTTAAAGTTTTCAGTCTTTGAGGGTTGAATTCTCAGAGCTTCTCATTAAATAAATTTTTGTACTGACTCTATTCTCTCCAAATAATTCAGCTGCCTTGGGGTACAAAGATAAGAGAATGGAAAATTTTCAGCTAATGTTGTGTCTGCACAAGCAGCAAAGGTTGGCAATGAGTTTATTTCCTTCAAGGAGACTCTTCTTTCTTTGATTTGACTTAAATATTATAAGATGTCTCCTAAAGAAAGTTTAATTTCTAAGGGAACCAAACCCAGGAACCAACTTTCTGTGATGTTCTTCCCTTGAAGAATCTTGGGATATTTTATGGATCACTTGGTGCCCACAACGTCATGGAGAGAAAGAGGTCCTTTCTGAAGAAAAGCAGAGTGGTTAACAGTTTTGGTTTTGTTGAAAGCACTAACCAAGTGAGGACTGAAAAACATCCCTTGACATTTGTTGGTGACATAGAGGCCTTTGTTGATATAGGGAGGGCTCCATTTCTTACCTCTACATAGAGGGACAGGGGAGGAAATCATCCAGATAGAGTGGGTTGAAGAGTGAGTATTGAGGAAATATAGGTGGCAAGTATAAATTATATATAAAGTTTGACAGAGAAAAAGAGGACAGAAGTAAAACATAGCCTAAAAGGAGTATCAAGTAAGGGAGAGTTAAAAAAAAATTAATGGAGGATACAGAAAGACATTCCATTTCAAAGAGAATGATCATATTTCATGCAGGCGTTTGAATACACAGAAAGTACTCACTATATAATTCACAGGATGCAGTCTACACTCTAAATCAATGACAATCATAATGTGATGTATCTCCAGTTTAGGGAATACAGGAGTCCAGAAATCAAGGGTTAGAAGTAGAGGTGGCTGCACCTAACGTCACTCCCAGTGAGCCACTTGGGGAGTTTGTGCTTCAAGTCTCCACACCTCTGGACTCTGCAGGTTTAGAGGTCTTGACTCCTAAAGGGGTAACAAATCCAGAGAGATGGCAAAATCCCATTGAACTTCTATTGCCTGGCACTTCATGTCCTCATGCCAAGAAGAGTCATTACTGTCCTGGCAGGGAAACTGATCCTCATCATCAATTCACTGTGTGACCATGGCAATAGGCATGTACTGGTACCCTGCTGTGCTCAGTCAGTTGCTGGGAGCAGCCCAGGAGCAACCTCAGTGCGAACACAGTGGTGGATAAAGATGTCTGTTGGTCAGTTATGCTCCCACAGATGTAGATCTAAATGATGTGACCTTCAGTGGGGCATGTTCCTTAATCTTAGAGCAATTCTCAATGAGGGCTGAAGGCTGAGGGCTGTCAGATGTCTGTGCTCCCTGCGCTTGGAAGAAGAAACCTTTAATTCTGAAGGAAGAAGTAGGCCACATAGCACAGGATTCACAACAGTCCACCTCATCTGCCATTTGGATTGTGACCTGCAACAACATGTACAGTGTCCCATGAGAGCTTATTTGTGGTGCATGAAGGTCAGGAATTGGGAAAGACTTTCCTTGGGAAGTGAGAGCTAAACTGAGAACTGAAGGATCATGAGTAAGGCTCAGCCAAGCATAATCTTATGTTTCTGACCTCTGTCCCTGTAAACTCACTTGCCTCTCCCACTAGTGCCATTAAGACAGAACACTAGACCAACAAATGCCACTGCCAACTAGATATTACTAGTGGGGTGGTTCATAGGCACATCAACTGAACCTTTACAAGAACAAACTCAATAATTTCCCTTCATTCTCTTTTTCCTTCCTTTCAAACGTTATATCAGAGAGAATAACACCATCGACAACATCAACAGATTCACACAAGGCATTGTCCTAGATGGTTAAGTAACAATAACATTATGTGAAAATAGATTTCCTAATGAGTCTTTACTTTTGTATTAGCATTCATCACAGTTTTTATTTTTGTTATTTATTTATACATTAGTTTATTTTCTTTCTCCTAATAGAATGTAAACTCTATGAAAATGGGCCTTTATTTTGTTTCAAACTTCAGACCAGTATTTATTAGATATCAGGTAATAAATATTTAAAGGCACAAATCAATCACACCAATGCTAATACTGGAATTAGAAATGAACATAAAAATGCAGACTTGTTTCCAATTTGCTCTTTCTCCCAGTCTTTGCCTGATAGTAAAATCATCTACACAAACTGAACATGTGTAACTGTCAGAAATTTGTAGAGTGGATTTCCCCTTCTTTCTTCCATTAATCCATCTATTAATTTCAGAATGTCTTATTTTTCATATACATTTTACTGACATGTAAAATTTAGGTAATTTCCCTCTTTAAAGCCAAAATCCATGGCTAATAGCAGTATAAATAATGGAATAGAAAAGGAAACAAGGACTAGGGTTTAGATAGCATGTTTCCCACATGATTAATAAAAGGGAATAGTTACAGAAGGGTATACTACACACATCTTGGGCATTGACATGGACTGAGTTGTTTGCCCCCAAAATTCATATGTTGAAACTCTAATTCCCAGTACCTCAGAATGTGACTGTGTGTGGAGAAATGGCCTTTAAAGAGGTCATTAGGGTGGGCCCTAATCCAATCTGACTGATGTCTTTATAAGAAGAAGAGATAAGGTCACAGAGAGACACCAGGAGCATTTGTGCAAGGAGAGATGACCATGAGAAGAGGCAGCAACAGAGCGGCCATCTGCTAGCCAAGGAGAGAGGCCTCAGAGGAAACCAAGCCTACTGGTAGCTTGATCTTGGACTTCCAGCCTCCAGGACAGTGAGACAATAAGTGTCTGTGGTTTAAGTCCACAAGTCTTTGGTATTTGTTATGGCAGCCCTAGACAGCTAAGAGAGGCACCAATTCAAAATCCTCTTGCCCGTCTTTGTATCCCAACCAAGTATTGTTTAATTATTTTAATGGAAGCTGTGAAAACAATTGCACAATTGCAATGAGACAGCACCTGCCTCGGGCCCACACCACATTCCTCCTGCTTCCTGCCCTGAAGCTTCTCTGATTCCACAACATGGGACACCTGAGGGCATCTACTCATAAACATGCAACTCAGAAATGTGGGGATGTTAATCCCTGTAGGTTCACCCTTGGCCAGTAGAAGACATGAGCCGATGTCTTTTCATCCACCTAGTGGAAAGTTCCAAGGCACATTTCATAAAGCACCTCAGAAGGGTTTGGTGGCATTGAGCACCAGTCACCATAGAGGGATCAAAATGATAATGATTTCTTTCAGTGTCTTTCCTTCCTTCTCTGTTTGACTCCCATTGTTGTGTACTCCTGCTCTTTGGGATCAAACTTACCCCCCAAAAAACCATCTGCACATAGCCTTTGTGTTGAGGGCCTATTTTCAAGGAAACACATTGTAAGATGGGAGAAGAGTAGTAAAATAATGCTTTCGCTTATGAAATAGTAATAAAATTGTTAATGTTCATGAAAGAATGCTAAACTATTTGCCGTTATATTAACACGCCTTGTCGTTGTTATACCTCAATACCCTCATGTACGCATTTTCTTTTTTTTTTTAAGATTTTATTTATTTATTTTTCCCCCCAAAGCCCCAGTAGATAGTTGTATGTCATAGCTGCACATCCTTCCAGTTGCTGTATGTGGGACACGGCCCCAGCATGGCCGGAGAAGCGGTGCGCGCCAGGGATCCGAACCCGGGCTGCCAGCAGCGGAGCGCGTGCACTTAACCGCTAAGCCACGGGGCCGGCCCTGCATTTTCTGATTTTAGAGTTGACTCAGAAATTTAAATGATAAGAATTTACCACCCAGGTACATTCATATTCATGGAAAATGTTCTGTGTACAACGTTATTCATTGCAGCATTGTTGTCAAATAAAAGTATTGGGAACAACCTGCCTGTCAGTCACTGTGAAACTACTTAGATAAATGAGGGAACACTAGTAGAATGTAATACTGTGCAGCCAAAGAAAAGCAAGCTGTATGCTTAATACACACACACACACACACACACACACACACACACACACTATACACCACAAACTACTCTAGCTAATAAACAAATTCAACAAGGTTGCAGGGTACAATATCAACACAGAAAAATCAATGTGTTTCTATAGACAGCAATGAACAATCTGAAAAGGAAATTTTAAAAACCCCACTTACAATTGCATCAAAAAGAATAAAATACCTAGGGAGGTATTTAACCAAGGAGGTGAAAGACTTCTATACTTGTGACCGCCCAAAAAGAGGGTTCATCTGTCTGCCACAAGACATGCCAATAGTCAAGAGGCAAGGTGGTAGGAAAGAAAAGACTTTTTATTACAGCTTGCTAGCAAGGAGGAAGATGGCCGACTCTGTCTGAAAGAACCATCTTAAGGGGCACAAAGTCTTACAGCAGTTATATAGGCTGGTGGGTCATAGGGGAGGGGGTTAGGAATGTTGACCTTCTGGTGTTACAGACTGGGAGTGCCACATCAGATCTTTCAGTTTTCATTGATGATGGCTATCAGCATAGACTTTCTGTTCAGGGGTCATCACATTCCTAAGGAACTCAAAAGAACAAAGTCATCATCTTATCGCAGCTGGAAGGTACATGCACAAGCAGGGGTCGTATAAATATACAGAGCAGTCAGATCTCCTGGAGGGTGCATATCCACCTGGGTTAGTTTGTCAGAGGTCATTCAAAGTAACAACAGGGTTTCTTTTCTACAACATGGCTTCTCTCGTGTCAACCTTGTCTTGAGCCAGTATCATACTGAAACCTAGAAAGCTTTGCTGGAAATAATTACAGAGGACCTAAAGAAAACAGTGATGTGATACCACTACACATCAATTGGAAAGAAAGTATTGTATGATTTCATTTACGTGAAATGTCTAGAAAATGAAAATGCACATCTATAGAGACAGAAAGTAGATTCATGGCAGCTTAGACGTCAAGGGAGTAGAAAAATGAGGGTATGACAACCAAAGGGCACTTTTGGAGTGATGCAAATGTTCTAAAACTGTGATGGTTGCACCACTCTGTGAACATACTAAAAACACTGAAGGGTATCGTTTTGAACGGGTAAATTGTATAGTATGTAAATTATATCTCAATATACCTGTCGCAGAAAATAAACAAAAGAGAAAATCATGACAGTTGCTACATCATTAGAAGCATAAAAAATTTCATGTCTCTGAAGCACCTAAAGCATAAGAGGCAACAGGCTTTAGCTCCCATTATATTTTTACTTCTAAATGTTAAAACTTAATATAAAACTCTTGTAATCAAAAGAGTATGATATGGGCTTAAGTAAATATTACTGGCATGGAAGAGTCTACAAATTGATACAGGTATATATAGGAATTTATTGTCTAATAAAGGTGGAATTGCAAATCATTAAGTCAAGGATAGTTTATCAATAAATGATACTACAAGTGGCCATTTTTCTGAAGGAAAAAAAAAATTGGATCCATTACCCCACACCACACGCCAAAATACATTCTCGGAGGATTAAAGACTAAAATGTCACTAAAAATAATAAATTTTAGAGGAACACCAGGAAATCTGAATGTAATCTAGAGTTTGAAGGGAATTTTTAACGCAAGGCAGGAAATCCAGAAATTATTGTTTAAAAAAGACTCTTTTGATTACATAAAAGTTAAATATTTTGTACAGCAACAGATGAAACATTCACATAGCAAAATAGTTATCTATTCAACAGACGCATGAAAAACAATTAATAAAGCACACGAATAATTCTTGGTAAAATGTGCTAGTTAATCAGGATTTTAAAAGACCTTTATTAACTCCACAAAGGCCACCCACTGAAAAGCATAGTAAACAAAATCACCAGAGAAACTTTAGAACCATTCCTGAATAAGTGAGGAATGCCTGGTGTCAGTGCTATTTCACAACTTAGTATGGGAGGCCCTGGACCATACGGTGAGATTGGGAAAAAAAAAAAAACCCCAAAAAACAGAAGTACATACTTGAAGAAATAAACTTACAGAAAAATGTCATTACACTGAAAACACAAGGAATTAATGATTAGAGTTTGGCATAGTGTCCAAGGTAAATAAAAAAAAGACGGGGAAATAAAGCTTCAATAGGGGATTGACCGAATGGAGGAGATAGATTCTCATGGATTGACAGGCATATCGTTAGGGCGAAATCACTGCACCGGCTCTAGAAAGGTGAGGACTGAAAGAAAAGCTTTTCAAGACCAGCCGCCACCCCCAGCCTCTGCTGGCCCAAGTCTAGACCCCGCGCTGGTCCTCGTCCAGCCCCAAACCCCGCCCCCGGTGTCGGCCCCGCCCCCCGCCGGTAGCCCCGCCCACAGGCATGCTTCTAGCCTCAACCCGCTCAGCTGGGCCTGTTTCTGCCCCCACCCGCTGCGCGGAGGCCCAGGGCCAGCCGCACCCACGAGTGGAGAACTACAATTTCACTGCCCGAAATGGTCCGACATGATTGGCAGCCAGAGCTGTGGAGCCCCGCCCATTAGGTCTGAGGCAGGAAGCGGAAGTGGCGTCACTGGGGTGCGCGGTTTTTTTGTCCCATGTCTCCGCGGCTCTTGGAGAGATTCATATTCGTTCTCTCGCGGTGACTGCGTCCCTGGTGAGCCTCGCGTGCAGGGAGCGCCCTGGGAGGCACGGAGGGCGGTAAAGGACAGGTGTGGCCGGGACCCCGAGGGGCCTCCTTAGAGAGGCCGGGCCCCTCCGCTCACGTCCGCCCGGCCGCTGTCCCCGCGCGGAGCCGGGGCGGGAAGGGCGCGTGTGCGGGGGGTTTTCGTCCACTGGGCTCCCCTGTTCAGAAGCCTCCGAAGTAACCTCGGGACTTTTCTCCAGAAGGAGAAGAATTTCCGCTGCTCGAGTCCCGTTGCTCAGGCCCCGCGCGCTCCGGTTCTCACGGACCTGGCGACCCCGTCGTGTTCCCGTGAGTCCGGGGAAAAGTTGGCTCAGGGGCGTCTTCTGCTTTTCCTGTGCAAAAGAATGTTTCAGGTAAGAATTTGGCTTTGTCTTGCCACGTTCTTTATTTTTTTGGGTGGGGGGGAGCGGTGAGGAAGATTGGCCCTGAGCTAACATCTGTGCCCGCCTTCCTCTATTTTGTGTCTGGGACGCCTCCACAGCACGGCTTGATGAGCAGTGCATAGGTCCTTGTAGGATCCCGCCTGCGATCCTGGGCTGCTGAAGCAGAGCGGGTGAACTTAACCACCGGGCCAGCCCCTGCACATTCTTTATTTTTGAACGTTACATATAGGTAGGAAGGTAAGATAGTTTCTTAGGTGTCAAGGGTGAGCATATTTGTGTGTATAATTATAAGCATATGTTGACCACAAGTCTTACATCTAAAGAAAAGTCAGAATTCTCAGCTGTCTCTTCATCTGAACTTCTAGGCCGCTATCCCCACAGAGCTTTTAAACAGGGGCCTCCAGGAGAAAAAGATGGGGACTTTATGACACCAGTTCTAGAATAATTCAGTTTACCATTAACAAGATATTTGAACTAAATGTGTGTCTTCCCCCACATTTTTCTTTTGTAAAATCTTATAGCTACAGAAAATTTGAACATCCAGTACAATGAGTGTTCATTGTAGTGGATACACCCATTTTTAGCATTTTGCATGTTCGCTCTCTCCACAGGTAAATATATTTTATGGTCACTATTTGAGAGTTCAAAGTTGAAAATAAATTGCACTCATGATACTTGACCTAGGAAATCCATCTCCCAAAGATAAGCTAATTTTCTAATCGTGTTTTTCATTTTTTTGTTGTTGAGTTGTATGAGTTCTTTACATATTTTGGAAATTAACCCCTTGTCAGATATATGATTTGCAAATATTTTCTCCCAGTTGGTAGATTGTCTTTTCATTTTGTTCATGGTTTCCTTTGCTTGCAGAAGCTTTTTAGTCTGGTGTAGTCCTATTTGTTTATTTTTCCTTCTGTTTCCCTTGCCTGAGTAGACATGGTATTTGAAAAGATGGTGTAAAGACCGATGTCAGAGAGACTATACTGCCTATGTTTTATTCCAGGATTTTTATGATTTCAGGTCTTACATTCAAGTCTTTAATCCATTTTGAGTTAATTTTTGTGTATGGTGTAAGATAATGGTCTACTTTGATTCTATGTGTCTGTTTTGGTGCCAGCACCATGCTGTTTTGAGTACTATAGCTTTGTAGTATATTTTGAATTTAAGGCTTGTGATGCCTTCAGCCTTGTTCTTTTTTTCTCAGGATTTCTTTGGCTATTTGGGATCTTCTGTTGTTCCATATAAATTTGAGTGTTCTTTGTTCTATTTCCGTGAAGGATGTCATTGGGATTCTGATTGAGATTGCAGATTGCTTTAGGTAGTATGGACATTTTAACTATATTTATTCTTCCAATCCATAAGCATGGAATATCTTTCAATTTCTTTATGTCTTCTATTTCTTTCAATAATGCCTTATAGATTTCAGTGTACAGGTCTTTCATCTCTTTGGTTAAGTTTATTCCTAGATATTTTATTCTTTTTGTTGCAATCGTAAATGGGATTGTATCCTTAATTTCTCTTTTGTTACTCTGTTGTTAGTGTAGAGTAACACAGCTGCTTTTTGTTTGTTGACTGTGTGTCCTGCAACTTTACGGTGTTCCTTTATTATTTCTAATAGTTTTTTGGTGGATTCTTTAGGGTTTTCTGTATATGAAATCACATCATCTGCAAATAGTGACAGTTTTACCTTTTCTTTTCCAATTTGGATCCCTTTTATTTTTTTTTCTTGCCTAATTGCTCTGGCCAAAACCTCCAGTAGTATGTTGAATAGGTCTGGTGAGAGTAGGCATCCTTGTCTTGTTCCTGTTCTCAGAGGGACAGCTTTCAGTTTTTCATCATTAAGTATGATGTTGGCTGTGGGTTTGTCATATGGCATTTATGATGTTGAGGTCCTTTCCTTCTATGCCCATTTTATTGAGAGTTTTTATGCTAAATGGATCTTGGATCTTGTCAAATGCTTACTCTGTGTCTATTGAGATGATCATGTGATATCTACTGCTCATTTTGTTAATGTGGTGTATCACATTGATTTGCAAATGTTGAACCATCCCTGTGTCTGTGATATGAATCCCAAATGGTTATGGTGTATGATCGTTTTAATATATTGCTGTATTCAATTTGCCAACATTTTGTGGAGGAGTTTTACATCTATGTTCATCAGTGATGTTGGTCTGTAATTTTCCTTCTTTGTGTTGTCCTTGTCTGGTTTTGGTATTGGGGTTATCTTGGTCTCATAGAATTAGGTAGGAAGAAAAAATTCTTCAGGTTTTTGTAATAGTTTGAGACAGATAGGTGTTAAATCTTTTTCAGTGTTTGTTAGAATTCTCCAGATAACCCATCTGGTCTCAGAGTTTTGTTTTTTGGGAGGTTTTTGATTGCTGTCTCTATCTCTTTACTTGTGATTGGTCTATTCAGATTCTCTGTTCCTTTTTGATTCAGCTTTGGAAAGTTGTATAAGTCTCAGAATTTATCCATTTCTTCTAGGTTATCCAATTCGTTGGCATATAGTTTTTTTGTTTTTCTTATAGTATATTTGTGTTTCGTAGTATTGTCTTATAATCGTTTGTATATCTCTGGTATCTCTTGTAGTTTCTCCTCTTTCATTTTTAATTTCGCTTGAGTCTTCTCTCTTTTATTCTTACTGAAGATGGCTAAACGTTTGTCAATTTTATCTTCTCAAAGAACCAGCTGTTAGTTTCATTGATCCTTTCTACTGGTTTTTTTGGTTTCTATTTTCATTTATTTCTGCTCTAATGTCTATTATTGCCCTCCTTCTGCTGACTTTGGACTTTGTTCTTTTTCTATTTCTGTTAGGTGTAGTTTACAGTTACGTATTTGAGATTTTTCTTATTTGTTGAGGTAGGCCTGTATTGCTATAAATTTCCCTCTTAGGATCATTTTTGCTGTATCCCATATGAGTTGGTACAGTGTATTTTCATTTGTCTCCAGATATTCTTGCATTTCTCCTTTAATTTCTTCTGTGATCTATTGATTGTTCAGTAGCATGCCGTTTAGTTTCCACCTGTGTCACTTTCGCAGCTTTTTTGTTGTAGTTGCTATCTAGTTTTATAACATTATGGTCAGGAAAGATGCTTGTTACGATTTCCATCTTAAATTTATTGAGGCCTGCCTTGTTTCCCAACATATGGTCTATTTTTGAGAATGTTCCATGTGTACTTGAGAAGAATGTATATTCTGCTGATTTTGAATGGAGTGTTCTATATATATCTATCAAGTTCATCTGGTCTAGTTTTTCGTTTACTTCCACTGTTTCCTTGTTAACTTTCTGTCTGGTTGATTTAGCCATTGATGACAGTGGGGTGTTAAGGTCCTCTACTATTATTGTGTTGCTGTTAATGTCTCCTTTTAGGTCAATTAATAGTTGCTTTGGGGCCGGCCCGGTGGTGCAGCGGTTAAGTGTGCACACTCCACTTCGGCGGCCCCGGGTTTGCAGGTTCAGATCCCGGGCGTGCAGCGACGCGCCTCTTGTCAAGCTATGCTGTGGCGGCATCCCATATAAAGTAGAGGAAGATGGGCATGGATGTTAGCTCAGGGCCAATATTCCTCAGCAAAAAGAGGAGGATTGGCATCGGATGTTAGCTCAGGGCTGATCTTCCTCACACACACACAATAAGAGTTGCTTTATGTACTTTGATGCTCCTCTGCTAAGCGCATAGATGTTTTTGAGTGGTGTGTCCTCTTGGTGGAGTGTCCCTTGTATCATCATATACGGCCCATTTTTGTCTCTCATTGTTTTTTTGTTTTTATCTTAAAGTCTACTTTGTCTGATATGAGTATGGCAACACCTGCTTTCTTTTGTTTTCCAGTAGCTTGGAGTATCGACTTCCCTCCCTTCACTCTGAGCCTGTGTTTGTCTTTAAAGCTGAGATGTATTTCCTGGGGACAGCAAATTGTTGGGTCTTGTTTTTTAATCTATCCAGCCCCTCTGTGTCTTTTGATTGGGGATTCAATCCATTTACATTTGGAGTGATTATTGATATATCAGGGCTTAATACTGCCATTTTATTGCTTGTTTTTGAGTTGTTATGTATTTCCCTTGTCGGTTGTCCTGTGAATTTCAGATTGCCAATTCAGTTTGGCGGCTCTCTATGATGGTTTTCTCAGTTATTCTTTGTTCTGATATTTTGTTTAGTGGTTACCATGAGGTTTGTATAAAAGATCTCGTAGATGAGATAGTCCATTCCCTCATAGCCTTTTATTCTCTTAGTCTAAGCAGGTTTCATCCCTTTCCCCTTCCCTTTCTAAGTTGTTGTCACAACTTATTCCTTCATGTGTTGCAAATTTGTGCTTAAAAATGAAGTGATTATATTTGATGTTTTCCTTACGTTTATCTGAGTTATAATTGTTTGCTAATCTGTTTCGATAGAGAGTTGCAATTTTCTAATTTTGTCTGCCTATTTGTCTCCTTGCTCTAGGCTTTGTAAACTCTTTTTTGTTTTTTTTTCAGATATGAGGGCCTTCTGATCAAATCTTGTAGGGGTGTCTTGTGGCAATGAACTCTCTCAGTTTTCATTTATCTGGGAAAGTTTTTATTTTTCCATCATATCTGAAGGATATTTTCGTTGGATATAGTATTCTTGGGTGAAAGTTTTTGTCTTTCAGAATTTTCAATATGTCATTCCGCTGTCTCCCTGCCTGTAAGGTTTCCTTTGAGAAATCCACTGAAAGCCTGATAGGGATTCTTTTGTTGGTTATTTTCTCCTGGCTTGCTGCCCTGAATGTTTTTTCTTTGTCATTGAGTTTTGCCAACTTTACTAATGTATGCCTTGGAGAAGGTCTTTTTACATTGATGTAATTAAGAGTTTTGTTGGCTTCTTTTTCATGTAATTCAGCTCCTTCTCCAGGGTTGGGAAGTTCTCAGTTATTATTTCTTTGAACAAGCTCTCTGCTGCTTTTTCCCTTTCATCTTTCTCTGGAATATCTACGATCCTTATGTTGCATTTTCTAATTGAGTCGGATATTTCTCAGAGAATTTTTTCGTTGTTTTTAGTCTAAGATCTCCTCCATCTGAAGCATTTCTGTGTTCCTATCCTCTAGATTGCTGGGTCTATCCACTGTATTGTCAGCTCTGTTATTTAAGGTCTCCAGGTATTTATTTAACTCTTCCACTGTGTTTTTTTCCTCCAACAATTCTAATTGGTTTTTCTTTATAGTTTTGATATCTTTTGTGAAGAAGTCCCTCTGTTCAGTAATTTGTTTCCTGATTTCACTGAACTGACTTTCAGTATTCTCTTGTGATTTGTTGAGTTTTTTTATGATGGCCGTTTTGAATTTTCTGACATTTAGATTATAGATTTCTGCACTTTCAGGATTGATTTCTGTTTGTCTTTCTTTCTCTTCTGGAGTATTAATATATTTCTTTATACCATTTGACAGAGTGGATTTGTGCCATTGCGTAGTGATAGTATCTGGTCACAGATTCCACCTGCTGCCACTGAGGGGGCAGGAGCTGTGTACTCTCAGCCCGTTGCCATGATCCCCGTCAGCTGTGCCTGTTGGAGTCTGGGCCACTCCTTGGGATCACAGTGGTCCTGTGGGGTCTCCCACCAAGTGGGAAAGCAGTCATGCGGGGGCTCAGGGCAGATGTTGCCTGCTTCCACAGATCTGCCAAGTTGTGCTCCCTGATTCGGTGCTGCAGTGGTATTATGGGTGTTCATGGCGGCTGGGAGCTTGTTCGGTTCACCCGGACTCGGAGCTTAGCTGCTGACTGTTCTTAGGTCGCACTAGCAGTTGTGCTTGGTGGGTGAGACCTCCCCTCTAGGATTGCGGTGGGATTGTGGACTCTCCCACTGGGCTAGAGAGTGATGACACCGAGACTCAGGGCTACCGTCACCTCCTCCCACAGTCCCAAGTTGTGCTCCCCTCTTCAGGGCCACCGCAGTACTATGGGCATTTGCGGCAGCTGGGATCTTGTTCACCTGGGCCTCAGCTTTGCTGCTGTCTGCTCCTAGATCTGCTCTTAGGTCACACCACCTCTTGTGCTTGTTGTGCAGGGCCTCCCCACTGGGTCTAAATCAAAGCCACTCCCTGGGACCATGGTGGAACTGTGGATTCTTCCACCGGACGAGAGAGTGCTCACATGGCTGTTCAGGGCTGCTGCCACCTATTCCCAGTCCCACCGAGTTGCGCTTCTCTTCTTCAGGGCTGCAGGCTATGGGCATTCACTGCAACTAGGAGCTTGTTCACCTGGGCCACAGCTCAGCTGCTCTCTGCTCCTAGGTTGCACCAGCTTTTGTGCGTGGTGGGCAGGGCTTCCCCAAGGGGTCTGAGCCTGAGCTGCTCTCTGTGGGCTGTGCAGCCCCAAGGACTCTCCCACTGGACGGGGAAGTGATCACACGGGCTCAGGGCTACTGTCACCTGTTTCCACAATTGCACCAAGCCATGCTCCCACCCTAAGGGCTGCAGCAGTGCTATGAGCGATCCAGCAGGGAAAGCAGTCGCACGCATGCCCTGGGCTGCCTGGGGACCAGAGAGTGCTCACCTATCTCCACCACCTCCTTGAGGGGTAGTCGATCCACCTTCAGATGTATAGCTGCTCTGGTCTTTCAGGTGTTCTGATGAGCTGTGTGATTATTCTCTGCTGATCAGTGAATGTCCATTTAATTGTAGTTTGAAGGGGGAGAAACAAAGGGAACAGCTTACTCTGCCATGTTGCTGATGTCTATCTAGTGTATTTATTAAACTGAGGAAAGAGGGTTGCCAAAAGCAGAACAAAGAGGTTAGGTAGAGTGGAGAGCAGGGACAGGACCAGTGGAATGACGCGCTCTGGACAGTATTCTAAGGCCATGGAAGCTTCTGAGATGTCTTAGCAGGAGAGTGCTTTGAATCCATTTACAACTTAAATAGAACCCACTAACTCCTACTTTGCGAATGCACTTTGGGAACGATAAGAGTGATGGCATGGAGTCAAGATAAGAATCTTATGATGAATAAGTCTTTAAATATGATCTTGGTATCTAGATGTGGATGTTATTATGGAAAAGAAAATAAATGAAATGATTTGAAAGTTTTGTAGAAGGTAAAAGTGAAAAAATCCAGGCATTTTCTTTATCTATTCATTTACTGGAGGATATACCCCCACTTAATGAATGTTTGAATGCTTGATTAATGCTTAGTAGAGAAAATTCTACCCTTTTGTTTGGAAACTTGTTAAATATTGGAGGAGGCAAACATCTGTCCAAGAAGATGTACTCTTACAAATTGATTAGGGTTCTGGAGCAAAAGTAGATGACTATTATTTTCTGTATATTTATATGGGAGTAGGTGAAGGTAAGAGAGTTGATAAATATTTGTCATAAAAAGACAAAACGTAGGAGTTAGTCATGTTGGAAGGGACGCTAGTAGGAGATGAGGAAAGTGTTCTGTATTTGGTTAATTACGTCTCTAGGTGAGAGGGGAGTGCATCAAGGGTTACACTCAGATTTGAGAGTAGAGACCTTTTATTTACCTGGGATAAATTCTGAAGGAGGATTATAATCTCTAGTATGTATCTTATAGGAAAAGTAAGTCTTATCTGTTCAAATGATGTGAATCAAGTGAAAATAACAAAGTATGAATGTGTTTTAATGTTATGAATACCCAATCCACTCAAGGAATTCGTCAGCAATAGTTGCTGAGTGTGTTAATAAACATATAGTGATTTTGCCGTTTACCTTGAGATTTCTTCTCCTATCCAAATTAGGCCTCTGATTTTCTGAGTGAACATCCAAGGTAACCAGTCCTGTTCGACTCGGTATAGACACTGACCCATCAAGAGAGCTAGAATCACTCCACAGGTAAAGGTCCAGAAGACTCCTCTGGTGGTGTGGGTTGCCAGAAACTCTGAAGGTTCCATGAGGCTTAGAAATATCCACGTTACCCTCTCTGTTTTCTTTCCACTTAGAGTTTTCAATAAGTAAGCTGTGGGACAGTGAAACAATTGATGAAGGTTCTGAAGATCAAGTTGGTGAAGATGTGCAGATACTGTTGGTTGGGGAGTTTATTAGAAAAACAATTTAAAAAACTTGCCAGTATCTTCTAAATTTGCAAATGTGGATCAAAATAGAAGGAAAGACTTTTCATACCTATGTTATCTGAAAGAACCCTAAGTTGGAAGCAACTCAAATGTGGATTAAGTGAACAGTGGACAAAGTGTGGTATACTTATACTATTGAAAACTCTGAAGGAACTGGAAGGAATAAATCAAAGGTAGATGCAACAGTGTGGGTAGACTTCACAAACATGATGTTGAGTGAAAGAAGCCAAACACAGAAGAATACATGATCCTCTAATGCAGACCTCATTAGAAAAGGTTTTCATTGTTTATTGGTGCCTACCAAGTTATGAGAAATTTAGAGCATAAAACCACACACGTTTATCATCTTGCCATTTGTATGGGTCAGGAGTCCACATAATTTAGGATCTGCTCAAGATCCCACCAGGCTGCAATGAAGGCAGTAGTTGAGTTGCTTTCTCATCAGGTTTAAGAAGGTAGCTTAAGTAGAGCTTAACCAGGGAAGAATCTCATTGTAAAGTAACTGGGCTCCTAGAGGCCACATAAGTTTCTTTCCACATGGCCAAGTACTTCATTAAGCCAGGTCGGGAGTGTCTGAACCTCAGAGAAAGCCTGGACGCTTTCTAAAAGACTTCCACCTCATTCAATCAGGCCTTCTAGTATAATTCCGCTATTGATGATCTGCAAACCTTATTAATTATAGGTCAGAATTCGAGTCCAAATTTCAGTCATCCAACAAGCTATTATAGCCATCTCCAGATCCATGAGCTAACATTAAATCCAGACTGTCTAGTAAGTGTACTGTGCCAATCAATTGGCTCATTTAGTATTAAATCCCACCCTTCTTAGTGTGACAACCTTGGAATCCATTCCGGAACATGCTCCCTGGCTTATTCTGATACACATTTGCCAAGTTGGATTTATTTTTCTGTTTGAGGTATATTCTCCTGCCTTATGTGGTATATCTTTTCCCTTGGATTTTGCATTACTTGTGAGTCTAGAGACAATAGGTGATTGTGGTGGGTCTTGAAAATGAGCAGCCCCTCCAAGGCTTCTGTGCTAAGTGAGATTATCACAGAGTTGTCAGGCAGAAGGGCAAGCAAAGGGGAAGCTGCGTACTTCTCTGGTAAGGGAGGCTCAGAGTGTTGTGGAGGTTCAAGATTGTGAGTTTCGGGGCCAGCCTGGTGGTGTAGCAGTTAAGTTCGCGCAGTCTGCTTCAGCAGCCTAGGATTTGCGGGTGCAGATCCTGGGTGCAGACCCAGGCGTGGACCTACCCATTGTTTGTCAAGCCATGATGTGATGGCCTCCCATATAAAGTAGAGGAAGATGGGCATGGATGTTAGCCCAGGGCCAATCTTCCTCAGCAAAATGAGGAGGATTGGCAACAGATGTTAGCTCAGGGCTGATCTTCCTCACACACACACACAAAAAACATTGTGAGATTCATCTGGGTCCAACTAGATGTTCCCGTTTCAAGTTTTCTCTGTCATTCTTGCCTGATCAATACCCTTAGTTTCACATGAACAATTATGTAAGACTGAATGTAACTATGGTCAAACAATTAAATTTTGTGTTTGATATTCAGCAGTGTCTTCTCCCTGTGACCACAGATTGTGAGTTTTTGAGAGCTGTCATGGAATCTCTGTCATCCCAGACTTTGACTTGAGATCTAAGATAGCAGATCTGAGCTTGCCATTTTCTGGGCAACTACATTCCGAAGAATCCATCCCTCATCACAGTCACTATAATCATTATTGTTGTAATTGGTAAGTGTAGAATTCGCTTGTCTTCCCAAAGTAAGTGCTTCAGTTGACAGCAACCATAGGTACACCTTGACCATTTTGACTCTGTGAGTGTCCTTCCCATTGGCAAGGAGCTCAGGTCTTTATTGAAGTTTATAGACTTGACTAAACTGTCCCTAAATTTCATCATTACTCCTTTGTCTCTAGGGATCACTGTTCTTTTCAATTCTGTATAATTTTACATGAAATGAGGAGATAGAAATCATACTTTGATTTAAACAGGAGAAGTGTAATATGAAGGTGTAAAGAGAATTATTTTTTTTTTTTCTATTTTGTGAGGAAGATCAGCCCTGAGCTAACATCTGTGATAATCCTCCTCTTTTTGCTGAGGAAGACCGTCTCTGAGCTAACATCTATTGCCAATCCTCCTCCTTTTTTTCCCCAAAGCCCCAGTAGATAGTTGTATGTTGTAGTTGCACATCCTTCTAGTTGCTGTATGTGGGATGCGGCCTCAGCATGGCTGGAGAAGCGGTGCGTGGGTGCGCGCCAGGATCCGAACCCGGGCCGCCAGTAGCAGAGCGCGCGCACTTAACTGCTAAGCCATGGGGCCGGCCCTAAAGAGAATTCTAATTGATATTCTAGATCTGATGGAGAGTACCAAAGGAGGGCCAAACTTGTAGGGCAGCCCTCTCCCAAAGACTTGACTTCAGACCTTGTTGGATAAGGTGTCATGGCAGTCCATTGGGTGGTGAAGAAGTTCACTAGGTTGCCAGGGCATGAGCTAGTCAACAGTTGTTGGACAATCAGGAAGCAACCCTCTGGAATGCAGACAATCCATGACTGGTTGGTAGATGTAGAGTGAATAGGGGTGGCAGTACATGTACAAGACCAAGAGCAGTAAGTATCCATATAAGGAGGCCATGGGAATCAACTAAGTGGTGTGCAGATATCCTTAGGCTGGTGGATGAGAGCTCGCAATGACAGTGTTCCTCCCACTCTTATATTTCTAAGGTACTTAAATACATTTCTGAAAACTGAGATGTATGTTGTGTTATGAACGGCTATTTAGTTATAATCTAGGTACACTCGAAGAGTGGTGTGAAGGATCTTGATTATCTGTCAGTCACCAATCACTGGGTGCCTTCAGTGAGACAAGCTCTATGCCACTCCCTGTAATGCAAGCACTGGCATCCAAAGCAGACATAATGCTACTATGATATGTAAAAAGAAAAAGGAAAAAAAAAAACACCTTTCTAAAAGAAAGCTGTTCTTAATGTCAGACAACATTGTTAAAAAGCATTACTGTAGGTACAGAGGTCACTATGATAAAAGATTCTATTTCTCCAGAAATATAAAAATTCTAATGTGTATCCACTCATTAATATTGTTGCAAATATATTAAGCATTGCTTTACAGAAGTAGAATAAATAGACAAGTGCCCAATTCTAGTGGAAGATTTTAATATTTCACTCATATTGTTTCACTAAACAATAGAGGAAAGTCAATTAGGATATACATTTTAATGTGATGTGTAAACCATCCAATATACTTACATAGAATATTGTATCTAAAACTGATTGAACTCAGAAAGTGGTTGTCTGGGATCAATGAGTAAGGAATGGACTGAAAGAGGCAAGAAAGTCTCTAAGGAGATAAATATGTTCTGTATTTTGTTTAGACTGCTTATTATATGAGTATATGAAATTGTCAAATCTCATCTACTATATACTTAAGATCTCTGAATTTGATTGTACATTAATGATATATCTCAATTACAAAATAAACAGAAAAGTAAAACATTCTATGCAGACCCCACCTGACTAAACACATTCATGGGCCTGTTCAGCCCAAGGACCCTCTGAGATGCATGGTAGTAAGTACAGTTATACTGTGAGTCTAGATGCAGTTTTTGTGACCATATATGTTTCCGGGGTTTAGTCATCTGAACTGTAGAATAAGGACTGTGGGGTTGTGAGGGTGACAGGTTCATAAGTAATGAACTGTGGAACTTTTAGTGGTCTTCATTGTTAAAATACCATTTTGTAGATGAGAACTACAGTTGTCATTTGATGGCAGTGGTGTGGATTTTCTTCAGTGTGCAGGAATTTCAACCTAGAGTGGAATGATTTTTAGGCAGGCAAATGTGTGAATTATGGTCATTTTTGGGTCCTCATGCCTACTTTCTTTCTTTCTAGGTCTCCTTTTTAAAGACCCTTTATGCCTTCCTGATGAAAAGATAGAGGCAGAAAGGATGGCAGCTGACTGTTGGACAGATTTTTCTCAGGTAAGAAGAAAGTGTATTCTACAAAATGACATACCACATCCATGAGACAGACAGATTTACTTCTAAGATAGTTCTGTCATTAGAGCTTCTTAAAGAAGTAAAGCCACTCAAGGATGGGGTTCGTGTTGAATTTCCTCACAAAGTGGAGCCTCATGTTAGGGGTGGATTACCTTAAATCTGGGTATTTCAGTTATTACTACCTAATACTGACTCTGATGATGGTGTGGTTGCATAATTTTAATGCTGCTAGGTGTGCTTACAGATGGTAAGGAAGATGAGAGCATGCATTTCTGACAAGAACTTGTTTATTCATCAGCATTTACAAATGTCTGTGGTTTTTTCAGGAGTGTCCTGCAAGAGGGAAATAGGATGAGAAGAGCTTTTAGTCTAGTTGTGGTGAGATAAGTTCATGTGTTACAGGTTCCTTTAAAGCCATAACTGGAGCATATGAACTGTGAGTGTACATAGAAGAGTACCTAGGACCATTGCACCATGGGGGAGATGAGGAGTGACCTTGAAACCCTCCATTGCCATCTGGTCTCCCATCTTCATTCCACAGTGAGCATTGGTGGAGATGTTACTTTACTGAAGCCAACTTGTATGTGATGGTTTAGGATTCCATCATCTTTGACGATGTGGCTGTGGACTTCACCCTGGAGGAGTGGACTTCACTGGACCTAACTCAGAGAAACGTATACAGAGATGTGATGCTAGAGAACTAAAAGAACCTGACCACAGTAGGTAAGGCTGCCATTGTTGCTATAGCATCTTATGGAATTGGTAAATATTATGTACTTAACATGGTCTGGGATGACTGATGTCAAATCTGAACATAATGGGAAATAATAGGCACATAGTCTGTGCACTAATGAGTTTTAATTCAGTGTGGTTGCTATAAAAATGTGGTTCTAACAGCATCACCATCACTCTGTTAGCAATGTGCATTCTCAGACTGCACTTTGACATACTTAATGAAACTCTGGCACTGGGACCCCGTGATCTGTGTTTTAAGAAACAGTGGACATGATTCTGATGGATAGCAGAGTCTGACAACCACTGATGTAGTGGTTGCTCCATGAGAATGAAAATCTCTTTTTGCACTTTATTTCATTTTTCAATGAAAGTCTTAATGCTTTGTAAATGTGTATGTATACATCTGAATGTGGTTGTGGAGGCAGGAGATAAACAGTCTCTTTGGGGCACGGAAGGGGGATGTTTGCATTTTTATCTCATTTGAAATTAACTGCATTCATGAGACATATAGGACCTGACTCGTGAAAGTGTTTGTCATTTTTTACGAGAGGCTTGTTCATTAATATGTCTCTCCTCATGGACAGGGTATCAATTTTGTTCCAACGCAATCTGATCTCTTGGTTGGAACAAGAGGAAGAGTTAAGGACAGTGGAGAGAAGAGTCTTCCAAGGTGAGTGATTGTGAAGAACTTCTCTGGTCAATGAAAATTTCACTATGGTTGGAATTATAATGAGGAAACTTGAACATGTGCTTTCTCTAGAAGGCTGAGGACATTGGTCTCAGATGCTTTGGGATGTCTTCAACTTCAAATTCTTACTGTACATTTACTCAGAATTTCCTATGATCTCACAAAATGACCTGGCTTTTTTTTTAAGTTTATTATGTTGATGTATGCTCTTAGTCCAGAGCTTGCTTAGTTTTGCTTCCTGATAATATACTCTTTTCTCATCATGTTTAATTTTTAGAGAATTGCTTTTTCATCAACTACTCAATTTTGCCTCCACATCCTTATCATTGTCAAATTGTTGACCTAGTGAAGTCACTCTAATCTAGCATGCTTTTTCTCTTTGACCATGTTTAATTTGTAAATAATACAAATGAGCCTTCTTGTTTTTAATTCCTTTAACCTACCATTTCTTTTTGCAAATTTTACATGTGTTATTCTCTTTTACTTTAGAATCGGAAATGCATCTTAAAACCAAAGACTCAGCAGTTCCTCCACAGGATATTTTAGGGGAAAAAACTTCCAATAGGATAGAAACGGTAAGATCAGTAAGGTTGAACAGAGATATTTCTTATTTCCCATATTCAGAAAATATTGGAATTTCATTTGATAGAAGATCAGCACAAGTGATAAATGTTTGAGATAAGTGGCCTTCACCAAAGAGAGAGCAATTTCTCTGGTGAGATATTGTGACTATGATGAATTTGGGGAAAATCTAACTTGAAAGTTATTGGTTCACAATTCTCACAAGTACTCATTCCCACGTACATAACCTAGGCATTGAGTTTTTTTTAACAATCCCATGAAACTCTTTTAAGAATTTTTTAAAATCAGAGTAGATCACACATCATTCTGGCAGAAGGATTCCATCATTCAACTTGAAAGAAATCAACAGGGTGGGAAGTTGTATGAATGTAATGGAAATCATAAAAATGGAATCAGCGTTGTAATGTGGTTTCTATTTTGAGATGTGTGAGATCGATTAATGTTTCTGAGAAATTGTTTAATCCTCATTCATCAACAGGAAAGAAACCACAGTGGGTGGGAACTCTGTGAGTGTAAGGAATGTGGTAAAGACTTCAGTGAACAATTATGCCTTAAGAAGCACAGGAGAATTCACTATGGAGGAAACACTTATGAGGATAATCAGTGTGGGAAAAGCTTCCTTATTCTGCACAAGAAATCCTCTACTAGAGAGAAAATTTCTGTGTTTAATCAATGGAGAAAAGCCATCAACCTGACTCCAAATATTGTGTCAGGGGAAACTAGCATGCATAAGAAAGCCTTTGAATGCAGTGACAGTGGGAAAGCCTTTGTTAATCAGTCTTACTTTCAGGCACAAATGAGAAGTCACAGTAGAGAAAAACTATGAAGGGAAGGAATGTGGGACAGCTTTTATTCACCCTACAAGGCTTGGTGTACATGTACAAACTCACTGCTACAAAATATTACAAATGTAAGGAATGTGGAAAAATTTTTTGGTATTCTGCACGCTTCAAAGTTTTCATGGGAATCCACACTGGAGGGAAACACTGTAAATGTAAGGAGAGTGGGAAAGCCTCCATGAGTTCTTCTTACCTTGCTAAAGATAGAAAATCTCAGACAGGAGAGAGGCCCTTTGTATGTAACAAATGCAGAAAGTCTTTTAGACATTCCTCGTCCCTTAATATTCACATTGGAATTCATGCTGGAATAAAACCCTATGAATGTAAGAAATGTGGGAAAGCCTACACTGCATTCTCAAGCCTTACTAATCATATAAAAACTGATAATGGAGAGAATCCTTTTCAGTGTAATACGTGTGGGAAAACATTTACCAGTTCTTGCTTGATCATTCACATGTGTACTGACACTGGAGAGAAACCCTATGAGTTTAAGAAATGTGGGAAATCCTTCATTTCTTCATCAATTCTGAGTGAACATGTACGAATTCATACTGGAGAGAAACCCTATGAATGCAACGACTGTGGGAAAGGCTTCATTAGGAGTTCAGGCTTAACTAGACATAAACAAATTCACAGTGGAGAGAAAACTTATGAATGCAATGAATGTGGGAAAGACTTCATTTGGCATTCAGGCTTAACTAGACATCAACAAATTCACACTGGAGAGAGAACTTATGAATACAACAAATGTACAAAATCCTTCTTTAGGAATTCAGGCTTAACTAAACATAAATGAATTCACACTGCAGAGAAACCCTAGAAATGCAGGAAATATGGGAAAGGCTTCATTTGGCATTCAGACTTAATTACATATAAAAGAATTCACACTGGAGAGAAACCCTATGTATGCAATGAATGTGGGAAAGCTTTCAGTTGGCATTCAGGCTGAACTAGACATAAACAAATTCACACTGGAGAGAAATGCTGGGAATGTATGGAATGTGGGATAGCATTCAGTGTTTCCTCAAGCCTAACGGCACATGCAAGTATTCACACTGGATAGAAACCCCATAAAGGTAAGCAGTGCAGGAAGTCCTATAGTTTTTTGACATGCCTAAGGAAACATGTACGTATTCATACTAGAGAGAAAACTTTGAATGTGAAGTGGAAAATTCTTTACTACTTTCTCATGTCTAAGTAGACATTCGAGAATTCACAGTGGAGAGCAGCCATTTGAGTGCAAGGTACGTGGAAAAGCATGTTGGTATTCGTCAACATTTTGTATCCATATGCAAACTCACACTGAAGAGAAACTTACGAATGTGAGCAGTGTGGGAAAGCCTTCACTATTTCCTCAGGACTTATTCAACATATGAGAACTCACACTGGAGAGAAACCCTGTCATTGTAAGGAATGCAGGAAAGACTTCACTTGCTCCTCAGTCCTTAGTAAACATGTCTGAACTGACAATAGAGAGAAGCCCTATGAATGTGAGGAATATGGAAAAGCCTACAAGTGTCCATGTTTGTTTCAAATACATAAAAGAACTCACACTAATAGATGCCTCAGGAATTTAAGCAATGTGGAAAGCAGTCAGAATCTACTACAACCCAGCATGTAAGAATTCACAGTGAAGCATTTCAATGTAAGAAATATGTATAGCTCCAGCTTATAGGGTAGTTCTGTAGATCTGTTTTGCACATGTGCTATTCTACCCTAACCATTGTTAAGAATCATATGGCTTTCACTCCTCTAATAGCAATTTTAAGCCAGTGTAGTTTCTACAACTTCCACGTTGCAGCCTAGCCAAAAGTGGGACTACCAGATTTAGATTTAGCTGGATTGTCTTGTTATTGACCTGGTCTAAAATTGTGAAGATAGTGACCACTTGAATCAGTTCCCTACTCACAGAGTCCATGTACAATGCCACATGCCAGGCAAGGTGGGGAACTGGATGTCTCTGTAACTTCTCTAAAAATTCTTTCTTCTCTCTCACACCTGATCCTTTTGGATAAAGCATCAGAGTGCAAGCAACGGAAGATTTTAGAAAAGGTGAGATTTTGCCTACTCTTGGACACACCCTGATTTCATATTGCTGTGGGAGAATAACCACCTTAGCACCTTGGTAGGACGTTTAATCTTAGGCTGTGCAGGAAGAAGGGGAGAACAATGAACGTTCTCTTTCACTCCTGTATCCAGCACCATGGCCTGGCATAACAATCATGTCATCTTTGCAGCTCAGGCAACAGCTGCTGCTGGTGGTATGACCTGCTTTCATGTTTGTTATTCCATCTATGTGCTGTGAAAACAGACTCATGCAGATATGCCTGGTCCTGACAATCTGTGCTTGATACCATCATTGGAAGGTCCCAAATGTGAACTTTCAGTGCGGACACACAAGCACCACCTCATTATAGTCTCAGTGGTACAAATTCATAGTGTTCTGATGCTTGAGCAGCCTTGGGTTACATCATGTATGGCCACCAAGGCTGCTGCTGCATGGTGACCCTTTCTTTAAGCTTAATCAAAGCATTGTAGTGGTAGTCCAAATCAAGCTTAACAAGTCCTGAACAGGAAATACCTGTGCACCTTTTCTCTTGCTCCCACTCTTTTTGAATATGTGAAGACTGCAAGATCCTGACCACTCTTCCCCTGGGCCATTTCTTACAAGTGTGTTTGCAGTGAGGAACCATAAGAAATGAGGTTATCTCGCCAACTGAGATGAAGAGCAGGCTTGCTCACTACTTGAAATAAACCATCTTCCACAATCTCAGTGTTCCTCTTCTGTAACACAACCCAGTGTGCAGACATCCATCGGGGCCTTTTGTGTCACCTCTGAGACTTGGGGACTAAAGTCACTAGTACAAAATTTGTCATGCTCATGCTGCTGACTTTTCCATGAATATAGTAAATATTTTGTCTCTGACTTCAGTATCTTGCGTCATCTGCCAACATTCACGAAATAGGGACATGAAAATTGAATACCTTGGAAGCAGGAAATAAACTACAGGTTCACCAGTTTTGGTGATGAAAATGGCATGTTGATAGACCCATGCCTTTCTGGAAGAGGAGGAATGAGGGTGGCCTGGCTGGGTGGGAAGACCTAATAGTATGTACAATACAGTCATGAAATCTCTTCCCCCAGAGGTTTCCTCAAGATATTTGTGACAGGAGGGGAATTAGGATCCTCACTGTCCTACTTGTTAATGCGGCTCATCAGTAAGTATGTCAGTAGTTATATCAGCATGGTTTTCCTTAATTTCTCAATCTTACTTTAGCCTTAATTTTTAAACGCCTCCTTTTATACATAATGCAGAGTTTTGAAATGTCTAAGTGTTTGAAATACAGTCCTTAAAATCTTTTTTCTTTAAACTTGGAACATTAGTCTGTAATGTGATTACTAATAAATTTGGATTTATGTCTAGCATCTAATTTTTTTCAGAATGTAGCTCATTTTTGTACCCTCTCTGCTCTTATTTTTCTTCATATAAATGATTTTACTGTTGATGATTGAAATTTATATAATCCACTAATTTTATTTTAGTTGCTAACCTAAAATCCTTTAACATCTTTCATTTAACTCTGAATTAACACCTTTTCTCTCCTACGAAGTGTACTGGGACTTATAATTGCACTAATGGCCATTATTCAAGTTCAGAGCAGCACAGTGGCAGACAGACCTAGAAATAATTCCATAGTCAGAGGGGCCTCTAAACAGGTCCAGGTGCAAGATGGACTGGTCCCCCTGAGAGGTGTGAGAGCTTCCCCTTCTTGTGAGAGGATATGTGTGACAGGGATGTGTATTCCACTGTGGAGAAAGGCTGGGTATCATCAAAGACTGAACTGAAAGCACTATCTTATGATAAAAATTGGCCACTTCCTTAAGAGGACACAGGATTGGAGATTGCATGATTGCCCATGTGTGGACAAAACTTAGTAGTGATGACTGGGACAGGTGTGCTTAATCTTCAGCTTTGCCTCGAACATTCAGGCTTCACATTAGCCATTTCTACCCCAGAAGTCTTTTCTCCTGATGGTCTCCCTCAGCCTCCAGTTATCTATTGGGTTTTCCACTGTTGTTGTTTCCTGGTCTTTTGGGGACCACTGCAGTCACTGCAGCTCTGGCCTTTTCTTCACTCATAGTCCAGACTTGCCCTCATCACAACTTTTCTCCCTGTGACTCCTCTGCCACTTTTCACGTAAAGGTTGGCCTGTAGACCCCTGGGGAGAGGGACATTACAAAAGGAATTACTGTCTCTGAGCAGTGTGTCTTTCCACAGGTTATAAGTGCAGAAAGTCATCCCTTTAGTATAAGAGCCTTGAGATAAGGCCAGATGTTCTTCATTAGAAGTGAGGAGTAGAGCAGAGTCAGCTTGCATTTGTATTGAATTAGAGAAGGAAAGAAGATATTTCATTTCACTCTTTGAGCTTCTGAACCAGTTAACTTTTGATCCATTGGAACATACCTCCTTTCACCATTACCCCTTAAGCGAAAATGGAATTGCTTTTATTCCATGAAAATGGAATCAGTTTCATCATTCTTTCCTCATGGTGATGGGAGAGGTTGGGGCTTTACTTCTGCCTCAATATAGCACATCTTGTCTCTAGAGCAAAGCCCAGAGTTTGTCAAGAAACGTGTTTCGATGCCCAGTCCCTTCACCAGTGTTGGGCTGTGTTCATCCCATGGTGACTCGGCGTTTTGGGTCCTTGGGCTACTCTGGAGAGCCATGTGGCAGTGCCTAGAGCATGCAGATTGGAGGTGAAATCTCTGCAATGGTGGCCCCTGGAAGTATTGGGTTACCCTCAGCGAGGCAGAGAGGACACTTTGTTGTGAGGGCTTCTTGAAGCACTTCTCAGTGGATGATTTGTATCAAAGCCCACCTTCCCTCAGCAACTACTGGCCTTCAGTGATGTCTATATGTAACTCTCCCTGTGTGAGCCACCTGCCAGAGCCTGCCTGGTAAATAACAGGCCATCCTGTTTTTCAGTGGCTGTGGCAGCTGTACTCGTGATGCTGTTAACCTCCCTGTGCAGGGAAGCTACAGGAGTGACACAACATGTGGGCATTTAAATGTACTGTTTTGTGTTAGGTCACTGTGAAATGCTAGCAGAGCAGTTTGGTTTTTCATTCTCGTTTTTTAACACACTATGTTCCTCTGTTCAGGATCTTAATTTAGTAGTAATTTAAAAATTGACCTTTTTAAAAGATGGCTATTTATTTGCAAGTTGATTTATAATGTGTTTTGATTAAATACTTCAGATGTATAAATTTAATATTACTAACAAAATCTCAAGCACTTTAACGT
Source organism: Diceros bicornis minor (assembly GCF_020826845.1). Lineage (NCBI taxonomy): Eukaryota > Metazoa > Chordata > Mammalia > Perissodactyla > Rhinocerotidae > Diceros > Diceros bicornis. Next base: position 9,969,177 of record NC_080769.1, read on the forward strand.
CCTTCTGTCTATGGGTGGGTATTTTATTGAACTTGGTTTCTATGAGAGGCACTGCCAGAGAAGCTGGTTTTGAATTTCTTTTTCCCCAGATTTGTGATTTTGGAAGGCTCCATTGAACACTAATAATAATCCTCCATTCACAATGTATTATTGTGATAAATTACATATCACATAAAATCTACTCATTTAATCTTTTTAAGTGTGCAGCTCAGTGGCATTAAATACACTCACATTGTTGTCCAGCCATCAGCATCATCAATCTCTAGAACTTTTTCATTATCCCAAATTGATAGTTGGTACTCACTAAACAATAACTCGCCATAGCCTTTGTCTCTAGTCCCTGGAAACCACCATTCTACTTTCTGTCTCTGTATCTATGAAGAAGAAGACTCTAGTTACCTTGTAAAAGTGGAATCATACCCTATTTGGCTTTTGTGTCTGGCTGATTTCACATCACAGAATGTCTTCAAAGTTCATCCATGTTGTAGGATGTGACAGAATTGTATTTTTTAAGAACAAAATATTTCCTTGTATGTATATGCATTTTGTGTATCCATTCATCCATTGATGGACACTTGGGTGGCTTCCACATTTTGACTACTGTGAATAATGCAGCTATGAATATGGGTGTGCATGTGTCTTTTTGAATTTCCTGCATTTGATTCTTTTGGGTGAAACGGGAAACTGCTAGATATTATGGTAATTCTATGTTTACCTCATTCACTTTTAAATTTTACTTTATCTGAACAGGTGTGTTTCATACAGATTTTGGGAAAATGTACCAACTGGTGAGATTTTGATACATAGAAAGTCCCTAGTTTGGGTATCAAGATGTAGCAGTAGCACCTGTAGCACCAGAGCACTGTATGCTTTTGTTTTCCTTTGCCTCTAGATGGATATTTAATTATGCCCCATGGAGGAATCTGTATTACATCAAGCAACCTAAGGTCCAGTTATTTTGCTATATGTAGGTATCCATTAACAATCTTGAGAAGGATCTCCATTGTCTATTAGTCAAGAATCACTGGGTGCCAGTGATCAAGGCTCCATGTCACATACTAGAGGAACATTGGTAATTGGAAGACGCCTAATGCTGCCCATGACATGCATAATTTTCCTAAAAAAACAGATCGTATTGTCAGATAACATTGACTCTAAGTCAAAAAGTATTTCTGGAGATAGAGTTAATTCAGATAAAAGACTCAGATTCCGCAAAATACGAAAAGTTGAAATGTGAATCCATCTAATAAATATTGTTACAAAATATGCAAAGCAATGCTTGACAGAAATACAAAGAGAAATAGACTCAAAGTTCACAATACCAGTGGGAGATTTAAACATCTTTCTCCCATATTGTTTCTCTAAACAATAGAGAAAAATCGGTTAAAACATAGACTTGAAAATGAGGAGCAAACTGCCTAATGTGTGTATACAGAATAATCTAGTACCTGTTCAAATCAGAAATTGCTTGTCTGTGGAAGAGGTAGAGGGAATGGACTAGAAGGGGCAAGAGGGCTTTTGAGGAAGATGAATATGTTCTGTGTCTTGTTTAGGCTGGTGACTGCTCAAATATGTGCAGTTTTCAAGTTATTTATTGAATACTTAAGATATGTGTATTTCATTGTATGTTAATTGTATCACAATAAAAGGAAATTATGCAGTTGCTACAAATCTAAACATATTTGTTGACCCCATCAGCACAAAGTCCCTCAGGTGGAGATCTGAGGGATTAAATAAAATCTCAACTAGGAAATAGATAGCTGTTTTTTTCCTGTGATCATATGTGACTTCAGGGTAACAAAGACACTGGTAAACAAAAGACACATAATTCTGCCCATGACATGCATAAACTCTCCAAAAGAAAGCAGAGCATAACATTAGACAATGTAGACTTTATAGGATTTTCAGCCTCTCAGTTGTGGGGTCACTGTGAGGCTGAATTTGGTTGATGGATAATGAACTGTGAAAGTTGCCATGTTTGTCGTTAAAATCTCATCAGGTAGATTACCCTTTAGGCTGCTCTTCTGTTTTTGAATTACTAAAGAGTGCAATTTATTTTAAAGAAAAATAATTGACTTTAAAAAATCACGTAAGATTACACCTATCTCAAGACAAAAATGTTATAATTACGATTTTTACTATTTTCATTTCAAGCATACAGTCCTGCCCTGTTAATTTGTTTCAAACTGAATGACAGAACCTTTCTGCCAGAATGTTGTGCCATCTACTCTGATTTTAAAATGATGCCTGTAGTGTTTCATAAAAGGGTGTTTTTTTTGGTGTGTGAGGGAGATCAGCCCTGAGCTAACATCCATGCCAATCCTCCTCTTTTTGCTGAGGAAGACTGGCCCTGAGCTAACATCCGTGCCCATCTTCCTCCACTTTATGTGGGACAGTGCCACAGCGTGGCCTGACAAGCGGTGCATTGGTGTGTGCCCGGGATCCGAACCCAGGCCACCAGTAGTGGATTGCGCACACTTAACTGCTAAGCCACGGGGCTGGCCCCTCATAAAAGGGTTTTTAAAACTCAACATCTTTAAATACGTTTGATTGTACACTTATGAGAACCCTGAAGCACCAATGTTCAAGCTAGATTTGGGGTAGTCATCAGTTTCAGAGCATCTCCCTAGACACATCACCCTCTTGTATGCCCCTTGTTTCATATATCTTCCATTTGTGCTGATTTTCTATGTAATCTAATTCCCAATCTTTTCTGTATGTGGAAAATAAATATCACTTATCTATCTTGCCATTTGTGTCCTAGTGGAGGGCTCTACTCCCTCAAAAAAATCCCACTCAAGTGCTGATTGTTTAGTTTTACATCCCATTTCTCATTCCATGGTAAAACAGATAAATTTGAGAGTTCAGAAAGAAATGTTAGGTTAAAGAAGTTAAAAATGATCAGGCTCATTTGTATTACTTTTCAAATTAAGTATAGTAAAAGAATAAGGATAGATTTGAAGAGTGTGGTTATGTTAAAAATGTAGCAATAGTAAAGGCATGGGGTAAAATTTTAAGTAGTTTACTACAGATGATTCTATAAAAATTAAAAATGATGGTGTAAAGAAAGAGGAAATATTAGGGAAGTAGGTATGAAATATCTGGACAATTAGCTGACATCAATACAATATATTTAAAGGAAAAAAAAGGACATTTTGTGCTCATTGGAAAGTTTGAGTAAACATAAAACAAGAGTAAGGGAAGCTGAAGATATCCCCACATGTCAGAAAACAACAGCCTCAGCCTTCTGAGAAAAGAGTGCATGTTAAAAACTCTCCCCATTATACTTCTAAACATACTAAACTTCTCACTGACCATGGCTGTATTTTGCAAACACTCACCAAGGAGAACACCTGACTCTACTCTCCTCAATTCTCGTTCCAACAAAGAGATCAGACTCAGTTTGAGCAGTTCATGCTGTGTCCACAGTGAAAAATACAATAGAAGAGGCTCACACAAGAGATGACAAATCTTCCCACAAATTGGGAACTACCTTCCAATGAAACAAAATTATTTCAAAAGGGCTACAAAGGCAAACATGGGCCGGCCCCATTGCTTAGCGGTTAAGTGTGCGTGCTCCACTACTGGCGGCCTGGGTTCGGATCCCGGGCACACACCGACGCACCGCTTCTCCAGCCGTGCTGAGGCCGCGTCCCACATACAGCAACTAGAAGGATGTGCAACTATGACATACAACTATCTACTGGGGCTTTGAGGAAAAAAAAAGGAGGAGGATTGGCAATAGATGTTAGCTCAGAGCCGGTGTTCCTCAGCAAAAAGAGGAGGATTATCACAGATGTTAGCTCAGGGCTGATCTTCCTCACACACACAAAATAATAATAATTAAAAAAAGGCAAACATCCCCCTCTTCTGGGCCCCCCAAAATTGATTATCTTTGACACTTGACACCCACATTCAGCCTTATGTATGCATTTACAAAACCCTAAAGCTTTGATTCAAAGACAAAGGAAATGCAACAAATACATCTTTGTTCTGATGGGGAAACCACTAGAGCAGTGGTTCTTAAACTTCCGAGTGCATCATCTGGAGGGCTTCATAAAACAGAATACAGGGCAACAGCCACAGCTTTCTCATTCACTGTGTCAAAGGTGGAGTCTAAAAATGTACATTTCTAACGGAGTGATGGTGATGCTGTTGGTCCTGCAGCCACATTTTGAGAACAACGGTAGATTCAACCTCATGAGTGCAGGGAGCGTGAGTCTGTTCTTTTTCATTGTATTCAGACTTGAATCACCAATTCTGGAACACAGTAAGTACATAATATATATCTGATCCATAATAGGGTACAAGGAATGATGCCAGATTTACCTACTGTGACCAGGTTCTGGAAGTTCTCCAGTATCACATCTCTCTGTACAGGTTTCTCTGAGTGAGGTCCAGTAAAGTCCACTCCTCCTGGGTGAAGTTGAGTCAGTAAGCAACAAAGTCCTCAAACATCAATGGGATTGTGTCAAATGGAGGGAACTGAAAGAAGCTACCCCAGATAAAGCTGAACTATCAAAAACTGATATATTGGTTGTAGTACATTGAGACAGAATCCAGGAGTACATAATAGTAATCAAAAGGTAGGAAAAAAGGTAAAAGGAGAAGAAACTGCTAGCTAAGAATGAATGCACTGGAAAATCACTATTTGGTAACACTCATATAATACCTGATCCAGGAAAATATCAAAAACGTCAGGAAACGAGATATTCCTATAGTGCCGACCCTAGGCCCTCTGCTCATTAATTACTCTTCCTAAACTATAGGAAATTGAATTCCAAGTGCTCCTACTAACAGGAGGAAGCTTACATCGTCCTTTTCTAAACACTCATATTTTGAAGTTCTTGGAGACTGACAGGGCTCTGGAGGTCAGGCGAGATCAGGTGGAGCTGAGTAGCCCGGCTTTCCCGTGGTAGTAGCTGTCGTATTTTCACGTATTCATTCACTCATGCGCTTAATGATATCCGGTACATGTCCTCCCTAATACCCTAACAACTCTTAAATTCCCACCTGACTATAATGGACTGAACAAATAACTGACGCCCACAACCGGAGCAAATTCACTCAGGGCTCACCCAAACTGCCGGCATCCCCAGGTCTGTGAAGGACTGAGATGCTTTTCCTTCTGGAAATGGGGCAAAAAAGTTTGCTTAGGAGGCATTTTGCACAGGGGAGCACAGTGGAAGAAAAGGCCCCGCGGACGCTCTCCGACCGCAGTTTCCGATCCACCTCCTCCCTGGGACAGACGTTCCTGGCGGCCCCTCGTCTCCTGCCGCCTCGGGGAGAGGTGTCGCCCCAGAGCAGAAAGCAGGCTGGGGATCGCAGACCCAAGGCGGGAGCGTGGAGGAGGTCCCGGGCGGGCACCCGCCAGAATAGATACCACGCAGGGAGGTAAGGAGCCTGGCCGGCAGGAAGAGGGCGGCGGCTCTGGCGCTGCCTGGTGTCCACGTGGAGTCCGGGTGGGCGCCCTTGCCCCGCCCGTGCTCCCGGTCCCGTGAGGTGCACCTGAAAGCCGAGATCTCCGGACCAGACAAAGGAGCAGCCAGGAGAAGCGAGCCTGCTAGGGGCGCACACTTCCGTTTCCCGTTGGGGAGAGCGAGGGGAAGGGCTCCGGGAACAGAGAGCGCGGAGGGGCGACTGGGGTAGGGAGCAAGTGGGAACCATGACCTTCCTAAGCCAGAAGAGAACTGGGAGCGTCCGCAGGTGGAAGTAAGTCGGAAAGGCGGGGACATGTCCGAGAGGCAGAGTGGAGCCAGGACAGAGGGCAGGACAAGGCAGGGGTTCCTGATGTAAAAGTGCTGAGAAGGCTTCCTCTTCTTTTCCCACTTTATGGATAAGGAAACAGGCACAGAGCGATCAGGTACGTGCCCATGTTCACCAAGCGAATTAATGAAAAGGGCCACTGGAACCAAATCTTAGGTCGCTTAACACCTTGCAGCGTCCTCCAGAGGATGCTTCTATATAAATATCAATCTAGGGGCAAAGGAGGGGAAACATAAAAGGAATTAAAAGTGCGCGGGTGTTATGACTTGGATTACTACATTTAGACAACCAAAGCCGGGGCTTTTTACATCTCAAAAAGTCCCTTTATGAGAAACACAAATACTGCATTGTTTCATTTCTATGAGATCCCTACAGTAACCAAGTTCATAGAGAGAAAAAGTAAAATGGTGGTTACCAGGGCCTGTAAGAAGGGAAATAGGGATATGGTGGTCATTGGATATATCGAGTTTCACTTTTGAAAGCTGAAAAAGTTCTGGAGATCTATTGCACAACAGTGTGCATATACTTAACACTACTGAACTGTACCAGTAAGACAGTTAAGATAACTCTTGAGTGTTCTTTCCCACAATTTAAAAGAAAAACACTCTGTGAATTTTCAAATATATCTAGGAAGAAAACACCTGCCAAGAAATGATAGGAGTAATAAGTGAATGGGATACACAGAATTACCATATGATCAAGCAATTTCACTTCTGGGCATGTATACCCAATAGAATTGAAAGCAGCGACTTGAATACATATTTGTACACCTATGTTCACAGCAGCATTAGTCACAATCGCCAAAAAGTGGAAACAACCCGGGTGTACACTGACATATGAATGTGGTATATACGTACAATGGGGTATTATTCAGAAAGAGGTAGGAAATTCTGACACGTTGCAACATGGATGAACTTTCAAGACAGGCTGATGAGTGAAATAAACGAGACACAAAAAGACAAATACTCTGTGCTCGCCCTATATGAGGAACTTAAGAGTAGTGAGATTAAAGATTCCCAAGGACTGAGAGGAGGGGGAAAAAGAATTAGAGGTTAATAAGTAAAGTCTACCTCAATGTAATGTACCAAAAATAAATGAAGGACTCATACAAAAACAAATTCCTAGATTAAACATTCTTTTGCACATAAATCAAATAGAGGCCCTCTGGAAGCAACATTCACCCAGTGCTCCTCAGAATAGGCAAGAATTGCCAGATCCGGGAGGACCAGAGGATGCAGGGACTGAGTCAACATCACTCCAACGATGGAAATTCTTTTCCTTCTGGAGACAAGTCACACAAGTTGTTTTGGAGGCTTCTGAAGAGGGAAGCTCAGTGGAAGATAAGATGCCACGCGCGCCCTTACAGCATTTCCCGATTAAAAGCTTTGCGGGGAACACAGCCCAAACTGGCTCTGGGACCTAGCGGTGCTGAGAGGCCCGCTGCCCCCGGGGAAGTGAGCGGCAAGCTCAAGGACTCTGTTAGCCGTCCCCTACACAGCCGGGACCAAACACGCCCGTTGACTCCTTCCTTCAACCTCCATATTCTCACCTTCCTGCAGGCCTCACCAAAGCAGGGCTAGGCCGGGCCGGACTACCACCAACATGCAAGTCTCCAAGACACTAGAAGCAGGCAGGAGAAAAGCCTGGATGAACAAGTCACACCACTTAAGCTCTCTGCCTGAGCTTGGAAGGGGGGGAGCTCTGAGGCTTAGGCTGTCAGCCAAGATGGACTACTTCAGACTGAGAAATTGTACTGAACTGCGTGGATGCGGATGGGCTGAGGTTGGCTTGGTCCGGGGTCTGGAGGCAGAAACATCCCAAGATACAGTTGAGTCTAGAATAGTGCTGTATGCTGGGCTACAGGTGGAGGGCGGGGCTCCCACCTGTACTCGAGGTACTCGAGGTACTGGAGGTGAGAATGTTCATCAAAAACGTTTCTACCTGCTTCAGCCCGCGTTCCCAGAACCTTTACAATGGTTCTCTTGTAATGACATGCCAGCCAATCCATGAAATAGTCTATTTCCTCCATTAAATCAATGCCTTCTTTAGATCTATTTCTCCTTTTTTATTTACATTGGACACCATGCTAAACTCTAATTATTGATTCCTTTGTGTTTTTAATGTAATGACATTTTCCATAAATCTTTTCAATTTTTTTTCAAATAAGTATTTATTCTAATTTTTAAAAACTTTTACCATATGGTCCAGGGCCTCCCATATTATGTTGTGAAATACCACCAATACCAGAAATTCTTCACTTAAGAATGGTTCGCAAGTTTCTCTGGTAACCATGTTTGCTGTGGGTTCCAGTGGGTGGCCACGGTGGAGTTAACACAGACCTTTTAAATCCTGATTTACTAACATTTTATCAAGAATTGTTTACAGATGTTATCAAATATATCTTATTCATCTATTGAGTTGATAGCTATTTTGCAAATATGCTTGACTTTTCTTGCACAGCACTTATTGAGGATGCTGTCACCAGGACTGCCAGCAGCAGAATGAGGCCAACATGCAGGAGTGACCTCAAACACTATCCACAAGGTCTTAGACTCAGGCAACTGTTCCAAATTCTGGTAGGACCAACAGATCTTTCAGACAATTAGGATTTCATCTAAGGCTAATCGATTTCCCATACACCACACACAAATGGGTAAGACTAATCTGCTGATCTTTGGTGTTGTTGCCAATAATTAAAGAGGCAACAGATGGACTAAATAACAATATCCACGCCCAATAGTTAACCACAACATGACATACTCCTCCACACATACAAACATGTAACACAAAGGTGCACAGAGAATTCTCCTTCAGGATTTATTGTTAAGCTTGATCTAGATTATCATACAGTGTTTTGATTAAGCCTCAAGAAAGTCTCATCAAGCAGATGCATGCCTGATGGCCATACTCGACATAACCCAAAGCTGTCTGAGCATCCAAACTATGTGAATTTGTATCACTGAAGCTGAAACAAGGCTGTGCTGGTCTGTCTGCACCCAAGGGTCACATTCAGGAACAGGCAGTGAGGATATCAAGCAGAGCAGATTATCAGGACCAGCTACATTCACATGAGTTTTTCTATTTTCACAGCCCATGGATAGAATGACAAACATAGAAGCAAGTCATATCACCAGTGACAGTTGTTTGACACAGATAAATGATATCACTGTTTTCCCAGGCTGTGGTGCTGGGACTGGTGTGAAAGAGACCATTCATTATTCTCAGCATCATCCTGTACGGCTTGAGGTTAAAGGTCCTCCCCAGGTGGCAGGGTTGTTGTTCATCCCCCAAAGTCATAAACTCAGGGTGTCTCACATTGGTAGGTATAATCTCACTTTTTCGCTACTCACCCCACACTTGACACTGATTTTTTATCTGAAAAGATCAGGTATGTGAAGGACAAGGTAATTTTTACAAAATTTACAGAGATGTATGTTACCCTGTGCCTTGGCTGGTGTGACTTACTGTAAATGAGTTCAGTGAGAACTCTCAGGCAGTCACTGACTTCACAAAGACCAAGTCAATCCAAGAAGAGAATCCAGGTGGTTAGAAGAGGATTAAGTATAAATCCTGTAGACCCACTTTTGATCAAGACTGGCCTATCAGCAGAAAGACATATCATCCGTAGGAATGTTCAGGGCCTAATCACAAATGCTTAGAATAGATCTATAGAACCACCAAGAATGCTATGCATCTCAGAAGACCCTAAGATTCACACTTAGGATAGCCTTTCCCATATTTTCTATATTCAGTTTCTCTTGACTGTGAATCACCCCATGTTTATTAAGGATGAGAAACAATCTAATGGAAAATGACAATGACTCTACATTTATGACATTCATAAAGTTTTTCTCCAAAGAGAGATCACAAGTGAACATTAGCAAAATAACAATTTTCCCACATATCTTACATCAGTTGGATTTCCTCTCCACTGTAAGATCTCTCATATAAGAAATATATATTTCAATGAGGAAACAGTGAAGGGCTTTCCATGTTTCTTAATAGTATGGCTCACTGTGAGTCATTACATGCTGGGTTGTGAGGAAATCCTGGCAGCTTTCCCTCATTCCTTACATTTGCAGAACATTTCTGCAGTGTGGCCTTTTCATGTCTTTGAGGTGAACTGGGACTACTGAGGGCTTGACAACATTCCATACATTGGTAGGATTTCTCTCCAGGTGAGTTCTTTCATGACGCCGGAAGGAATTGGGAAAACTGAAGGCTTTCCCACATTCCTTACATTTATAAGGTTTCTCTCCAGTGTGAGTACGCGCGTGAATGAAAATGTATGCAGAACTGCTAAATGCTTTCCCACATATATTACACTCAAAACACTTCTGTCCAGTATGAGTTCTAAAATGACTGTTAAGATCTGAGGAAAGAGCAAAGGCTTTTCCACATGTGGCACATTTAAAAGGTTTCTCTCTAGTGTGACTTTTTATATGTACAGTAAGGCCTGCAGAGTGAATGAAGGCTTTCCCACATTCCTTACATTCATAGGGTTTCTCTCCAGTGTGAGTTCGCATGTGACTGTTAAGGTGTGAAGATTGTTTAAAGCCTTTTCCACATTCTTTACATTCATAGGGTTTCTCTCCAGTGTGGGCTCGCATGTGAATGTTAAGTGGTCCAGAAGTTTTAAAGCCTTTTCCACATTCCTTACATACATAGGGTTTCTCTCCTGTATGAGTCCTAAAATGTCTCTTAAGATGTGAGGAAAGAGTAAAGGCTTTCCCACATGTGTCACATTTAAAAGGTTTCTCTCCAGTATGAGTTTTTATATGGTCAGTAAGGCCTGAGGATTGAGTAAAAGCTTTCCCACATTCCTTACATTCATAGGGTTTCTCTCCAGTGTGGGTTCGCATGTGAACTTTAAGGTACGAAGAATGTTTAAAGCCTTTTCCACATTCCTTACATTTGTAGGGTTCTATTCCAGCTTCAATTCTACTGTGAACATGAAGGTATGAAGAATTTCTAAAGCATTTTCCACATACCTCACATAGAAAGGGCTTCTCTCCAGCGTGAATTTTTATATGTTCAGTATATTCAAAAGACTTAATAAAGGCCTTCCCACATTCCTTACATTTAAAGGGTTTTCTTCCAGTGTGAACTTGGACATGTGTGTAAAGGTATGTGGACTGTTCAAAGGATTTTCTGCATTCCTTACATTCGTAATGACTGTTAGCAGTGTGAGTTTGTACATGCACACCAAGGCTTCCGGAGTGAATAAAACATCTCGAACACTCCTTCCATTCATAGAGTTTTTCTCCATTGTGACTTCTCATTGGTGCCTGAAGGTAAGACTGATTAACAAAGGCTTTCCCACTGTCACTGCATTCCAAGGATTTCTCTTGCATGCTAGTTTTCCAGTACACAATATCTGGAATCAGGCTGATCTTTTTTCCCCAATGATTAAACATGGAAAATTTCTCCCTAGTAGAGGTTTTCTTGTGTAGGGTAAGCAAGCTTTTTCCATATTGATTATCCTCATAAGTGTTCCCTCCATTTTGAGTACTCTTCTGGGTCTTAAGACATGAATGTTCACTGAAGACTTTCCCACAGTGCTCACAATCATAGAGTTCCCACCCATTGTGGATTCTCTCCTGTTGAAGAATGAAGAATGATGAGTCAAAGATTTCTCAGACTCACTATGTGATCCCACCCATCTGAAAACAGAAACATCATTACAATGATGATTACCATTTCCAGTACATTCATACACTTCCTACCCTGTTGATTTATTTCAAGTTGAATGATGGAATCCTTCTGCCACAATGACATGCCATCTATTCTTATCTTAAAAGATTCTCATACAGTTTCATGGGATTCTTTTAAAATGTCAATATCTAGTTACATAAGTTGAAATGAGTCCTTGTAGGGATTCTGAAGCAATAACTTTCAAGCTAAGTTTAGGATATCCCCCAATTGAACACAGTCAGAATATCTTTCCAAACATCGCTCTCTATTGAGCAAATGCCACTTATCTCAAATATTGATCAGTGTGCTCATGTTCTATCTAATGATGTCAGTCTTTGCTGAATGTGGAAAATAAGAAATATCTCTTTTTTAACTTACTGATCTTACCATTTCTAGCCTATTGGCTGTTTTTTCACCAAAAATATCCTGCTGAGTTGTTGAGTCTCTGGTTTTAAGTTGCAATTTGCATTCTAAAATAAAAAAGAGTAACAAATGTAGGAATTCACAGAAAGAAAGGAGTTAAAAACAATAAGGATCATTTGTATTATTTCCAAATTAAACATATTACAAAAAAAGGGCAAGAGAGATTTGAGAAGTTTGGCTATGTCAGAAACTTTGCAATGATAAAGATGTACAGTCAAAATTCAAGAGTTGATTAAAGTGATTCTATGAAAATTAAATATGATGGGGAAAAGAGACAGAATACTGTCAGGGAAAGAAAGTAGGAAAGTTCTAGACAAAGGGCATATGTCAAAATGATAAAGTTAAAAAGAAACAGAACAAGTCATTCTGTGACATAATAGGAAATTGTGAGGAAATGTAAAGTAAGAATGTGTAAGAAGTTGAAGATATTCCAAAGCTTCAGAGTCCAATGACCTCAGCCTTCTGAGAGAAAGCACATATTAAAGTTTCCTCATTATAATTCCAAATATACTGAAACTTTCATTGACCAGGAAAGTTCTTCAGAATCATTCACCTTGGAAGACTCCACTCTCCACTATGCTCAAATCTTCTTCTTCCAACTGAGAGATCAGATTGGGTTTGAACAACTGATACCCTGTTTATCGGGAAAAATGTATTAATAGAAAAGGCCCAGCAAAAGATGAGAAACTTTCCCACAAATCAGCTCCTATATTTCTAATGAATGTAGTAAAATTATTTCAAAAGAGATAAAGCAGCAAATATCCCCTCTTTCTGTGCATCAAAGAGATTAGTTATGTCTGGCTGCTGAAACTCCTGTTCAGATATATATATACACATTACAAAGCACTGAGACTTTTGTTGAAATAGAAAATAAAATAAGTGCAAAAGAGATGTTCATTCTTATGGAGAAACACTGCACCAGTCAAACTTCATTATCCACTGGAATCATGTCCAGTATTTTCATTAGAACAGAAACGTCTGATCCCAATCCATAAGTTGATTCACTATGTTAAAGGTAGAGTCTGAGAATGCACATTTCAAGAGAGTCATAGGGATGGTGTTAGTCTTAGAACCACATTTTTACAGAAACCACACTGGATTAAAACCCATTAGTGTAGATAGAGACTAGTGTCTCTTAGTCTCCATCGTGTTCAGACTTATCACCGATATTGGAAAATAGTAAATACATCACATATATATGTGCTATAAGACACTACAGGAATGATGGCAACCATACCTACTGTGGTCAGGTTCTTGTAGTTCTCCAACATCACATCTCTGTATAGACTTTTCTGAGTTGGGTCCAGTAAACTCCACTCCTCTTGGGTGAAGTTCACAGCCACATCAGCAAAGGTAACTGAGTCCTAAACCATCACACACAAGCTCGTTTCAGTAAACTAACATCTCCACCAGCGTTCACTGGGGAATGAAGAGGGAGACTCAATGGCAACAGAGGGTTTTGAGGTCTCTCATCATCTCCCCCAGGGTGGAATGCTCCTAGGTACTCTTCTCTCTGTCTACACTCACCCACAGTTGATATTCTCCAATTATGGCTTTAATGGAACCTCTAACACATGAACTTACCTCACAAGAACTAGACTAAAAGCTCTTCTCATCTTATTTCCCTCTTGTAGCATGGTTCTAAGCAAATTGGAGACACTTGGAAAAGCTGATGAATGAATAAATTCTTTGAGAAATGCACACATTCATCTTCATTACCATGTCAGAGCATGTAGCAAAATAGAAAATATGCAGTCACCATCGTAAAAGACAATATTAGAAGGTAATGAAATACTGAGATTATTCACAGGAACCAATATGAGAGGCTTCTCTTCACAAGAGAATTCAAGAGGGACTCAGTCCTTGAGTGGCTTTATTTCTTTCAGAAACTCAGGCAACAGGTCTACCTTAAGGAAATTTATGTAACTGGTGGATGTCATATGTCATTTTGTAGGATACACTTTCTAATTACCTGAGAAAAATTTGTCAGACAGTCAGTTACCATCTTTTCTGCCTCTGTCTTTTCCTCAGGAAGGCAGAAAGGGTCCTTAGAAAGAAGACCTAGGAGAAAAGAAAGAAGGCATGAGGACCCAGAGATGATCATAATTCCCATATTCACTGGCCTGGAAATCATTCTGCAACTGCTAATCACATATCATTGATTAACCTATAATGTAACCAGGCTATTATACAAAGGCTACAGGGACATGTTTTAACATGTTTCAGCAGGTTCTCAAATCTGACATGAAACTTTGCTGACAATGGAATGAATTATTTTTCAGGAACCAAAAAGGGACGAAGAGGCTGCCTGAGACCAAAACTCATTGTTAAGGCAGGAAAGAACATCGGGCCCTGCAGGCAGAACAGAAGATAAGTCTGGAGAATGGATTCTAGAAATAGCCTGACCCCCTCCCTATTCTTCCCTCCTCCTCATATAAGTGCCTCAAGATTTAGTGCTTGCTTAAGATGGTCTTTGGGACATGAGTCCACCATCTTCCGATTTTGCTAGCTAACTGAATAAATACCTTTCTCAACCATTGACTCATCTCACAATTGACTGGCATCAGGTTGTGGCGAGCAGAACAAGCCCTTACTCGGTTACAATTTTTGGCGACCACAAAGGGACTAGACTGCCAATGGCTAGTGGACTCTGGGGAAAATCTCAGGACACTCCCAGCAGCTGCTGGGATTTCAATTTCTCCCAGGGACTGTCCTTTGAGTTTCCTCGATTGCCGACTACCTTCAACACCTTCTTGGTGGACAAAGAAATGGACAAGCATCTGTGAGTTGACAAACTCATATCTAGAGTAGGGCAAAACACTTCGGAGTGCATTTCCAAGAACTTCCCTTCCTGTCAGGAGGCCCAAGCTGTCTTGGATCTATCTGTTCCTAGGCACTGTTTTTGTAGAGAGAATAGTTGTAGGACTACCTGGAATATCTGGTGGACTGGTCTCTGTTAACTAGTGTGTATGTGTATCTGTGTTGTGAGTATGGGTGCTGTGGTATCTGTGCCCAAGAAAAGTCCCCTGGGTCTAATACTGACCAGATGGACAGATTTTAGTTATGAACCAATGTCAAAGAAAAAGATGGTTTTTATTATAGTAATGCTTGGACTCAGTACTCTCTAGGTTCTGGGGAGAAATAGCCAACAAATGTGTCACTGAATCATTATACTATATTGCAATTGGAGCTCTTTTGCAAAAAGGTAGGAAAAGATGATGAAATCCTGTATGTACAAGCTTTCATGTCATTATATCAGGATGAAGAAAAGTAGGGAAGAGATTATTTAATGGTGCAAAGACCACCCAACCCCATGTTATACAAGCGACAAAAGGATGAAGAGAATTTGATTATTTTACAAACCCTAAATACCGTGGCAGCAGTCCTGGTGGCACGCTCTCTTCTGGAGTCACCAGCCACCCAGGGAGGAATGCCTGACATGGGACCAGGACTGGGAGAGGGGTTTCCCCTTCCTGGACCAGACAAGGGACACAATTTGGCCAAGGAGCAGCTGTCAGAGCAGGGCAATTTCCACTCCACCAATATCCCACAAGGGTAAATGCCCAGGGCTAACGGGCAGGATTCGTATGGATGCACAACTCCCTCACCTCTGACTTGTTTAATGGGAAGAAGAATAATCTGCCCTATAGGAAGGCTCCACAGAGAATGACTGAGTTATTTGTGCTACTCAGCACCCCTCCAGGGCAGATGTTCATATCTTGATGAATATATTCCTCACCAGAGATGAAAAAGAATGGTAATTGATAAAGCAAGGGAGGAAGCACACTGGCTCCATCTAGCAGATCCACTGGAACCCCAGAGGCAAATGCCGCTGTTCCTATTGCTGAGCTGGCCTGGGCTCCTAATGATGCCACAGGGAGACTCAGACTAGAACATTATAAGAGGCGCATTCTAACCAGATTAAAAGTGGGAGTCCCTAAACAGAAAAGTGTAAACCAGGTACAGAGACCCAACAAAAACCCGATGAAGATCCTCCTGAATTTCTAGAAAGGCTCTACCAAGCCTCTAGGTGATATATAGATAAAGAGCCAGAAGCCCCTGAAAAATCTTAGGATGGTAAATACGACCTTCATAGGACAGAGTGCCCCAGACATTAGAAAGAAGCTGCAGAAACTAGATGGGGCATTAGGTATGAATCCTTCTCAGTTGGTAGACACTGCCTTTAAGGTATACAACAACAAGGAACTTTAGACAAAGCAGGAAGATGCAAGGAGAAATACCACTTTTCTGGCAGCTGCTCTGGGCAGACAGAAACAAATCATACCAGAGGAAGCTCAAGCCAACTGAAGGGAGGTAAAAATAAATTTTCTTTCACGAAAAAATCAATGTGCCTATTGCAAGGTGGAGGCACATAGGAAAAAGGAATGCCCAAAGAAAGATAAAGGAAGTGTTGATGGGAAGAGAGGGGAAGCTACTCAGATGGTCAATAGAGAAGAATGCTCTGATGAGGACAGAAGGTGCCTGGGGATTCTTTTGGACATAAAATATTCGATCCGAATTTCCCCACAGGAGCTCAGGTACAACTGACAGTGGGGAATAAGTTGGTTCATTTTTTGGTGGATACTGGAGCCACATATTCAGTCCTAAATACCAAATTACACAAAAGACATTGAACTCAACTCCAGTCACAGGGGTCTCTGGCCATGTCCAAAATTGTGTGATCTTGCAGCCACTAGAAGGCCACATAGACCTAATTTTAAACACAGTTTCCTGTACATTGCAGAATGCCCTACCCCACTGTTGGCCGGAGACTTGCTTTGCAAACTGAATGCCCAAATAGCCTTTGCCTCAGGACAACTCAATATGCAAGTGCCTCCAGAACAGTCCCTGAGCTTGCAGATGGCTTTGCTGGGGGCCAAGGAACCAGAACCAGAACTGTTGCCACCTGAAATCTACAAGCAGCTAACGCCCAATGTATGGACAAACAGGACCCCAGGGAAAGCAAAGAATGCCCAACCAGTACGGATAACCTTAAAGGAAAAGAAAATAAAGCCCAGCATGAAACAATATCTTCTACAACAGGAGGCTCAAAAGGGCATACAGACTATTTTCAAAAGTTCTTGGAGGCAGGATGAATCAGATCCGTCTACCTCCATATAACGCCCCTATTCTCCGCATCAAGAAGCCAAATTCTAATGAATATCATTTCGTTCAAGATCTGCATGCATAAATGAGGTGGTTTAAGACTTACACCCTGTGGTGCCTAGCCCCTACACCACATTGACAAATATACTGGGCGAATATGGTGGGTTCTCAGTCTTGGACTTAAAGGATGCATTTTTCTGCATACCGTTGGCAGAGGAAGCCCAACAATTGCTTGTTTTCAAATGGCGTGATCCAGATACTCAGACAACTCAACAATATTGTTGGCCAGTCCTCACCCAGGGGTTTAAAAATTCTCCCACTTTATTTGGGGAAGCCCTGGCCAGAGACCTCCTCCATCTGAAACTACAAGAGGGGCTATTATTACAATATGTGGATGACTTGCTGATAGCAAGCCCCAATTATGGACATTTGGCCAACACTTTAAATTACCTAGGAGACTTTAAATTAGACTTTAAATTACCTAGGAGAATGTGGATATAAGGTCTCTCAAAAGAAAGCCCAAATCTGTAAGCAGAGAGTCACATACCTGGGATTTACAATATCCAAAGGCTAAAGAGAATTATTACCAGATCCAAAAAAGGCCAAAGCATGTTTAGGTCCTCCCAAAACCCATCGACAACTGTAAGGGTTTTGGGGAATGGCAGGCTTCTGTCAGATTTGGATCCCTAATTATAAACTCATAGTGAAACCCCCCTACGAGGCTCTGAAGGGTCTGGACTCAGAACCCTCAGATTGGACTAAAGAGGGCCAGCAGGCATCTGACACCATTAAGGCTAAGCTGACTTCAGCCCCAGCCTTAGGACTGCTAGACCTGGAGAAATCCTTTAGCCTTTGTGTATATGAGAGACAGGGAATAAGTCTGGGAATATTGACTCAAAGGTTGGGAACAACCTCTAGGTTGGTGGCCTACTTTTCAAAACAGTTGAATCAGATGGTGAAGGGCCAGCCCTCTGGCCTCTGGGCAGTGGCAGCCACATGAGATATTCTTCAAGAGGCAGAAAAAGTTACTCTAGGCCAGCCCACCACAGTGTATGTAGCCCATCATGTCCCCACATTACTGGAACAGAAAGAAGGATAGTGGCTCCCCTCAGGAAGGATGAGCAAATACCAAGCTACCCTCCTGGACAACCCAAACATCAGGTTACAAGTCACCTCAGCTCTAAATCCAGCCATCTTGCTCCCCAATGAAACCTCAGAAGCATTAGAACATGACTACTTGTAGGTTACTGAGACAGGTTATTCCAGCTGGCCAGATTTAAATGACCATCCACTGGAGAAACCCAACATGGACCTCTTCAGGGATGGTAGTACTTCATGGACCAAGCTAGGAGATGCCCTGGGCACACGGCTGTCACTTTGCAGGAAACCCTAGAGGGCAAGGCATTACCCCCTGGGACTTCAGCTCAAAAGGCTGAAATCATCGCCCTCACCAGAGCTTTACTCTTGGCATGAGGGAAGAAAGTAAATGTCTATACAGATTCACAGTATGAATTTTCAGTAGTACATGCCCACAGGGTAATTTGGAAAGAAAGAAGTTTCTTAACAGACAAGAAAGAAATTAAACATGGTCCAGAGATATTGCAATTGTTAGAAGCTATCAATGAGCCCTCCCAGGTAGCCATCATACATTGCCCTGGCCATCAAAAGGGAGAAACTCCTACAGCCAGGGGCAACCGACTGGCTGACCAAGCAACCAAAAGGACAGCTAAGACAGAGACTCCCACCATGATGGGCCCACTACTGACACAGATGGCTCTATCTGGGTACCAGCCAAAACAGTCAGAGAAAGACTTGGACTGGGGAAAAGAACAGGGGGTACAATGTTGAACAGAGAGTGGGTTGGAGAAGTGATACCCATGGAATAATTCTGATCCCAGAGGCCCTTTTGTACTCCATCTTAAAACATGTACATGAAAGTACTCATTATGGAAGGGCTGCTACCCTACAGTAGGTCCATCTGTGTGTGTATAGAAGTACACCACAGGGTCTCATTTACAGAAAATGATACAACAGGTGACCAAGAAAGGCATGGTCTGTGCAAAAAATAACTCCAAGACGTTCCCAGAACCCACTCATATGGGAATCCAACATAAAGGGGACTGGCCTACTGAAGACTGGCAAACAGACTTCACTCAGATGCCACGAGTAACTGGAACTTCAGGTATTTACTAGAGTGTGTGGACACTTTTTTCTGGTTGGGTAGAAGCTTTTCCCACTCAATCGCAGTCTACCTCCTACTAAAAGAAATTATTCCTAGACTTGGCCTGCCCAGCAGTCTGTAGAGTGACAATGCACCTGCCTTTGTGTCTCAGGTCACCCAACAAGTATCTAAAGCACTGGCTATCAAATGGACACTCCACTCGACCTGCAGACCTCAATCGATGGGAAAAACAGCAAGGATGAACCACACCTTAAAAAGGAGCATTGCTAGATCTGCCAGGAAACACAATTAACTTGGGATAAGCCGCTGCCCCTTGCCCTGCTGCAAATCAGAGTAGGCCCCCAAAGCAGGCTTCAGTTAAGCCCTTATGAAATTCTTAACGGTTGACAATTTCAGGCCTGCTCCTTTGGGAAAGGCTCCCCAGAAACCTTAAGGGACGTAATGACCACCAACTATATGAAGTCTCTGAGCTCTGTATTAACCTCTGTTCATGAGTTTGCCTCCAACAGGTCAGTCTACTTGTCTGATGACCCCTTACACTCCTTCCGACTGGGTGACCGAGTCCTGCTGAAGACCTGAAGAGAACAAGGCCCCGACATCCAGTTATCTGCCAGATGGATGGGCCCTTTTGATGTCCTTCTCACCACGCACTCCTCTGTAAAACTCGCCAGAGTAAAGCCGTGGATACATCACACCCAGATAAAGGCAGCCTCTTCCGATTTGGAACCTGGGCCAGGAAGCCCACAATGGTGGAAGTGGGAGCCTCTACAAGATCTCAGATATGTATTCAAAAAATGCTCTTGAGCTGTTGCAATTGCTTCCCCTGCTTCTGCCACCCACTAGGGAATGGCAAGACAATGCTCTAGTGAGAATGTCTCAGGTCACTGCATCGGCTACTAAGGTGACAAACTGCTTTTTGTCATCCAAAGCTCCGCTCTATCCATGATCAGGGGGATCCCCTGGTGCATCCTGCTTATAATTTTTCAGGTATTCCTCCTTACCAACTCCATACCTCAGTCATGTTCCTCGCGTAGTCTATAGGGTGTGTTTAGCCTGCTTCTCTTTTGGGACTCAAAACCTCCCTTGTTTATCCATTCCCATTGAAACTAATAGGGAAGAGACTCTAGTTATAACGAAGGTGCCAGAGGGAAAAGGACTCTCTATCTGTAGTAATAAAACCATCATTTTTCCTTTAGCCATGGACAAAGATGAGTCTTCCCATGACCTAACCTGGCTACAAAGCATATGGCCTTACCTATTGGTGGTACCAATCATATAATGGGCTGCGCCCCCAATCGATACGTTTTTGTTTTTGTGTGCAGTCATAAAGGGATTCTCTGGGCATATAAATGCCTTTATAATAAAATGGATTCCAGACAGTGCCTTCTAGGTTCCTTAATAGCATCCCTTACCTTACATCCTGTTAATGAAACCAAACATTGGACCAGTTCCTTAAAACTATTCTCTGGGGTGAGCTGAGACCGCCCAGGAGGCATCCTCAATGGGGATGCCTCCTTTCTTGGTTACACATTGCCTCCCTGGTGGGCGCAGTTGCACACCAACATGTACTGAGAAATCTTTCCTGCTTGCTGGTGATCACTGCTAATGAAACTGCCCATGCTCTAGCAAATCTACAAATCTCTCTTTGACTCTCTTGCACACGTGGTTTTAGATAATAGAATCGTCTTAGACTATTTACCGGCTGAACAAGGAGGGTTATGTATGGTGGCCAATACCTCATGTTGTGCTTATATTAATAACTCCTAAATAAAATCAGGGAACAAGCTATCTAGCTACAGCAAACTTAGATCATCGTACTCCATTCTTGTCTGGGATAAACGACTGGTTTACTAACTTATTTCCCTGGATTCCCTCAGGTAACCGCTCAGTACAGGACGACCTCCTAAAGGGTGGACTAGTTCTGCCTGTATTACTAATTTTGACATATGCTGCTGTACAGCTCTGTCTAATGTGTATTACCAGATGTACTTCCTCCTTGTCAAAAGTGGGTACTAAGCAGTTCCCATTAAGGTGTCCAAGACACTTTCCAAAGGATACCCGAGAGTACTTTAAGAAACAGGTAAAATGTTTTCACTCTGACTCCCCTGTGATGCCCTAAGCCAGCAGGAAGTAACCAGACAGACTCCAACGGCCCTATTCCCAAAACCATCATATGACTATGATGAGTGTGGAACTGTAACTGCTAATCACATATTGCTGATCATTAACCTATAATGTAACCAGGCTATTATAGAAAGGCTACAGGGACATGTTTAAACATGTTTCAGCAGGTTCCCAAATATGACATGAAACTTTGCTGACACTGGAATGAATTATTTCTCAGGAACCAAAAAGGGATGAAGAGGCTGCCCAAGACCTAAACCCACTGTTAAGGAAGGAAATAGTGTCAGACCCTGTGGGCAGAAGAGAAGACGAGAAGTCTGGAGAAGAGATGCCAGAAAAAGCCCGACCCCCTCCCTATTCTTCCCTCCTCTCCATACAAGTGCCTCAAGATTTAGTGCTTGCTTAAGATGGTCTTTGGGACATGAGTCCACCATCTTCCGATTCTGTTAGATAACTGAATAAATCCCTTTGTTGACCACAGACTCGTCTTGCAATTGACTGGCATCAGGTTGTGGCTAGCAGAACCCCTTGCTCAGTTACAATTTCATTCTAGCTTGAGATTTCAAAATATCCCTGCATACTCAAGCAATCTCACACAAATACACACTACTGCCATCAAATGACAGAGGAGTCCTATCTCACCTGGAGCCACCAAAGGGGATTGTGAGCCATGCTGCCCATCAGGAAAGGCATAATGGTTTCATTTTACATGGAAGGAAATTTAAGCCCCAAAGAATGTGGCTCTTCATTTTTCAAGGCAATAGACCTGATGAATGAGATCATGCAGCAACTCTACCTAACTCTACCAACTGTATATTGTGCAGGGAGAACCTAAAAGCTAAAATAGTATAATCTATTACAAGAGTATCAGTAATATCAATTGCCATTTACTGATGAACATCTGTGCCAGATGTCTCACCAGGAGTTTATAGCCCATTTATACATTTGGAACAACTTCAATATTTGCATCTAGTCTTTCAACTCTAAATTATGTATGATCTAAATACAATTCAAGTATATTTAATAAAAACAGTGTTCACTGAATTTAGAACACTTTGAATATAGATAATAAAGTAAAATATCTCATTTAAAAAAAAATTGATTAGAAGTGTAAGTAACTATTTTCATTATATACATGACCCGCACATTCTACAGGACGGCACTGGCTGAGACTGCTCCTGGGCATATGAAGGGAGGAAAAATGAAATACTTTATTAGGCCAACACTCTTGAGCTTCCCTTGATGAACGTTAGAGGAGTCTGAAGCTCTAGGCCTCCTTTTAAGTTCTTATCGCTGCCTTATTCCTTTATTCTTTCAGTAAATAATGAAGTTATGTTACTGTGCTAGGCACTCAATTGAGAGCAGTACCATATACAAAAACTGTTCTAGATGTCAAAGATCCAACATTCCTTTTTTTTGTGTGTGTGAGGAAGATCAGCTCTGAGCCAACATCCATGCCAATCCTCCTCTTTTTTTTGCTGAGGAAGACTGGCCCTGGGCTAACATTCGTTCCCATCTTCCTCCACTTTATACGGGATGCCGCCACAGCATGGCCTGACAAGCGGTGCATCGGTGTGTGCCCGGGATGCGAACCTGGGCCACCAGCAGCGGAGCGTGCGCACTTAACCGCTATGCCATGGGGCTGGCCCCAGATCCAACACTCCTATTGGAGAATATAGATGACAGTGTAATGAGATATATGTCAATTCACAGTTAACATAGGAAAACAATCAAGCAGGTGAGAAAGTAATAAGTGTCCTACACACACACACACACACACACACACACACACACAGGGAGAAAGCACACATATTCTACTGGTTCTCGAACAATAAAATGAAAGTAAAGGGGAAATAATCATTAGGACTTCCACATCTTCCCCTAAAAGATTAGAAAAAGTATGTGTGGGCTGGCCCCGTGGCTTAGTGGTTAAGTGCGCGCCCTCCGCTGTTGGCAGCCAGGGTTCGGATCCTGGGCGCGCACCGATGCATCAGCCATGCTGAGGCTGTGTCCCACATACAGCAACTAGAAGGATGTGCAACTATGACATACAACTATCTACTGGGGCTTTGGGGGAAAAGTAAATAAATAAATAAAATTATTAAAAAAAAAAAAGAAAAAGTATGTGAAAAGTTTTTAGAAAAGAACTCATAATGCATTAAAGTATGGGAAGCCCCCACAGGTCTCGGTTGGAAACACTCAAATCAAACAGGTTTGTACTCTCCCCTTGCCTTGGGAATGGGGCAAGACCACATCATACTTTCCCCAACATCTATTTTATGTGTCTCTTCAAGTGACCACCTTTTCGTTTTACTTATCAGTTCCATTTTCCACCCAACTGGCTTTTATATTTATTTATTTCTTCCATGGATTTCCTTCATGTTTCTTAAATTGTCTTTTAACATTCTGTATTTGAAAGTTATCTTCTTTTCGTTAAAAATCAATAAACTTTGGTGAAACATCAGTATCATGGTGGAGTGAGTTGTTTCCTTGGTCTCTCCCCTCTAAGTTACAAGCTGTATGATATCCACAGACCACCAAAAGACACTTTGCACAGCACACCAGGACGCCTGAGAGTTCCATACATCTATACATCTGAAGGTGGGTTGACTAAACTTCCTGGATGTGGTGGAAGCAGGGCATCAGTGGGGATCTCATCATCCTGAGACTGGAAGTTTCAGGAACTGTGGCCAAGCACCTCCAACCGGACACCCCAGGAACTGAGGTAACACACAAATGGAAGCCACGGCAATCCAGGCAGCCCACGCTGCTGCAGGAAGCCCTGCAGGCCCATGACCAGAGGTTCTGGGAAATATGATACCTGTAACCCAGCATCCTCCCCCTACCCTGGCCTCCAACACTGGCCCTTCCAGCAGCACGGGTTACATCAAGGACCCTGATACCCCAGAAGTGGCAGGGGCACCTGTGATCTGAGATTCCAGGAATTATGCCAGTGTTCAAGACCAGAGGCTGCAAGAGCTGCAGCAGCACTCATGGCTCAAGCCCTTCAGTTCCCCAAACACTAGCAGGTGGCACCCATGACCTGAGGTTTCAGAGCCACAGTGGTGTCCAGGAATCAGCCCTCAGTGGTGCTGCCCTGACACTGGCCCTGCCAGCAGCAGGTGCTGCATACAATACCCCTGGTCTCTGGTAGCCGTGGTGGTGCCTGTGACCTTCTGAAGTGCCAGGACCCACACAGGCACTGGAGACCAGAACTTAGGGAGCTGCAGTGGCACTCATGACCCAGGTACTACTTCCCTTGCAGTGCTGGCAGTGTTGTACACGAACCTAGCCCCACTGGCAGCAGCACAACACTTGCAAACCCAGCATCCCCAGCAGCAGTGTTGCCAGCACACCCCAGATAACGCAAGAACAGCAGTAGAAGGGTGACCTGTGGCAGCAGTGCCCGAGCCTATCAAGAACCTGCAAAGAGCCAGACACAGTAACAACGAGGCAAACGACCTTAGTCCTCCCCAGCTGCAGAGGCACATACTACTTCCGTCCCCTCATCCACAGCAACGGCACCTGCAGACCCAAAAAACCCAGACATGGTGGAGATGTCTGTGACCCCAGTTCCTGCCCCACTCTCCCTGTGCTCCCTGCCACAATGGGGGAAACTCCAACCCAGGCGACCCCAGAAGCAGCAGAGGGGCTCACAGCCTGGTGACCCTGGGGGTGACACCAGCAACTGCAGCAACAGCATAGGCAGCCAGGAACCAGAAACCTTGGAGGCACAAACAGCACAATGAGGACACTGATGACTCATGTGATAAGAGACAGCAGAGAGTGGAAAGCACAGGCTTTCAAATACAACCAGAAGCAGCTCAGAATCAAAATATACAAAGCTCACCCAAATACGAAAAATGTTTCCTACCCTAAATGCACCAGCAGAGGAACAACTCATTAAGCACCATGAAGGACAGTAACCCAGTAGCATAAAAACATGACACTTTTCCAGAAACCAAACAAGAATGCAATGTAACTGACAGAGAATTCAAGGTAGCTGTCATGAAGAAACACAACGACTTACAAGAACAGTCAGAAAGACCGTTCACTAGGCTCAGGAATAAAATTAATAAACAGAAGTAGTTCTTCACCAAAGATATTGAAACTCTAAAAAACAAACAAACAGAAATTAGAGAGCTGAACAACACAATAAATGAGATTAAGAATAAAGTAGAAAGCATTGGAAATAGAGCAGATCATAAGAAAGAAAGAATTAGCAAGTATGAAGATAAAAATCTAGAAATGATATAGGCAGAAGAAGAGAGAGAACTAAGCCTTTTAAAAAATGGAGAAATTCTATGAGAAACAGCTGACTCAGGAAAAGCTACACAAGGATAATGGGTATTCCAAAAGGAGAAGAAAGGGAGAAAGGAGCAGAGAGCTTATTTAAAGAAATAATAGCTAAGAACTTCCCTAAGCAACTGGGGAAGGAACTGGAAATACAAGGATATGAAGCTAACAGAAGACCCAATTATCTCAACACAAAAAGACCTTCTCCAAGGCACACTACATTAAAACTGTCACAAGTCTATGACAAAGAAAAATTAAGGGCAGCCTGGGAGAAAAGAATAATTTACAAAAGGAAGCCCCATTTGGCTACAGTGGATTTCTCAGCAGAAACTCTATAGGCTAGGAGAGAATGGAATGATATATTCAAAATATGGAAAGATAAACATTGTGAGCCAAGAATACTCTATCCAGCAAAGTTCTTCTTCACAAGTGAAGGAGAAATAAATGCTATTCCAGACAAACAAAATGTGAGAGAGTTTATCACCACTAGACCTGCCTTACAAGAAATGTTGAAAGGAGCCCCGACACCTGAAACAAACAGGCAAAGGTATACAAAGCTTTGAGCAGGTGATAAAGACAGACAGAATCAGAAAATTGTAACTCGATATCACAAGAGGTTAGTAAACAATTATAACACACAGGCTAAAGGGAAAGAAAATATTAAAAATAACTATAAACACTTCAATTTGATCACAAACTCACAATACAAAAAGAGATAAATGGTGACAACAAAAATGAGAAGAGGAAAAGGAGGGAACTTACCTAGGCAAATGGAGATAAGATGCTATCAGTAGAAAAAGGACTATCTCATCTATGAGATCTTTTATACATACCTCATGATAACCAGAAAACAAAAATTCAGAGCAGTGTCAAAAACATGAAAAAATAGAAAACTGAGAAACACATCACAGAAAACCACCAAACTGAAGTGGCAGACAGAAACAAAAGGAAAAAGAAACAATGCAAATATAGAAAAACCAGGAAACAAAAGCGAAAATGGCAGTATTAAGCCTTCATATATCAATAATCACCCTAAACGGAAATAGACTGAATGCACCAATCAAATGACACACAGTGATTAAATGGATTAAAAAAAAAGACCCAACAATATGCTGCCTTCAGGCTCTAAAGACAAACACAAGCTGAGAGTGAAAGGACGGAAGATGATACTCCAAGCAAACAGCAATCAAAAAAAGCAGGTATAGCCATACTTATATCAAACAAAATAGACTTCAAGCCAAAAAAAAGATAACAGGAGACAAAGAAGGACATTATATAATGATAACGGGGCCATTCCATCA
The DNA here is from genome assembly GCF_020826845.1 of Diceros bicornis minor. Lineage (NCBI taxonomy): Eukaryota > Metazoa > Chordata > Mammalia > Perissodactyla > Rhinocerotidae > Diceros > Diceros bicornis. Next base: position 9,996,069 of record NC_080769.1, read on the forward strand.
AGAAGACAAAACTTTTATTAATATATATGCACCTAACATAGGGGTACCAAAGTATACAAAGCAGCCATTAACAGACCTAAAGGGACACAATAATAGGGGACTACAATACCCCACTAACATCAGTGGATAGATCACCCAGACAGTCAACAAGAATGGCCTCACATGAAACTCTAGACCAGATGGACCTGATAGACAGATATAGAACATTCCATCCAAAAGCAGAATACACCTTCTTCTTGAGTGCATATGGAACATTCTCAAAGACAGACTATATGCTGGGACACAAAACAAGTCTCAATAAATTTAAGAAGACTGAAATCATATCAAGCATCTTTTCTGACCACAATGGTATGAAACTAGAAATCAACTACAAGAAGAAAGCTGGAAAAGTCACAAATATGTGGAGACTAGATAACAGGCTACTGACCAACTATTGGATCAATGAAAAAAACAATGGAGAAATCAAAAAATAACCGGAGACAAAAGAAAATGAAAACACAACATACCAAAACCTATGAGATACAGCAAGACCAGTACTGATAGGGAAGTTTATAGCAATACACACCTACATCAAGAAACAAGACAAACATCAAATAAACAATCTAACACTGCACCTAAAAGAACTAGAAAAAGAAGAAACGAGGCCCCAAGTCAGTAGAAGGAAGGAAATAATAAAAATCAGGGCAGAAATAAATGAGAGACTAAGAAGACAACAGAAAAGATCAATAACACTTAGAGCTGGTTCTTTAAAAAGATAAACAAAATTGACAAACCCTTAGCTAGACTCACTACAAAAAAAAAGGGAGAAGGCTCAAATAAAACCACAAACGAAAGAGGAGAAATTACAACAGATACCACAGAAATACAAAAGATTATAAGAAAATACCATGAAAAGCTATATGACAACAAATAGGATAACCCAGAAGAAACAGATAAATTTTTAGAACCATACAACCTCCCAAATTGAATCAAGAAGAAACAGAGAATCTGAATAGACCTATCACAACTAAAGAGAGTGAAGCAGTCATCAAAAACCTCCCCAAAAACAAGTCTAGGACCAGACGGCTTCTCTGGTGAATTCTCCCAAACATTCAAAGAAGCTTTAATACCTATCCTTCTCAAACCTTAGCAAAAATTGAAGAAAGTGGGAAGATTCCTATCTCATTTTACAAGGCCAACATTACCTGATATCAAAACCAGCCAAGGACAACACAAAAAAGGAAAATTACAGACCAATATCACTGATGAACATTGCTGCAAAAATCCTCAACAAAATATCAGCAAATTGAAAACATTACATTAAAAGGATCATACACCACGATCAAGTGGGATTTATGTCAGCGACACAAGGATGATTCAACACCTACAAATCAACCAATGCCATATACCACATGAACAAAATGAAGAACAAAAATCACATGAGCATCTCAATAGATGCAGAGAAATCATTTGACAAGATTCAACCTCTACTCATGATAAAAAGTTTCAACAAAATAGGTATAGAAGGAAAGTACCTCAACATAATAAAGGCCATATACAACCAACACACAGCCATCACCATATTTAACAGTGAAAAACAAAACTATTCCTCTGCAAACAGGAACAAGAGAAGGATGCCCACTCTCACCATGCTTATTGAACCTAACACTGAAAGTCTTAGCCAGAGAAATTAGGCAAGGAAAAGAAGGGATCCAATTGAAAAGGAAGAAGTAAAACTGTGCATATTTGCAGATGACATGATTGTATACAGAGAAAACCCTAAAGAATCCACTAAGAAACTATTAGAAACAATGAAAGAACACAGTAATGTCACAGGATACAAAATCAACACACAAAAATCAGATGCATTTGTATACACTAACAACCACCTAGCAGAAAGAGAAATCAAGAATACAATCCCAACAAAAAGAATACCCAGGAATAAATTTAACCGAGGACGCGAAAAACAAGCACACTGAAAACTGTAAGACATTGTTGAAAGAAATTGAAGACGACATAAAGAAATGCAAAGATATTCCATGCTCATGGATTGGAAAAATTAACATAGTTAAAACGTCCACATTACCCAAATCTACACATTCAATGCAATCCCAATCAGAACCTCAATGGCATTCTTCACAGAAATAGAACACAGAATCCTAAAATTTATATGGGAAAACAAAGGACCTGGAAGAGTCAAAGCAATCCTGAGAAAAAAGAACAAAGCTGGAAGTATCACACTTCCTGATTTCAAAATCTACCACAAAGCCAAGAGTAACCCAAACAGCACTGTACTGGCAGAAAAATAGACACACAGATCAATGGAACAGAACTGAGAGCTCAGAAATGAAACCCACACATCTATGGATAGCTAATCTCTGACGAAGGAGCCAAGAATATACAATGGAGAAAGGAAAGACTCTTCAACAAATGGTGCTGAGAAAAGTGGGCAGCCATGTGCAAAAGAGAATGAAAATAGACCATAATCTTACACCATACACAACAATTAACTCAAAATGGATTCAAGATTTAAATGTAAGACCTGAAACCATAAAATTCCTAGAAGAAAACATAGGCAGTATGCGCTTGGATACCAGTCTTAGCAGTATCTTTTTGAAAACCATGTCTACTCAGTGAAGGGAAACAAAAGAAAAAATAAACAAATGAGACTACTTCAGGCTAAAAAGCTTCTGCATGGCAAAGAAAACCATCAACAAAATGCAAAGACAACCTACCAACTGGGAGAAAATATTTACAAATCATATATTGGACAAAGGGTTAATCTCCAAAATATATTAAAAACTCATACCACTAAACAACAAAAAAATGCACAACCTGATCAGAAAATGGGCAGAGGATGTGAACAGACATTTTTCCAAAGAAGATATACAGATGGCCAACAGGCACATGAAAAGATGTTCAACATCACTAATTATTAGGGAAATGCAATTTAAAATTATGAGATATCACCACACAACCCTCAGAATGCCTATAATTAACAAGACAAGAATTAACAAGTGTTGGAGAGGATGTGGAGAGAAGGGAACTCTCATACACTGCTGGTGAGATTGCAAACTGGTGCAGCTACTATGGAAAACAGTATGGAGATTTTTCAAAAAATTAAAAATAGAAATACCATATGATCCAGCTATTCCACTACTGGGTACTTATCCAAAAACATGAAATTACTAATTCAAAAAGACATATGGATCTCTATGTTCACTGCAACACTATTTATTTACTACAGCCAAGACTTGGAAGTAACCCAAGTGCCTATCAACAGATAAATAGAGAAGGCAGATGTGGTATATACATACAATGGAATACTACTCAGCCATAAAAAATACAAAATTGTGCCATTGGCAACAACGTGGCTGGACCTTCAAGGTATTATGCTAAGCGAAATAAGTCAGACACAGAAAGACAAATACCACATGATTTCAGTCAGATGTGGAAAATAAACACACACATTGATAATGAGAACAGATTGGCAGTTACCTGAGGGGAAGGTGAGAGGAGGGCGAAAGGGGTAAAGGGGCACATATGTTTGGTGATGGACAAAACCTAGACTATTGGTGGTGAATACAATGCAGTCTATACAAAAGCTGAAATAATGTACACCCCAAATTTACACATTATAAGCTAATATGATCTTAACAAAATAACTCAAAAAACATGGGCAGAGGATACGAATAGATATTTTCCAAAGAGGATATAGAGTTAGCCAATAGGCACATGAAAAGATGTTCAACATCACTAATAATTAGGGAAATGCAAATCAAAACAACAATGAGTTATCACCTCACATCCACCATAATGTCTATTATTGGGTTGGCCAGGTGGTGTAGTGGTTAAGTTCATGCGCTCTGCTTTGGTGGCCCAGGGTTTGCAGGTTCGGATCCCAGGCACGGACCTACTCACTGCTCATCAAGCCATGCTGTGGCAGCATCCCATACATAAAGTAGAGGAAGACTGGCACATATGTTAGCTCAGCGACCATCTTCCTCAAGCAAAAAGAGGAGGATTGGCAACAGATGTTAGCTTGGGGCCAATCTCTCTCACCAAAAAAAAAAAAAACAATGTCTATTATTAAAAACACAAAATATAACAAGTGTTGGAGAGCATGTGGAGAAAAGGAACCCTCATACCTTGCTGCTGGGAAGGTAAACTGGAGCAGCTACTGTGGAAAAAAGTATGGCGATTTCTCGAAAAATTAAAAACAGAAATACCATATGATCCAGCTATTACACTTCTGGGTATTTCTCCACAGAACATGACAACACTAATTCAAAAAGATATACGCACCCCTATGTTCTTGCAGCACCATACACAATAGCCAAGACATGGAAACAACCCAAGCGCCCATCAAAAGACGAATAGAAAAAGAAGTAGTGCGTATATATACAATAGAATACTACCAGCCATAAGAGAAGACGAAACCTTCCATGTGCAAATAGGTGGATGAACTTTGACGGTAGTATGCTAAGTGAAATAAGTTAGATGGAGAAAGAAAATTACTGTATGACCTCACTTATATGTGGAAGATAAACACACACATACATGTGGACAACAGACTGGTAGTTATCAGAGGGGAAGCGGGTGGGGAGAGGGTGAAAGGAGTGAAGTGGCACATGTGTATGGCGATGGATGGCAACTAGACTTTTGGTGGTGAACATGATGCAATCTATACAAAAATCGAAATATAATAATGTACACCAGAAATTTATATGTTATAAGTCAATGTGACCTCAATTAAAAAACAAAAAATAACCTTTAATAAATCAAACACAGACCAAGAGGCCAAATGCTGACCTACAAAATGGTATTTGAATGATGACAACCACTGAAAGTCCCACAAATGTTTATTTATGAACCAATATCACCCTCACAATCCCACAGTCCTTATTCTACACTTCAGAAGACTAAAACCAGAAACACATACGGTCACAAAAAAATGTCTAGACTCACAGTATAACTCAAGAGGCCCAAGAATCTGTTTAGCCAGGAGGTGCCTACAAAGAATGTTTTCCTTTCCTTTTTATTTTATAATTGATGTAATTAATGTACAATTAAATACACACCTTAAGTATTTAGTGGCTGAGTTATGACAGTTGCAAATACTTGTGGAAGCACCAGACTAAACAAGATACACAACATAGGGATCTCCCTAAACCCTTCTTGCTGCTTCCAATCCATTCCTTCCCCCTCGCTCCCAGAGGACTAATTTCTGAGTTCAATCAGTTACTAGACACACTATTCTGCATATGTACACTAGGCAGTTTACATAGCATTTCCAAAGTATATCCTAATTGATTTTTCCTCTATTGTTTAGTTTAACAATATGGGCAAAATATATTAAAATCTCCCACTAGAATTGGGAACTTGTCTACTTCTACTCTGTCAAGCAACGCTTTATAAACTTGCCACAATATTATTGAGTGGATATACATTTCAATTTTTATATTTTTGGAGAAACAGAATCGTATATCATAACGACCTCTGTAGCTATACTACAGCTTTTTGAACAATGTTGTCTGACATTAGGACCAGCTTGTTTTGGAGGATTCTTTGCATCTCATGGGCAGCATCTTGTCTGTTTTGGATGCCAGCATTTGCCAGTACAAAGAGTGGCACAGAGCCTGGCTCAGTGAAGGCACCCAGTGGTTGGTGATGGACAGACAATGGAGATCCTTCACACTACTCTTCATGTGTACCTAGGTTATAGCTAAATAGCTATTCATAACACAATATATCTCAGTTTTCAGAAATATATTTACTTACTTGAGAATGTGAGAGTGGGAGGAACGCCGTCTTCTTCCAGGCACTCATCCACCAGCCTCAGCTTCTCTGCACACCAGTCAGTTCTTTCCCGTGGCCTCTTTATATGGATACATAGCGCTCTAGGTCTTGCGGCCACACTGGCACCTGATTCCCTTTCTCCATCTACCCACCAGTAATGACTTGTCTGCATCCAGAGGGTTGCTTACCGCCTGCACAGCGACTGTTGACTACCTCTGGTTCTGGCAACCTAGTGAACTGCTTCACCATCCAGTGGGCTGCCATGATACCTTCTCCAACAAGGTCTGAAGTCCAGCTTGGGGAGAGGGCCCCCTACAAGTTTGAGTTTCCTTAGGGACTCTCCATCAACTTGAGGACATCTGTTACAATACTCCTTACATCTTTATATTACACTTCTCTTGTTTACATCAAAGCGTGATTTCTGTCTCTCGATTTCATGCAGACTCACACACAATTGAGAACAGTGATCCCTAGAGACAAACGAGTAAAGAAGAGATTTGGGGATATGTTTAGTCAAGCCTTTGGACCTGAACAAGAGCTGAGCTCCTTGCCAATAGGAAAGACATTCTCAGAATCACATATCTGCACATCCTCACCAGCTTTATCTTCAGTATCCTCATCAACTGTTTCACTATGGCACAGCTGGCTCACTGGGACACCCAAGCGGTAAACAGAGACAGTAACATGGATACTACCAAGCCACACAGACCCTTCAGTGTTTTCTGGCAACTCGCATTATTAAAGGAGTCTTCTGGTCCTTTACCTGCAGAGTGATTCTAGCCCCCTAGAGGCATCAGTGTTTATAAAATGTCAAACAGGAGGGGTTACTCTGGATGTTCAGTCAGGGAATCAAAGGCCTAATGTGGGTAGGAGAAGGAATCTCCAGGTGGACTACAAAACCACTATATGTTTATTAATATAAACATTTGCTAAGACTGATAATAACACAAGTGATTTACTGATTCTGATTAATTCCTTGAATGAATGTGCTATTCATAAAATTAAAACACATTCATACTTTCTCCTATTTTTTCTTGATTCACATCATTTGAACAGACATCACCTATTTTTCCTGTCAGGTACACAGTGAAGATTAGAATCCTCCCTCAGCATTTTTCCAACCAAATAAAAGGTCTCTACTGTCAAATCTGGGAGTAACCCTTGATGCTCTCCCCTCTCTCACCCTAGAAATGAAATCAACCAAATACAGAACACTTTCCCCATCTCCTACTCCCATCTCTTCCAACATGGCTAATTCCTATGCCTTGTCTTTTTATGACTTAAATATTTATCAACTCTCTTACCTTCACCTACTCCCATATAAAGAGAGAGAAAATAATACCATCCTCTACTTTACCTACAGAGCCCTAACCAATTTCTAACAATACATTCATTCTCTTGGATAGATGTCAGCCTCCTCCAACAGTTTACAAGTGTCCTAAGAACAGTCTGGGGTTGAATTTTTTCACTAAGCGCTAACCAAACATTCAAGTATTCGTTAGGTGGGGGTACAGCCTCTAATAAAGGAATAGATGAAGGAAACGTCTAGATTCTTTCACTTTTACCCTCTACAAAACTCTCAGATCATTTCATTTTCTTTTCCATAACAATTATCCACATTTAGGTACCGTGATCATGTTTTCAAACTTATTCATCATGAGATTCTATCTTGACTCCATGCCTTCACTCTCCTCTTTCCTGAAGTCCACTCTGAAAGCAGGAGTTAATGGGTTCTATTTAAGTTGCAACGGATTCAAATCACTCTCCTGCTAAAACATCTCAGAAGTTTCCATGGCCTTAGAATACTGTCCAGAGCATTTCATTCCATTGGTCCTGTCCCTGCTCTCCACTCTATCTCCCTCCACTCTGTTCTGCTTCTGCCAATCCTCTTCCCTCAGTTTAAGAAATACACCAAGGTCTCAACTATGCTGGATTTTGCTCATCAAGTTCCCTGCACCTGAAATATTCTCACCCACTCTAGAAATCCTCACAATAGCTCAAAGACCTGACTAGGTCAATCCTACTCAGGCTTTGCTTCACAACTTAGGTATCAATCCCTCTGGATACATATTACCACCTCTTATTAAGCCATTCTGATGTCCATATCACAAACTTGCCAGTATTCGTTTACTATCTGTATTACAAAAACAGATCAGAAGCCCCACGGTGGCAGTACTATGTCCATTTTGATGGCCATTGTTTCTCCGTCCCCGGTACAGATCCTAGCTCATTAAAGGAATTCAACAACCACTTGTGGATTGAATTGCCATTCCCAACAAGAATGTTACAATATAGTATGCAGAAATAAAAGGAACACACAAATAGAATTATTACCTAAAAATCATGTAAGACACATAAAATGCCTGTGTAGAATATATTATAAACCAAAACACTGCACTTCTGAAAAATTATTTGAATATTTTTAATCAGGATGAAAGTGGACAGGATATTCTTTTGGAAAACAAGTGCCTTGAGGTTAAAACTAAAATTAGTTCCTTATGTTTCTCCATATTTTTAGACATGTTTTTAAAAAGTTCATTCAGAAACTACCAAATGGCACAAGACCTGTAGAAGGAAATTTATAATCTCCAGCAAAAGTAAATGCATATTTGCTCTTTGACCTAGAAAAACCACCTGAGCAGCTTACCCTGAAAATACACACCCACAAATGTGAGACAACACATACAGAAGTTTACTCACTGCAGGTGATTAGCAGATGCTAAGACAATTGTTAGAAAGGTTGTTGGGGAACAAGATATTCTGAGTATCAAAATATGACCCCACATAGGACTTTTTCTTTCACAAGGAAAAGTCTACCTTTAAAACAGAGTGCTCTGCTGATCACTACCTTAAGCAAGTAATCAAAGTTAAAATCACTGAGGGATGGCATAAATTTCTGTCTTCCCTGTGGAATGCAATTTGATGTACACATCATCTACAACATCACTGAAATGGTCTTTTGAAGCCTCTACGCCAGGAGTTGGCACACTTTGGTCACAAGCCTGTTTATGTAAATAAAGCTTTGTTGGAACACAGCTATGCACATTTGCTTACTTAGGTCTATGGCTGCCTGCCCACTACAAAGGCAGAGCTGAGTAATTCTGACACCTTACGGCCTGCAAAGCATCAAGGACTTACTATCTGGACTTTTTCAGATAAAAACTTCGCCAGCCTCTGCTCTGGACCCAATTACCAGTTGACAAGAAACACAAGAAATAGAGGAAACATTTAAACACACCATGAATATAAAATTTGAAATCTCAAAATGTGTGATTCTCCAGAGTCAATTCAATGGACAAACAATAACAACTAAGCTAGGTTAAAGATTAAAAGACGTAAACAACTGCCATATATAAAGCCTGACTGAGTCCTAGATCCAAAAACATATTTCAGAACATTGTGTAGAATTTTATTTTTTACATAGACTGCATATTTGATGACGTTATTCTTTTTAACTTTCTTGGGTGAAGTAATAGCATTGTGATTTTAATAGGATAATGTCTTTATCTTTGGGAGATTGATTACCAAGTATTTAAAGGTCAAGTATCATGTCTGCAATTTATTTTCAACTTACTTTCAAATAGTTACCATAAAACGTATTTATCTATGGAGAGAGCAAACATGCAAAATGCTAAAAAGGGTGAAGCTACTACAATAAATACGCACAGTACTGGATGTTCAAATTTTCTGTAGGTTTAAGATTTTAGAAAAGAAAAACGTGGGGGAAAAACACACAGTTCAAACACCCTGTTAACGGTAAACTGAATTATTCTAGAACTATTGTCATAAAGTTTCCGTCTTTTTTTTCCTGGAGGCCCCTCATTAAAAGCTCTGTGGGGATGTGTGGGCTTAGAAGGTTCAGATGAAGAGATAGCTGAGTTTTCTCGCTTTTCCTTAGATGAAACGCTTGTGGTCAACATATAATTATATACACAAACATGCTCACCATTGACACCTAAGAAACTATCTTACCTTTACGTAAGGTTCAAAAATAACGCGAGCTGGGGCCGGCCCAGTGGCGGAAGCAGTTAAGTGGGCGCGCTCTGCTGCAGGGGCCCAGGGTTGGCCGGTTCAGATCCCTGGCACACACCGACGCACCACGTGGCAAGCCATGCTGTGGCGGCGTCTCATATAAAGTGGAGGAAGATGGGCACGGATGTTAGCCCAGGGCCAGTCTTCCTCAGCAAAAAAGAGGAGGATTGGCAGATGTTAGCTCAGAGCTGATCTTCCTCACACAAAAAAGTAATAATAAAATAAATAACTAAATAACAACCAAAGACAAGTCCAAATTTTCAGAAGCCACCTTCCTTTGCACAGGAAAAGCAGAAGAGGCCCCTGAGCCAATTTCCCCCGAACTCACGGGAACACGACGGGGTCGCCAGGTCCGTGAGAACCGGAGCGCGCGGGGCCTGAGCAACGCGACTCGAGCAGCAGAAATCCTTTTCCTTCTGGAGAAAAGTCCCGAGGTTACTTCGGAGGCTTCTGAACAGCGGAGCCCAGGGGATGAAAACCCCCCGCACACGCGCCCTTCCCGCCCCGGCTCCGCGCGGGGACAGCGGCCGGGCGGACGCGAGCGCAGGGCCCGGCCTCTCTAAGGAGGCCCCTCGGGGTCCCGGCCACACCTGTCCTTTACCGCCCTCCTGCCCCCCAGGGCGCTCCCCGCACGCGGGCCTCACCAGGGACGGGGTCACCGCAAGAGGACCGACGTGACGGCTCCAAGATGCGCGGAGTCAACAGACAAAAAGACCGCGCGAACGAGTGACGCCATTTCCCCTTCCTGCCTCCGTAGGTAAAGGGCGGGGCTCCAGGACTCCGGCTGCCAATCATGTCCATCCATTTCAGGCAGAGAAATTGCTGTTCTCCCCGCGTGGGTGCGGATGCGACTTGGGGTCGGCTCCGCGCGGGAGCTGGGGGGGCGGAAACAGGCCCAGGGGGCGAGATTGTGGCTACAAGCAGGCTTGTGGGCGTGGCCACGGGATGAGGGCGGGGCCGATATCCGGGCGGCGGTGTTGGAGGCGGGACGAGGCCCCGCGGGAAGTTTGGACGTCCGAAGGGAGAGGCTGCAGGTGGGAACTCAGGCAGGCGGGTGCTCATCAAAGGCCTCTCTGCCTGCGTGTCCTCAGCTTCCTAGAGCCCTTACCCTGATTCTCCCGTAATAATATGCCTGCCAGTCCTTGAGATGGTCTGTCTCCTCCATTCAATCGATCCCCTGTTGAACCTTCTTTTCCCCTTATTTCTGTTTATTTACCTTGGACACCACGCTAAACTCTAATCATTGATTCCTTTGCGTTCTCAGTGTAATGCCATTTTTATGTAGCTTTTATGTTTTTCTACTTCAAATATGTATTTCTAGTTTTTATTTTTCCTGTCTTACCATACGGTCCAGGACCTCCCATACTAAATTGTGTAATAGCACTGATGCCAGGCTTCCTAACTCAGTAATGGTTCTACAGTTTCTCAGGTAGTCACGTTGACTGTGGGTTTCAGTGGGTGTCCTTTGTGGAGTTAATAAAGGTCTTTCTAAATCCTGATTTACTAGAACGTTTACTAGAAAAAATGTTCAGGTACATTATTAAATGTTTTATGCACCTGTCGAAGTGATAACCATTTTGCTTCATGAATGTTTCATCTGTTGCTGTACAAAATAGTTAATTTTTATGTAGCAAGAAAAGTCTTTTTGAAAAGACAATTTCTGGGCTTCCTGCCTTGCCTTAAAAGTTCTCTTCAAACTCTAGATTACTTTCACATTTCCTAGTTTTGTTCTATAATTTATTATTTTTGATGACATTTTAGTCTTTAATTCTCAAAGAATGTGTTTTGGTGTGTGATGTGGGGTAGTGGATTCAATTTCTTTTTTCCTCCAGAAAGATGGCCACTGGTTGTAGTATCATTTATTGATAAACTATCTGTGACCTACTGATTTGAAATTCCATGTTTATCAAACAGTAAATTTTTAAATATACCTGTATCAATTTCTAGAATCTTCTGTGCAAGTAATATTTACTTATGCCCATATTATACGCTTTTAATTATAATAGTTCTATATTAAGTTTTAACCTTCAGAATTAAAAATATAATGGTTGTTAAAGTTTGTTTCATCTTACTACTCCAGGTGCTTCAGAGACATTAAATTTGTTTTTTAATTTTCTTTTATTGATGTTTTAATGGTTTTTAACATTCTGAAATTTTGGGTTGTGCATTTTTGTTTGTCCATCACCACATATATGACTCCCTTCACCCCTTGTGCCCACCCCCCACCCCCACTGCCCCTGGTAACCACAGTACAGTTTTCTCTGTCCATGTGTTGGTTTGTATTCCACATATGAGTGAGATCATACAGTGTTTGTCTTTCTCTTTCTGGCTTATTTCACTTAACATAATACGCTCCAGGCCCATCCATGTTGTTGCAAATGGGACGATTTTGTCTTTTTTTATGGCTGAGTAGTATTCCATTGTATATATATATATACACCACATTTTCTTAATCCAATCGTCAGTCGAGGGACACTTAGGTTGCTTCCACTTGTTGGCTATGGTGAATAATGCTGCAATGAACATAGGGGTGCATAAGCCTCTTTGGATTGTTGATTTCAGGTTCGTTGGATAGATTCCCAGTAATGGGACGGCTGGGTCATAGACCATCTCTATTTTTAAGTCTTTGAGGAATCTCCATACCGTTTTCCAGAGAGGCTGCACCAGTTTGCATTTCCACCAGCTGTGTATGAGGGTTCCTGTTTCTCCACATCCTCTCCAACATTTGTTGTTTTTTGTCTTGGTGATTATAGCCATTCTCATGGGCATGAGGTGGTATCTTAGTGTTGTTTTGATTTGCATTTCCCTGATGATTAGTGATGTTGAACATCTTTTCATGTGCCTATTGGCCATCTGTATATCTTCTTTGGAGAAGTGTCTGTTCATTTTCTCTGCCCATTTTTTGATCGGGTTGTTTGTTTTTTTGTTGTTCAGTTGTGTGAGTTCTTTATGTATTATGGAGATCAACACCTTGTCAGATGTATGTTTTGCAAATATTCTCTCCCAGCTGGTGGGTTGTCTGTTCATCTTGATTCTGGTTTCGTTTGTCTTGTAGAAGCTCTTTAATCTGATAAAGTCCCACTTGTTTATTTTTTCTTTAGTTTCCTTAGTCTGGGTAGGCATGTCATCCGAAAATATTCCTTTATGACCAGTGTCAAATAGTGTGTTGCCTATATTTTCTTCTATGAGTTTTATAGTTTCAGGTCTCACCTTCAGGTCTTTGATCCATTTTGAGTTAATTTTTGTGAATGGCAATAGCAGATGGTCCACTTTCATTCTTTTGCATGTGGCTGTCCAGTTTTCCCAACACCATTTATTGAAGAGACTTTCCTTTCTCCATTGTATGTTCTTAGCACCTTTGTCGAAAATTAGCTGTCCGTATATGTGTGGTTTTATTTCTAGGCTTTCAATTCTGTTCCATTGATCTGTGTGTCTGTTTTTGTACCAGTACCATGCTGTTTTGATTACTATTGCTTTGTAGTATGTTTTGAAGTCAGAGATTGTGATGCCTCCTGCTTTGTTCTTTTTTCTTAGGATTTCTTTAGCTATTCGGGGTCTTTTGTTGCCCCATATAAATTTTAGTGTTCTTTTTTCTATTTCTGTGAAGAATGTCATTGGGATTCTGATTGGGATTGCATTGAATCTGTAGATTGCTTTAGGTAATATAGACATTTTAACTATGTTTATTCTTCCAGTTCATGTGCATGGGATATCTTTCCATTTCTTTATGTCATCATGGATTTCTTTCAATAATGTCTTGTAGTTCTCATTGTATAGGTCCTTCACCTCCTTGGTAAGATGTATTCCTAGGTATTTTATTCTTTTTGATGCAATTGTAAATGGTATTATCTTTTTGAGCTCTCTTTCTGTTAGTTCATTATTAGCATACAGAAATGCAACTGATTTTTATAGATTGATTTTGTACCCTGCAACTTTGCTGTAGTTGTTGATTGTTTCTAATAGTTTGCCAACAGATTCTTTAGAGTTTTCTATATAATTCTTCGTTACCTATTTGGATTCTTTTTATTCCTTTTTCTTGCCTAATTGCTCTGGCCAAAACCTCCAGTACTATGTTGAACAGGAGTGGTGAGAGTGGGCAGCCCTGCCTCGTTCCTGTTCTCAGAGGAATGGCTTTCAGTCTTTCCCCGTTGAGTATGATGTTGGCTGTGGGTTTGTCATAAATAGCCTCTATTATGTTGAGATACTTTCCTTCTATTCCCATTTTGTTGAGAGTTTTTTATCATAAATGGATGTTGTATCTTGTCAAATTCCTTCTTTGCATCTATTGAGATGATCATGTGGTTTTTATTCTTTGTTTTGTTGATGTGATGTATCACGTTGATTGATTTGCGGATGTTGAACCATCCCTGCATCCCTGGTATAAATCCCACTTGATCATGGTGTATGATCTTTTTAATGTATTGTTGTATTCGGTTTGACAATATTTTGTTGAGGATTTTTGCGTCAATGTTCATCAGCGATATTGGCCTGTAATTTTCTTTCTTTGTATTATCTTTGTCTGGCTTTGGTATCAGGGTGATGTTGGCCTCGTAGAATGATTTAGGAAGTGTTCCATCTTCCTCTATTTTTTGGAATAGTTTGAGAAGGATGGGTATTAAATCTTCTTTGAATGTTTGGTAAATTCACCAGAGAAACCATCTGGTCCTGGACTTTTATTTTTGGGGGGGTTTTTGATTACTATTTCAATCTCTTTACTTGTGATTGGTCTTCAGATTCTCCATTTCTTCTTGGTTCAGTTTTGGGAGGTTGTATGAGTCTAAGAATTTATCCATTTCTTCTAGATTGTCCAATTTGTTGGCATATAATTTCTCATAGTATTCTCTTATAATCCTCTGTATTTCCATGGTATCCGTTGTAATTTCTCCTCTTTCATTTCTAATGTTATTTACTTGAGCCTTTTCTCTTTTTTTCTTAGTAAGCCTGGCTAAGGGTTTGTTGATTTTGTTTATCTTCTCAAAGAACCAACTCTTTGTTTCATTAATCCTTTCTACTGTTTTTTTTTGTCTCAATTTCATTTATTTCTGCTCTGATTTTTATTATTTCTCTTCTTCTGCTGACTTAGGGCTTTGTTTGTTCTTCTTTTTCTAGTTCTGTTAGGTGTAATTTAAGGTTGCCTATTTGAGCTTTTTCTTGTTTGTTAAGATGGGCTTGTATCGCTATGAGTTTCCCTCTCAGGACTGCTTTTGCTGCATCCCATATGGTTTGATATGGCATATTATCATTTTCGTTTGTTTCCAGATAGTTTTTGATTTCTCCTTTAATTTCATCAATGATCCATTGGTTGTTCAGTAGCATGTTGTTTAATCTCCACATTTTTGTCACTTTCCCAGTTTTTTTTTTGTGGTTCATTTCCAGTTTCATAGCATTATGGTCTGAAAAGATGCTTGTTATGATTTCAATCTTCTTAAATTTATTGAGGCTTGCTTTGTTTCCCAACATATGGTCTATCCTAGAGATTGTTCCATGCGTGCTTGAGAAGAATGTGTAGTCAGCTGTTTTTGGATGGAGTGCTCTGTATATGTCTACTAGGTCTATCTCGTCCAGTTTTTCATTTAAGTCTACTATTTCTTTATTGACTTTTTGTCTGGATGATCTATCCATTGATGTAAGTGGGGTGTTAAGATCCCCTACTGTTATTGTGTTGTTGTTAATGTCTCCTTTTAGGTTTGTTAATAGTTGCTTTAGGTACATTGGTGCTCCTATGTTGGGTGCATATATATTTATAAGTGATATGTCTTCTTGGTGTAGTGTCCCTTTTATCATTATATATTTCCCTTCTTTGTCTTTCTTAACCTGTTTTATCTTGAAGTCTACTTTGTCTGATATGAGTATGGCAACACCTGCTTTCTTTTGTTTGCCATTAGCTTGGAGTATTGTCTTCCATCCTTTCACTCTGAGCCTGTGCTTGTCTTTAGTGCTAAGATGTGTCTCCTGAAGGCAGCATATTGTTGGGTCTTGTTTTTAATCCATCCTGCCACTCTGTATCTTTTGATTGGAGAGTTAATCCATTTACATTTAGGGTAATTATTGATATATGAGTGCTTAATGTTGCTGTTTTGTCACTTATTTTCTGGTTCTTTTGCGTTTCCTTTGTTTCTTGTCCCATTTGTTTCGGACTGCCAATTCCGTTTGATTGTTCTGTCTTATGATTCTTCTAGTTTTCTCTTTGTTTATCATATGTGGTTTTGTTTTGATTATTTGTTTAGTGGTTACCTTGAGGTTTGGGTAAAAAATCTTGTGTATGAGATAGTCCATTATCTGAGAGAAATTAAATTTTTAAACTCCTAATGATGTAGCTACTCATGATTTTCTCTTCTGTTTGTTTTCTGCAATAGCTATATTGACATAATTTGCATGCCATACAATTTACCCATCTAAAACTAAACCATTCAATGTTTTTAGTATGTTCGCAGAATGGTGCAACCATCACAATTTACATCACTATAAAAATACCATTTGGCTATCATACCCCAACTTCCCTATTTCCTTATCATTTAAGCTGCCAGGAACCTACTTTCTGTCTCTATAGATTTGCGTTTTCTAGCTATTTCATGTAAATGAAATCATACAATACTTTCTAATTGGTGTGTAGTGGTATCTCATCATTGTTTTATTTAGGTCCTCTGTAATTTTTTTCAGCAAAGTTTTGTAGTTTTCAGTATACAAGTCTTTTACCTCCTTGGTTAAATATATGCCTAGGTATTTTATTCTTTTTGATGCTATTGTAAATGGAGTTTTTAAAATTTCCTTTTCAGATTGTTCATTGTTGTCTATAGAAACACGTTGATTTTGCTGTATTGGTATTGTACCCCGCAAACTTGTGGAATTTTAGTAGCTAGAGTAGTTTGTGTATGTGTGTGTATTAACCATACATCTTGCTTTTCTTTGACTGCACAGTATTTCATTGCACAAGTGTTTCCTCATTTGTCTCAGTAGTTCCCTAGTGACTAAGAGGTGAGTTCTTGATATTCGTATGTAACAACAGTGCTGCAATGAATAACCTTGTACATATAATATTTTCCATGAATATGAGTGTACCTGAAGGGTAAATTATCTTTGGAATTTCTGAGTCAACTCTAAAATCAGAAACAGCATACACGAGGACATTGAGGTATGACAACGACAAGGCATGTTAATAAAACCGCAAATAGTTTAGCATTATTTCATTAACATTAACAATTTTATTACTATTTCATAAGTGAAAACATTATTTTACTGCTCTTCTCCCATCTTATGATCTATTTCCTTGAAAACAGGCCCTCAATACAAAGACTGTGTGCAGATGGTTTTTCTTGGGGGTGGGGGTGGGTAGCTGATCACAAGGAGCAGGAATACAGAACAATGGAAGTCAAACAGAGAAGGAAGGAAAGACACTGAAAGGAATCATTATCATTTTGATCCCTCTATGGTGACGCCTGCTCAATGCCACCAAACCCTTCTCAGGTGCTTTTATAAAATGTGTCTCAGAACTTTCCCCTGAGTAGATGAAAAGACAACAGATCATATCTTCTGTTGGCCTAGGGTGATCCCAGAGGGATTGACATCCCCACATCTCTGAGTTGCACATTTATGAATACAGAGCAGATTCCTTCAGATGTCCCATATTGTGGTATCAGAGAAGCTTCAGGTCAGGAAGCAGGAGGGCTATGACATGGGCCTGAGGCAGCTGTCCAATTGCAGCTGTGCAAAGCTTTTCACCGCTTCCATTGAAATAATTAAAGACGACATGGCTGAAACAAAAAGATGGGGCAAGAAGATTTGAATTGGTGCCTCTCTTAGCTGGCTAGGGCTGCCATAACAAAGACTAGGTGACTTAATTAATTTTTTTTTTTTTTGTGAGGAAGATCAGCCCTGAGCTAACATCTGTGCTAATCCTCCTCTTTTTGCTGAGGAAGACCGGCTCTGAGCTAACATCTATTGCCAATCCTCCTCCTTTTTTTCCCCCCCCAAGGCCCCAGAAGATAGTTGTATGTCGTAGTTGCACATCCTGCTAGTTGCTGTATGTGGGACGCGGCCTCAGCATGGCCGGAGAAGCGGTGCGTCAGTGCGCGCCTGGGATCCGAACCCAGGCCACCAGCAGCGGAGCACGCGCACTTAACCACTAAGCCACGGGGCCGGCCCAAGACTAGGTGACTTAAACCACAGACATTTATTTTCTCACCGTCCTGGAGGATGGAAGTCCAAGATCAAGTTACCAACAAGGTTAGTTTCCTCTGAGGCCTCTCTCCTTGGCTAACAGATGGCCGCCTTCTTGCTGCCACTTCACATTGTCATCTCTCTGTGCATGAATGCCACTGGTGTCTCTCTGTGTGACTTTATGTCCTCTTCTTATGAAAACGTAAGTCAGATTGGATTAGGGCACACCATAATGAGCCCATTTTAGCTTAATTACCCCCTTAAAGGCCCTTTCTCCACATACAGTCACATTGTGAGGTACTGCAGGATTAGGGTTTCAACATATGAATTTTGGGGGCACGCAACTTGATCCATAACAGTGCCCAAGATGTGTGTGATATACACTTCTGTAACTATTCCCTTTTATTTATCATTTGGGGGACATGCTATCTAAATCCTAGTCCTTGTTTGCTTTTCTATTCCATTATTTATACTACTATTAGATCTGGATTTTTGCTTTAACGAGGCAAAGTACCTAAATTTTACATCAGCAAAATGTATGTGAAAAACAATATATTCTGAAATTAACAGTTGGACTGATGGAAGAAACAAGGGGAAATCCACTATGCAAATCTGACAGTTACAAATGTTCAGTTTGTGTACATGATGTTTACTATTAGACAAAGACTGGGAGAAAGAGCAAATTGGAAACATGTCTGCACTCCCAAGTTCATTTCTAATTTTAGTATTAGCATTGCTGTTATCGATTTGGGCCTTGAAATATTTATTTCCTGATATCTAATAATACTGGTATGAAGTTTGAAACAAAATAACAGCCCATTTTCATATATATTACATTCTATTAGGAGAAAGAAAATAGACTAATGTATAAATAAATAGTGAAAATACAAACTGTGATAGTGCTAATTAAAAAAGTAAAGAATTAAGGAAACTGATGGTGCTCAAGGCAGGCCACCCCAAGATGCACCACTCTAGTATGTGGATTATTTCGAGCTGAAGACAATAAAGACTCAGAATACTCAGGAAGAACATTTGAGTTTCCCCTCCCAAACTGCCTAAAGAATTTAACATAGAAGACCTGTTTCAGGAAGGATCCAATAACATATGATGGCTGTAATATAATGTAAATAGATGTTACAATAGGAAAGGCACCAACAGGCCCATTTTATCAAAATTTCTGTCTCTCCCTGGCCACATTCTCTATAGGTGGCCCTGAAAAGAGTTGTCAGACAATCATTTGCATTTCTGTCTCCATGTGAATTGTCTTCTTCCCCTCTGAAATCCCAAACCACTACCCACGCAACACCTTCCAAGCCTTTAGCTACAATACTTAAGCAAGCAGCTTAGACAGAATGACGAACTGCTCATTTATGAGTTTCTCCCATGTATACATGTTATTAAACTTGGTATTATTTTCTTCTGCTAACCTGTCTTTTAATTATTTGGCCAGCCATAAGAACTTTAAGGGAAAGGGCGGAGGGGGATTCTCCCTCTTCCCCTACGAAACCTATTTTAACATAATGTTATTGTTACCTAACAATCTAGGACAATTCCATATGTGGATCTATTGATGTTGTCAGTTGTGTTTTTCTCTCTGATATAACATGTTTGGAAAGAAAGAAGGAAGGAAAAAAGAAATGAGGGAAAAGACATTGAGTTTGCTCTTGGAAAGATTAGTTTGATGTGCCTATGAAATACCTCACTAATAATATCCCCTTGGCAGTGGTGTGTGTTGGTCTGGTGTTCTGCCTTAATGGCAGTAGTGGGAGAGAGAGTTGAGTTTACAGAGAAGCAGATCAGAAAGACAAGATTATGGTTGGCTGAGCCTTACTCATGATCCATCATTCTCAGATTAACTCTCACTTCCTAAGGAAAGTCCTTCACAACTTCTGACCCTCATGCACCACAAATAAACTCTCATGGGACACTGTACATGTTGTTGCAGGTCACAATCCAAATGGCTAACAGGGTGGACTATAGTGAACCCTGTGCTGTGTTGCCCACTTCTCCATCAGAATTAAGGCTTATTCTTCCAATTGAAGGGAGTGCAGCCATCTGACAGCCCTGAGCCATCATTGCTCATTGAGAATTGCTTTAAGCTAAAGGAACCTGCCCCATTCAATGTCACATCACTCAGATTTCTTGCAGGCAAGCATAACTGACCAACAGCCATAAGTATACACCGCTGTGTTTGCACTGAGTTTGCGCCTGGTCTACTCCCAGCCACTGACTGAGCACAAAGGGGTACCACTGCATGCTCATTGCCATGGTCACACAATGACATTGATGACAAGAATCAGTAAACCCTGCCAAGACAGTAATGACTCTTCTTGGCATGAGGGACGTGAAGTGACAGGCAGCAGAAGATCAGTGGGATTTTACCATGTCTCTGAAGGTGTTACCCCTTTAGGAGTAAATACCTCTAAACCTGCACAGGCCAGAGGTTGGAGACCTGAAGCAGAAACTCCCCAAGAGACTCACTGGGAGTCTGGGGCCACATCTACTTTCAACTTTTGATTTCTGGACCCATGAATTCTATAACTGGAGATATAACACATCATGGTTGTCATTCGTTTGTAGTGTACACTGCATCCTGTGAATTATGTAGCCAGAATGTCCTGTGTCTTCAATTGCCTGCGCTAAATATGATCATTCTCTTCGAAATTAATCTTGTTCCCGTATCTTCCATTGAATTTTTTTTAAACTAACCATACTGCATATTCCCTTAAGGCTTTGTTTTAACTCTGTCCACCCTTTCCCTCACAAATTTTATAGGGGATTTATACTTGCCATCTATGTTTCCTCAATACTCACTCTTCAACCCACTCTACCTGGATTATTTCTGTCCCTGCCCCTCTATTTAGACATAATAAATGGAGCTCTTCTTAGTATCAACAAAGGCCTCCACATTGCCAGCAAATGCCAAGGGATATTTTCCATCCTCATTTGGTTAGTCCTTTCAACAAAACCAAAACTATTAACCACTTTAATTTTCATCAGAAAGGACCTCTCTGCCTCCATGGTGTTGTGGACACCAAGTGATCTATAGAATCATGAAAGATTCTTCAAGGGAAGAACATCACAGAGAGTTGGTCCCTGGGTTTGGTCCTTGTAGAAATTAAACTTTCCTTAGGGGACACCTTGTCACTTTTAAGTCAAACCAAAGAAAGAAGAATTTCTTCTTGGAACCAATATCTTCTTTTTCTTCCACTGTTGCCTACCCAGACACAACATTGGCTAAAAATTTTCCATTCTCTTATTTTTGTACCACAAGGGAGCTGAGTTATTTGGTAGGAAGAAAGTCAATAGAACAATTTATTTATTGAGCAGCTCTGATAATTCAACCCTTGAGATGATAATAGCATGTCCCTGTTGCCTTTTTCCTATAATTCTCTGACTTCTGCCTAGGTCAAAACCCAAATGTGCTTCCCTGAGACAGACCTCAGAGAAGAAAAGCTTCAGTGATAACCATCAGAGAAGGTCATTGTATCCAGTGAGGGCTGGTGGAGTAAGAAGGTAAAAGAGGAGAGAAAGTGAGTACTGGGCTTTACCTTAAGAGTAATGAGACTGGGACAGTCCCATATTTATTTAGTTTGTGAAGGTGAAGTCTCTGTACTTTGAAGGTACTCTAGTTTCTACCTAAACCAATCTTTTCCAGCTCTTATTCTGTTTTCTTCACTGTGCTTTTGGAATCTAGGGCCTCTCTCTGATAAGAGTTATTTCCAAGAGTTTTCACCTCTTCTCTACTTTTTCCCATAATTATAGGCTCCCGTTGATTTTCCTGTGTCCAATCATTCATTTTCTAACTATTCACTGGAGATCTATTATGCACAAGGTATTGTATACTTTATTCCTTATGTGACTGGATTTTTCTATTATATTCTCTATTTTTGCAGCAGATTCACCTTACTGATAGCACTCAATAGTTCTGTATTGATTGTCATTTCACTTTAGTGTCCACATTATCATCTATGATAAATAATATATTTATTTCTGATGTTCAGTACTCAGCCCAATTTCCTTTTCTCATCTTACCAATCTCTTTAAATGTTCAGGAGACTATTGAGTGATTGAAGTTGGAGTAGACTGCGATAGTGTGTTCACAAATTTAATAGAAATATTTTAATGTTGTAATGTAGACTATCCTTTAGGCTGTAGTGGTAAAACAACCGTTCTTTATTGGGCTTAGAAATTGTCCTTAGTTTCCTCATTTAGCGACAGGCTCTGTCCTGGCTGCTAGCTGCAGTAATGGCTGTTATATTTTCTCATTTGCATTTTCTATTGTGATTAGGGTTGTGATTTCTCTTCATTGACCTATTTTTATCATGAATTATGTTAACAAACATCACAGTATTAAACCAGCTTCCCATTCCTAGAATAGGTATTACTTATTCATGATGTATTATTCTCTTTTAAAAATAGACATGAATGGATTTGATTTAACTTTATTATTATATTTTGTGTCTGCATTCAGGCATATGTGAGCTTGAAGATTTCTTTGTTGTGTCATAGTTGATGCTTTGGGTCTCAATCTTTATTATACATCTAACATTTGCATGTGTTGAGCACCTACTATGTGCCAGACACCAGGTAAGTAAGTTGCTGGATAGACGATAGTGAGCAAAGACACTCATGTCCTCTAACTCACAAATAAACATAAAATTACCTACATGAGAGGCACATCAAGGAAAAGTACAGGATGCTGGACTTGTGGGCCTCCCCCACTCTGTCCTCCTGACCCTCACTCTCTGTTCTCCATCTCACTGGCCTCTGAAATTCCTTCCATTCCCAAGCTCACCAATCCACAGGGCAACTGTGAATTCTTTCTTATCAGTTCAAAATTCTGTCCCTTTCCTTATTTCCCCTGGTTAACAGTTACCCATCCTTCCTCTCATGACTCAAATATTCACATTTTAGAGCATCCTTTTCTACCCACCTCCCCAGACTAAATTGGTCCTCAATGATTTTTTTCTCTCTCTAATTAATTGCCTTCTCTAGGCATTAATAATGACAAATTTTTTCTATCATGGAGAATATAAACATTTATTTGCATCTTAATTTGCCTTTTAATTATTTAATGATAATTTCAATTATACAAACTTTGTATACTTTTTATCAAATCTATCATTTTTTACCATTAACTGCCCCAATTGTTAATATAACTTATCCCCACTTCTGAGCATGTACACATGAGCACACATTTCAAACATGTGTTGTATTTTATTTTAATGATTGTGTGAGTTTTTCCCCTCCTCTTATCTATGTAGTCTACATAATTTTTCCTCTTCTTTGAATAATCTAGCTGGCAGGCAGTCTCTGAAAGGAGGAGCCATAGGGATCTTCATTAGTTAGTGCTGCATGGAGGTAACAGTCCTGTTGTGTTTATAATGATCAGAAGTCCATCCTGGGCTGCCCCAGTTATAGGGAATTTAATAAGTGTTAGCCATACAAGATAGATTTATTGTGACGTTAAGAACAGAAGCTGACATTTATCAAGTGTCAACTGTATGTCACAGGATTCACAAAAAATTACATACATCATCTAATTTAATTCACTCATCAAGCTTATAATGTAGGGAATATTTGTTACTCTTATTGTAGAGGTGAAGAATCTGCAGCTAAGAGAGATTAAACAACTTTCTCAAGGTCACACAGATAGTAAGTAAGGGAGAAAATTCTGTTTTTGAAAGTCTGACTCAAGATCCCATTTTCTAAATCAAAGCTCTGTACTGTAGTTTTGGAGAGTTACATGTCAAAAATAATTGTCATAAAAGGAACAGATTAATATTGATAATAATAGCTATCATTTATTGAGATCATCCTGTGCACAAAGGCATTTCTAAACCTCACAAAGAAGGTAATAACAGTAACCACATATTTAGAAATTAAAAATTAAGGCACTTGAGTGGCAAGACTGGTGGCGTAGTGGTTGGGTTCACGCATCGGTTGGGATCCTGGGTGCGGACCCGCTCACGCTCCTCAAGCCATGCTGAGTCTGCATCCCAAATAGAGAAGCTGCAGCTCTACAACTATGATACACAACTATGTACTGGGGCTTTGGGAAGAAGCTAAAAAAAAGAGGAAGATTGGCAACAGATGTTAGCTCAGGGCCAATCTTCCTCAAAAAAAAAAAAATAACAAGGGACTTGAATGTTAACTGTGACATCAATAAGAAGCATCAAGTCATAAAATTAAGGTTGTTTGTGATGAGAATCCACATCTTAATAACCATTATAGAGCTTTATGTTTATTTATTTTTTTTGTGAGGAAGACCAGCCCTGAGCTAACATCTGATGCCAATCCTCCTCTTTTTTTTGCTGAGGAAGATTGGCCCTGGGCTAACATTCGTGCCCATCATCCTCTACTTTATATGAGACGCCGCCACAGCATGGCTCAACAAGTGGTGTGTTGGTGCACGCTGGGGATCCAAACCTGGGAACCCCAGGCCACCAAAGTGGAGCATACGCACTTAACTGCTTGCGCCGGCCCCCCAATCCTCCTCTTTTTTGCTGAGGAAGATTGGCCCTGGGGTAAGTCTGTGCCCATCTTCCGCTACTTTATATGGGACGCTGCCACAGCATGGCTTGACAAGTGGTGCGTCGTCATGCCCGGGATCTGAACCTGGGAACCCTCGGGCCGCCAAAGCAGAGCACATGCACTTTAACTGCTGCGCCACCAGGCCAGCCCCTATAGAGCTTTTTGAATGAAGGATGTATGGAGATTGTCAAAGAAAAAAACATGAAATGTCTTCAATTACTTTGAAAGAGTCATATGATAGAAGAAATTGGATTATGACCATAGCCTCAAATATAATTAGAACCAGTGTGTAGGAGATAAAAAGAATTTTCTGCTAAATTTTAGTGTTTTTTTTTTTTAGCTCCAGAAATGGGTGTCGTTTTTTTGAAGATTGGCCCTGAGCTAACATCTTTTGCCAATCTTCCTCTTTTTCTTTTTTGTCCCCAAAGCCCCAGGACATAGTTGTATATCCTCGTTGTAGGTCCTTCTAGATCTTCTATGTGAGATGCCACCTCAGCATTGCTTGATGAGCATTGAGTACATCCGCAGCCAGGATCCGAACCAGTGAACACTGGGCCACCAAAGCAGAACTCACGAACTTAACAGCTATGCCACTGGGCTGGCCCCTTTGCTAAATTTTAAAAAGGCTAAATAATTACATTTAAAATGGAAATGCAGGGCCAGTCCCGTGGCTTAGTGGTTAAGTGCGCGCGCTCAGCTACTGGCGGCCCGGGGTTCAGACCCTGGGCGCACACCGACACACTGCTTGTCCGGCCATGCTGAGGCCGCGTCCCACATACAGCAACTAGAAGGATGTGCAACTATGACATACAACTATCTGCTGGGGCTTGGGGGAAAAATAAATAAATAAAATTATTAAAAATAAAATAAAATAAAATAAAATGGAAATGCACTACCAGTTGACTAAGTGAGTCACTGTCATTATAAAGACTCAACACAGAGTGAAGTTTGTCCACCTAAAGGTGGAATCAAGATGTGGTGACTAGCTCAGGTGCCAGTTGGATGTTCATTGAACATTTCTTTTACCTCTTTACACACCAGCTGAATGGAAGCAGGAAACCACACAGAAATATCAGAATTCCTCCTCCTGGGTCTCTCAGAGGATCCTGAACTGCAGCCCCTGCTCTGTGGACTGTTCCCGTTAATGTACTGTTAATGGTCACTGTTCTTGGGAACCTGTTCGTTATCCTGGTCATTAGCTCTGACTCCCACCTCCACACTCCCATGTACTTCTTCCTCTCCAACTTGTCATTCATAGACATCTGCTTCATCTCCACCACCATCCTGAAGATGTTAGTGAACATCCAGGCACAGAACAAAGACATTTCCTACAAAGAATGTCTCACTCAGGTATATTTTTTTATGATTTTTTTTCTGTAATGGACAGTTTCCTTCTGACTGTGATGGCCTATGACTGGTTTGTGGCCATATGCCACCTCCTGCACTACACAGTCATCATGAACCCACACCTGTGTGGCTTCCTGGTTCTGATGTCTTGTTTCCTCATTTTTCTGGGTCTCCCTGCTTCATATTCTACTGATGGTGAGGCTGACCTTCTGTATAGCCACTGAAATTCCATGTTTCTTCTGTGAACTGGCTCAGGTTCTCAAGGTGGCCTGCTCTGACACTCTCATCAGTAACATCTCCTTGTATGTGGCCACTGCCCTGCTGGGTGTTTTTCCTTTCACTGAGATTCTTTTTTCTTACTCTCAGATTGTCTCCTTCTTAATGAGGATGTCCTCTGCAGGAGGAAAATATGAAGCGTTTTCCACCTGTGGGTCTCACCTCTCTATAGTCTCCTTGTACTATGGGGCAAGCTTGGGGGTCTACCTCAGTTCTCCTGTGACTCATTCTTCCCACAGAAGCTCGATCACTTCAGTGATGTACACCGTGGTGACCCCCATGCTGAACCCCTTCATCTAAAGCCAGAGGAACAAGGATGTGAAGGGGGCCCTGGGAAGGCTCCTCAGCCAAGCAGCCTCGTCTCGATGGTATTCCATTGGCCTCGGAACTAATTGCACACTGTGGGCCCAAAGGCAAATATTGTGAATTTCATCTTCTGTTTATTTTTCTCCCCCAGAGGACATGCTTGATTTCTTCAATTCCCAAAACACCCCTGATTTCACTTTCATTTGTTCGTATTAGTTTCTCCTCAATAACCTCCTCAGCAATTTCTTTTTGACTTTTCCTGCTTATGTGCTGTCCATGTTTGGTCTGCTTTCTTGTAGCCATCCTTAAGATTTCTAACTTTAGATTTAAAGCATTTATCATGTCAAGTGCTGGCGTGGTTTCCCCCAAAATTATCCTCTCAAATGTTGATGTTCTTCACCTTCATTTGGTTCTGTACTTGTTTTCTCCGAGAGAAATGGAATGAAAATCATACAGTAGTCACAACAAAGTGCTTACCACATCATACCATGCTTGCTTCTTCACATGTATGATTTTATTTCATCTTTAAAATGTTTCTTTGAGATATTTTCTCTCATTCACCCCACTTTTCAAAAGAAGAGACTGAGTTTGAGTTGGACTATGACCTGGCCAGCTGACACTGACTTTGCTATCCTACCCTTCATAAGAACAATGATGTGATTTTCAACTTCAAAGTTAGGAATGTAGATTTGAAATCTGTTTTTTCCAGATGATTCATAGTAATATATCACCTAGAATAACTCTGAGATGTTGCTTCATTTTTTTGTGATACTTCTTTCCATTCTTCCTCCTATCCTTTCTTTCTTCCTTCCTTGGTTTATCTCTCCTTTCCTTCTTTCCTCCCTTCCATTCATCCTTCCTTCCTTTCTTTTTTCCTTCCCTCTTACTTTCCTTTCCTTGTTTTATTTGACCTTTATTTCCCATCATTGCAATTTTGAGGTGCACCCTCTAAGATCTTAAAGCATGTAGTAATGAATACAATAGAATCACAGTTTTATTTTACAAAGTGTAATTTTTTTTCTGACACTCTCTGGAGGTACCATCAGGAATCATAGTTATACATGTGTGGAAGGTGTTCAGAACTTAGCTCACTTTTCGAGAAAAATGTTGATAGACTTGAGTCTGCAGGGAAGGATGGAGTAGTAGATACTGTCACCACTCCCCCCACATTCCCTGGGATCCTCTCACCATCTCCATTGTGTGATTGCCAGTGGCCAACACCAGGTGGAACCTACTTTGCCCAATATGTGGTGTTACAAGCAACATGAAATTATGCCCCATTAGGGACGGCCCTGAGAGAGAGGTGTGGGGTATGCCATGTCTTTTATCCTTTAACTAGGATAATTCTGAGGTTTTAATTTTGTACCATTTTCCAAAATTTTCCCACAGGATGAAAACTCTGCTCAACCACAGTGGTAGCTGACCTAATGCAAGCTTTGTTGGATGTTTTTTCTTCCCTGTATCACTTCTCCTCTCTCCCATCCATGTTCCTTGCTCCTTCCAATAAAGTGCTTATACATGAAATCTTGGCTCAGTGTCTGCTGCTGTGGGAACCAAAACTACACAGGTGATGAAGACTGTGATGTATCAAAACAATACCATGAAAGGACTTAGGGACTTGAAGAGAGAAAAAAGAAACTAATTAATGGGGACATAGTAAGGACTGCAAAATTGCTCAAAAAATATAATTTATTAGAGGTGAAAGACTTATTCCATGTGGCTTCAATTCACTTTGATTCCATTATGTTTAATCCAATGTGCATTTTCTACTATGTACAAATTGAGGAGGGGGTCAGAGAGATGCAAATGATTGCACTACAGTGTGGTAAGCGTAATAATATTGGTGTGTAATAGATCCTGTAGAAAACAAAGGTAAGAGTTTTCAACTCACTTTAAGTAATTTCAGGAAAAAATCTTTGGACATTTATTTTTTAACATTTTTATTGAGGCATAATTTACATACATTAAATTCACCCATCGACAATGTAAATTCAATAATTTTAGTAAATTTATAGAGTTATGTAATCATTACCACAATCCAGTTTTAGAATATGTCTGTCACCTGACAAAGTACCCTTGTGTCCATTTACAGTTAATTCCCATACCCACTTCAGCCCTAGGAAATCACTCACCAGTTTCTGTCTCTATAAATTTGCCTTTTCTAGATATTTTATATGAATACAATCATGCTATATGTAATCCTTTGTGTCTGGCTTCTTCTACTTACCAGTGTTTTTGAGGCTCATCCATGTGGAAGTATCTATCAATATTTTGTTCCCTTTAATTGCAGAATAGTATTCTATTGTAAGTATACACCACATTTTGCTAATCTATTTACCAGCTGATGGATATCTGGTATTCCTGTTTTGGGTTATTATAAATAATGCTGCTATGAGCATTTGTGCATGTGTCTCCGTGTTTACATGCATTTTCATTTCTCTTGGATAGATAGATACCCTGGAGTGCAATTACTTGGCTATGTGTTAAATTTATGCATAACTATTTAAGAAACTGTGAAACTATTTTCCCAAATGGCTGCATCATTTTACATTCCCACCAGGAATGCATGAATGTTGCAGTTTTTCCACATCTCGGCCAACACTTGGTATTCAGGAAAAACTTCTAATAAGAGAATAAATTTGAATGTTGAAGAGTAAATAATGAGTAGAAATTTACCGAGAGAGGGGTTTAGGTAAATTAGGTGACATTCAAAAGTGAGGCATATCAGTAAGATATATGGAACTTATGGCTGAGATATTAGAAATAAGATGTGGCATGTACATGGAAGACAGACCGTTGAAAGTCTAATTTTATATACTAAGGATGTTATAAGCAACTGAGCATCAGAGCATGCTCTAATCATATGTATGATATGAAGACTTGAGGATTGCCCTTAGTGGGAGACATTGAAGGCAGCAGGAACAGTTAAGAGTCTGTGGAAACAGTCCAGAGTGAGATGATGGAGACCTGATGTAAAACAGTAGCAACGAGATGAGTAGATTTTGGAAGAAAAATGTATTAGTTTCCTCTTGCTGCTGTAACAATTTACCCTAAGTCTAGTGGCTTAAAATGACACAAATTTATTATCTTATAATTCTGGAGTTCAGAAATCTAACGTGTCAGCAAGGATGCTTTTCTTCTGGAGGCTCTAGAGGAGAATCTATTTCTTTGTCTTTTCCAAATTCTAGAAGCCCCTTGCATTCATTGGCTCATGGCCCCTTCTTCTGTCTTCAATGTCAACAGTATAGCATCTTACTTTCTCTAGCCCTCCTGTCTTCTTCTTATAAAAATGCTTGTGAGTACGCTGAGCTCACCCAGATTCAGGATTATCTTTCCATCTCAAGATCCTTAACTTAATCACATCTGCAAGAGCCTTTTCCCATCCAATGTTCACAGGTTCAAAAATCTTTGGGAGGCTATTATTTCACCTGCCACAATAGATGTGTATGAGTTAGAATTTGCCAACTAATTGATTATTAAGGCCTTGAGCTGAGAAGGTGGAGGGTCTCTTGCAGCACTCCTTGCTGATTTTCATTTGGCATGATCATATCATGGTTCTAGCCCATGTAAAGATAAGTCTGCATTAGCTATGTCTGCTTTGGTGGCAAGGAACAGAAGAGAATTTCCTGATTCATCTGAATGTAGTTGAGCAGAGGCTCAGCTGGACACCGGACACGGTGGCTTAAACACAATGAAGATTTCCATTCAGATTATAAGCTTTATTTTCTCAGACTAGCAACTTGTACATGGAAAGAGACTCGAAAAACAGTAGCTCTCACATCTCACACCTCACATCTTCATTACTAAAGAGGAACTGGATTTATTTTAGCTCCTTGTATGTGAAAAAAAAATCTCAGAAAAGAATTCTAACTGACACAATTATGTCCTCTTCATACTCTCGACCAATTAACATTGTCAGGAGACAATATTACTGGCAGCCCCTTCAGAACCACACACGTATATTCAGTTTATCAAACCTATTTTTGCTGAGTATTTACTATGTGTCAGTCATTAGTGTAGGTTAAACTCCGAAGGATAAAGAGGATCAGGAGTGTGGGGAGGGCAGGTTGCCATGTTATAAAGGATCATCGTAATAAACCTCATTGAGAAAGTTACATTTGTGAAGATAGTTAATCACTTAGGGGAGTGCATATCTGGGGAAAGAGTGCCCCAAGCAGAGGGTAATGTTAATACAAAGACCCTGAGGTGGGAGGTGGCCTGGCTGGAGTGTGGCTGGAGCTGAGAGAGTGACAGGGAACACAGTAGAAGAGAAGAACGGATATCAGGGGCTGATCCTGTGAGGCTTTCTCTGCCATTGAAGGACTTTTGCTTTCATTTACTCTGAGTGATGTGGGAGGTCATTGCAGGGTTTTGAGCAGACACACAGCATGACTAGGATTTTAAAAAAATCATTCTGGCTGTTGGGTTGAGAATGGATTGTAGGGTGTGAGGAAGCCTGCTTGGAGCTGACTGCAGCAAGCCAGGTGAGATATAGGCAGTTAGGACCCAGGGGAGATAGAATTTTAAGGATTGAGAAGCAGTTAGTTTGGCTATATTTGGAAGGTAGAGCCAAGAGGATTTGTTGTCATTCAGGATATGGATGTGAGAGAAAAGTAGGAAACAAGAATGACTCCATGGTTTGGAGCCTAAAAAACTGAAAGAATGGTATTGCATTCATTGAGACAGGAAAGACTGTGGGTGGAGTGAATTTGGGAAGGAAAGATGACATCAGAAGTTCAGGTTTTGAAATGTCAAAATTGAGATAATTCAAATGGATAAATAATATATGATTCCACTTATATGAGATAACTAGAGGAGTCAAATTCATTGAGACAGAAAGTAGAGTGGTGGTTGCCAGGGACTGGGGGAGGGGGATGGGTGGTTAGTGTTTAATGTGGTCAGAGTTTCAGTTTGGGAAAATGAAAAAGTTATGGAAATGGACGGTGGTGATGGTTGCTCATCAATGTGAATGTACTTAATGCCAAGTAACAGAACTGTACACTTAAAAATGGTTAAAAAGGTACATTTTATGTTATATAAATTTAACCACAATAAATAAGATCAAGTAGCACCAAATAATGGAGAAATGTTGTAAGATTTCTTCCAGATAACATTTTCAATATTATTATAAAATAATAGACAATGGCTTGGATTTTTTTAGACAAAAATTTTAGTGCTAGTCCTCAACAGTCTTTATCAGGATTTCTAACCCATGACAATATTGACATTTTGGTGTGTACAATTATTTGTTGTGAGTGGTTGTCTTGTGTATGGTGAGATTTTTAACAGGTCTCTATTGTCTACTCACTAGATGCCAGCACTGAGTTGTGATAACCAGAGACGTCTCCAGACATTGCCAGCTGTCCCGTAGGGGGCAAAATCAGCCTGATTGAGAACCACCGGAGCAGGACAATTCCATGGGTGCCAGAGTTGATGGTGGGAGCTTTCACAGCATGGGAATAAAAGGAAGAGCAATATTTTAGGGAGAATAAAACATCAGTTGAATTTTGGAAAGGTTGAGGTGAGGGGTGAATCGAACACCCCATTGGTGCTATTATCTCAGAGGTCAAAGTATTGGTCTGGTGATCATCAGCCTGCATGGGTGGCAGTACAAAACAAGTAATTGTGCAGAAAGGGAGAAGTTGGGAGACTTCTGTTGAGAGGGTTAGGAGTTAGAAAGAGAAGCTGATGCTGGGCTGAATCCTACCCATGATCTTTCAGTTCTCAGTTATAGGGCCCCACTGGATATATACTCTCATTGGACACAATACCATCCATCACAACATTAGCCACCATTGTAATTAAGTAATTATTCATGTGATTATTTTATTTATTTTTTTTTTTAAAGATTTTATTTATTTTATTTTTTCCCCCCAAAGCCCCAGTGGATAGTTGTATGTCGTAGCTGCACATCCTTCTAGTTGCTGCATGTGGGACTCGGCCTCAGGAGAAGTGGTGCCTCGATGCGCACCCGGGATCCGAACCCAGGCCACCAGCATCGCAGCGCGCGCATTTAACCACCAAGCCAGAGGGCCGGCCCCATGTGATTATTTTTTTAATGTCTGCCTCTTAAAACCTCAACCTGAACTTTGAATCCCATCCCTTCCTAACTTTTGGGGGAAATTATGCTATCCCTTATCCATTCTTTTTCTTGTATATTCCAATGTCTGCATGCAATATTATCATGTCCAATGTCATAGGATTCTTCTACATTTCATATCTTTCAATGAAAATGAAACTCATTCATAGACGTATAATCCCCTTTGGGTATTGCTCCAAACTTTTGGAGAATTTGGTCTATACTTGCAGCTGCCATTTCCAGTCTGCTCACTCTCTCTTCTACCAACTTATCTGGAGTCTTTCTACCTCCATGACAAATTGCTCTCCCTGGGGTCTTCGGTAACGTTATGTCCCCAATAAATTCTGAGGGATATTTCCATTCTTCAAAATGCTTGACTTTTCAGTAGCAATGTCTCTAAAAGCTGCATTCTCCTTCTGTAAATAGGGACTTTCTTATCCATTTCATTTTTGTCACAATGGGATTCTGAGGGTAAAGTATTGGGCTCCTTGTGATATTAACACATCCATCAAGGAGAAGCTCCTAATTTTGAAAATAAACCTTGTGAAGGAGAGGCAAGAATTAGGGCATTGTAAGGGGATCAGAGAGGTTTCTTTGAAGGAAGGTAAACTTTTTTAATCTCTAGGAGAATGATCTTGTTGACTGCAGATGGTTGAATGTACCAGATAAGAAGGAATAATTAGAGGAAAGAAATCCCTCTCTGTCCACAGCTATCTTCAGGGAAACAGAAGTGGCAGAAAGTTTCTCTTCTAGTAATCTCCTTTTACCCCAAGGGAGCTTGAGTGCTTAAAGAGTAGAATAAAAATAGAAGAATTTATTTCACGAGACTCACTGAGAATTTGGCCCCCAAGGTGCTGGAAGCTTTAAATAAGGTTTCAGTATCCCCAAGGTAAACCATTTTGGGCCTCCCAGAGATATGAGTAATGAATTCCCTGCCTGGAGCCTCTCCCTGTACTTTCTGGGGAAAAGTTACTGTAAAAGAAAGAACCAGGGCTACCAGGGGTTTCCATGATGCCATTTGAAAAAGCCAGTGTATCCTAGTAAATGCTGGGAGTGGGGGCTGGAGGGGGTGGTAGATGGATACAGTGGAGGGAAAACATTACAGCTGAGTACAAAGGAAACAAACAAGTGTCTCTAAGTGTCTCCAGACTAGCAGCATCAGTATCCCCTGGGAGCTCATTAGACATGCAAATTCTTATCCTTCACCCAAGATCTCCTAAACCAGAAATTCCAGAATCAGGCCCAGACATTTGTCTTTAATAAGCCATCTAGGTGGATCTTACACATGGCTAAAATTTGAAAACAATTGTCCTAGGGGATTTGTTAAAATGGATTAAGAAGGATCCACACAGGGCTGAATCTTCAGAGATCTGAGGGCTCTCCACCTCCAAAATCTTGTCTACTAATAATGATACATTTGTTTTTGACTTCATAAGGTGTATGTCCCCTTTCCAGTTTCATCTTATGAGTTTGTTTGAATTATTAGAATAATATTAAATATATATGTTCATATCAGCAATGCCTGCATGTTCATTAATTGTCATTTCTTTTTTTTTAATTATTTTATGGAGGTCATATTGGCTTATAACATTGTGTAAATTTCAAGTGTATATTACTATATATCAGCTTCTATATAGACTGCATCATGTTCATGACCAATAGTCTATTTTTTATCCATATCCATACATACATGCCCCTTTACCCCTTTGGAACTCCTTCCACCCTCTTCCTCTCCAGCAACCACTAATCTGTTCTCCTTATCCATGTATTTGTTTATCTTCCACATATGAGTGAAATCATATGGTATTTGCCTTTCTCTATCTGGCTTATTTTGCTTAGCATAATACCCTCAGAGTCCAAACATGTTGTCACAAATGGCACGATTTTGTCTTTTATATGGCTGAGTAGTATTCCATTGTGTGTATATATATATGTGTGTATATATATATATATATATATATATATACACACACACACACACACATATATATTACCACATCTTCCTTATTCATTCATCCATATTGGTCAGCACTTGGGTTGCTTCCACATCTTGGCTATTGTGAATAATGCTGTGATGAACATAGGGATGCATAAATCTATTTGAATTGTTGATTTCAGGTTCTTTGGATAAATACCCAGTGATAGGTTGCCTGGATCATATGGTATTTCTATTTTTAACTTTTTGAGCTATCTCCATACTGTTTTCCATAGTGGCTGCACCAGTTTGTGTTTCCACTAACATTTTATGAGGATTCCACTTTCTCCATATTCTTTCCAACATTTTTTACTTCTTGTCTTGCTAATTATAGCCATTCTGACTGGTATAAAGTGGTATCTCATTGAAATTTTGATTTGCATTTCCCTAATAATTAGTGATGTTGAACATCTTTTCATATGTCTGTTGGCCATCTGTATACCTTCTTTGGAAAAATGTCTGTTTATATCCTTTGCCCATTTTCTGATTGGGTTGTTCATTTTTTTGTTGGTGAGTTGTATGAGTTCTCTATCTATTTTGGAAATTAATCCCTAGTTCGGATATATGATTTGCAAATATTTTCTCCCAGTTGATAGGTTGCCTTTTTGTTTTGTTGATGGTTTCCTTTGCCTGCAGAAGCCATTTTTTTTTTTGCAGAAGGCTTTTAATCTGATATAGTCCCACTTGTTTATTTTTTCTTTTGTTTCCCTAGCCTGAGTAGACATGGTATTCAAAAAGATACTGCTAAGATCGATGTCAAAGTGTGTACTCCCTATATTTTGTTCCTGTAGTTTTATGGTTTCAGGTCTTACATTTAAGTCCTTAATTCATTTTGAGTTAATTTTTGTGTATGGTGTGAGATAATGGTCTACTTTTATTCTTTTGCGTGTGGCTGTCCAGTTTTCCCAGCACCATTTATTGGAGAGACTTTCCTTTCTCCATTGTATGTTCTTAGCTCCTTTGTTGAAGGTCAGCTGTCTGTAGATGTGTGGTTTTATTTCTGGGCTTTCAATTCTGTTCCATTCATCTATGTGTCTGTTTTTGTACCAGTACCATGCTCTTTTAATTATTACAGCTTTGTAGTATATTTTGAAGTCAGAGATTGTGATGCCTTCAGCTTTGTTCTTTTTTTGTCAGGTTTGCTTTAGCTATTTGGGTCTTTTGTTGCCCCATATGAATTTTAGTGTTCTTTGTTCTATTTCCGTGAAGAATTTCATTGGGATTCTGATTGAGATTGCATTGTATCTGTGGATTGCTTTAGGTAGTATGGACGTTTTAAACTATGTTTATTCTTCCAATCCATGTGCATGGGATGTCTTTCCATTTCTTTACATCATCACCAATTTCTTTCAATAATGTCTAATAGTTTTCATTGTATAGGTATTTCACCTCCTTTGTTAAATATATTCCTAGTTGTTTTATTCTTTTGTTGTGATTGTAAACGAGGTTGTATCTTTGAGTTTTTTTCTGTTGTTTCATTATTAGAGTATAGAAATGCAATGGATTTTTCTAAGTTCATTTTGTACCCTGCAACCTTGCTGTAGTTGTTGATTATTTCTAATAGTTTTCCAATGGATTCTTTAGGGTTTTCTATATATAAAATCATGTCATCTGGAAACAGAGAGAGTTTTACTTCTTCATTGCCTGTTTGGATTCCTTTTATTCCTTTTTCTTGCCTAATTGCTCTGGCAAAAATCTCCAGTACCATGTTGAATAAGAGTGGTGAGAGTGGGCACCATTGTCTTGTTCCTGTTCTCAGTGGAATGGCTTCTACTTTTTCCCTGTTGAGTATGGTGTTGGCTGTGAGTTTGTCATATATGGCCTTTATTATGTTGAGGTACTTTCCTTCTATACTCATTTTGTTAAGAGTTTTTATCGTAAATGGACGTTGGATCTTGTCAAATGCCTTCTCTGCATCTATTGAGATGATCATGTGGTTTTTATTCCTTGTTTTGTTAATGTGGTGTATTGCATTGATTGATTTTATGGATCTCGAACCATCCCTGTGTCCTGGGTATAAGTCCCACTTGATCATGGTATATGATCTTTTTAACGTATTGCTGTATTCGGTTTGCCAATATTTTGTTGAGGATTTTTGCTTTTGTGTTCATCAGCAATATTGGCCTGTAATTTTCCTTCTTTGTATTGTTCTTGTCTGGCTTCGGTATCAGTGTGTTGTTGGCCTCATAGAATGTGTTAGGAATTGTTCCATCTTCCTCTATTTTTTGGAATGGTTTGAGAAGGATATATATTAAATCTTCTTTGAATGTTTGGTAAAATTCTCCAGAGAAGCCATCTGGTCCTGGACTTTTATTTTTTAGGTGGTTTTTGATTACTGTTTCAATCTCTTTACTTGTAATTGGTCTGTTCCAATTCTCTATTTCTTCCTCATTCAGTTTTGGGAGGTTGTATGAGTCTAAGAATTTATGCATTTCTTCTAGATTGTCCAGTTTGTTGGCATATAGTTTTCATAGTATTCTCTTATAATCCTTTGTATTTCTGTGCTATCTGTTGTAATTTCTCCTCTTTCATTTCTAATTTTATTTATTTGAGTCTTCTCTCTTTTTTCTTAGTGAGTCTGGCTAAGTGTTTGTCAATTTTGTTTATCTTCTCAAAGAACCAGCTCTTTGTTTCTTTGATCCTTTCT
This sequence comes from Diceros bicornis minor, assembly GCF_020826845.1. Lineage (NCBI taxonomy): Eukaryota > Metazoa > Chordata > Mammalia > Perissodactyla > Rhinocerotidae > Diceros > Diceros bicornis. The sequence goes on from NC_080769.1 coordinate 10,033,203, forward strand.
ACTGTTTTTTGGTTTCAATTTCCTTTATTTATTCTCTAGTTTTTATTATTTCCCTCCTTCTGCTGACCTTGGGCTTTGTTTGTTCTTTTTTTTCTAATTCTGTTAGGTGTAGTTTAACGTTGCTTATTTGAGATTTTTCTTACTTGTCAGGGTGGGCCTGTATTCCTATGAGCTTCCCTCTCAGGACTGCTTTTGCTGCATCCCATATAAGTTGGTATGGTGTAGTTTAATTTTCACTTGTCTCCAGATATTCTTTGATTTCTCCTTTAGTTTCTTCAATGATCCATTGGTTGTTCAGTAGCGTATTATTTAGTCTCCACATCTTCATCACTTTTCCAGTTTTTTCTTCTAGTTGATTTCTAATTTTATAGCATTATGGTCAGAAAAGATGCTTGTCATGATTTTAATATTCTTAAAGTTAAAGAGGCTTGCCTTGTTTCTCAACATATGGTCTATCCTTGAGAATGTTCCATGTGTGCTTGAGAAGAATGTGTAATCTGCTGTGTTTAGATCGAGTGCTCTCTATATATCTATTAAGTCCATCTTGTATAGTTTGTTGTTTAAGTCCACTATTTCCTTCTTGATTTTCTGTCTGGATGATCTAGCCATTGATGTAAGTAGGGTATTAAGATCCCCTACTATTATTGTGTTGTCATTAACATCTCCTTTTAGGTTTGTTAATAGTTGCTTTATATACTTTAGTGCTCCTGTGTTGGGTGCGTATATGTTTATAAATGATATGTCTTCTTGGTGGAGTGTCCCTCTTGTCATTATATATTGCCCCTCTTTGACTCTCATTACCTGTTTTATCTCAAAGTCAACTTTGTCTAAGTATGGCAACACCTGCTTTCTTTTGTTTGCCATTAGTTTGGAGTATTGTCTTCCATCGTTTTACTCTGAGCCTGTGTTTGTATTTAGAGCTGAGATGTGTTTCCTGGAGGCAGCATATTGTTGGGTCTTGTTTTTTAATCTGTCTCACCACTCTGTGTCTTTTGATTGGAGAGTTCAGTCCATTTACATTTAGGGTAATTATTGATATATGAAGGCTTAATGTTGCTATTTTACTGCTCGTTTTCCAGTTCTTTTGCATTTCTTTTGTTTCTCGTCCTCTGTGTTTTGGACTACCAATTCAGTTTGATAGTTATGTATGGAGGTTCTCTTAGTTTTCTCTTTATTTATCGTGTGTGACTCTGTTCTGATTATTTGGTTAGTGGTTACCATGATGTTTGTATAAAAAATCTCATGGATGTGAATAGTCCATTTTTTGATGGCCTCTTATTCCCTTAGACTAAGTTGATTCGATCTCTTTCCTCTTTCCCTTATAAGTTATTGTTGTCATATCTTATTTCATCTTGTGTTGTGAGTTTGTGTTTAAAGTGATGAGGTTATATTTATTTTTTGTGTTTTCTTTCCCTTGATCTTTGGTTTATAATTAACTGTTTGCTAATCTATTCTGATAGAGAGCTGCAATTTTTCTGGTTTTGTCATTTTCCTCCTTGTTCAAAACTTTGTATCCCCTTTCTCTCTTTCTTTTTTTTTCAGGCCTGAGGGCCTTCTTGGGCACTTCTTGTAGTGGGAGTCTTGTGGCAATGAACTCCCTTAGCTTTTTTTTTCAGGGATAGTTATTATTTCACCACCATATCTGAAAGATATTTTTGCTGGATAGAGTATTCTTGGCTGAAAGTTTTTGTCTTTCAGAATTTTGAATATGTCCTTCCACTCTCTCCTAGCCTGTAAAGATTCTATTGAGAAATAGTCAGAGAGCTTGATAGGAATTCCTTTGTACGTAATTTTTTTTTTTTGTCTAGCTGCCCTTAATATTTTTTCTTTGTTGTTTACTTTTGCCAGATTTACTATTATATGCCTTGGAGAGGGTCTTTTCATGTTGATACATTTAGGAGATCTATTGATTTCGTTCACTGGTATTTCCCGCACCTTCCTCATGTTTGGGAAGTTCTCAGCTATTATTTCTTTGAACAAGTTCTCTCCTCTTTTTGCCCTCTCTTCTTCCTCTGGAACACCTATAATCCTTATGTTGGATTTCTTAATTGAGTTGGATATTTCTTGGAGAATTTCTTCAATTCTTTTTAGTCTTAGTTCTCTTTCCTCCTCCATCTGGAGCACTTCTGCATTGCTATCCTCAATATTGCTAATTCTTTCCTCCATGTTGTCAGTTCTGATGCTTAAGGCTTCCAGATTCATCTTTATCTCCTCTATTGTCTTTTTCATCTCTAATATTTCTGATTGGTTTTTCTTTATAGTTTCAATCACTTTTGTGAAGAAATTCCTGATTTTATTGAATTGTCTCTCTGTGTTTTCTTGTATTTCATTGAGCTTTTTTATGATAGCTATTTTGAATTCTCTGTCATTAAGGTTATACATTTCTGTGCTTTCACAGTTAATTTGTGGGTGCTTGTCTTTTTCTTTTTGGTCTGGGGATTTAATATATTTTTGCATAGTGCCTGTCAGTGTTGGCTTATTTTTCCTCATAGTGAAAATATCTGGTTGCAGTTTTCTCTTGCCCCCACTGGCTGGGGGTCAAGAGCTGTGTATTCTGTGCCCATCTCGATCCATGAGCACTCCGATCAGTCCATGGCTGAGCAGGGGCATGGCTGAGTTGAAGCATGGCTGAGCAGAAGCTTCTGGGGCTGGAGCATGGGAACAGCTGGAGCTGGACCATGGGAACAGCTGGGACTGGAGTGGGGCTAGGCTGAAGCAGCTGGAGCTTGGGTGCAGGTGGGCCAAAGAAGCTGGAGTTGGAAGGTGGCTGAGCTTCAGCATGGCTGAGCAGAAGCAGCTGGAGCTGGAGAGTGGGAACCGCTGGAGCCAGAGTGTGGCTGGGTTGAAGCAGCTGCAGCTGAATTGTGGCTGGGGGCTGAAGAAGCAGGAGCTGGAGTGCCACTGGGCTGAAGAAGCTGGAACTGGAGTGCTGCTGGGCCAAAATAGCTGCTGGGTCGAAATAGCTGCCAAGTCAGCTGGAGCCTGAGCATGGCCAAGCCAAAACAGCTGGAGCTGGGGGGCCATTGAGCCAAAGGAGCTGGGGGCAGGGCTCAGTCAAGCTGAAGCAGCTGGGGCCATGGCACAGTTGAGCCAGGGCAGCTGGGGCCATGGCACAGTTGAGCCAGGGCAGCTGGGGCTGGGGCATTGTTGGGCCTGAGCTGCTGGTGCCTGGGTGCCAGGGAGCTGGAGCAGCCGTGGCTGCGGTACAGGCACACTGGAGCCACTGGTGCCCAGGAACCTGGGGCCTGCCATCTCTGGGGTGAGGGTGCAGGCGTGCCACCATTGCTGGTGCTGGGGCTCTGGGGAGCCACTGCCTCTGGTGCCAGGGCCCAGGGGCACCACCACTGGGGCTGGGTCACTGGGGGGGTCACTGCCACAGGGCTAGGGCACAGGTGCACTGCCGCTGCAGTTGCCCATGGGTGCAGGCACACTGCCGCAACTAATGCCCAGGTGCATGGGGGCCGCTGCCTTTAAGGCCAGGGAGTAGGCACGCCACTACCACAGACACTGGGGCTGGGGTCAAACTGAAGCTCTGCTGAGCTGAAGCTGCAGGGTTGCTGTGCTGAAGTGCTGGGCAGGTGGGAGGAGAGGGGAGCTTACTTTCACCTCCACTATCCCAGGGGTTTCTCACTTCACTGTTGCTCTCTGCTCTCCTGAAGGGCTAGCTTATTGAAAGTACCCTCACAACAGTTCCACTCCCCCCACGGGGGGATTCCCCATGGGCTGTGAGGGATCTTGGAGAGTGCAAGATTTCCCACAGAGGGCTTCCCTTTCCCCCACTCTAAGAACCGTGTGATCTCAGTCTCAGGGTCGCAGTCCTTGAGGAGGAGAGGGAGCTCCTCTTACCTCCTTCCACTTCCTCTGGGGATTCCAGCACCTCAGCCCTCGGGTGTATGGCTGTGTGGGTGCCTCAGACATCCCTTGTGTTGTGTGAATAACTTCTGTTGGAATACGAATGTCTTTTTTTGTTGTGTCTTAGAGGGGGAGAGTTTAATGGGGGAAGCTCACTCCGCCATGATGCTGATGTCACTCCCCCTTAGTTCTTTTAATAGAGAGATTTTAGCCTTTTAGAACATAGGAAATTATTTTGGCAAAATATAGAATTTCTGTCTTTTAGGTAGGTTTACTCAAAGGTAAGGAAAAACATTTTATAATATCATTATCAAGAGCAGACTAAAAGTCCAGGAAAATTATCCTTTTAAGAGAGAGATAACCAAATCTAATTTTGCACCAACTTACTTTTGATGTTAAAACTCATTCACTTAATTAAATTCATTTCAATCTTAGTCAATTTGACCATGTACAAAATGGTCTCTCAGGGTTCCTCTTCCAAAAACCTTCTGTAACTCTCCTTTTACATTCAGAATTTGTCCCATGCCTTCTTTTTTTCCCTCCTAGTACTTTAGGACAAATTTATCTTTCTTAACAAAACAAACAAAAATATTTCCGTTATTTATACTTTCTTTACTGAAAACATACATCTTACTTTCTTTGAATACAAAGATGTTTTCCTTATTAATTTTTAGTAGCTTTAATTACATATATTAATTAAAAATTTTAACCCCTACAGACCTTAACTTTTAGTAAAAACTAAGAAGAAAGCAATTATAAACTGTCTTTTACATTAGTTTTCTTTGGCTTGGCAAGTTTATAAACACTTTTCAAAATTTCTGGAAACATGCTACTTCATAGTACAATTTTAATAAAATACAAGACGTGTTTACTAATATACTCAAATATCTTTTAATTTCTCTGTAATAAGAAGCCAAAAGTAGATAAACTTAGACATGTTTAGTGATAAAGTTTCAGAATTTTTTCTTATTTGGAAATGAACCAGATATTCAATGAATTTTTTATCACTTAATTTCACCTAGAAAAACTTCAAAGTTTCAAGTTACCAGAGAGATTTTGGAAGTTGTCTTAAAAATACATACCACAACACATAACTATTTTTAAAAGGTTCACCCAACACTTTCATCTTTTCCATATCTATTTAGTTTACTCATTCCCAATAATTATTTACATTGCCTAAAAAACTTCATGAGACATTTGGCAAAATTAGCCATCATTTTAAGTTATTATTTTTGCTAACCAGTTTTATAATAGATATAACATCAGCTTATTTGACCAGTAAACATAGAATAAAGGTTGCATGTCTGCATCATATCCAATGCTGATAACTCTGAGGACATGTCCATTTTAATCAAACCAACCATCTTAAATAAGCTTTCATTTATCAAAGATTAATTTTTATCATGTTAACTTGAAAAACATTTGCATTAGTTGCTATTACATTTAATTTATATAAGCGCTTACTTTAAGCCAGTTCAATAGAGCTCTTTAGAAACTATACCATCTGGAGGTAAGATATCACACACATATATATGTATGTATATAGAGACACATACACAGAGACTCCACAGCTATTGTTTTAAAATTACTGCCATGAGTTAGGTACAGTAATACAAGTCTCCCTAGTTATGAATACAAATTTTGCTTTGAGCCCTTTTACTAATATTTGTGGAGAAGACACTCAAGATGCTGGATTTTTGGAGAGGGTGCTCTTATGGCCATTTTTCTTTCCTTTTTCTCTCTTGTTTTCTTCAGTCTTAGGAATTGGTGATGGGCTTAGATAGTTCCTGGGTAGTTTGCAAGCTCTTTGAGATAAGGAAAATGGGTTGAATCTGAACTGTCTCTAGAGCTGCATTTATAGTCTTGCAAGGATTTTTTTTTAAGGAGAGTTACTCTTAATTCCTCAGAAATTGGGTTGTAACTTAAACGACATTATAGGCTGATCTACCTGTCCAACTATATCACAAAGACACAGAGAAACCATTCAAGTTTTCTCCAAGATGGAGTTTCTGGGGCATATTTGCCTTATCACTTTATAACATCCCAATATCTATGAGAATATTGAGAGGAACAGGGTAGTTTGGGATTGGAAAAAGGACAAGTGAATTTTGAACCACCTTCCAGAGCCATACCTCTCACCCTACAGAGATTTGCAAGACAAAAATGGTTGTTTCCAGTTCCCCAAAGAATTGGATTATAGTCTGAATGATAAAAGAGGTTAACCCACCGTTTCAGCTACATTTTTCCAATTTCTTCTTTATATCAGGGAGATTTTTAACCTAAGAGGTGTATCAAAAGACTTTTATGTTCTAAAACTTCAGCACAATATATCACACTTTTAAAAAGTCTGCACAAAGTGTTTAATAAAGGTCTTTTTTCCAAGTGCAAAATTCAACTCTAGACAAACTCACCTTGGGAAGGTGGAGCTTCCATTAGCATCTATAAGACCATGAGAAGAAGCTGAGACTCCAAATTTGATTAAGTTCTTAAGACTAGTCATTATGAGAGCACTTTTAAAAATTTTTCCTATTTAGAAGTTTTTCCAATTTAAGGATCCATCCTCTGACCACTGATAAGTGGGATCTTAATAGTAACTCAAACCATAAGCACTTATGGCATAGCTATGGATGCAAGAGACATCCCCAAAAGAGAGCACAAAAGCAGCCCTCACAAGATCCAGAACCTTCACTCCCTAAAACAGTCCAAGAAAACAAAGGCCTCCACTGCGTGGGCAGTAGTGCACTAACAAGTAATGAAGGTTGAGATGACAAACGGCCCCAAATGGACTGGGACCCCTCATGACAAACTTTCCTGACAGCTGATACAGCCAGACAAAGAGAGTACATCTTGGAACCCCAATATACTTGACTGGCCATCAAGATGCATGCTGGTACATGTTTCTTCTGGAAGGCAGAGACCAAAGAGGTCACAGAGCCAAGCTCTCAAGACATAGAAAAAGACAAATTATTAAAACCCTCGTCTTATAAGCACATTAACAGCTTTAGCTAATCCTTGGGGTCTCTCGGAGCCAAACTTATACCCAGGATGGAGGTGCCGTGGGATTGGGGATTGTGTGGTGTTTTACAGAGTACCGTAATGCACAGAAATTTTCTTGAGGTTAGTGGGGGACCTATTATCATCTACCATATTCCATGACCAACCTATCTTATCATGGGAATTTTCTTGAGGTGGCAAGTGCCCTAATGGCTCTTAACTGCTAGACTCATGCCCACCAATTTTGTTGCCTTTTTGGCTTCCAAAATGCCCCTTAGCAATAGCTTTCACCTTATGTGCATACTTAACCTACAGCAAAGTTTACTGAGGGCCCGTCCAGACAACAGTCTTATGGAAATGCCTGCATCTTGCCCTATGGTTTTTTCCTTTTTATGACAAATGACACAAAAGACAGAGACAAAGGAAAAATAGTGACCATCTCTGGGAGTAGACGGATCAATAAACAAATGAGTACTCAGTAGCTTATACTACATACTACGTACTTGTAGCTAAAAGTCACCCAATTTGGGAGAATACAGCCTAAGGGGCTACAGGTGGGCATCAAATTAGTGTTTCCCATTGTTTCAGAATTTAGACATGGTCAGTCCAAATTATATTTATGCTGCAGCTAGAAGCAGATTGTGAAAATTTTGGGTGTCACCAAAACCAAGACCCTCACAATGAAGGCCAAACCAAGGCTTCCTTCTAATGGCCAATGTAATTCCTCTGAGGCTGACTACAGTTTGGTAGGCCCATTAGCCACAAACCAGAGTGCAACCCACATTTCTGCCTGATCATCTCTGACTGCAAAACAGAGTGCAATTGCACTTTTGCCCAACTGTATTTTGGGACCTACAACCTGATGATTATTAAGCCAAGCCTTCAGGACACTATACAAGCTTGGTAAGATTCTTCAGTTCTTTGTAAACATTTAAGCTTATGGAACTTTTAGGTTTTGAACAATTATGCCAGAAGGTGGTGAGATCAACTCTTTAAAAAATTTCTCTATTACCTGGCTCTTAAAGAAGAACACCAAAGTGGCCACTGTAATTTTAAATTATCCTGAGTTATCTTGCCAGCTGTTTAGTTATTACCATTTTAGGGAGCTTTTCCCAATGTTGCTGCAACAAACAAGGTAATTTCTAAAGAGAGTTTGTTATAATCACGGAGAAACTTAGTCCCCAAACAGCCAATTTTAACAAATAAGACAGTCAGACATAGACAAACATGAACAGGCACATAAATCCAATAATCTGTGACACTAACTGAGGGTACTCTTGGACCCTACCCCAGAGCTCGAGACTCTAACTCAATTCTTTGAGTGCTCAAGCAGCTGTAACCATTTTGTATTGTCTCCCATGAACCCACAATTCTAGCCTTTGGACTTTAACCCAACAAAAGTAACCTCAGTGGGACTTCTAAGCCATGATCCTAATGAGATTAGAGAATTTTAGGCACAGGCACATTTTAACAAGTCAGTCACCCAAAAAATGTCTGATCCTGGAGCTGTTTCTTCTCCCAAAAGAAAAATAAAATGCCTTGGGGCCTGGAGTGTTGAAGCAGGAAACAGGGATCTGATCAGTCAAGCCTCTAGACAAATTTGTCTAGGCAGCCACTTAGGGTTGATGAAAAGATCCCACACCACATGGGACGTTCAAGAGCCTCAAGTGGGTGATCACAAGAACTTTCCCCTTCTTGGTTGCCAATTGTTACCACACAAAATCTGGATTCTCTTGCCCAATGCACATAAATGGCCAATTATTTACGGCATCAGCCTTTGGGAAAAGAGATGAGCTTTATTCTGCGAGATTGACCTGCAGGGAGACAAGAGGCATGTGCCCTCAGATCTGCCTCCCTGAATCAGGATTTGGGACAACAAAATTTAAGAGGTTAGGGAGAACAGGCTGGCACATGGAAATGGTGACAGGACACGTCTTGATTGGTGGGCTTCAAGCATTTATGGTAAGGTTTTAAACACTAATGACAGGGTTCTAAAGACTTATGATAAGGTTCTAAACTTTTATGCTAGGGTTCTAAACATTTTTGATGAGGTAGGGAAGGAGTTTTAACACTGGATCTTCCTGAAAGAGGGATCCTTCACTTCTGATGAGTCCAACTTTCAAGTTCCAGTCATGTCCCAGTCCTTGGGTTCCGTGAGAAGAAGGATCTTTGGTTCCATGGTCATTTCAGGTCATGATTTCCTCTTCTGTGCACGTTCTGGCTATGTGATTTTGCACGTTTTCTGAAAGACAATTATTAATAACTCCGTTGGTAAAAGATGGGGTCAGTTGAACTGGTCCTGGAGTGCCTGTGGTTACCCCTTCACAGGATTTAATTTCAAAGTTAGAAATTTCTCCCTCAGGGATGTGTTAATGTTACAAGGACCCCAAAAGACTTGACCCTCAGAATTCTTCTGTCACAAAAATGAAATGCATGAGAAGGCCCTTATTTCCAGGAGGAGATGCAGACACTAGTGGCATTGCTACTGAAAAATGTAGCGTTTTGAAAAATAGTAATATCCCTTAGAATTTATTGGGCACGTGGGGCTACTGCAGACCTCAAGGAGAGCAATTGTGATGGAGGTAGAAAGACCCCAGATGAGTTGGTTGAAGAGACGGTGAGCAGAATGAAAATGGACGTTGCAAGTATAAACCAAATTCTCTATATGTTTGGTGCAATACCCAAAGTGGAGTTTCATGAGAGAGTTTCATTTTCATTGAAAGAAATGGGAATGTGGAACATCCTCATGACATTTGAAATTATAATATTTCACACAGACATTGGAATATATGGGATTAAGAAAGGATAAGGGATAGCATAAGTTCCCCCCCCAAACTAGGAAGGGATGAGATTCAAAATTCAGCTGGAAATTTTTAAGAGGCAGTCAGTAATAAAATAATTATACAAGTAACTATTTAACTACCATGGTTGCTAATGTTGTGATGAACAGTGTAGTGTCCAATGAGAGCATATATCTTGTGGGGGCCCTATACCTGAGAACTGAAGGATCATGGGTAGGATTCAGGCAAGCATCAGCTTGTCTTTCTAACTCCTGACTCTCTCAACAGGAACTTCTCCCTTTGCCTCTACAATTAATTGACTTATGCTGCACCTGTGCGGACCAGTGATCACCAGACTAATACATTTGACCTCTGAGATAACTGCACCAATGGAGTGTTCTATTCACCCCTCACCTCAACCTTTCAAAAATTCAACTGATATTTTATTATCCCTAAAATATTGCTCTTCCTGTTATTCCCATACTGAGAAAGCTCCCACCATCAACTCTGGCACCATGGAATTGTTCTACTCCAGTGGTTCTCAATTAGGCTGATTTTGCCCCCTAAAGGACAAGTGGCAATGTCTGGAGATATTTCTAGTGATCACAACTCAGTGCTGGTATTTAGTGGGTGGACAACAAGGTTCTGCTAATTATCTTACCATACAAAGGACAGCCCATCAGGACAAATAATTATATAGACTAAAATGTTGATATTGTCTTTGGGTTGGAAATCCTGGTGAAGACTTTTGAGGACTAATGTTAAAGTTTTTATCTCAAATATCCCAGCCAGTCTATATTAATAATGATATTGAAAATATCTGAAAGAAATCTCACAATCTTGTTCCATTATTTTGTGCTACTTCATCTTTTTTACTGTGCTTAAATTTATATAATATAAAATGTACCATTTTATGGGAAGAGGGGAGTAAAAGAGTAGAGCTTTCAGATAGAGGTCAAACTAAAGAGACTATAAACTTAATATAGATTGCTATACACGTAGGTTATTATATAAGAATCTCATGGTAATCATAAACCAGAAACTTACAATAAACACAAAAAACTAAGAGAAAGGAACCCAAACATAATACTAAAGAAAGCCATCAAACCAGAAGGGAATAGAGCAAGAGAAGAAGGGAGAGACAGAGACGAATTACTTAAATACTGAGAAAAAAAGTAAAAAAAAGGCACTAAGTACATACTTATCAATAGCTACTTTAAATGTCAATGGACTAAATGCTTCAATTAAAAGGCATAGGGTGGCTGGTTGAATAAAAAAACAAGACCCATATATATGCTGCATACAAGAGACAGACTTCAGACCTAAAGACACTCACAAACTGAAAGTGAAGGGATGGAAAAAGATACTCCACGCAAATGACAATGAAAAGACAGCTGGGGTAGCAATAGACCTTAAAGACAAAATAGACTTTAAAACAAAAACTGTAACAAGAGACAAAGAAGGGCACTACATAATGATCAAGGGAACAATCCAACAATAGGATATAACACTTGTAAATATCTATGCACCCAACATAGGAGCACCTAAATATAAAAAGCAACTATTAACAGACATAAAAGGAGAAATAGACAGTAACACAACAACAGTAGGGTACTTTAACATTCCAATTACACCAATGGATAGATCATCCAAACAGAGGATCAATAAGGAAACATTGGTCTCAAATGACACACCAGAACAGATAGACTTAGTAGATATATACAGAACATTCCATCCAAAAACCAAAGAATACACATTCTTTTCAAATGCACATGAAACATTCTCCAGGATTGATCACATATTAGGCCACAAAACAAGTCTCCATAAATTTAAGAAGATTGCAATAATACCAAGCATGTTTTCTGACCACAATGGTATGCAACTAGAAATCAACTATAGGAAGAAAACCAGAAAAGCCACAAATATGTGGATATCAAACAAAATGCTACTGAACAATGATTAGGTCAACGAAGAAATCAAAAGAGAAATCAAAAAATACCTGGAGACAAATGAAAATGAGAATACAACATGCCAGAATTTATGAGATACAGCAAAAGTGGTTCTAAGAGGGAACTTCATAGCAATGCGGGCCTTTCTCAACAAACAAGAAAAATCTCAAATAAACAAACTAACAGTGCACATAAAAGAACTGGAAAAAGAAGAACAAACAAAGCCCCAAATCAGTAGAAGGAAGGAAGCCAAAAATCAGAGCATAAATAAATGAAATAGAGACTAAAAAAACATAGAAAAAATTAATGAAACCAAGAGCTGATTCTTTGAAAAGATAAGCAGAATCGACAAACCTTTAGCTAAACTCACCAAGAAAAAAGAGAGAAGGCTCAAATAAGTATAATCAGAAATGAAAGAAGAGAAATTACAATGGACATCTCAGAAATAAAAAATGTTATAAGAGAATACTACGAAAAGCTTTATGCCAACAATTGGATAATCTAGAAGAAATGGATAAATTCTTAGAATCATACAACCTTCCAAAACTGAATCTTCCTCTTCTGCTATTCTCCTCCTCAGTCTCTCTGCTGCAGCCACATTCCCTTCAGGCCACCTGTCACCATATTTTTGTATTAACCTTACCCTCTGCCTGGGGTACTCTTTCCTCAGATATGCACTCACCTCAGTCATTCACTGTCTTCACAAATGTAACTTTCTCCATGAGGTTCATTAGGATCATCCTTTATAACATGACAACCTGTCCTCCTCACACTCCTGATCCTCTTTATCCTTTGGAGTTTAGCCTAAAATAATGACTGACACACAGTAAATACTCAGTAAAAATAGATTTGATAAATCGAATATACATTTGTGGTTCTGAAGGGGCCGCCAGTGATTTTGTCTCCTGACCACATTTGATTGGTCCAAGGTGGGAAGAGGTCATGGTTATGTTAACAAGAATCCATTTCTGAGATTTTTTTTACACATGAGGAGTTAAATTAAATCCAGTTCCTCTTTAGTAATGAAACTGTGAAGTGTGAGATGTGAGAGCTGCTTTTTTTTGAGTCTCTTCCCATGTGGAGGTAGCTAGTCTGAGAAAACAAAGCTGATAATCTGAATGTAAATCCTCATAGTATTTGAGACCCTGCGTCCCAGCTGAGCCTTTGCTCAACTATATTCAGATGAATCAGGAAAATCTCTTCTATCATTTGCCACCAAAGCAGACCTGTCTGGTGCAGCCTTATCTTTACATGAGCCAGGACCATGAGATGATCCTGCCCAATGAAAATCAACACAGAGTGCCTTGACAGACCCTCCACTTTCTCAGCTCAAAGCCTTATCATTCAATTGTTGCCAAATTCTAACTCACACACATCTCTTGTGGCAGATTAAATAATAGCCTCCCAAAAATGTTTGAAACTGTGAATATATTACCTTAGATGGCAAAAGGAACTTGCAGATGTGATTAAGTCAAGGATCTTGAGATGGAAAGATAATCCTGAATCTGGGTGGGCTTAATGTAATCACAACCATCCTTATAAAAGGAAGGCAGGAGGGCTAGAGAAAATATTGATGATGCTACACTGTTGACATTGAAGATGGAGAACAGGACCATGATCCAATGAATCCAGGGAGCCTCTAGAATTTAGAAAAGACAAAGAAATAGATTCTCCTCTAGAGCCTCTGGAAGAAAAGCATCCCTGCTGACACGTTAGATTTCTGCACTCCAGAATTGTAAGATAATAAATTTGTGTCATTTTATTTTACTTTATTTTATTTTATTTATTTATTTTTGTGAGGAAGACCAGCCCTGAGCTAACATCCAATGCCAATCCTTCTCTTTTTGCTGAGGAAGATTGGCTGTGGGCTAACATCCGTGCCCATCTTCCTCCACTTTATATGGGACGCCGCCATAGCATGGCTTGATACGCAGTGTGTCAGTGCGGGCCTGGGATCCGAACCTGCAAACCCCGGGCCGCCAAAGCGGAGAGCATACATTTAACTGCTGTGCCACTGGGCTGGCCCCTAGATAATAAATTTGTGTCATTTTAAGCCTCCAGACTTAGGGTAAATTGTTACAGCAGCAAGAGGAAACTAACACATCGTTCTTCCAAATCTACTCATCTCATTGCCACTGTTTTAGATGGGATCTCCATCATCTCACCCTGGACTGTTTTCACAGCCTCCTAACTGTTCCCTCTGTCTTTAATTTCTCCCTCTCAGGGCGATCCTAGAGTATTCATATTATACGTATGATTAGAGCATGGATCTGGTGCTCAATTACTTATAAATCCTTGGTATATAAAAATAGACTCTCAATGGTCTGTCTTCCATCTACATATCCAACTTTATTTCTAATATCTCAGCCATAAGTTCCATATATCTTCCTGATATGCCTCACTTTGGAATGTCACCTAAACCCCTCTCTGCTTAAATTCCTACTCATTATTTGTTCTTCAACATTCAAGTATATTCTCCTATTAGAAGTTTTTCCTGAACACCAATCATTGGCCAAGATGTGGAAAAACTGCAACTTTCATACTTTCCCAGTAAGAATGTAAAATGGTGCAGCCACTTTGGAAAACAGTTCAGCAGTTTCTTAAGAGGTTAAGCATAAATTTAACATATAACTGGGTAATTGCACTCCAAGATATCTACACAAGAGGAATGAAAATGCCTGTCAACACAGAGACACGTTCACAAATGTTCATGGCTGCATTATTTATAATAACCCCAAACATGAAATATCCAGATGTCCATCAGCTGGTAAATGGATTAGCAAAATGTGGTATATACATATAATATAATACTATTCTGCAACTAAAAGGAACACAATATTGATACATGCTTCCACATGGATGATCCTCAAAAACATTGGTAAGTAGAAGAAGCCAGATACAAAAGACCACATATACCATGTTTCCATTTATATAAAATATCTAGAAAAGGCAAATTTACAGAGACAGAAAGTGAAGAGTGATTTCCTAGGGCTGAGGTGGGTGTGGGAATTAATTGTAAATGGACACAAGGTTACTTTTTCAGGTGATAGACATATTCTAAATTTGGGTTGTAGTAATGATCACATAACTGTAAATTTACTAAAATTATTGGATTTATATTAAGATGGGTGAATTATATGTATGTAAATTATGCCTCAATAAAAATGTTAAAAAACAAGGGTCTAAAGATTTTTTCTTAGAATTACTTAAAGTGAGTTGAAAACTTTTCCCTTTGTTTTCCACAGGATCTAATACACACCCATATTATTATGCTTACCACTGTGTTTTGCAATCATTTCTATCTGTCTGATCCCCTCCTCAATTTGTACACAGTAGACAATGAATGCACATTGGATTAAACTTAATGGAATCAAAGGGAATTGAAGCCACATCAAATAAGTCTTTCACCTCTAATAAATTATAATTTGGGGGCAATTTTGCAGTTCTTACTATGTTTCCAGTAATTACTTACATTTTTCTCTCTCAAAGCCCCTAAATCCTTTCATGTTAGTGTCTTGATACACCTGTGTTAGTTTTGGTTCCCATAGAAGCAGATGCTAAGTGAAGGATTCATGTGCAAGCACTTTATTGGAAGGAGCAAGGAACATGGATGGGAGAGAGGAAAAGGGCTACAGGGAAGAAAACACATCCAATAATCTTGCATTAGATCAGCTACCACTGTGATTGAGCAGAGTTTTCATTCTATGGGGAAATTCTTGAAATGGAAAAAAATCCAAACCTCAGCATTATCCCTGTTAAATGGTAGGAGACATGGCATACCGCACATCTCTCCCTCAGGGCTGTCTCTGATGGGGCATAATTACTTGTCACTTGTAGCACCACATATTGGGCAAAGTAGGTTCCAGCTGGTGCTGGCCATTGGCAGTCATGCAATGGAGATGGTGAGAGGATCACAGGGGTTGTGGTGGGAATGTTGACAGCATCTATTACTCTACCCTTCCCTGCAGACTCAACTGTATCAACATTCTTCTCAAAAAGTGAATAAGTTCTGAACACCTTCCACACGTGTTTAAGTATGATTCCTGATGGCACCTCGAGAGTGTCAGAAAAAAAAAACCTTGTAAAGAAAAACTAGTTCTATCGGACTCATTACTACACACTTTAGAATCTTAGAGGGTGTATCTCAAAATTGCAATGATGGGAAATAAAGGTCAAAAAAAATAAGGAAAGAAGGAGGAGGGAATAAAAACAGGAAGGAAAGAAGGAAAGAAGGAGGGAAGGAAGGAAGGCAGGAAAGGAGGGAGGGAGGATGAATGGAAGGAAGGAAGGAATAAAAGAAGGAAGGAGGAAAGAAAAGATGGGAAGAAGAATGGATGGAAGCAAGGAAAGATGGAAGGAAGAATAGAAAGAAGGGTCACAAAGAATGAAACAACATCTCAGAGTTATTCTAGGTGGTATATTATTGTGAATCATCTGAAGAAACCAGCTTTCAAATCTACATTGCTGCTTTGAAGTTGAAAATCACATCACTGTTCTCATGAAGAGTAGTATAGCAAAGTCAGTGTCAGTTAGCCAGGTTAGATTCCAATTCAAACGCAGTCTCTTCTTTTGAAAAGTGGGGCAAATGAGAGACAATATCTCAAAGGAATGTTTTCAAGATGCAATAAAGTCATACATGTGAAGAAGCAAGCACAGTCCTGATAGGCACACACTTTGTTGTGACTACTGTATGATTTTCATTCCATTTCTTCTGGAGGAAAAAAGGACACAACCAAACGAAGGTGAAGAAAATCAACGTTTGAGAGGATAATTTTGGGGGATACCATGTCAGCGCTTGACATGATAAATGCTTTAAATCTAAAGTTGGAAATCTTTAGAATGGCTACAAGAAAGCTGACCAAACATGACAGCACCTAAGCAGAAAGGTCAAAAAGGAATCACTGAAGGGGTTGTTGAGGAGAAACTAATCAAAGCAAATAAAAAGGAAATCATGGGTGTTTTGGGGATTGAAGAAATCAAGCATGACATTTAGGGGAGAAAAAGAACCTGATGATGAAATTCACAATATTTGCCTTTGGAGCTGACAGTGTGCAATTAGTTCTGAGGCCAGTGGCCCATCACAGAGAAGAGGCTGCTCGGCTGATGAGCCTTCCCAGGGCCCCCTTGACATCCTTATTCCTCAGGCTGTAGATGAAAGGGTTCAGCATGGGGGTGATCACGGTGTACATCACTGAGGCAATCGAGCTTCTGTGGGAAGAATGGGTCACAGCAGAACTGAGGTAGACTCCCAGGCTTGTCCCATAGAACAAGGAGACTGTAGAGAGGTGAGACCCACAGGTGGAAAATGCTTTATATTTTCCTCCTGCAGAGGACATCCTCCTTAAGGAGGAGACAATCTGAGAGTAAGAAAAGAGGATCCCACTGAGGGGAAACACACCCAGCAGGGCAGTGGCCACATACATGGCAACGTTATTGATGAGAGTGTCAGAGCAGGCTAATTTGAGAACCTGAGCCAGTTCACAGAAGAAATGTGGAATTTCAGTGCCTATACAGAAGGTAAGCTGCCTCATCAGTAAAATATGAAGCAGAGAGACCCAGAAAATGATGAACCAGGATATCAGAACCAGGAGGCCACAGAGGCGTGGGTTCATGATGATGCTGTAGTGCAGCGGGTGGCAGATGGCCACAAATCTGTCATAACCCATCACAGTTAGAAGGAAACTGTCCATTACAGAAAAAATCATAAAAAAATATACCTGAGTGAGACATCCTTTGTAGGAAATGTCTTTACTCTGTGCCTGGATGTTCACCAGCATCTTCGGGACAATGGTGGAAATGAAACAGATGTCCACAAAGGACAGATTGGAAAGGAAGAAATACATGGGGGTGTGGAGGTGGGAGTCAGAGCTGATGGCCAGGATAAAGAAAAGATTCCCGAGAACGGTGACCAGGTACATGAACAGGAACAGTCCAAAGAGCAGGGGCTGCAGTTTAGGATCCTCTGAGAGACCCAGGAGGAGGAATTGTGATACTCCTGTGTGGTTTCCTACTTCATTCAGCTGGTGTGTAAGGAGGCAAAAGCAAAGTTCAATGAACATCCAACTGGCACCTGAACTAGTCACCACATCTTGATTCCACCTTTTGGTGGACAAACTTCACTCTGTTGAATCTTTCCAACGACAGTGACTCACTTAGTCAAGTGGTAGCCTATTTCCATTTTAAATGTAATTATTTAGCCTTTTTAAAATTCAGCAGAAAACTCTTTTTATCTCCCACACACTGGTTCTAATTCTCTTTGAGGCTATGTTCATAAACCAATTTCTTCTCTGATATGGCTCTTTTGAAATAATTGAAGACATTTAACGTCTTTTCTTTGACACTCTCCATACACTCTTTATCCAAATAGCTCTATAATTGTTATTAAGATGTGGATTCTCATCTCAAACAACCTTAATTTTATGACTTGATGCTTCTTATTGATGTCACAGTTAACACTCAAGTGACTTATTTTCTTTATTTGCTAAATATGTGGTTACTGCTATTATCTTCTTTGTGAGGTTTAGAAATGCCTTTGGGCACAGTATGATCTCAATAAATTATAGCTATTATTATCATTATTAATCTGTTCCTTTTATGACAATTATTATTATTTTTTGTGAGGGGGATCATCCCTGAGCTAACACCCATGCCAATCCTCCTCTTTTTTTGCTGAGGAAGACTGGCCCTGGGCTAACATCCGTGCCCATCTTCCTCCACTTTATATGGGACGCTGCCACAGCATGGACTGACAAGCGGTGCATTGGTGCACGCCCGGGATCCAAACCTGGGCCGCCAGCAGTGGAGTGTGTGCACTTAACCACCACGCCACGGGGCTGGCCCCTGACAATTATTTTTAACATGTAACTCTCCAAAAGTGCAGTATAGAGCTTTGATTTAGAAAATGGGATCTTGAGTCAGACTTTCAAAAATAGAATTTTACTCTACTAACTTACTATCTGTGTAACTTAGAGAAAGTTGTTTAATCTCCCTCAGTTGCAGATTCCTCACCTCTACAATGGGAGTAGCAAATATTCCCTACATTACAAGGCTGATGAATGAATTAAATTAGATCATGCATGTAATTTTTTTGTGATTCATGCGACATACAGTGGACACTTGATAAATGTCAGCTTCTGTTCTTAACATCACAATAAATCTATCTTGTATGGCTATCACTTATTAAATTTTCCATAACTGGAGAAGCCATCAAAGATGGAATTCTGATCATTATAAACACAACAGGTCTGTTACCTCCATGTAGCACTAATTAATGAAGATCCCTATGGCTCCCCCTTTCAGAGACTGCCTGCCAGGTGCATTCTTCCAAGAAGAGTGAAAAGCCTGTGGACTACATAGATAAGATGAGGGGGAAAAATCACAATTGTTAAAATAAAATACAAACCATGTTTGAGATGTGTGCTCATGTGTACATGTGGGGATGTGTTATATTAACAATAAGTGCACTTAATGCTAAAAAATGATAGATTTGATAAAAAGTATACAAAGTTTGTATAAATCAAGCCACCATTAAACAATTAAAAGGCAAATTAAGATGCAAACAAATGTTTATATTCTCCATTATAGAAAAAGTTTTCATTATTAATGCCTAGAGAATGCAATTAATTAGAGAAAAAAATCATTGAGGACCAATTTAGTCTGTGGAGGTGGGTAGAAAAAGCTTCTCTAAAATATGAATATTTGAGCTATGAGGGGAAGGATGGGTAACTGTAAACCAGGAGAAATAGGGAAAGGGCAAGCATTTTGGGCTGAGAAAAAAGATATCACATTTTCCCTGTGGGTTGATGAGCTTGGGAATGGAAGGGATTTCAGAGGCCAGTGAGATGGAAAACAGAGAGTGAGGGTCAGGAGGACAGAGTGGGGAGGCCCACAAATCCAGCATCTTGTACTTTTCCTTGATGTGCCTCTCACGTAGGTAATTTTATGTTTATTTGTGAGTTAGAGGACATGAGTGTTTTTTCTCACTAGTGCCTTTCCAGGGACTTACATGATGCCTGGCACATAGTAGGCGCCCAACACATGCAAATGTTAGATATATAATAAAGATTGAGACTAAATGCATCAACTGTGACACAAAAAAGAAATCTTCAAGATTAAATATGCCTGAATACAGACATATTATTATATGTCTGTATTTATATATCATATTATTATATGTCTATATTTTATAATATAATATATATAATATAATAATATATAATATAATATAATAATATTATTATAAAATATAATAATAAAGTTAAACCAAATGCATTCCTATCTATTTTAAGAGAATAATACATCATGAATAAGTAATAACTACTTTAGGAATGGGAAGCTGGTTTAATACTGTGATGTTGGTTCACATAATTCATGATAAAAATAGGTCAAAGAAGAGAAATCAGAGCCATAACCACAATAGAAAATGAAAATGGGAAAATGTAAGCCACTACTGCAGTTAGCAGCCATGACAGAGCCTCTCACTAAATGAGGAAACTAAGAACAATTTCTTAACCCAAGAAAGAACGTTTGTTTTACAACGACAGCCAACAGGATATTCTACATTAAAACAGTAAAACATTTGTGTTAAATTCATGAACACACCAAAGCAGTCTACTCCAACTTCAATCACTCGACAGTCTCCTGAACATTTAAAGAGATTGGTAAGATGAGAAAAGGAAATTGGACTGAGTACTGAACATCACAAATAAATACATTATTTATTGTAGATGATAATGTGGACACTAACGTGAAATGACAATCAATACAGAACTATTAAGTGCTATCAGTAAGGTGAATCTGCTGCAAAAATAGAAAGGGAATATAATAGACAAATCCAGTCACATAAGGAATAAAATACACTATACCTTGTGCATAATAGATCTCCAGTGATTAGATAGAAAATAAATGATTGGACACAGGAAAATCAACAGGAACCTACAATTATGGGTAAAAGTAGAGAAGAGGTGAGGATTCGCCAAAAAATAACTCTTATCAGAGAGAGGCCCTAGATTCCAAAAAGAGCATGAAGAAAACAGAAAAGAGCTGGAAAAGACTAGTTTCAGTAGAAACTAGAGTACCTGCAAAGTACAGAGACATCACTTTCATAGACAAATAAATATGGGACTGTCCCTGTCTCATTACTCTAGAGGGAAAGCCCAGTACCCATTTTCTCTCCTCTTTTCCTTCTTACTCCACCAGCCCTCACTGGGACAGACTGACCCTTTCTGATGGTTATCACTGATGCCTTCTGTTCTCTGAAGTCTGCCCTTGGGAAGCCCAACTGTGTTTTCCCTAGACAGAAAAGAGAGAATTATAGGAAAAAGGCAACAAGGACATGCTGTTATCATCTCAAGGGTTGAATTCTCAAAGCTCCTCATTAAATAATTTGTTCTACTGACTTTCCTCTTTCCAAGCAATTCAGCTCCCTTGGGGTACAAAGATAAATGAATGGAAGTTTTCAGCCAACATTGCGTTCGTCCAGTCAACAGTGGGGGAAGAAGAAGATATTTTCTCAAAGGAAAAATTCTTCTTTCTTTTGTTTGACTTAAAAGTGACAAGGGGGCTCCTAAGGAAAGTTTCATGTCTACAGAACCAACCCAGGAACGAACTCTCTGTGATGTTCTTCTCTCTTGAAGAATCTTTGTTGATTTCAGGGATCACTTGGTGTCCACAGTGTCATGGAGGCAAAGAGGTCCTTTCTGAAGAAAATCAGAGTGCTTAATAGTTTTGGTTTTTTGGAAAAGACTAACCAAATGAGGATGGAAAATATTCTTTGACATTTGCTAGTGACTTGGACACCCTAAAGGAAGTATTGAGTATAGGACAATTAAAAAAAAATTAATGGAAGATATGAGAACATGATTAATTCCAAGGAGAATGATCATATTTAGTGTAGGCATTTGAATACACAGGAAATGGTGACTACATAATTCACAGGATGTAGTATACACTCTAAATTACTGACAATTATAATGCGCTGTATCTTTACTTTAGAGAATACATGGGTCCAGAAATTGAGGGTTGGAATTTGAAGCAGCCCCATCTAACATCATTTCCACGGAGCCATTGGGGAGTTTGTGCTTCAGGTCTTCACACCTCTGGCCTCTGTAGGTTTAGAGGTTTTGACTCCTAAAGTAACAACACTTCCAGAGACATCACAAAAATCCCATTAAGCTTCCAGCTATGCTGGTGCCTGGCACTTCAGGTCTCTTATGCCAAGAAGAGGAATCACTATCCTGGCAGGTGTAATTTACCTGGTCATCATTGTCATTGTGTGATCACGGCAATGGGCATGTACTGGTACTCTGCTGTGCTCAGTCAGTAGCTGGGAGCAGCCCAGGAGCAACCTCAGTACAAAGACAGTGGTGGATGCAGATGTCTATCAGTTATATTCCCACAGCAAGAGATCTGAGTGGTGTGACCTTGAGTGAGGCAGTTCCCTTTAGCTGAGAGCACTTCTCAAAGAGGGCTGAAGGCTCTCAGATGGCTTCAACCCCTGTACCTGGAAGAATAAGCCCTTAATTCTGAAGGAGGACCTGGGCAATACAGTACAGTATTCACTAGAGTCCATCCCTTGGGACATTTGGATCAACTTTTTTTAAATTGAGATATAATTGACATATAACATTACGTTAGTTTCAGGTGTACAACATGTTGTGATATTTGTATATATTGGGAAATTATCACTACAATAAGTCTTGTTAACATCTATCACCACGTGTAGTTATAAATTTTTTCTTATGATGAGAACTTTTAAGATGTATGCTCTTAGCAGCTCTCAAATATACAATACACTATTATTAACTACAGTCACTAATCTGTACATTACATCCAATGACTTATTTATTTTATAACTGGAAGTTTGTACCTTTTGACCTCCTTCATCCATTTGTCATCCCTCTGGCAACTATTAGTCTGTTCTCCGTATCTATAAGTTTGTTTTTGGTTTGTTTGTTTCTTTGTTTTTAAGGCTATCTTGATCAGTATGTTAAAGAACAATACACCATGGGTCAACAATGCTTATCCAAGGAATTTAAATATGCTTCAATTTTAGGAAAACTATTTACATTCATTTATTGCATAAACATATCAATATAAAAGCTAGCAAGTTCAGTAGAAATCAAAATGTATTCGATAATTTTTAACAGCCACTGCTGTAAATGGCAGGGTGTTGGGGTGTGTGTGTGTGTGTGGGGGGGGGTGCCGGCTCTCAAAGTAGAACAATAAGAATTTATCTTTCAAATGATAAATAATGTGCATTTTTCAATGAAAGATATGTACTTTTGAACATGGAAGCATTAAGAATGACAATTAATTAACATTCAAGAATTGCTGCTATGAACCATAAGCATTTAATATTTTTATAATAATTCAAATTCATAAGATGAAAATAGGAAGGGGACATAAGCATTGTGAAGTCAAAGACAAATGTATCACTATTATCAGATAGGATTTCGGAGGCGGAGAGCCCTCAGGCCTCTGATGATTCAGCCCTGTGTGGATCCTTAGTAATCCATTTCAGCAAATCCCCTAGGGCAGTTGTTTTCAAATTTTAGCCATGCATGTGATCCACCTAGGTCCACCTTATGCATTCATAAGATGCATATACACAAATGGCTGTGCCTGACCCTGGACTTTCTGATTCAGTAGATCTGGGATGAAGGACAAGAATTTGCATATCTAACAAGTTCCCAGGGGATGCTGATGCTGGTCTGGAGACATTTTGAGAAACACTTGTTTGTGTCCCTTGTACTCTGGTCTAATGAAAGTTTTCCCTCCACTGTTCCCATCTACCCTCCTCCAACCCACCCCCAGCCTTTACTGGGACACACTGGTTCTTTCAGATGGCATCATGGAAACCCCTCGTGGCTCTTGCTCTTTCTCTACAGCGACTTTACAGTAGGAAAGTATAAGGAGATGTTTGAAGTAGGGAATTCATAACCCATATCTCTGGAAGGCCCAAGAGGGTTTACCTTGGGGACAATGGAACCTTATTTAAAGTTTCCAGGAACTTGGGGGCCGAATTCTCAGTAAGTCTCATGAAATATATTTTTCTATTTTCATTCTACTCTTTAAATAATCAAGGTCCCTTCAGGGAGAAGGAGAATAATTGAAACAAAGCTTCCTGCCACTTCTATTTCCATGAAGATAATTGTGGAGAGGGACAGATTTCATTCTTCCAATTATTCATTCTTTATCTGATACATGCAAACATTTGCAGGCAACAAAATCATTCTCCTGGAGATGAAAAAAGTTGCTTGGTCTTCCTTCAAAAAAGTCTCCCAGGGCTCCTTAAGATACTGCCCTATTTCTTGCCTCCCCTACACAGGACTTAATTTCAAAGTTAGGAGTTTTTCCCTGAGGGATGTGTTAATGTCACAAGGAGCCCCATAAACTTGACCCTCAGAATGCCATGGGCACAAAAATGAAATGTGTGAGAAGGTCTCTATTTCCAGAAGGAGAAGGCAGTCAGTAGTGACACTGCTACTGAAAAATCAACCGTGTTGAAGAATGAAAATATCCCTCAGAATTTATGGGGCATACGAGGTCCCTGAAGATCTCAGGGAGAGCAATTGTGATGGAGGTAGAAAGACTCTGGATGAGCTGGTTGAGAGAGAGTGAGCAGAGTGGAAATGAAGTTGCAAGTATAGACCAAATTCTCCAGAAGTTTGGAGCAATACCCAAAGGGGAGTATGGGTCTATGCATGAGTTTCATTTTCGTCAAAAGAAATGAGAATGTGGAACATCCGCATATCATTGGAAATTATAATATTGCATGCAGATATTGAAATATACAAGTTAAGAAATGATAAGGGATAGTGTAAGTTTTCCCAAAAGTTAGGAAAGGATGGAATTCAAAGTTCAGGTGGACATTTTAAGAGGCAGGCATTGAAAAAATAATTATATAAATAATTATTTAATTACACTGGTGGCTATTGAGAGGATGATATAGCGTCCAATGAGAGCACATATCCAGTGTGGCCCTATAACTGAGAACTGAAGGATCATGGGTAGGATTTATCCCATCATCAGATTGTCATTCTAACTCCCAACTCTCTCAGCAGAACCTTCTCCCCTTCTCTGTACAGCTAATTGATTTATGCTGCCACCTGTGATGACCCATGATCATCAGACTAACACATTTGATGCTGAGATAATACCACCAATGGAGTGTTCTGTTCACCTCTCACCTCAACCTTTCCAAGATTCAGCTGATGTCTTATTCTCCCTAAAATGTTGGTTTTCCTCTTATTCTCTTCTCTTTGAAAGCTGCCACCATCAATTCTGGCACCCATGGAATTGTTCTATTCCAGTGATTCTCCATCAGCTTCATTTTGCCCCCCTGCGGGGCAATTGGCAATCTGGAGACATTTCTGGTTTATCACAACTCACTACCGGCATCTAGTGGGTAGAGGACAGGGATCTGTTAAAAATCTTACCATACACAGGACAGCCCCTCACAGCAAGTAATTATATAGAACAAAATGTCAATATTGTCATGGGTTGGAAGTCCTGGTAAAGATTGTTGAGGACTAGTGTTAAAATTTTGTCTAAAACATCCCAGACATTGTTTATTGATTTATAATGATATTGAAAATATTATCTGAAAGAAATCTCACAAGCTTTTTCCATTATTTTGTGCTACTTGATCTTATTTATTGTGGTTAAATTTATATAACATAAAATGTAACATTTTTAAGTTACAATTCTGTACACTTGGCATTAAGTACATTCACATTATTGGGCAACCATTGCCAACATCCATCCCCAAAACACTTCCATTTTCCCAAACTAAAACTCTGTATTCATTAAACATTAACTCCTTATATCCTTCCTTCCCCAGCCACTGGCACCCACCAATCTACTTTCTGTATGTACAAATTTGACTACTCTTGGTACCTCATACAAGTGGAGCCATATAATATTTATCAATTTGGAATATCTCATTTTTGACATTTCAAAACCTGAACTTCTGATGCCCCTTATCCTTCCCAAATTTGTTCCACCCACAGCCCTCCCTGTCTCAATGGATACAATTCCATTCTTTCATTTGCTCAGTCCCCAAACCCTGGAGTCATTCTTGTCTCCTGTCTTTCTCTCACACACATATCCTGTCTAGCAACAAATCCTCTTGGCCCAACTGACTGCTTCTCAAACCTCACACTACTGTCCCCTTGGGTCCTAGCCTCCTATATCTCACCTGGCTTGCTGCAGTCACATCCAAGCAGGCTTCCTCACATCCTATGATCTACTCTTAACCCAGCAGCCAGACTGACTTTTAAAATCCTAATCACGTCATGTGTCTGCTCAAAACCCAGAAATGAGTCCCCATATCACTCAGAGTAAATGAAAGCAAAAGTCCTTCAATGGCAGAGAGAGCCTCACATGATCAGCCCCTGACACCTGTCTTCCTCTTCTATTGGACTCCCCCTCACTCTCTCTGCTCCAGCCACATTCCCCCGAGGCCACCTGCCACCTTAGGGTCTTTGTATTAACCTTATCCTCTGCCTGGGGCACTGTTTCCATAGATATGCACTCACCTCACTCATTCACTATCTTCACAAAGGCAACTTTCTCAATGAGGTTTATTAAGACCATCCTTTATAACATGACCACCTGCCCTCCTCACGCTCCTGATCCTCTTTATCCTGCAGAGCTGAACCTAAAATAATGATTGACCCATAGTAGATACTCAGTAAAAATAGCTGTGATAAATTAAATAAACAAATGTGGTTCTGAAGGGGCTGCCAGTGACTTTGTCTCTTGGCTGCAGTTGTTTGGTCCAAGATAGGAAGAGCACATGATTGTGTCAATTACAATCCTTTTCTGAGATTTTTTTCTTTGCATATGAGGAGCAAAAATAAATCCAATTCCTCTTTAGTAAAGAAGCTGTGAGGTATGAGTTGCGAGAGCTGCTAGTTTCTGTGTCTTTCCATTTGCAAGTAGTCAGGCTGAGAAAATAAAGCTGATAACCTGAAAGGAAATCCTTGTAGTCTTTCAGCCCCTGTGACCAGTTGTGCCAGTGTCCATCTGAGCCTCGGCTCAGCTATGATCAGAGGAATCAGGATATTCTCTTCTATAACTCGTCAGCAAAGCAGATCTGGCTGCTAGTGCAGACTTATATTTACATGAGCCAGGACCATGAGATGATCATGCCCAATGAAATCAACAAGCAGTGTCATCACAGACCTTCCACCTTCTCAGCTCAAGGCCTTATCACTCAATTGTTGGCAAAATCTAACTTACACACATCTCTTGTGGTAGGTTGAATAATAGCTTCCCAAAGACATCCATGTACTAGTCTCCAGAACCTGTGACTAAGTCACCACAGATGGCAAAAGGCATTTTGCAGATGTGATTATGTTAAGGATCTTGAGTTGGGAAAATTATCCAGAATTATCTGGGTGGGCTCAATGTAATCACAAGCAACCTCAGAAGAGGGAGGCAGGAGGTCTAGAGAGAGATTTGAAGATGCTATACTACTGACTTTGAAGATGGAGGAAGGGGCCATGAGCCAATGAGTGCAAGAGGCCTCTAGAAATTGGAAAGGCAAGGAAGCAGATTATCTTCTAGAGCCTTCAGAAGGAAAGCAGTTCTGCTTATACCTTTTAGACTTCTGACCTCCAGAATTGTAAGATAAATTTCTGTCATTTTAAGCCACTAGACTCATGACAATCTGTTACAGCAGGAATAGGTAACTAATACAACTTTCTTCCAAGATCTACCCATCTCATTACTACTGGGTTAGGTCAAGTCCCCATTATCTCTCCCCTGGACTATTTCCACAGCCTCCTACTGTTCCCTCTGACTCCAATTTCTCCCACACATGACAATCCTAAAGTTCCCATATTATACATATGATTACAGCAAGCCCCTGGTGCATAATGCTTAATTGCTTTTAAAATCTTTAGTATACCAGATTAGACTGTCAATGGTCTGTCTTCCATCTACACATCCAACCTCATTTCTAATATCTCAGCCATAAGTTCCATATATCTTCCTGATATCTCTCACTCTTGAATGTCTCTTGAATGTCACATAAACCTTTTTGTTGGAATTATTCAAAGTGAGCTGTAAACTTTTACCTTTGTTTTCCACAGGCTCTACTACACACTGATATTATTAGGATCACCCTCCATATTGCAATAATTTGTACCTTTCTGATCTCCTCTTCAATTTGTACACAGTAGACAATAAATGCATGTTGAATTAAACTTAATGGAATCAAAGTGAATTGCAGCCACATCAAATAATTCTTTTGTATCTAAGAAATTATGATTTTTGAGTAATTTTGCAGTCCTTTCTATGTCTCCAATAATTACTTCCTTCTTTTTCTCTCGAAGTGTCTAAATCCTTTCATGATATTGTCTTAGTACATCACAGTGTTTATCACCTGTAATAGTTTTGATTCCTACAGAAGCAGATGCTGAGCCAAGGATTCATATGCAAGCACTTTATTGGAAGGAGCAAGGAACATGGATGAGAGAGAGGAGAAGGGCTACAGGGAAGAAAACACATCCAACAAAGCTTGCATTAGATCAGGTACCACTGTGATTGAGCAGAGTTTTCATCCTGTGGGAAAATTTTGGAAAATGGTACAAAAGGCAAACCTCAGCATTATCCTAGTCAAAGGGTAAAAGACATGGCATACCCCACACCTCTCCCTCAAGTGCTGTCTCTAATGGGACATAATTCCCTGTCACTTCTGCCACCACATATTGGGCAAAGTAGGTTCCAGCTGGTGCTGGCACTGGCAGTCATGAAATGGAGAAGGTGAAATGATCCCAGGGAATGTGATAGGAATGTTGACAGCATCTATTATTCCATCCTTCCCTGCAGACTCAAATCTATCAACATTCTTCTCAATAATGAACTAGGTTCTGAACACATTCCACATGTGTGTAACTGTGATTTCTGATGGCACCTCCAGAGAGTCTCAGAAAAACAATTAACCCATGTAAAAAGACAATCTGATTCTATTGTATTCATTACTGCCTGTTTTAGGATCTTAGAGGGTGTGTCTCAATTTGCAATGATGAGAAATGAAGGTCAAATAAAAGAAGAAAAGGAAGGAAGGAGAGAAGGAAGGAAGAAAGGAATAAACGAAGGAGGGAAGGAAGGAGGAAAGGAAGAAAGGAAGGAATGAATGAACAAAGGAAGGAAGGAAGGATAGAAGAAAGCAAGGAAGGATGGAAGGAAGAAAGGAAGGATTACAAAGAATGAAGCAACAATATTCTAGGTGGTATATTACTATGAATCATCCAAATAAACCAGCTTCCAAATCAACATTCTTACTGTGAAGTTGAAAATCACATCACTGTTCTTCTGAAAAGTAGGAGAGCAAAGTCAGTGTCAGGTAGCCACGTCATAGTCCAACTCAATCTCAGTATCTTCTTTTGAAAAGTGGGGTGAATGAGAGCAAATATCTCAAAGAAAGTTTTCTGATATGAAATAAAGTCATACATGTGAAGAAACAAGCACAGTCCTGATGCAGTAAGCACTTTGTTGTGACGACTATGATTTTCATTCCATTTCTTCTGGAGAAAAAAAGCACACAATCAGATGAAGGTGAAGAGCATCAAAGTTTGAGAGGATAATTTTGGGGGAAACCATGCCAGCACTTGACATGAAAAATGGTTCAAATCAAAAGTTAGAAATCTTAAGAATGGCTGCAAGAAAGCTGACCAATAATACAACTTTGTGGAAAGAAAATATGGAAGAAAAGTGAAAAAGGAATTACTGAAGGAGTTGTTGAGGAGAAACTAATAAAAAATAAATAAAAGTGAAGTCTTAGGTGTTTTGGAAATTGAAGAAATCAAGAATGAATTTTAGGGGAGAAAAAGAACCAGGAGATTTAACTTTGCAACATTTACTTTTGGGGTTCACAATGTTCACTTAATTCTGAGGCCACTGAGCCATCACAGACAAGAAGATGCTCGGCTCAGGAGCCTTCCCAGGGCCCCCTTCACAGCCTTGCTCCTCAGGCTCTAGATGAAGGGGTTCAGCATGGGGGTGACCACGGTGTACATCACTGAGGTGACTGAGCTTCTGTGGGAAGAATGGGTCACATCAGAACTGAGGTAGACCCCTAGGCTTGTCCCATAGTACACAGAGACCCCAGAGAGGTGAGACCCACAGGTGGAAAATGACTTATATTTTCCTCCTGCAGAGGACATCCTCATTACAGGGGAAACAATCTGAGAGTAAGAAAAGAGGATCCCAGGGAAGGGAAATACACCCAGCAGGGCAGTGGCCACATGCAAGATGTTATTGATGAGAGTATCAGAGCAGGCCACCTTGAGAACCTGAGCCAGTTCAGAGAAGAAATGTAGAATTTCAGTGCCTATACAGAAGATCAGCCACATCATCAGGAGAATATGAAGCAGGGGATTCCAGAAAATAATGACCCAAGATGTCAGAACCAGGAGACCACAGAAATGTGGGTTCATGATGACATGGTAGTGCAGTGGGTGGCAGATGGCCACAAACTGGTCATAGGCCATCACAGGCAGGAGGCAATTATTCATTCCAGCAAAAATCATAAAGAAACACACCTGAGCGAGGCAGCCTATGTAGGACATGTCCTTGCTCTGTGCCTGGATGTTCACCAGTATCTTCAGCACAGTGGTGTAGATGAAGCAGATGTCCACAAAGGATAGGTTGGAGAGGAAGAAATACATGGGGGTGTGGAGGTGGGAGTCAGAGCTGATGGCCAGGCTGACGAGCAGTTTCCCAAGCATGGTGACCAGGTACATGGACAAGAAGACTCCAAAGAGCAAGGGCTGCAGTTCAGGATCCTCTGAGAGACCCCGAAGGAGGAATTCTCTTACTCCTGTGTGGTTACCTGATTCCAGGTAGCTGGTGTGTCTACTGCAGAAGGAGGCCAAAGCAATGTTCAATGAACGTCAAACTGACACCTCCGCTAGTCAGCCCCTCTTGATTCCATCTTTGCATGGACATCCTTTTCCCACTATTAGTCTTTCCAATGCAGTGATTTATTCAGTCAAGTTGTAGCCCATTTTCATTTTAAATGTGTGTAATCACTCAGGCTTTCCTTAATTTAGCAGGACTCTCTTTTTCTCTCCCCTTTATTTACTACTCACTGGTTAAAATTCTCCTTTTCAAATCTGTGGACATAAACCAATTTCTTCTTCAATACGACTCTTCCAAAATAATTGAGAAATTTAAAGTATTTTCTTTGGTAATCTCCCTAATTCTTTCCTTGTAATAACTTTATAATAGTGATTAATATATGAGGTTTCAACTCAAACAATGTTAATTCTGTGACCTGATACTTCCTAATGATGTCACAGTTAACCTTCACGTGTCTTATTTTTTTCTTCCTAAAAATGTAGTTACTGCTGTTACCTTCTTTGCGAGGTTTAGAAATCTCTTTCTTCACAGTAGGATCTCAATAAATGATAGCTATTATTATCATTATTAATACATTCCTTTTATGACAATTATGTTTGACATGTAACTCTCCCAAAGTACAGTATAGAGATATGATTTGGAAAATGGAATCCTGAGTCAGACCTCCTAGAATTGAATTTTGCTCCACCAACCCACAATCTGTGTGATCTTGAGAAAGTTATTTAGTCTCTCGTAGCTGCATATACCTCACCTCTACAATGGGAGTAGTAAATATTTCCTCCATTGTAAGGCTGTTGAATGAATTAAATGAGATAATGCATGCAACTTTTCTAGTGTAATTCCTGTGACATACAGTGGACACTTGATAAATGTGAGCTGCTGTTCTTAATGTCACAATAAATCTGTCTTGTATGGCTAATATTCCCCTTAAACTAGGGCAGTCATCAAAGGTGGAATTCTGATCATTTTAAACACAACAGTCCTGTTATCTCTTTTCACCCCCATGCAGCTCTTCTAAGTAATGAAGATCTCTATGACTTCCTCTTTCAGACACCATCTGCCAAGTGGATTCTTCCAAGAAGAATGAAAAGCATGTGGACTACATAGATGAGAAGAGAAACAAAATCACAAAAAGATTAAAATAAAATACACAGCGTGTGTGACAGTGTGTGAGAGTGTGTATGTGCTCAGAAGTTGGGATGTGTTGTATTAAAAATCAGTGGAGGGGGCCAGCCCGGTGGTGCAAGCGGTTAAGTGCATGCCCTCTGCTGCAGCAGCCTGGGGTTCGCCGGTTCAGATCCCGGGCGCGCACCGATGCACTGCTTGGCAAGCCATGCTGTGGCGGCGTCCCGTATAAAGTAGAGGAAGATGGGCATGGATGTTAGCTCAGGGCCAGTCTTCCTCAGCAAAAAAAAGAGGAGGATTGGCAGATGTTAGCACAGGGCTGATCTCACACACACACAAAAAAAATCAGCGGAATTAATTGCAAAAAATATAATTGATAGACTTTAAAAATATTCAAAGCTTCTATAGATTAAATTATCATAAAAATTGAAAAGCATATTTAAGATTTGATAATAAATGTTTACATTCTCCATGATAGGAAAAAGGTCAGTGTTACTAACGGCCAGAGAATGCTAATTAGTTAGAGAGAAAAAATCACTGGGGACCAATTTAGTCCGGGGAGGTGGGTGGAAAAATCTTGTCTGAAATATGAATATTTGAGCTGTGAGAGCAAGGATGGGTAATTGTTAACTAGGGGAAATAAGGAAAGGGCAAGCATTTTGGGTCAAGAGAACAGAATTCACGATTGCCTTGTGGGTTGGTGAGCTTGGGAATGGAAGGTTTTTGAGAGGCGAGTGAGATGGAGAACAGAGAGTGAGGGTCAGGAGGACAGAATGAGTGAGGCCCACAAGTCTAGCGTCCTGTACTGTTTCTTGATGTGCCTTTCATGTTGATAATTTCATGTTTATTTGTGGGTCAGAGGATTGAATGCTTTTGCTCACTATGGTCTTTCCAGGGTTTAAATGGTGTCTGGCACATAGTAGGTGTTCAATACACACAAATGTTAGATGTATAATAAAGATTGAGACACAACACATCAACTATGACACAAAAAAGAAATCTTGAAGCTCATATATGCCTGAATATAGACATAAAATGGAATGAAAAGTTAAATCAAATGCATTCATATCTATTTTAAGAGAAGAATACATTATGAATAAGTAATACCTGTTCTAGGAATGGGAAGCTGGTTTAATACTAGGATGTTTGCTAACATAATTCAGCACAAAAATAGGTCAACGAAGAGAAATCATAACCATAATTGCAACAGCAAATGCATTTGGGAAAATGTAACAGTCACTACCGTGGTTAGCAGCCAGGACAGAGCCTCTCGCTAAATGAGGAAACTAAGGACAACTTCTTGCCCAATGAAGAATGGTTGTTTTAAAACTGCAGCCAATGGGGCCAGCCCAGTGGCACAAGCGGTTAAGTGCGCGTCAAGCCATGCTGTGGTGGCGTCCCATATAAAGTGGAGGAAGACGGGCACGGATGTTAGCCCAGGGCCAGTCTTCCTGAGCAAAAAAAAAGAGAAGGATTGGCAGATGTTAGCTCAGGGCTGATCTGCCTCACAAAATAAAATAAAATAAAATAAAATGAAATAAAATAAAATAAAATAAAGTAAAATAAAACTGCAGCCAATAGGATATTCTACATAAACACACTAAAATACTTGTGTTACATTCCTGAACAGACCAAGGCAGTCTACTCCACTTCAATCACTCAATATTCTCCTGAACATTTAAAGAGATTGGTAAGACGAGTAAAGGAAATTAGCCTGAGTACCAAATGTCACAAATAATTATATTATTTATAGATGATATTGTGAACGCTAAAGTTAAACAATGACAATAGTCAATACAGAACTATTAAGTGCTATCAGTAAGTCGAATCTGCTGCAAAAATAGTTACAGAATATAGTAGGAAAATCCAATCACATGAGGAATAAAATAGACAATACCTGGTACATAATAGATCTCCAGTGATTAGTTAGTGAACAAATGATTGGACACAGGAAATCCAACAGGAGCCTACAATTATGTGAAAGAGGAGAGAAGAAGTGGAGACTCTCCAGAAAATAACTCTTATCATAGAGAAGCTCTATATTCCAAAAAGATAGAGAAGGAAAGAGAACGAGAGCTGGTTTCAGTAGAAACTAAAGTGCCTTCAAAGTACACACACTTTGCCTTATAAACTAAATAAATGTGGGACTGTCCCAGTCTCATTACTCTTGACGTAAAGCCCAAAACCCACTTTCTCTCCTCTTTTACTTTCTTACTCCACCAGCCCTCTCTGGGACACTATGACCCTCTCTGATGGTTGCCACTGAAGCTTTTTATTCTCTGAGGTCTGTCCCTGGGAAGCCCATTTGGGTTTTAATCTAGGCAGGAATCAGAGAATTATAAGAAAAGGGCAACAGGGACAAGCTATTATCATCTCAAGGGTTGAATTCTCAGAGGTGCCCATTAAATAAATTGTTGTATTGACTTTATGCCTTCCAAACAACTCAGCTCCCTTGTGGCACAAATATAAGAGAATGGAAAATTTTCAGCCAATGTTGTGTCTGGGTAGGCAGCAGTGGAGGAAAAAGAAGATATTTGTTCCAAGAAGAAATTCTTTCTTTGGTTTGACTTAAAAGTGACAAGGCGTCCCCTAAGGGAAGTTTAATTTCTACAAGAACCAAACCCAGGGACCAACTCTCTGTGATGTTCTTCCCTTGAAGAATCTTTCATGATTCTATAGATCACTTGGTGTCCACAACATCATGGAGGCAGAGAGGTCTTTTCTGATGAAAATTAAAGTGGTTAATAGTTTTGGTTTTGTTGAAAGGACTAACCAAATGAGGACGGAAAATATCTCTTGGCATTTGCTGGCAACTTGGAGGCCTTTGTTGATACTAAGAAGAGCTCCATTTATTATGTCTAAATAGAGGGGCAGGGGCAGAAATAATCCAGGTAGAGTGGGTTGAAGAGTGAGTATTGAGGAAACATAGATGGCAAGTATAAATCCCCTATAAAATTTGTGAGGGAAAGGGTGGACAGAGTTAAAACAAAGCCTTAAGGGAATACGCAGCATGGTTAGTTTAAAAAAAAAATTCAATGGAAGATATGGGGACAAGATTAATTTCAAAGAGAATGATCATATTTAGTGTAGGCATTTGAATACATGGGATATTCTGGCTACATAATTCACAGGATGCAGTGTACACTACAAATGAACGACAATCATCATGTGGTGTATCTCCAGTTATAGAATTCATGGGTCCAGAAATCAAAAGTTGGAAGTAGATGTGGCCCTAGCTAATAACACTCCCAGTGAGTCTCTTGGAGAGTTTCTGCTTCAGGTCTCCAACCTCTGGCCTCTGCAGGTTTAGAGGTATTTACTCCTAAAGGGGTAACACTTCCAGAGACATGGCAAAATCCCATTGAACTTCTGCTGCCTGTCACTTCACGTCCCTCATGCCAAGAAGAGTCGTTATGTGGGGCCAGCCCGGTGGTGTAGCAGTTAAGTGAGCACGCTCCGCTGCTGGCGGCCCGGGGTTTGGATCCCGGGTGCGCACTGACGCACCGCTTGTCAGACCATGCTGTGGCCGTGTCCCATATAAAGTGGAGGAAGATGGGCATGGATGTTAGCTCAGGGCCAGCCTTCCTCGGCAAAAAGAGGAGGATTGGCATGTTAGCTCAGGGCTGATCTTCCTCACAAAAAAAGAAAAAAAGAAAAAAAAAGAGTCGTCACTCTCCTGGCAGGGGTAACTGATCCTCAACATCATGTCATTGTGTGACCATGGCAATAGGCATGCACTGGTACCCTGCTGTGCTCAGTCAGTGGCTGGGAGCAGACCAGGCACAACCTCAGTGCAAACACAGTGGTGTATACATACAGCTGTTGGTCAGTTATGCTCCCACTGTAAGAGATCTGAGTGGTGTGACCTTGAATGGGGCAGGTTCCTTTAGCTTAAAGCAATTCTCAATGAGCAATGATGGCTCAGGGTTGTCAGATGGCTGCACTCCCTGCTCTTGGAAGAATAAGCCCTTAATTCTGATGGAGAAGTGGGCAACATAGCACAGGGTTCACTACAGTCCACCCCATCAGCCATTTGAATTGTGACCTACAACAACATGTACAGTGTCCCATGAGAGCTTATTTGTGGTGCATGAGGGTCAGAAGTTGTGAAGGACTTTCCTTAGGAAGTGAGAGTTAATCTGAGAATGAAGGATCATGAGTAAGGCTCAGCCAAGCATAATATTGTCTTTCTGATCTGCTTCTCTGTAAACTCAATTCTCTCTCTCACTACTGCCATTAAGACAGAACACCAGACTAACACATGCCACTGGAGTATTGTTAGTGGGGTATTATTAATAGTAGGGTATTTCATAGGCACATGTAACTAACCTTTCTAAGAACCAACTCAATGTTTTTTCCTTCATTTCTTTTTTCCTTCTTTCTTTCCTTCCAAACATGTTATATCAGAGAGAATAACACCATTGACAGCATCAATGGATCCACATATGGAATTGTGCTAGATGGTTAAGTAACAATAACATTATGTTAAAATGGGTTTCCTTAATTAGTCTTTACTTTTTATATTAGCAATTATCACAGTTTCTATTTTTGCTATTTGCTTATATATTATTTTCTTTCTCCTAATAGAAAGCAAGCTCTATGAAAATGTTCCTTTATTTTGTTTCAAACTTCATACCAGTACTTATTAGACATCAGGAAATAAATATTTAAAGGCACAAATCAATCACACAAATGCTAATACTAGAATTAGAAATGAACTTTGGAGTGCAGACATGTTTCCAATTTGCTCTCTCTCCCAGTCTTTGCCTGATAGTAAACATCATCTACACAAACTGAACATTTGTTACTGTCAGATTTGTATAGTGGATTTCTGCTTGTTTCTTCCATTAAGCCATCTGTTAATTTCAGAATATCTTGTTTTTCACATATATATTACCGACATAAAATTTAGGTAATTTGCCTCTTTAAAGCAAAAATCCAGATCTAATAGCACTGTAAATATGGAATAGAAAAGGAAACATGGACTACGGTTTAGACAGCATGTTTACCACATGATGAATAAAAGGGAATAGTTACAGAAGGGTATATTACACACATCTTTGGCACTGTTATGGATTGAGTTGTGTGCCCCCAAAATTCATATGTTGAAACTCTAATACGCAATACCTCTGAATGTGACTGTATGTGGAGAAAGGGCCTTTAAAGAGGTAATTAAGCTATAATGGGGTCATTAGTGTGGGCCCTTATCCAATCTGACTGATGTCTTTATAAGAAGATGAGACAAGGACACACAGAGAGACACCAGGGGCATTTGTATACAGAGATGACCACATGAAGAGGCAGCAAGAGGGCAGTCATCTGCTTAGCCAAGGAGAGAGGCCTCCGAGGAAACCAAGCCTGCTGGTACCTTGATCTTGGATTTTCAGCCTCCAGGATGGTGAGAAAATAAATGTCTGTGGTTTAAGCCACCTAGTCTTTGGTATTTTACTATGGCAGCCTTAGCCAGCTAAGAGAGGTAGCAATTCAAATCTTCTTGCCCCATCTTTTTGTTTCAGCCATGTCTTCTTTAGTTATTTCAATAGAGGCTGTGAGAAGTTTTGCATAGCTGCAACTGGACAGCATATTCCTCCTCAGGCCCATGCCACATTCCTCCTGCTTCCTGCCCTGAAGCTTCTCTGATACCACAATATGGGACACCTGAGAGAACATTCTCTGTACTCATAAATGTGCAACTCAGAAATGTGGGGATGTCAATCCCTCTGGGATCACCCTAGGCCAACAGAAGATACGATCTGTTGTCTTTTCATCTACTCAAGGGAAAGTTCTGAGACGCATTTTATAAAGCACCTCAGAATGGTTTGGTGGCATTGAGCAGGAGTCATGTATAGAGGGGTCAAAATGATAACGAGTCCTTTCAGTGTCTTTCCTTCTTTCTCTCTTTGACTCCCATTGTTCTGTACTCCTGTTCCTTGGGATCAAATTTCCCCCCCAGAAAAGCCATCTGTACACAGTCTTTGTATTGAGGGGCTGTTTTCAAGGAAACACACCATAAGATGGGAGAAGAGCAGTAAAATAATGCTTTTGCTCATGAAATAGTAATAAAATTGTTAATGTTAATGAAATAATGCTAAACTATTTGCGGTTATATTAACGTGCCTTGGTTTGTTATACCTCAATGTCCTCGTGTATGCTGTTTCTGATTTTAGAGTTGACTCAGGATTCCAAAGATGATAATTTACCATTCAGGTACACTCATATTTATGGAAAATATTCTATGTACAAGGTTATTCATTGTAGCGTTGTTGTTATATAAGAATGAAGGACAACCCACCTGTCAGTCACTAGGCAACTACTTAGATAAATGAGAAAACACTTGTGCAATGTAATACTGTGCAGATAAAGAAAAGCAAGATGTATGGTTAATACAAACACATATACAAAGTACTCTAGCTACTAAACAAATTCAGCAAGCTCACGGGGTACAATATCAATACAGAAAAATCAATGTGTTTCTATACACAACAATCTAAAAAGGAAATTGTAAAAACTCCATTTACAGTTGCATCAAAAAGAATAAAAATACCTAGGCATATATTTAACCAAGGAGGTAAAAGACTTGTATACTGAAAACTACAAAACTTTGCTGAGAAAAAGTAGAGGACCTAAATAAAACAATGATGAGATACCACTACACACCAATTAGAAAGTATTGTATGATTTCATTTACATGAAATGTCTACAAAATGCAAATCTACAGAGACAGAAAGTAGGTTCCTGGTTCCTAACATCCAAAGGAGCTTAGATGTTAAGGGAGTAGGAAAATGTGGGTATGAGAGCCAAATGGTATTTTTGTAGTGATGTAAAGGTTCTAAAATTGTGATGGTTGCACCAGTCTGTGAACATACTAAAAACAGTGAATGGTATAGTTTTATTTTTTTATTTATTTATTTTTTAAAGATTTTATTTATTTATTTATTTTCCCTCCAAAGCCCCAGTAGATAGTTGTGTGTCATAGCTGCACATCCTTCTAGTTGCTGTATGTGGGACGCGGCCTCAGCATGGCCGGAGAAGTGGTGCGTCAGCCGGGCCGCCAGCATCGGAACGCACGCACTTAACCGCTATGCCACGGGTCCGGCCCACGGTATAGTTTTAAATGGGTAAATTGTATGGCATGCAAATTATATCTCAATATAGCTGTTGCAGAAAACAAACAGAAGAGAAAATCATGAGTAGCTACATCATTAGGAGTTTAAAAAATTTAATGTCTCTGAAGCACCTGGAGTAGTGAGATGAAACAAACTTTAACAACCATTATAATTTTAATTCTAAATGTTAAAACTTAATATAAAACTATTGTAATTAAAAGAGTATAATATGGGCATAAGTAAATATTACTCACATGGAAGAGTCTAGAAATTGAAACAGGTATATATAGAAATTTATTGTTTAATAAAGGCAGAATTTCAAATCAGTAGGTCAAGGATAGTTTATCAATAAATGATACTACAACCAGTGGCCATCTTTCTGGAGGAAAAAAATTGAATCCACTACCCCACACCACATGCCAAAATACATTCTTTGATGATTAAAAACTAAAATGTCATTAAAAAGAACAAATTTTAGAAGAAAACTAGGAAATTTGAATGTAATCTAGAGTTTGAAGAGAACTTTTAAGGCACGCAGGAAACCCAGAAACTGTTTTTTAAAAAAGACTTTCTTGGCTACGTAAAAATTAAATATTTTGTACAGCAACATATGAAACATTCATGAAGCAAAATAGTTATCAATTCAATAGACGTATAAAACATTTCATAATGCACGTGAACAATTCTTGGTAAAACGTTCTAGTAAATCAGGAAGTAGAAAGACTTTTATTAACTTCACGAAGGCCACCCGCTGAACCCTGCAGCAAACCTGATTACCAGAGAAACTGTAGAACCATTCTTGAGTTAAGAAGCCTGGTATCAGTGCTATTACACAATGTAGTATGGGAGGCCCTGGACCTTATTACCACCAAAATAAAAGCAAGAAATATATATTTGAAGTAGAAAAAAATAAAAGCTATAGAAAAATGTCATTACACTAAAAACGCAAAGGAATCAATGCTTAGAGTTTAGCGTGGTGTCCAAGGTAAATAAGGAGAAATAAGGGGAAATGAAGGTTAAAGACGGGATCGACTGAATGGAGGAGACAGACCATCTCATGGACAGGCAGGCACATTATTACGGGAGAATCACGGTAAGGGCTCTAGGAAGCTGAGGACAGGCGGGCGGAGAAGCCTTTGATGAGCACCTGGCGGCCTGAGTCCCCAACCTCAGCCTCTCTCTTTGGACCTCTAAACTCCGCGGGGGTCCTCGTCCCGCCTACAACCCCGCCCCTAGGTATCGGCCCCGCCCTCCCTCCGTAGCCCCGCCCACAAGCCTGCTTCCATCCTTTGCCTGGTTGGATGGGCCTCTTTCCGCCCCCAGTCCCCGCGTGAAGCCGACCCCAGCGCCATCCGCACCCACGCGGGTAGAACTACAATTTCTCTGCCTGAGATAGATAGACGTGATTGGCAGCCCGAGCCCTGGAGTCCCGCCCTTTACCTACAGAGGCAGGAACCGGAAGTGGCGTCACTGGTTTGCGCCATCTTTTTGTCCGGTGACTCCGCGCATCTTGGAGCTGTCACGTTGGTCCCCTCGCGGTGACCGCGTCCCTGGTGAGGCCCGCGTGCAGGGAGCGCCCTGGGAGGCAGGAGGGCGGTAAAGGACAGGTGTGGCCCGGACCCCGAGGGGCCTCCTTAGAGAGGCCGGGCCCTGCGCTCGCGTCCGCCCGGCCGCTGTCCCCGCGCGGAGCCGGGGCTGTTCAGAAGCCTCCGAAGTAACCTCGGGACTTTTCTCCAGAAGGAGAAGAATTTCCGCTGCTCGAGTCGCGTTGCTCAGGCCCCGCGCGCTCCGGTTCTCACGGACCTGGCGACCCCGTCGTGTTCCCGTGAGTCCGGGGGAAAGTTGGCTCAGGGGCGTCTTCTGCTTCTCTTGTGCAAACGAATGTGTCGTCTGAGAATTTGGCTTTGTCCTTGCGCGTTATTTATTTCTGAATGTTACGTAAAGGTAAGATAGTTTCTTAGGTGTTAAGAGTGAGCATGTCTGTGTATATAATTGTAAACAAATGTTGGCCACAAGTCTTTCATCTAAGGAAAAGCGAGAAAACTCAGCTATCTCATCATTTGAACTTCCTAGGCCCGTACATCCCCACAGAGCTTTTAATTAGGGGCCTCCAGGAGAAAAAGATGGAGACTTGATGACACTAGTTCCAGAATAATTCAGTTTACCGTTAACAGGGTATTTCGACTAAGTGTGTTTTTTCCCCCCACATTTTTCTTTTCTGAAACCTTAAACCTGCAGAAAATTTGAACATCCAGTACAATGAGTGTTCATTGTAGTAGATTCATTCATTTTTAGCATTTTGCATGTTTGCTCTCTCCATGAATAAATACATTTCATGGTGACTGAAAGTAAGTGACTTGAAAATAAATTGCAGACATGATACTTGACCTTTAAATATTTGGTAATCCATCTTCCAGGTATAAGAACATTATCCTATTAAAACCACAATAAAAAGAATAATGTCATCAAATATGCAGTCCATGTAAAAAGTAAAATTCTCCACGTTGTTCCGTAATATGTTTTTGGATCTCGGACACAATCAGGGTTTATATATGTCAGTCATTTACGTCTTTTAATCTTTAACCTGCATCAGTTGTTATTGTTTGTCCATTGAATTGACTCTGAGGAATGACACACATTCTTTTAGAATGTCACACATTTTGATATTTCGGATTTTATTTTCATGGTGTGTTTAAATGTTTCCTCCATTTCTTCTATTTCTTGTGAACCGGTAATTGGGTCCAGAGCAAAGGTTGGCAAAGTTTTTATCTGAAAAGGTCCAGATGATAAGTACTTGGTACTTTGCAGGCCGTGAGGTGTGAGAATTACTCAGCTCTGCCTTTGTGGTGGGCAGGCAGCCATAGACCTAAGTAAGCAAATGTGCATAGCTGTGTTCCCACAAAGCTTTATTTACACAAACAGGCCTGTGACCAAAGTGTGCCAACTCCTGGTGTAGAGGCTTCGAAAGATGATTTCAACAGATGTGTAGGTGATGTGTACATGAAATTGCATTCCACAAGGAAGACACATATTTATGCCATCCCTCAGTTAGTGATGCCAATTTTGATTAC
Source organism: Diceros bicornis minor (assembly GCF_020826845.1). NCBI lineage: Eukaryota > Metazoa > Chordata > Mammalia > Perissodactyla > Rhinocerotidae > Diceros > Diceros bicornis. The sequence continues at coordinate 10,074,953 of NC_080769.1, forward strand.
TTGCTTAAGGTAGTGATTACCAGAGCACTCTGTTTTAAAGGTAGATTTTTCCTTGTGAATAAAAAAGTCATATGTGGGGTGATATTTTGATACTCAGAATATCTTGTTCCCCAGCAACCTTTCTGACAACTATCTTAGCATCTGTTCATCACGGGTAGTGAATAAACTTCTGTATGTGTTGTCTCACATTTATGGGGGTGTATTTTCAGGGTAAGCTTCTCAGGTTGTTTTCCTAGGTCAGAAAGCAAATATGCATTTACTTTTGCTGGAGATCATAAACTTCCTTTTACAGGTCTTGTGCCATTTGGTAGTTTCTGAATGAACTTTTTAAAAACATGTCTAAAAATATGGAGAAACATAAGGAACTAATTTTAGTTTTAAGCTCAAGGCACTGGTTTTCCAAAAGAATATCCTGTCCACTTTCATCCTGATTAAAAATATTCAAATATTTTTTCTGACCAGCAGTGTTTTGGTTTATATTGTATTCTATGCAGACATTTTATGTGAGTCTTACATGACTTTTAGATTGTAATTCTCTTTTTGCGTTCCTTTTATTTGTGCATACTATATGGTAACATTCTTGTGGGGAATGGCATTTCAATCCACAAGTGGTCATTGAATTCCTTTAATAAGCTGGGTTCTGTACCGTGGACAGAGAAACAATGGCCATCCAAATGGACAGAGGACTGCCACCATGGGGCTTCCAATCTATTTGGGAATACAGATATTAAATGAATACTGGCAAGTTGGTGATTTGGACATCAGAATGGCTTAATAGGAGGTGGCAATATGTATCGGGAGGGATTGATACTTAAGTTGTGAACCAAAGCCTGAGTAGGATTGACATAGTCAGGTTATTGAGCTATTGTGAGGATTTGTAGAGTGGGTGAGAACATTTCAGGTGAAGAAAACTTGATGAGCAAAATCCAGCATGGTTAAGACCTTGGTGTATTTCTTCAACTGAAGAAAGAGTGTTGGCAGAAGCAGAACAGAGTGGAGGGAGATAGCGTGGAGAGCAGGGACAGGACCAATGGAATGAAGTGCTGTGGTCAATATTCTAAGGCCATGGAAATGTCTGAGATGTTTTAGCAGGAGAGTGATTTGAATCCATTGCAACTTAAATAGAACCCTGTTAACTCCTGCTTCAGAATGGACTTCACGAAAGAGGAGAGTGAAAGCATGGACTCAGGATAGAATCTTATGATGCATAAGTTTTAAAACATGATCATGGTACCTAAATGTGGATAATTGTTATGGAAAAGAAAATGAAATGATCTGAGAGTTTTGTAGAAGGCACAAGTGAAAGAATCTAGGCGTTTCCTTCATCTATTCTTTTATTAGAGGCTGTACCCCCACCTAATGAATACTTGAATGTTTGGTTATTGCTTAGTGAAAAAATTCAACCCCAGGCTGTTCTTAGGACACTTGTAAACTACTGGAGGAGGCAAACATCTATCCAAGAAAATAAATTTTTTTTTACAAATTGATTAGGGTTCTGTAGGTAAAGTAGAGGACAGTATTATTTTCTCTCTCTTTCTGTGGGAGTAGGTGAAGGTAAGGGAATTGGTAAATATTTTAGTAATACAAAGACAAGATAGAGGAGTTATCCATGTTGGAAGGGATGGGAGTAGGAGATGGAGAAAGCATTCTGTATTTGGTTGATTACATTCTTAGGGTGAGAGAGGGGAGAGCATCAACGGTTACTCCCAGATTTGACAGTAGAGATCTTTTATTTGGTTGGGGAAAATGCTGAGGGTGGATTCTAATCTTCAGTGTGTACCTGACAGGAAAAATAAGTGATATCTGTTCAAGTGATGTGAATTGAGAAAATAGGAGAAAGTATGAATGTGTTTTAATTTTATGAATAGCACATTCATTCAAGGAATTAATCAGAATCAGTAAATCACTTGTGTTATTATCAATCTTAGCAAATGTTTAACGTCTGATGGTTTTGTAGTCCACCTGGAGAGTCCTTCTCCTACCGAGATTAGGCCTTTGATTCCCTGACTGAACATCCAGAGTAACCCCTCCTGTTTGACTTTTTATAGACACTGATGCCTCTAGGGGGCTAGAATCACTCCACAGGTAAGGGACCAGAAGACTCCCCGGACAATGCAGGTTGCCAGAAAGCACTGAAGGGTCCATGTGGCTTGGTAATATCCATGTTACCATGTCTGTTTGCCACTTGGGTGTCCCAGTGAGCTAGCTGTGCCATAGTGAGACAACTGATGAGGATTCTGAAGATAAAGTAGGTGAGGATATGCAGATATTGTGTTTCTGTGAATGTCTTTCCTGTTGGCAAGGAGCTCAGCTCTTGTTCAGGTCCAAAGGCTTGACTAAACATATCCCCAAATCTCCTCTTTACTTGTTTGTTTCCAGGGATCACTGTTCTTCTCAATTGTGTGTGAGTCTGCATGAAATCAAGAGGTAGAAATCACACTTTGATTTAAACAAAGGAAGTGTAATATAAAGATGTAAGGAGAATTGTAACAGATGTCCTCAAGATGATGGAGAGTCCCTGAGGAAACTCCAACTTGTAGGGGGGGCCCTCTCCCCAAGCTGGACTTCAAA